>NC_138876.1:44699175-45385842 GCF_965194805.1 Balaenoptera borealis
TCTGTGAGTCTGTCTCAGTTTTGTAAATAAGTTCATTTGTACTATTTTTTAGATTCCACATACAAGTGATATAATATTTGTCTTTTTCTGTCAGACTTACTTCATTTAGTATGATAATGTCTAAGTCCATTCATGTTGCTGTAAATGGCATTATTTCATTTTTTTATGGCTGAATAGAGAAATATTTTTAAATTGCTTAATATCAAATAGCATGCTTCAGAACTCCAGAACTCTTACTCTTAACCATTAAGTATAATTCCTCATAAACCTCGTAAATCACTTGTAGAGGAAAATTTCCGAGTGAATATACATTATTCTACTGATTAAAAGGGCTCATCAAGTGCCCAGTACAAGAGATGAAAAAAATATCTCACCAAAGCTCATCTTTTTGAAATCTCACAATAGGAGTGAGGAGTAGTAACTATAACTAGAGATTTTAGAAAGAATAAATATCACCTACAAAGGGATGGAGAATTATATGACATAAGGTATTTTAACAGCAAGTTTCAATGCTAAAAAATTTATACCCAGCCAAACTCTTAACCAATAGACAGTAGAATGAAGACATTTACAGACAACTATGGCCTCTGAAATTTTATCTGATATGTAGCTTTTCTTAGGGAGTTCCTTGAGAGTGTACTACAGCAAAAACAAATAAGTAAATAGAGAGGAAGAAACAGGTTTCAGGAAACCACAACTGAAACCCAAGAGAGCAGTAATAGGCCATCCCAGGAAGATGTCTGTGCCCCAGGCCCTGAGAACCCTGAGGAAGAACTGGATAAAATTCACTAAGGAAAAGGCTTACTCATTAAAATGTAAGAAATGATGGCATGTTTGTAAAGAAAAAAAAAAAAGAAAGAGGATTACTTTAAGTCATTTTCTTGGGGAATGGGAGAGAATGGATATTTCAGAAAGAGAAATCAATGGTTTGATTAATAATATACTGGGGAGGAGATTGGTTCAAGATGGTGGAGTAGAAGGACATGTGCTCACTCCCTCTTGCAAGAGCACCATAATCACAACTAACTGCTGAACAATCAACAACAGGAAGACACTGGAACTCACCAAAAAAGATACCCCACATCCAAAGACAAAGGACAAGTCACAATGAGACAGTAGGAGGGGCACAATCACAAAAAAATCAAATCCCATAACTGCTGGCAGGGGGGGTGACTCACAAACTGGAGAACACTTATACCACAAGAGTCCACCCACTGGAGTGAAGGTACTGAGCCCCATGTCCAGCTTCCCAACATAGGGGTCCAGCAATGGGAGGAGGATTTCTTAGCGAATCAGACTTAGAAGTCTAGCAGGATTTGATTGCATGACTTCAACAGGATTGGGGAAAACAGAGAATCCACTCTTAGAGGGCACACAAAAAGTAGAGTGCACATCAGGACCCAGGGAAAGGAGCAGTGACCAGACCTACCTGCTAGTGTTAGGGGGTCTCCTGCAGAGGCAAGGGGCAGCTGTAGCTCACCGTGGGGACAAGGACACTGTTAGCAGAAGTTCTGGGAAGTACTCCTTGGCATGCGTCCTCCCAGAGTCCATCATTAGCCCAACCAAAGAGCCAGGTAAGCTCCAGTGCTGGGTCACCTCAGGCCAAAAAAACAACAGGGAGGGAACTCAGCCCCACCCATCAGCAGAGAAGCAGATTAAAGTTTTACTGAGCTCTGCCCAACAGAGCAACACCCAGCTCTACCCACCAGCAGCCCCTCTCATTAGGAAGCTTGCACAAGCCTCTTAGATAGCCTCATCCACAAGAGAGAAGAAAGCAGAAGCAAGAAGAACTATAAGTCTGCAGCCTGTGGAACAAAAACTACATTCACAGAAAGACAGACAAAATGAAAAGGCAGAGGACTATGTACCAGATGAAAGAATAAAATAAAACCCCAGAAAAACAACTAAATGAAGTAGAGATAAGCAAACTTCCAGAAAAAGAATTCAGAATAATGAAAGTGAAGATGATCCAGGACCTTGGAAAAAGAATGGAGACAAAGATTGAGAAGGTGCAAGAAATGTTTAACAAAGACCTAGAAGAATTAAAGAACAAAAAAACAGAGATGAACAATACAATAACTGAAATAAAAAATACACTAGAAGGAATCAATAGCAGAATAACTGAGGCAGAAGAACAGATAAGTGACCTGGAAGACAGAATGATGTAAATCACTGCCATGGAACAGAATAAAAAAAAAAAAAAAGAAGGAAAAGAAAAGAAGACAGCCTAAGAGACCTCTGGGACAACATTAAACGCAACAACATTCGCATTATAGGATTCCCAGAAGAAGAAGAGAGAGAAAAGGGGCCCAAGAAAATATTTAAAGAGATTATAGTCAAAAACTTCCTTAACATAGGAAGGGAAATAGCCACTGAAGTCCAGGAAGCACAGAGAGTTCTAGGCAGGATAAACCCAAGGAGAAACAGGCCGAGATACATAGTATTCAAATTGACAAAATTAAAGACAAAGAAAAATTATTAAAAGCAAGAAGGGAAAAATGACAAATAACATACAAGGGAACTCCCATAAGGTTAACAGCTGATTTCTCGACAGAAACTCTACAAGCCAGAAAGGAGGGGCATGATAGATTTAAAGTGATGACAGGGACGAGCCTACAGCCAAGGCTACTCCACCTGACAAGGATCTCATTCAGATTTGACAGAGAACTCAAAAGCTTTACAGACAAGCAAAAGCTAAGAGAATTCAGCACCACCAAACCAGCTTTACAACAAATGCTAAAGGAACTTCTCTAAGTGGGAAACACAAGAGAAGAAAAGGAACTAAAAAAAAAAAAAAAACCCAAAACAAGTAAGAAAATGGTAATAGGAACATACATATCGATAATTACCCTAAATGTGAATGGATTAAATGCTCCAACCAAAAGACAAAGGCTCACTGAATGGATACAAAAAAAGAGACCCATATATATGCTGTCTACAAGAGACCCACTTCAGACTTAGGGACACATACAGACTGAAAGTGAGGGGATGGAAAAAGATATTCCATGCAAATGGAAAGCGGAAGAAAGCTGGAGTAGCAATACTCATATCGGAAAATATGGACTTTAAAATAAAGAATGTTACAAGAGACAAGGAAGGACTCTACACAATGATCAAGGGATCAATCCAAAAAGAAGATATAACAATTGTAAATATATATGCAACCAATCTAGGAGCACCTCAATACATAAGGCAACTGCTAACAGCTATAAAAGAGGAAATCGACAGTAACACAATAATAGTGGGGGACTTTAACACCTCACTTACACCAATTGACAGATCATCCAGACAGAAAATTAATATGGAAATGTAAGCTTTAAATGACACAATAGGCCAGGTAGATTTAATTGATATTTATAAGACATTCCAACCAAAAACAGCTGATTACACTTTCTTTTCAAGTGCACATGGAACATTCTCCAGGATAGATCACATCTTGGGCCACATATTCAAGCCTCAGTAAATTTAAGAAAATTGAAATCATATCAAGCATCTTTTCCGACCACACTATGAGAGTAGAAATCAATTACAGGGGAAAAAATGTAGAAAACACAAACACATGGAAGCTAAACAATACGTTACTAAATAACCAAGAGACCACTGAAGAAATCAAAGAGGAAATCAAAAAATACCTAGAGAAAAATGACAATGAAAACATGATGATCCAAAACCTATGGGACGCAGCAAAAGCAGTTTTAAGAGGGAAGTTTATAGCGATACAATCCTACCTCAAGAAACAAGAAAAATCTCAAACAATCTACATTAATACCTAAAGGAACTAAAGAAAGAAGTAAAAACAAAACCCAAAGTTAGTAGAAGGAAAGAAATCATAAAGATCAGAGAAGAAATAAATGAAATACAAACAAAGAAAACAATAGCAAAGATCAATAAAACTAAAAGCTGGTGTTTTGAGAAGGTAAACAAAACTGATAAACCTTTAGCCATACTCATCAAGAGAAAAAGGGAGAGGAATCAAATCAATAAAATTAGAAATGAAAAAGGAGAAGTTACAATGGACACCACAGAAATACAAAGCATCATAAGAGACTACTACAAGCAACTCTATGCCAGGAAAATGGACAACCTGGAAGAAGTGGACAAATTCTTAGAAAGGTTTAACCTTCTAAGACTGAACCAGGAAGAAATGGAAAATATGAACAGACCAATCACAAGTAATGAAATTGAAACTGTGATTAACAATCTTCCAACAAACAAAAGTCCAAAACCAGATGGCTTCACAGGTGAATTCCATCAAACATTTAGAGAAGAGCTAACACTCATTTTTCTCAAACTCTTCAAAAAAACTGCAGAGGAAGGAACACGCCCAAACTCATTCTCTGTGGCTACCATCACTTTGATAACAAAACCAGACAGAGATACTACAAAAAAAGAAAATTACAGACAAATATCACTGATGAATGTAGATGAAAAACTCCTCAAAAAAATACTAGAAAACAACACATTAAAAGGATCATACACCATGAGCAACTGGGAGTTATCCCAGGGATGCAGGTTTCTTCAATATATGCAAATCAATCAACGTGATAAACCATATTAACACATTGAAGAATAGAAGCCATATAATTATCACATTAGATGCAGAAAATGCTTTTGACAAAATTCAACACCGATTTATGATAAAAACACTCCAGAAGGCAGGAATAGAGGGAAACTATCTCAACATAGTAAAGGCCATATATGACAAACCCACAGCAAATATTATTCTCAATGGTGAAAAACTGTAAGCATTTCCTCTAAGATCAGGAAAAGGACAAGGATGTCCACTCTCACCACTATTATTCAACATATTTTTGGAAGTTCTAGACATGGCAATCAGAGAAGAAAAAGAAATAAAAGGAATACAAATTGGAAAAGAAGAAGTAAAAGTGTCACTGTTTTCAGATGACATGATACTATATGTAGATAATCCTAAAGATGCCACCAGAAAACTACTAGAGCTAATCAATGAAATTGGTAATTTTGCAGGATACAAAGATAATGCACAGAAATCTCTTGCAATCCTATACACTAACAATGAAAGATCAGAAAGAGAAATTATGCAAACAATCCAATTCATCATTGCAACAAAAAGAATAAAATACCTAGGAATAAACCTACATAAGGAGGTTAAATACCTGTACTCAGAAAACTATAAAACATTGATGAAAGAAATCAAAGATGACACAAACAGATCAAGAGATATACCATGTTCCTGGATTAGAAGAATCAATATTGTGAAAATGATTATACTACATAAAGCAATCTAGAGATTCAATGCAATCCCTATCAAATTACCAGTGACATTTTTCACAGAATCTTAACAAAAGGTTAACAAACCTTAAAAAAAATTGTATGGAGACACAAAAGACCCCGAATAGCAAAGCAGTCTTGAGGGGAAAAAAACAGAGCTGTAGGAATCAGACTCCCTGACTTCAGACTATATTACAAAGCTATAGTAATCAAGACAATATAATACTGGCACAAAAACAGAAATATAAATCAATGAAACAGGATAGAAAGCCCAGATATAAACCCATGCACTTGTGGTCAATTAATTTATGACAAAAGAGGTAAGGATATACAATGGAAACAGACAGGCTCTTCAATAAGTGGTGCCTGGAAAACTGGACAGCTGCATGTAAAAGAATGAAATTAGAACACTAGCTAACACCATACACAAAAATAAACTCAAAATGGATTAAAGACCTAAATGTAAGACCAGACACTATAAAACTGTTAGAGGAAAACTTAGGAAGAAAACTCTTTGACATAAATCACAGCAAGATCTTTTTTGATCCACCTCCTAGAGTAATGGAAATAAAAACACAAATAAACAAATGAGACCTAACTAAACTTAAAAGATTTTGCACAGCAAAGGAAACTATAAACAAAACGAAAAGACAACCCTCAGAATGGGAGAAAATATTTGCAAATGAATCAACAGACAAAGGATTAATCTCCAAAATATATAAACAGCTCATGCAGCTCAGTATTAAAAAAAACAAACAACCCAATCAAAAAATGGGCAGAAGACCTAAACAGACATCTTTCCAAAGAAGACATACAGATGGCCAAGAGGCACATGAAAAGCTACTTAATATCACTAATAGAGAAATGCAAATCATAGCTACAATGAGGTATCACCTCACACCGGTTAGAATGGTCATCATTTGAAAATCTACAAACAACAAATGCTGGAGAGGGTGTGGAGAAAAGGGAACCCTCTTGCACTGTTGGTGAGAATGTAAATTGATACAGACACTATGGAAAACAGTATGGAGGTTCCTTAAAAATCTAAAAATAGAATTACCATATGACCCAACAATCCAACTACTGGGCATATACCCAGAGAAAACCATAATTCAAAAAGACACATGCTCCCCAATGTTCATTGCAACACTATTTACAATAACCAGGTCATGGAAGCAACCTAAATGTCCATCGACAGATGAATGGATAAAGAAGATGTGGTACATATGTACAATGGAATATTACTCAGCCATAAAAAGGAATGAAATTTGGTCATTTGTAGAGACGTAGATGGACAGACTGTCATACAGAGTGAAGTTAAGTCAGAAAGATAAAAATGAGTATCATATATTAATGCATATATGTGGAATCTAGAAAAATGGTACAGATGAACTGATTTGCAAGGCAGAAATAGAGACACAGATGTAGAGAACAAATGTATGGGCATCAAGGGGGGACTTGGGGGGCATGAATTTGGAAATTGGGATTGACCTATATACACTATTATGTATAAAGTACGTAAGTAATAAGAACTAATAAGAACCTGCTGTATAAAAAATAAATAAATAAAATAAAATTTAAAATTTAAAAAAAAGAAAAAAAAAAAAAGAATCAAAATGGGCAGAAGTAAGAAAAAGTTATTTTGAAGCAGAAGTATTACCAGTTGAGAGAATTTTATCTTGTGCTTCTAAGCTGACCATGGTAGAAATTTATTTTATATTTCCGATTAGGCCACACCCAAAGTACTTTTTTTCTTATCACCTTTTGTTGGTTGGAAGGGACTTTCTTGTGGGTGATGCAGAATGAAGGAGGAAGGATGCTAAAGAGTTTTCCTTCCCTACCCCCGCCATCTTCACCCTTCACCCTGGCCCTATTGCCTAGAGGAGAAAGAGACTAGATTCCTTAACAGAATCGGCCAAAATGGCCTGGATCTAGAGTAACATTTTCTGCAAATTTCCAAGTCTATGCTCGCATCGTGGGAGGGAATTCATCAAGGAGGGATGAGGAGAGACACTTTTAGTAAAGGAATCAACATTTCAATTTGGAGTAGGAGTTAATCAAGTCAAAGTGAGCAGTAGGGAAATTTTTCCAGGCTGAGGGAGTAGCTTTGTCAGGAAGTGAGGAGA
Source organism: Balaenoptera borealis (assembly GCF_965194805.1). Taxonomy (NCBI): domain Eukaryota; kingdom Metazoa; phylum Chordata; class Mammalia; order Artiodactyla; family Balaenopteridae; genus Balaenoptera; species Balaenoptera borealis. Next base: position 44,706,552 of record NC_138876.1, read on the forward strand.
CCATTTCACATTCTGATAAAGTGTTCTGTGTGACTACACTGTGAAAGATCTCAACTCATGTGAGAAAAATACACTAAAAAGGAAGAGAGCAGTTCAGAAAATCCTTGCTGGAGGAATGGACTCTTCAAACCTGAGCTATTCAAAATGAAACTGTTCTGAATCCATGTCCAAACATAGGGAATTTGGATGTTCCAATATTTTTTTTTTAAACTGAGAAAAGAGAACAAACACATGTGAATGGAGAAATAAAACTTTACATAAAAAATCCACAAAGCAAGAAAAATGGTGGAAAGCAAATGTGATCACACTGAGTAGAGATAGTTCCTATAGTGTTCAAACATGTTGAAGAATTAGCTATAGATTTGCAAGACCGAAGTCACATTAAGAGCATTTATAAACTATTTTCTCACTATGAAAGTCATGGATGTTGGATGTTCACATTTAACAAGGTAGGATTAGTGACCCACAGGGTGCATGTGCTGTGGCTTCAGGTGATACTTAATGGGAAGAATGTGTCCCAGGACCAAGTCAGGAAGTAATTGGCCCTTTCACAATCACAGTACATATCAAGGTAGCCAGGCCAGTAAAGAGAGACTTGAAGTGGGGTTCACTAAAATAGAGTAGATCGCTTAAATTCTGGTCAAAATAACACTCATTTGAAGACAATAACTGCCTTTGAAATCTGAACAATGAGAGTCAAGAAACAAAACAGGATTAATTCAGGACATTTTCTGATCTATACCAGGATTGCATCAAAAGAACTGTGTTTCTTACTCTAGTGGTGTACAAGCTGTGTGTTTTCACATAGAGGTTTTATTACTGCTTATGTTTTTTCTTATTAATCATATTCCATATATTTTGACAGCCTGTGTACTGTGTTCTTGTTTTATATCCATGAGATGAGAGAAAATTATTCAGGAAGCAAGTCAGCTATCATTTTTGACAAAATATACTCAAACATCTTATGGGAGCTCCTCCGCCCTCCAGAAGGAGACACAATTGACTTTAATATCAAAGTCACAACTGTAGGGAGTACAGCTTTTACTAACAGGAAAAGGTTGAGGCCTAAAGAAAAGAAGGTCAGGAGGAAGCAAGTTAGGGTTTAAGGAGAACTGGAAGCCTTTGAGAAGCACATATGGGCAATGGATTTTACTGGGCTAGAAGTTTGGGGACAAACATTAGTATGAAAAAAATGGGCATTTATCTGTAATTTAATTTAATTTTATGCAGAGGCATATATTCCCTGAAAATCCAAGTGGTTGAGGATTCTGTGACTTGAGGCCTCAGTCATTCCTCTTTCCCTCAGGGACATAATTAACAATTATTATTACTGAAATATAACTAACAAATATTTTTAAAATATTCACTAGTTATCTATATACAATGGCTCTAGGATAGAATGTTTCTCTTTGAAATAACAGAATTTTTAAAAAGCACAATAAAGAGCAGTTATTTCTTAAAAATAAAAAAGGGAAGATACACAAACTCTACTACTTTTTTTATTACAAATAGATTATAAATTCCTTTTACAAAATTAAGGAAGTACAGGTTAGGAAAACTGTACACAGTTTAAAAAAACTTTGAATCACATCATACCTAGCTTTTTAATCTGCCTTTTCATTTATATTTATATATCATCAAGAGTAAAGAGTCAGATACTTGGCTTCCTTTTGCTCCCCCCCTTCATTTATTTCTTTCATAATCAATCAAGCTGGTTTCAGATATTTTCTCTCAATTTTTTAATTTATCAAATCTTCAAAGAGTAACAAGGGAAAACACTAATCTGTATACATAGACAATGCAAAACTAAAATAAAGACTGTCCTCATCTTGGCCAAGAATTAAAACACTTAATACTGCTATGGAAAGAAAAATAGTCATTTCTTTTGATTGAAATACTAAACAATCTATGCAATTATCTAGTAAGAATAAAAATTCAGTAAGATGACCAATAATACTCTCTTTACTTTATATTAATACCTATTAGGCATTTACAGAGGAAAAGAAGACTCAACATCCTCTTTTTTTCCACATTCAGGTTTATGTTATTAAAATAAACAGATTACTTACAGTGGGGAATTTGTCTTGTGTTTCCAAATTCAATCTGATTGGGTAGTATTAAGCCTAGGAGCTTATTAGGAAACCTTTAAAAATAAGCTTATTCTCATTTCTGCTTGAATAAAACATTATTGTGAAATAAATCTCTTAGATGTGCAATTATATTATGTACATGTCTTAAACTTTATTTTACCTATTTATTTATTTACTTACTAAAAGTATATCCTGAACAGGGTGTTACCTTCATGGTCTAAATGTTAGTGAACTGTCATAAGTAAAAGTCAGTGGGCAACCAGGACTTCTGGAATATGAACTCAATCCCTCTCATTTTAATATGTCAGCCTACAGTGCTAACATATGTGAGTATATCTGCCATTGCTCTAAGAGCATATTACACCCCCCTATGTCTATCCTTCTTCCTCATTAGATTGGAAGCTCCCTGAGGATTGGGATCTTATCTTTCATGCCTTCATGTCATCTTCACTTCCTATCAAAACAATGGAAGTGTAGCAAAGTTGAACAAATATTTGCTAAATGAATTAATATATGTCATCCATTCACACCAGGTCATCAAACTACTTTTTTTGTTGACTTAGTGAGTATATGTCTTCAAACATGTCTGTTAGAAAGAATACCAAACCCTGAAAAAATGTAACACTATTTGAAATGTTCTATTTTATCACCACTCTGTTTATCTGTTCTCAAGGACTCATGGCTAAGACATTTTAGACAGGAAAATAGAACATGCCATGAAAATGAAAATAGTTTGAGATAAAATTGAACCTCACACTTATCCCATGCAAAATCAAATTAAGCCCTCCATATCTGATCGGGTTATTGAAATGGATGGCAGATAATCCCACAGAAAGATGATACTAATAAATAAATTTTGGGCTCCCAATGAAAAGGTGGGGGGAATTTGTATATTTCTCTCAATCTTTTTTCTGGTGTTTTTAGAACTTAATCTTCTATATTTGGGTCAACAAAGTTGGGAAGGGTCAACAACTCCCAAGAATAAAGGAGAAAGTAATAAGGTGGTTGTGGGGCTTTGTGGACTATAATTGAAATCCTTACTTTTTAACAGGAAAATTACTTTTACCCACATTTTTCTTTAGAGCTAAACAGACCCTTGAACTATACTTGAATCCCTCTCTTTAATATGTAGCAATACCATGCTTTCTTTGCTAAGAAAGCTGTACTGTGCTAGTATCAAAGTTGAGATGCAAGACTGGGTTGAATATCAAAATGTGTTTCTTTGTAGACATGTTGTGCCGGTTGAATCACCTATACACAAGGGAATTATTTACTTCATTTTAATTTATTTAAAATATCTTAGAAACCATTTGATGGCAAACCATTTTCACTGAAAAGGAAATAGTGACATCTGGTGGAATATTTTTATCTAAAAGCCTAGTCATTAACATTTCTACTCCCTCAAAATAAGTGTTTAAAATATGCACTCTTTCCCTGGAGAACAAATGTGCCTTTGTAATGGAACTGACATCTGCTATATATTATGATGTTACATTATGGTTCCAATACCAGTAACTAATTCCCTTCTTAAAATAAAAACATGGAGATTCTTCAGTTAATGTCCACAGCAATAAATCTTAAAAAAAAAAAAAAAAACCAGAAACTGATTACAAGGATTTGAGTCTTCTATCATTCTAGCCATTTGAGCAATACAATCTGAAAGTCACAAGCAATATGGTATGTACAGAGATATGTAAACATACTCGTATATGTATATGTGCATATATGTGTATGTATATATTAATTATATATTATATGCTTATGTATATATTAATTATATAATATATGTTATATTATTACATTATATTAATTATATAGTATATGTGTATATAATATGTGCATACGCATATATAATTATATGTACATATACATATATTAATTATATATTTACACTTTATATATTTAATAAAAATATATATATATACAACATAAAAACATAATTTGTGAGGTCAGGTAACCTGGAGAAAAGTGAAACATGCTTCTATAATGCTCAAGAGGGCTTAACCCAGACCATAATGAACTTGCAAATATTCAAATGCCTGTGTAGCATATAATTTTTAAATTAATTTATAATTGAGTTTGAATAGTGAACCATGAAGTAGTCATAAATTACAGTACTGAATGATGGTCTAGCCTGGTGCCCACATAGCAGCCACAAAGGGTAAATGTTTCCATGATTACTAATTGTACTACATGTCTTGGAATGTGAGTCATTTGTAGCTACTGTGTATTGCAAATTCTAAGTCAAATAAAGCCAAGGATCTCCTCTAGGTTACATGGTTCTTGAGAGGTAGTTTAGATCTTAGACTTGGATTCCCACAGACCTGGGTTAGAATCCTGGTTTCAAATTGGTTAAGTCATTTAATTTCTCTGTATCCCCATAAGTAAAATGGGGACAAAAGTGCAACTGAGTTGTTGTAAGTATTAATGGAAAAATATAGGTAAAACACTTTAGCAGAGTGACTGGAAAATAATGCTTATTTGTAACAGTTATGATTACTCTTATTACTCCCTTTCTATGTCACACGTTTTTTAATACATTGTGTAACACAGTATGTTGTATCACATATTTATTTTTGTGTAAAAATTTCTGACCTTAAGTACAAAGGTCATAGCTGCACAGCACTTGAGAGCTTGGAGTCTAGAGCAAAATCAGAATGTGGTTCAAATCTTGGCTCTGTCATTTACTGTGTGGTCTTGGGCAAGTTACTTAATTTTTCAGTGACTCAGTTTCATCAGTTATAAAATGAGGATAAAACTTTATCTTACCTCATACAGTTTTATTATGAGAATTTATTGTAAGGTTTTATTGTGAGGATTAAATGTGTTTATGCATGTGAAGCTTTAGAGCACTGCCTGGCAGAAGGTAAGAGCTTTATAAATATTACCTCTTAGTATTGCATTATCTAAAGTGTAATAACACAGAAAACAAAGAGAACACTTGGTCTACTATTCCAAATAATTTCAGTGGATGTGAGTGGAGAAGTTGATCTAAATTTGACTCCTAAAGTATAAATAGCCCAGAGGAGAATTCTGTGGCCACTGCCACTGATCACTTCAGCTTGCTTATCCATTAATGAGTATATGTACTCAACTGAAATGTGTAATTCATTTTTCCTTCTTATGTATATATAATCTCACCTTGGGCCTAAATTATGCTCACTGTTGGGATTCAGACATCACTGGGTATCTCTGGCTGACAGGAAGAAATTGCGTTGGGGTAGTATTGTGAGTTGGACCTAGATGGTAAATAGAAACCAAATCAAAAAGGGCCTTGAGTATTAAGCTTATCTATCAAATGGGAAAGTTGTAATGCATAGACTCTTGTTCTGGTCTTTCATGTAGCATTTCCTGTAATGGACATAAAGCCCTTTCTCCTATATCACATGGAAACGTAGAAGCTCAGGATTGGGTGAAACGAGCTCCTAATTCCAATATGAGGCAGGAATTCTGTCAACAGTCCTCTTGAGTGATTGTCCGTTCTCTGCTTGAACACCTCCGGTGACTGAGAACCATCGCCTCTTGAGATATCACATTATGCCTTTTAGAAAGTAATTACTGTAACTAAAGTCAAACGTGAAATATTGAGCAACCCATTTATCTCCCCTCTTCATCTCCAAAATCCAAGTAAAACAAGGAAAGAATTGCTTTTTTAAAATTCCACAAGAGTAAAGAACCAGGGATGTTAATTAAACTTTGGAAGTTGATTTGGCAGAATAGAGAAATGAGAAACTCAAGTCTGCAAGGCAGAAAACAAACCATGGAAAGGCTCAGGTACATCTGAAGTGTGATGTGGGGCTGAAAATGAGAAGTTATTGAAAGGCTTTTTAAAAAGAGTCAGTCACCCAGATTCTCTCCCTCACCTCATAAAGCCGGAGAACTATCCTCCCTCTTACCCAGGCATACTGAATTCCTTTCTGAAGATGTTGAACCATAAAGATTGTCAACACTTGGACACCAGGCACAGGGGATGGTGGAGGTGAAGCACCTTCTGAAAACAAGGGGATTAAGTGTAGGTCTGTATATTGAACACTGAGCCTCTCAAAAGGCCTTCCAGCACAGTAGTCACCACCCAACTCCTTCCCCAATTTCATCTGTGGAAATTTACCAGCCCAAGAGAAATATCTCTGATACTGATACTTAAGGACCTCCTTAAGTGATCACTCTCCCAAAATGATCACCTTGTGGTGAGGTCTACCATTTGCCTAACCTCACACACATCACAGAATTTAATTGCCTTGCTGTTGTGGATTCTGTAGTGTATCATCTAGATTCTCCCTTTAGGACTGAGGTGATGCTCCCAGTTGCTGGATGTATTAGTGGCTTATGGATCATAGCTGATTTCCTCTTAGGAAATCACCCCAAATGCAGAGAGTTGCCTTGCCCAGAGGACTAGCCCAAATCCTTTGATTTGTAGATGATTGCAGTCTTTCCCGGAGGACATCCCAAATCCAACGATTTGTAGATGTGAGGCAAAGAGGTCTGGCCCTCTTGCCTCAATTTAGTCCATCTCTGATGTGTCATCCCATACCAGAGCTTTCCTTGTGTTTGCCTGATAACTGATTGAAACCATATTCCCACCCAATTTCTCTCTCTCCCCCTCAGGTGTTGATCCCAAGAAAATCCCAAGTAAACCTGCTGCACAATCTATTTTCCAGGGAACCTAATTTAACAGACTCACTCTAGAATATGAAAGGATGCCCCAGTCTTTAGTTTTTAGGAAAGACTCTAACATGAAAGACTGATTCCAAATCAGTGCACAGTGAGGAGGAAAAAAAGGAACTTGAAGGAGAAAGGTAATGCAGAGAATATTAATACTAAATTATTCTCAAAGAGATAATACTTTATTCATAAAATGAAAAACAGGATGCTCTAAGAACAGAACTTTCAGAGAACAAAGACGAGCTCTTGAGAATTAAAAATACAGTAATAGAAATAAAAATTTTGATAGACTGAAAGATAGAATTGTGGAACTCTTCAGAATATAGAACAAAATACAGAGAGATGGAGAGTAAGAAAGACAGCATGAGAAACTTATATCTGGGAGGCACAACATTTTACTAGAAAAGTAATTTTAAAAGTAGAAAAGTTCTTTAAAAAACTAATAGAGAACATGAGAAAATTTCTCAGAACTGAAGGCCAAGAGTTTCTAAAGTATCCACACAATCAATAAAAAAGTTCCACATTAATGCAAGTCGTTGAGAAATTTCAGACTAGAAAGTATAAAGAGAATTTACTGAAAACTTTCCAGAAGGAGAATAAACAAATAAATGCAACATATATGCAAAGGATAGTCTCAGGCTTCTTACCAACAATCCTGAAAGTTAGAAAACAATGATGAAACCCATGCCTTTAAAATTTGAGAGAGAGTAATTTCCAATCCAGAATTCTAGGCCCGGGAATACTCTTAATCAAATTTAGGAAAGAATAGAGACATTTTCAGCTGGTCAAGTTTCAAAAATTTTATTTATTATACGTGAGGAAGCTTACTGGAAAAAATGTTCCATTAAAATAGGGAAATAGAACAAGAAAGAGGAAACTGTAAAATTCAGGAAATAGGTAAAGGGTATTGAAAGGACCACAAGTGCATCAAGATAGGAGCCAGTGAGCTGAAGGCCCCAAAGAGAATTTTGCTAAGAAAAAAGGGCACTGAAAGATTGACCGACAAGTTTTACTGCATTGATTGAAGCCTTGCAGCTCTGATGGAGAGTTTGAGGATGAATTAATAAAAGCACCCAGGGGAAATAGCAAAAATAGGATAATCATTAATTCTAAGGAAAACAAAACATTGTATAAGACAGAAAATATCATCTTAATATTTTATGTGACTCAATCATGAGCTATTTATATAAAGTACATTCTGAATATTGATTTAACCAGAAACAGTTATTTAACTATGCTGGGAGAAGGGGAGAAGAGGGGACAAGGTGATAGAGAAATAAATTCCCATTTTCTATACTAGAAGTCATTAGATTTAATGTTTTTAAAGCAGAATATGCATGATATTTAGAAAACAGAGGGAAATACTGGAAACATAAGTGAAAATAGTCCCTAGAGGTTGCTCTGGGGAGCAAGGATTATGGTGGGGAGAGAGAAGATAACTGTTGTTTTAAATTACATGCTTTGCAGTGTTATTTGTCTCTGTTAATTGTGTGTGTGTGAATTACTTTGATAAACATTTTTTAAAAAATGAACATTTAAAATAAAATTTCTTTCTTGTTCTGACCTAATATCTGTCTCTCTACCTTCTGGTCCTAATTACACTCTCCGTGACTCAACATATAAAAAAATTAAGACTTTCTCTTCACCATGACTATCCTTCAAGTACTTTAAACCAGAGCTCTTATTCTTCCTTCAGTTTGCATTTATAAGGGCTAAAATCTCCCATTTCATTCAACCGCGCCTTATGTGAAACCATTTGCTTCCCTGACTTGATTGCTTTTCTCTGTACTCAATGGAGTGGTATCTGGAGCTGAGGAAGATACTCTGGAGATAAGTCTGGCTAATTTACAGCAACATTATCACTTCTTTCATTCTGTACATTATAATCCATTAAAGGCAACAAAGATCACATTAACTATCTTAGAATCCAAAACACATTAATGCTTCATAGTGAAATTTTAAAGTCTCTTCCGCACATGTTTTTAAGTCACCTATCCTACGGGTAGAATTTGCTGTTCAGATCTTTTTTTTTTTTTTTTTTTGTCTTGGTAGAGAGCCTTACATTTACCTCTGTTAAAAAGTGTGACTTATTAAAGTCACCTTATTGTCAAACTGAAAAGAAAATATATTTGGCTCTTGATCTATTCATAGATGTTATTAGCTATCTCTTCCAAATTTGTGTCACATAAATGTGATAGCTGTACTTTCAATTCAGGTCTTGAGTAAAAATGGCAAACACCACCAAACCTAGCAAGACAGAGCCCTTCAGCCACTGGAACACGTGTTTCAGGTTACCAACCATCTGTTAGTCAGCTTTAAGTTACAAGTTGTTCAACTGTTACAAGATCATCGAATCTGGCCCAGAGCCAGATACACCAAGTAGGTAACAGTCCTATATTTTAGCCATTTTATTAGCCCAGTCATTAAAAAGATAAAATAATATAATTAAATGTATTACTCTTTATTCTGATACAAATTATACAAGCAGCTACTATCATTCCTACTTCATTAGCTATTCAGACACAGAACCATCATTTGACTTGTCTGTTATCTTATAGTGACAGACCTGGATACAAGTTTTGATTTTGGCTCCTGACTTCAAGCTCTATTCTTTAGAAGTGTCTTGGAATATATTATTATTGCTGTTGTTGCTGTTGTTATCTTAATGTGAGTTTGTAGGCCAAAGATTTTTATCTTCATTTTCATACCCTGAAATCCCACGTGGATATAGCATGGCTCAGTCCTGGAGGTCATGCCATAGATATTTACATTTTAACAGGCAAACCCTGGCCTCCCCAGGCCCAGCTATTCCCATTGCTTTCTGACAACTGACTGAAGATACAGCTTTAAGCCTTTAGATGTTCCTAGGCAAAGAGTCTGTACTTTGACATTTGCATTTATCTCATTATGTTTGACTGGCATATTGAGATCCATAAGCTTGTGGTTAATATACTGTCAAGGATTCTTAATTAAGCTGGTTGTACAAAAAAGGCATCAGAGTCTCTTGAGAAATGTATAATCTTTGCCAGTCATTCACTTTGAATTTGCCTTGCTGCCCTGGTGGTATAACAGTAGCACTACAGGGAAGATTGGAGGCTTGACATAACAACCAAAGGCTTATAACCCGGTTCTGCCATTTGAGTTGGGAGGCAAGGAAAACTGTCACGATAGAGAGGGAAGACATGCAGAATACCTAAGTTCATATTCCCTATGGACAAATGAAACAGAAAAACAAAATACATCACAGGCTAATCTGCCAGTTGTCATACACCGGGGAATTTGTGAACATTAACATGTTTACTTTTTACTTACTTTTTCCTACTAGCCTTTTCATGAAATCAGGGAAGCTGAGGCAAAAAACAAATCTCTACTGAATCAAAGCCACATATATGTGGCTGTGTACTGTAAGGCAGTGGGGCTCAAAGTTTGCTGCAGGGACCAGCAGGACCAGTATCAGCTGGCAGTTTAGAAATGCAAATTCTCAAGTCCCACTCCAGAGCTATTTAATCAAAAACTTTAAGGGGAGGGCCCAGAAATGGGTGTTTTAACAAGTCACCCAGGTCACTCTGAAGCACTTCAGTTTGAGAACCACTGCTATAAAGGAACCACTCAAATTTTCCAAGGTGGGAACCTCTCAAAAGAGATGATAGAGTGATTCTGAACAAGGCAAGAACAGCTCATGGAAAACTCTAGGCTGAGTATACTCAATTTTTCCCCTGCCTGCTTGACTGTCATTGCATTAGCATCCCCTGTGTGGCAAAAGCCACAGGGACCACAGTGTCCATCAGATGTCCTTAGGGGTTTCCTTTAGGAAGCAGCATTCCTATAGGAGAGGCATGATGCTTTTCTCCCCATGATCCATTACCTGCCAAAGTAACTTCCACCTTTGCCTTCTGTCTTCTTTGCTCTACCCCATGACCATGAGCCTTGTGAGAAAATTAATTTTGTTGACTTTGGACATTATGCATTCATGTCATTCACGCCTTCCCTCCCCTTCCTGTTCAGGATTCCTCCAGGCATCCCCTTTATGGCCTGACCAGCATGATGTTGTGGTTTAAATATAGGTCATGCAACGTGTAGTGTGCCACTGGGATCTAGGCTGCTCTGCTTTCCTTATACCCTGTTTATTTCTAATGATCCCATTCTCAGTTTTGTTCCAAACCCCTAGATGATGCTTCCCTGGCACACGATGGTTGAGTCGTCTCAGCTCTGCTATGCCCACTGAGAATCTGCTAAATACAGAGAATGAGTATTAGGCTTTAGTCCAAGAAGGGTTTGGTGACATTTCCCTTAATTGTCATATATACCAAATATCCCTATGGCATGCACCCCTGAATAGCAACTGTTCTACTAGGAGGCATATGAGGGTACATGCTGAAACAAATGCATTTAAATCTTTTCGATCTGTGGATTCCTAAGATGTTTTCCTTTTGCTATTCACTCACTGTGCCTAACCTTTGCCAAACAACAGCAGAACTATGATCTGGCCACAGGTTTTATTTGTTGCCTTTAGTCATTTTCAATTTCTTAGCAGAAGCAAATATGAGAGTAAAAGTCAATGGAAAGCAGGTTTAGGTAAGCTCCATTCTGTCCATACATATTGTCAAGAATCCCTGCATGTACTTGAGGCAAGGAGGTAGTTTCTGCTTGGATTTGGAACACCATAAATCAAATAACTATGGTTCAACCACCCCCAAGAGCACTGATATGGCTCCCTCCCAATATTTATTGCCACATGTAAGAACTTACAAATGCCAGCATAAGTATGCTGCCTGCACCTGGCAAATTATTTCTGGTTTGTCAGAAAATCCAGGGGCTGCTTTTGTTTGATGTTAGCATGGTTCAGTTATTGTTCCAGTGCCGTTTGAATGACAATCATTTCACAGTATCAGAAAAGGTGGGAATCACCAGGAGAACCTCCAGACCTCATATTGTATAATCCTTTTCTCCATAATGCTCACTGACAAGCCTCTCTTCATATGTGCCAGCATTTAAAGATTTCAAAGACAGAGGTGACCAGTGAGTTGTTTTCATAGCTATCAGGTATAGTTAGTTGAGTTGTCATTTTACATGGGTGAGAAAATGATGTGTTTGATGAACATTTCGTGAGTATCTAGTATGTGTCAGCTGCTGTGCTGGAGACAGTGGACACTGACCCTGCCCTCAGGAAGCTGACATCCTTTGGCACCATTTAGGAGTCCAAGTGGCTTTCTCCCTGCTTGTTTACCAACACACGTGTACCCCTTGATGTCTGAGTGGTTCTTAGCTGTTCTCTGTTGCACTGAGCTCTGTGGGATGGAGTTAGTTATATTGTCATTGTAGCATAGCTAGTGACAAGGTCATAGAGGATATGACCCAAGGCTGGCCATTCCAATATGGTCACATGATTCTACTAGAGCCAGTCATAGTATTTCCTAAGGCTTTTTACTTGAACTAACAAGGAGTCCAGGAAGATGTACAGGAAGCCATTCTGATGGCCACAAGGAGAGCCCCTGCCTGCAGAATGAAATCAAGTAGAGAGACAAGCAAAACAGTAAAAGAGAACCCTAATGATAATCTCTGATTTCTGGGTTGTAGCTATATCTGAAGTTGGCTTTGTTCCTAGAATTCTAAGTTTCATGAGACAGTAATTACTATTTAGCTCAAGCTGGCTGTAGATTTTTTTGATACATTCAAACCAAAAAAACCAAAAAAACAAAACCTATTTGAACATACAACTCCAAACTATCCCACAGAGCTATAGGAAATACAAAATCTTAGGCCAAGTCTGAGCCACATTGACTAGAATGAGGTTCGGAGGGCTGGTGGAAGAATTTATCAGTTTGATCAGAACTACATATCTAAAGAAGGGAACCAATTCTCAGGTTAAATAAACTGAAAGGGCATTTAGAAATGTATTCATTATTTAAAAAAAAGATTTATTTATTATTTATTTATTTATTTAATTTATTTTTGGCTGCATCAGGTCTTAGTTGCATCATGCAGGATCTTCACTGAGGCATGCGGGATCTTTCATTGCGGCATGCAGGCTTCTCTCTAGTTGTGGTGTACGGGTTTTCTCTTCTCTAGTTGTGGCGTGCAGGCTCCAGGGCATGTGGGCTCTGTAGTTGTGGCACACGGATTCCAGAGTGTGTTGGCTCTGTAGTTTGTGGCACACAGTCTCTCTAGTTGAGGTATGAGAGCTCAGCAGTTGTGGCACGTGGGCTTACTTGCCCCGCGGCATGTGGGATCTTAATTCCCCGACCAGGGATCGAACCCGCGTCCCTGCATTGTAAGGTGGATTCTTTACCACTGGACCACCAGAGAAGCCCCTATTCATTAGTTCTTACACACTATGTGCTTTTTTTTGTATAAATATGAAATAAGAAAGCTCCAACTCATATCCCATGTCATGGTAGTCACTGAAGAGGGAAGAATACAATGAGTAGAAAACATGGCCCTCGTTTCAAAGAGTTACTAACCTAGTTTGACAAAATTGATATATGCATATTTCCTGTTGCTTAACTAAAACCTAAAAGAAAAGTGATCAAAGTAACTCACTTCTATAGCCTGTTCTACTAGGACTTTTTAGAATATATGTTATGTATAGGACTACATAGGATCAACACATTTTCCCCAGTTAGACTCCAGCTGATGCTAGGATGCATTCTATGAAGGTATGTAATATGTAATATATGAGGTAATAGAAATAACACTGAACTGAGAGCCAGGAGACCTCCTGTAGATGAGTTGTTAGCCCCAAGTTGTCACGCGACTTAGGCTTATCATTTACCTGAGTTCTAGTTTATACATCTATTCAACAAGCAACTTAAACTTCATAGGTTCTAGCACTAAAAGTCAGAGATTCATTATTCAAAATATAATACCTCAGAATAAGGAATTAGAGTTGTCCCTTAAGACTATTGTTTCTTCAGTTACTCAGCCCACGTCACCACTTTGGTGAATCCCCTGAGCTCTCTAGACAGAGATATAGCACATCTAAGTATTCAAGATGGTTGAAAATAAAGAATGGAAAAAGATATGTTAGGCAAACACTAACAGTAAGCTTGTATAGGTATATTAAGAACATTATTAAACATATCATAATTTAACAAATTGTTATAAAGTGCCCACCACTTTATTGTTATAAAGTGTACCCACCACACAGATCAGGAAAAGGAGGATTACTGGCAGGACTGGCCCCCACCTGAAACCACTGTGCGTCTCTTACTAAGCACAATGCTTTCCTTCCCTCCTTGAGATATGACAGTAACTTTATGGTAAGAATGTTCTTGCTATACATTATATTTTTACCATCATTATTTTTCAACTGTATGTGAAACAGATTCATAGTACATACATTTCTTTGTGATTTGCTTCTTTAAAGTAACATTATATTTGTTGCAGCCAACTGCAATTTGTTCACTTTTATTATCATATAATATTCCATGTGTGCCAATTATTGATTTATTTTTTCACTTACCCTTCCTTGCCTTAGCTTTGTGATACTGGAGCTAGATCTTGCACATATTTTTTTTCTGCCAACTCACACAATATTGAGCTTTGTTAGTAGAGCACACTGGAGAGGACCTATAGGAAGAAGAGGCTTTTTCTTCCTGGTCCTAGTGTGTTTTCTTCTTGTTTTTGTGGTTCACAGCTGCCAGCTTCATCGGGGACACCTGGTGACACTCATGTCATGCATTTCAGTGACACCTCAGTGGATGACTGTTCAGGGAGTTTCACAGCACCCCTGCAGGCAGGCTCCTAGTGAGTTTCACTGGCATCCCAGTTCATGGTTTCCTGTATACCAACCCTGACCTGTCGCACCTCAGCAAATTTCTCTGACATGCAGTGGGCCACAGCCTCACCCTCCCCTTGAGGTGTGAACCTCACCCTTGTAGGGACCCTTCTTCCAGCTTCTTCCTTCCTTGGGTGCTTTCGCTCAACTCTAGGCTATCCCTGTATCTGCTCTTTCTATATTGGTTAGAATTCACTTTACCTCTCTTAGTAGTGTATATTCTGTTACTAATTATCTCTTTTATTAAATTTTGAAATTAGTGATATGGTTTCTATCTCCTGCCTGGACTCTGACTGATATATTTCATACATGCAAATATTTCTTAATTGTATTAGTTTTTTTCAAAGAACCAACTCTTGGTTTTGGTGATCTTCATCTTTGTATATTTCTGTTCTATATCACTAATTTCTGATCTTTATTTCACCCTTTCTTCTACTTTACTTTCTTTTACTAACGTCTGAGATGGATGCTCATTTTATTTGTTTTAATCTTCTTATTTTCTAGTATAGGTATTTAAGGCTATAAACTGCTTTCTAAGTACTACTATAGTTCCAACATGCATGTTTCTAAGATTTTGCTATCATTCAGTCTAAAATATGTTATTTCCATTTTAATTTCTTTTTAACTCATGGAAGATTTAATTTCCAAATATTTGGGAATATTCTAGTTCTCTTTTTGATATTAACTTTTAGATTTCATTTCCCTTTGTATCAGTTAACAGTCCCTATATGATGTAAGTTCTTTGAAATTGTTGATGCTTTTATGTCTCAATACATAGGAAATTATTATTTTCTATTTCTTGAGGTGATATTATTAGGTTCATACAAATTTTAAATTAGTATATCTTTCTGATGAATTTAATCCTTTTATCAGTATGAAGCAGATCTCTTTACCTCCCTTAATGTTTTGTCTAAAATCTATCTATTATTAGTGCAGCTATAAAAACTTTCTCTTAGTATTTGCCTAGTGTATCTTTTCCCATTCTCAGATTTTCAACCTTTCCATATTCTTAGGTTTTGGGTGTTTCTCTTTTAAATAGTATAATTGGATTTTGAAAAATTCACTCAGAAAATCTTTACCTTCCTTTTTTTCTACTTGCATATGTATAAATACTGGTATATTTGGGTTTAAATCCATTATCTATTTGTCCTGCTTGATAAATATTCTTTTTTCTCTTCTATATTACTTACTTTTATATTGCTGAATATTTGTAGCATTTTCCTTTCTGGTTTCAATATTTTAATGTTTATCCTAAGAATTAAAACATGCATACTTAAAACATCAACATTAAAACATGTATAATCAACATTTACCTTCCTCTCAGATAACACAAGGGCCTGAGAATATTTTACCAGCAATTTACCCTTACTCTTGACTGATATTTCACAGTTTTCCACGTATTTTGACTCAATAATTTTTAACTCTCTTAGACATTATTTTAACTGTTTTGTATATCATTGTTCATTTACATTTGCCCACATATTTACACTTTTTCCCTCTTAATTTGCTTTTGCATCTCACACCTTCCATCTGGGATCATTTTAATTCTTCCTTAAACATCTTTTGAATATCCTATTGAAATAATGCTATTAATAAATTATTTTAGATTCATTTCTTTGAAAATATCTTTATTTTGAAAAATATTTTTGATGGTTTTGGAATTTTAAGTGGACAATTCTTTTCCACAGCAAATAGAAAGTATCATTACACTTACTTCCACCTTCCGTTTTTACGGTCCAGTCAGATGTCAGTAGCTTAAACAGAATTTGGGTTTGGTTTGGTCTCTTCAAACTTTTAAAGATTTTTTTCTCTTTTTAGTTTTATGTAATTTTATTATGGTATGACTAAGTGTGGAGTTTTTAATTTTATTGTAGTTGGAATCCTCTGGGCCACTTCACTCTGTAAGTGGAAGTATTTCTTATTTCTCATTATTATATCTGCTCCTCCTTCTGTGACTCATCAAATGTTTGTTAACCTCCTTAGAGTTCCCCCCACATTTCTTGCCCTCTATTTCCATCTTTTTCCCTCTCGGTGTGTATATTGAGTGAATTCCTCTGATCAATTTTTCAGTTTACACATTCCCTATTTCTTTATTCTATCTGCTGCTGAACACTTCCATTAAGTTTTCTTTGTTTATTTATTCAGAAATAGATACAGCAATACAACAAACATAATACTCACACAGCTTCAACAATTATTTGCTCGCAGCCAGTCTTGCTTCATTTATATCTTTTCTCACTTCTCTCATACCCATAACATTTTTTTATACCCATAACATTTTGAAGCTATTCCCAGGTAGCATTTCACTTCATCTGTAAATATTTCAATGTGTTTTCCAACAGAAATATTTTTCTTCAAAAATAATCACAGTAATATTATCACAAATTAAATTTTAATTGTCTTTACTGTCACCAAGTATCCAGAGTTAAATTTCCTACTGTTTTATAATATCTTTTATTCTGGTGCTTTTGTTGTTGTTTTCCATTAAATCATTGAGCATATTTATAAGAGGTCTTTTAAAATCTTTATTAACTAATTTAATCATTTCTGTAATTTCTGGGCCTGTTTTTATTGACTGCTTTTTCTACCAGTTATGGGTCTTTTTTTTTTTTTCCTGCTTCTTCACATTTCTAGTAACTTATATTAGATACCAGACATCATAAATCTTATTTTTGAATATTGGATTTTGTTGTATCTCTTTAGATTTATGGGCTTTATTCTGGCAGGGACTTAGGGTACTTGTGAATCAGCTTGATCTTTTCTGGGGCTCTTTTTTTTTTTTTTTTTTTAGGGCTCTTTTTAAGCTTTTGTAGGGCCAGGTCAGAGATGCTTTGCTCTGGCCTTTGTTTATTCCCACTGCTAATATGTGCCCCTTTTATATCTCTACTTAGAGGCTGTATATTCAATCAACAAGGTCTCTCCACTCTGTCTAGTGCAAACACAAACGATTCCAAATCTTTGTGTTCAGTTTACTGTTCCTTAATAATTATTATTTTTAAGCTTTTTTTTTGCATATTCTTTGGAGTTTCACCTTACATATACACAGATGAGTATTAAAACAAAGATTCAGGGAAATCCCTATGCAGATTTCTGTAGCTCTTTCTCTGCATAGTTCCTTCCTCTAGGATATTCTACCTGCAAATTCTGTCTCCTCAACTCAGTAAAATTGCTGCACTCTGTTTGGGTTCCCTACCTCTGTATCAATTCAGAAATTGCCACCAGACCTACAGTTGCTGTAATTGTAGGGCTCACTACTTTGGTTTCCCATCTCTCAGATCACACAGTTCTGAAATCACCATTGTTCAGTGTCTGAAAACAGTTGTTTCATATATTTTTTCCAGTTTTATAGTGATTTATAATGATAAGGTTTAAGTCCTGTAGAAATTAATCTCTCATAATCAAAAGAAGTCTGATAATTATTTTCTTTTAACATAGAAACTATAGAAGTTTTATAATCTTTGGATAATTCTAATATCTGAAATCTGTTTCTGCTCTCTATTTTCTACTTTGGTTCTCACTTTTACTACCTTGTAGCCTTGATGTCTATTTATCTTTGGCAGAATGATAGTCACTGCATTTTTTTTTTTTTATTACATAGAGGTTCCCTAAGGCCCTAGGATGTATGTGTCTTCTACCAGAGGCATTTGGATGGGAATCTCCTCAAACCTGGGGCAAAAAGAAAATAAAGGGGAATATTAGTCTACTGTCATAAATTTTTAGATATTTTTTTCTCTTTTCTCCTAGTTCATTGCTTAAGTCATATTTTTCAGCATTTGGGGAGAAAGACAAAGATAGTTTTAATTATGGGTTGCCCTTATTTCCTCAGTGAGACCAGTCCTAGCTTAATGTGGGAGAGACTCTCTTATAAACTGTGGGTAGGATCTTTTATGAAAAACAAAAACTTGAGTTTAAGCTTCTGTTTTCCTTGCCACAAGAGGCCCAATAGTGTCACTTTCACATATCCTCAGCATAAAACAAACAACAAACGACAAATAAATGGCTTTAGTGTTCTGATATTCTGTTTATTTTGCCTAATTTTCTAGGTTTAGACTTTTTCAAATATTTAATCTTTGATATGCAGTTTCCTACTAGTATATATTAAAAATACATAAATAATATATAACTAACTTGTAAAAAATAAATAATAATATATAACATATTATTCCATATATATTAATATAATTATATATTGATATATAGTATATACTAATGTATATACTATATATTATTATAATATATAATATGTACTATAATATATATTAAATATGTACTATAATATATGTGATATATATGATATATATTTGGAAAGAGCATATAATTCCACTATATCTTACTGTTTTCAGCAAGAGAAAGTAATCTAAGTAATCTAATTCATCATTCCCAGAAATAGAATTCTTTCGAACCAATTTCTTAAAAGCTGAAATAATGAAAGGTGAAGAAATTGTTCTCTTTTTCCTTCTCAGCCTCAGTGCAAGGTGAAGTAGTGATTTTGGGTAAGCGTGACTGCTCTGAAGACCACTCTTCCCATGTGGGCTGTTCTAAAGTACAGGCTTAGAGGGATAGATAGTATTATCAGCTCCATTTGATTGTAGATCTATAAGCATATTCTTTTTTCATCTTATAACTGGAAGTCTGTACCTTTTGACCACCTCTAGCCATATTCTTCAATCAGATTTATCTATATAGTAAAGCTTATATTTGACCTCCAGTTCTCTGTTTCCTATGTCTTATTTCTCAATTGCTTCCCAAACTTGGAAAAGAAGAATGGTTACCTATTCTATCGAAACCCTTCCCCCCAAAAAGAAAAACACAACAGCATATATTAAAAGATATTTTTCCTTTTAATTCCTAGCTAAATTTGTATGTGGAATTATGAAAAGGTAGATGAAAAAGAATGATGCAAGAAAAGAGAAACAAATCCTATGTGCTAGTCATGGTCACTGAGATGGGAAAGAGGACTAGTTATTTCTTGTTTCTCCTCTGCTACCCAGAGAATAACTTGATGATCCCTACTACTAAGTCAAATGGTGCCCAAAAGATACCTTGCTTCAGTATGTGGTTTTACAGTTTGTGGGTCCTCAAGATAAGTATGTTACATTGTTTTATTACTCAGGACAACCAAAATCATTACACACAGCAGTGTTTCCTTCTAGCACTTTTACTCAATGACTGCTCTAAACCTCACCTGTTAAATATTCATTTGAGGGACCTCTTCATTCCTTTAACTTCTTTGGCCAGAAAATAAGAAAACATGTATGAAATAATTAAAGACATCTCAATGAGGTTAAGGTAAGAATTAAAGAAAATTGCTTAGTTCTTAAATACACCTAAAATAATGAGCCACAAAATCTCTGCTTTCTATGCACTCTCCAAATCATTCTGGTTTCTGGTGCCTGGGACAGGCTAAGATCAGCCTACACTGTAACTCAATTACCAGTCCACTAGTATCAGTTATGCATGATGAGACAACAATAATATTGGATGACAAGAGAGTCTGTGTTGGAGTGTAAAAAAGTTAAAAAGTCAGAAAGGTAAACAGAATCAGGGTCATTCAGAAATTTATAGGTCATTAAAAGGATTTTAAAAGCCATATGCTGTCTAGGAGGCAGCCAAGATAGAGATTGTAAGATGCGAGAAATATGATCTGTAGATCAAGTCCTAGTAACAACGCTGGCAGCAGCAGCATTCAAAACCATCTGCAGCCAGTTTAGCAAACAATCTGGAGTGCCACCAGGAACAAATTAAAATAGTCAGTCCTGAAAGAAATGAAAGCCTAGCATGGATGAGTGAAATGTTGTTTGCTGGAGAATGCAGAGCCTGTAGTCTTACAATATTCTAGAAACCATAAAAAGAATTTTTCACCACCAATGTAATATGGAGATTGAAAGTTAAATTGAGGGCCATAAAAAGAAACATGTGTGGAAAAACTGCCTTTTGAGGCAATGAACATGAATCCCAATCCCATTTGTTCTGCTAGCATAACGTGCAGCTCAGTTGGGAAGGAACAAGGTTAACTCTGCCACAGTCTGTAAGGGACACTGCTCACCTGGTCAGCCTTAGAAGCACAATAATGTTGAGTTTTGGAGCCAGCAATTTGAATAATGCCCCTTGATAATACCTAAAGTGGACTTTTAGATCAGAACTATATTAAGACTGCAACTCGATTTGTTAACACTTGTTGAGAATGAACTCACATCATTCAGTAAACTTATACTGATTCTTAAATAGCAAACAAAAGCAGAAGCAAACATACATGATCACTAACATTTACTAAATGCTTACTCTATAAGCCAACACAGTTCTACATGCTTTATATAAAGTCTAAGGTCATTCTGACATCATGAAATACTGTTATTATTTACCTGTTTCCTTTAGGCTAAATGCCTGGTTGTCGTATAACTCCTCTTCCTAACCCTTCAATGACATTGCGCAGGGAGAAAAATCCATGCCCTGTCCTTTGCAATCACTGGAGCAGAGGATTCCTTAGAATAAGTATGGGTTTCTAGCATTGCAAGTTTACGTGTAGAAACTGATGAGACTAAATGTACCTGATGATGAAACATTACCAGTGAAGTGATCATCCCCATTTTACAGATAAGAAAGCCAAGGAACCATGAAATTTAGTAGCTTGCACTTTAGTGCAGTGGTCCCTTAGTATTCAGGACCTCTCTGCCCCAACCCCATGGATACCAAAATCTGTGAATGTAAGTCCCTTACATAAAATTGTCTAGTATTTGCACATAACCTATGCAAATCCTCCCATATACTTTAAATCATCTGTAGATTATTTATAATCACTAATACCATGTAAACTCTGTGTAAACAGTTGCAAATACAATGTAAATGCTATGTAAATAGTTGTCAGCACAGGGCAAACTCAAGTTTTGTTTTCTGGAACTTTCTAGAAATTTTTTTTCCAAATATTTTTGATCCACGGTTGGTTGAATAAGGGCCAACTATGTGTTGCTGGGCCAGAATTTGAACTCTGCTGCTTTAAAATCTTATACAAATCTAACCTCATAGTGGTTCTGCATTGTCGTTGAGTTCCTCTTGAGCCAGCTACTCAACCTCTCTCCCTCTTTTTCTGTTCCCCCATGTGAATGAAAAATATTGCTTACCGTATCAATAAACAAATCATGTTGCAGCCATCAAGCCATAACATTACAGCTGCCCCGGGAAGTTAGCCCTGAGGAGACTCAGGAAGAGAAAGAACAAGATACTGGCCCCAGATAGCTGAGGTGCATATCAAAGGAATGATTTCAGTGAGTCCAGACTCTTGCATCTTCCCATACATAGAAAAAGAGCTAAATTCCTTAACCTGAGATATCTGGTTTTCTTTAATTAACAGTGACTCTTTTGATGTTCTGACTACCTGGTCTTTGTTGCAAAAACTCTTATATGTCCTGGGCTCCCCCTTGCCTCCACAGAGCAGTCTCTAAGAGCTATCTGAGATGCTGTGTCCGGGCTTAACTCCTCAGTTTTGTCCACTGAATAAAACATAATTCTCAACTTTTAGGTTGTGCATTTTTTTCAGTCAACACCCATTACTCATTATATAAATTTAGAAACTAATGATATGCTTCAGTATCTATCTGAAATTGTTCACAATTCAGAACTTTTAAAGACAAAATGCCCCGCAGGGAGATTTAAACACCTCCAGCTCTCCATCTCATTTCTGCAATGTTAGAACTCCTATGCTCATTCTAAGAAGTTGTCAGCTCTAGTTGCTTGCAAAGAGCCTTGTATAGCCTTTTTTCTGTCTTGGTAATGTCACTGAGGAGTTAGGGAGAAAAGTAACAGGATAAATTTGGCAGTACAAGCATACCTCATTTTATTGCACTTCGTTTCATTGTATTTCACAGATACTGCATTTTTTTACAAATTAAAGGTTTGTGCCAACCTTGCTTCAGCAACTCTATTGGCACCATTTTTCCAACAGCATTTGCTCACTTATGTCTTTGGGTCTCATTTTGATAATTCTCACAATATTTCACATTTATTATTTATTTCATACTTTATTATTTCACACTTTATTATTATTATATTTGTTATGGTGATGTGTAATCAGTGATCTTTGATGTTATTGCTACTACTCACTGAAGGCTCAGATGATGGTTAGCATTCTTTAGCAATAAACTATTTTTTAATTAAGGTATGCACATTGTTTTGTTTAGGCATAATGCTATTGCGCATATAGTAGACTACAGTATAGTGTAAACATAACTTTTATATGCACTAGGAAGTCCCAAAATTCATCTGACTCACTTTATTGCAGTGGTCTGGAAAAGAACCTGCAATATCTCTGAGGTATGCCTATAATAACTTTCTATTTGAGCTCTGCCTAAAAAAGTTTTATCCCATTGTATTGACTTCTTAAAAGTGTTAAGGATAATTTCTGTGTTATACTCATAAAGTCTATCCCCCTTTACTTCAGGAAAGAGTTACGAGTGTTGACCAGCAGCACCATCCTGGTATTTAACATTTCAGGCTCACTGTGTTGGCTTCACTTGCAGGCTCCAAAAGATCAACTATGAATCATGGGAGATTTGCAAGTGGGCTTAAACTTCCTCAGAAATAACCCTCACCCAAGCACAAATGGACAAGGATACATTAACTACAAAATGGTAATATTTGGTTAAACCACAGCATAACCAGTGAAAAATTAGATGAATATTTGAAGGTTTTTGTTTGTTTTACCATGATTCTCAGAAGAGGAACAGTAACAGGAAAAATCCATCTGCGAGGAAGCCAGATTTTATATGTAAATTCTGAGAAAGATTCAAAAGTCGGTTAAGATTTGCATATGATTTTGATATTTTAAGTAGGATGGGTGCCTTGTAAATTTGCTCTAAAATATGGTTAAGAGATTATTCTAACTTTGAAGATTACTGTTAAAACTGCATCTTGAGCCTAATTTATGATTGAGGAAGGACATTCTGATATTCTAAAAAAATGTAAAGTATCAAATTTACATACAGAGGTGTATTACTGACATTGATAGCAATTGATCCTGTGAATAAAGTTTACAATAGTCGTGAAGCTATTTTTATCTTTATCACCTCTTTACACATCAGACATAATATGGACTAGAATTAAGTGTTTTAATAGCTAATTCAGTAGACTACCACTGATGATTATTGCATTAAACTAAATACTAACTGCTGGTTCCCTAGTTTATACAAAATTTCACAGCAAAGGAAGAAACTAGGAAATGGGATGGAAATAAACTGAAAGAAAAAGAGTAGAAGTCATGTATTCAAAGCTTAAATTTGCCAGGCACATCCTAAATATTTTTACATTCGGTATTCATTTGATTGACACTGCACTATTAATGGCCCTTTAGAGAAGAGGACTCCAACTATAGTAGCCAGTGGGCAACAGGAAATTACCACTTAAAAGCATAAAAGTAGACTAGTACTATAAATGTTCAAGTCAGTGTTTTAGGATTCAGGATTTTGACATTTTCTGTAGATGGCATTATTGTTTCCTGAAGGAATATCTAAATGTTTATTTCAGTATTTTTTTTCAAGAAATATTTTCACATTCTCATAAGTGCCAGAGATTTCATATATAAATACATAATCATATATATGTAAATATACATATACATATACTCTGAAAATAACTGACATTTATATTAACCATTCAAAAAGTTGGGCAAATTTGAAACCTTGTGCATATATGTTCATAACAACATTATTCATAGTAGCAAAAAATGGAAACAACTCAAAT
The DNA here is from genome assembly GCF_965194805.1 of Balaenoptera borealis. Taxonomy (NCBI): domain Eukaryota; kingdom Metazoa; phylum Chordata; class Mammalia; order Artiodactyla; family Balaenopteridae; genus Balaenoptera; species Balaenoptera borealis. The sequence goes on from NC_138876.1 coordinate 44,730,813, forward strand.
GTTTATCAACTGATAATGGATAAATGAAATATAGTATGCTCATACAATAGAATATTATTCAGCAATAAAATATAATGAAGTATTGATACATGCTACTTGAACCTTGGAAACATTAAGATAAGTGAAAGAATCATAGTCTTAAAAAAGCATGATGTATATTTCCATTTATATGAAATGTCTAGAATAAACAAATCTATGGAGACAGAAAGTAGCTTAGTGATTCCAGGTAGTAGGGAATAGGGAGTGACTACTAATGGGTATGGGATGATAAAATATTATAAATATAGATAGTGGTAATGGTTGCATAAGTCTGTGAATATACTAAAAAAAAAAAACCCTCTGAGTTAAATACTGTAAAAAGGCAAGTTTTATGAAAAATGAATTACATCTCAATTAATTTATAAAAATATAACTATGATCACATTTAGAATAATATAAATTTGTCAATTCATGAAAGCAACATACATCAAGAGAAAATCATTGACTAGAGTCATGTGACATATAAAATTAGGACAATTTTGATGCAGTTCCAGTCTAGATGTTATTAATTTTAAGGGTAGAAAACTGATTATCAAAAAAGAGAATATGTGGGGCTTCCCTGGTGGTTCAGTGATTGAGAATCCGCCTGCCAATGCAGGGGACGCGGGTTCGAGCCCTGGTCCGCGAGGATCCCACATACCGCGGAGCAACTGGGCCCGTGAGCCACAACTACTGAGCCTGCGCTCTAGAGTCCCCGAGACACAACTACCAAAGCCCGCACGCCTGGGGCCCGTGCTCCGCAAAGCGAGAGGCCACCACAATGAGAAACCTGCACACCGCAGCGGGGAGTGGCCCCCGCTCGCTACAACTAGAGAAAGCCCGCGTGTAGCAGCGAAGACCCAATGCAGCCAAAAATTAAATAAATTTATTAAAAAAAAAGAGAATATGTGACCAAATCAGCTTTCATAGGCAAATAATTGCCAATCTAGCTTAAAATTTGAGAGTCACTTTAGTAAGCAATTTAAAAATATTATTTATTATCTTTAGTAAACAAGACCATTCTTTCATGGTAAATGAAGAGAAATCCACTCAATCCAAAAATTAAGCTAATATAAATATATTCTGTCTTTTATAAGAAGATGTTATTTTTACTCTCACAGGTAAATCTATTTTAAAAAGACCTAAATAATACTATCTGTGACTCTTTAGAATAGGACATGGTGCCCAAGAAGAGGACTTATATTCAGCTGGTACCACTGGTATGACCATACTAGTGGTTAAAATAGTGAAATAGTCTGTACTTTCTGGTAAATAGCCTCTACCTCTAGGCTCTTAGTGCCTCCCTGCCTTCCAGTTAACCTGAACTGTACCCTAGATTCCAGCCTCAGATCTCTCTATAAAGCAAGTATAGGATTGAAAATCTGGTGTCCATACAATGCAGTTGTAAATAATCAGAATATAACACCTGATTAGAAATAATAATCTGGCAAAAGCAACAGCTAATCAAAGCATAGCATTTATAGCTTATAAATTGCTTCCACACATTTTTTTAATTAAAGCATAGTTGATTTACAATATTATATTAGTTTCAGGTGTACAACATAGTGATTCCTGTAATGCAAAGTTGTTTCAACAAATGAAAATCAATCAATGTCATACATCACATTAACACAATTAAAAACAAGATCATCTCAATTGACAAAATTCAACACTGTTTCATAGTCATGACATTTAGCAAATTAGGAAGAAAATTACCTCGTAATACGTAATAAAGGTCATCTATGAATAACCCACAGTTAACATCAAATTCTATGATGCAACTAAAGCTTTTCTATTAAAAACAGGAACAAGATAAGGATGCCCATGTTTGCTACCTCTATTCAACACAGTACTGAAAGTCCTAATCAGAGCAATCAGGTAAGAAAAACAAATACAAGTAATCCAAATTGGAAAGGAAAATATTTATAAAATTATCTCTGTAGATGGAATGATCTCATATGTACCAATACTAATGATTCCACATTTTTTAAAAAAGCTGTTAAAACTAATTTAAAAATTCATCATTCACTTATGAACATACAAAAATCAACATCAACACAATTTCATTTTTTTACATGTAGTTGTCCAGTTTTCCCAGCACCATTTATTGAAGAGACTGTCTTTCCTCCATTTAACACCACACACAAAAATAAACTCAAAATGGATTAAAGACCTAAATGTAAGACCGGACACTATAAAACTGCTAGAGGAAAACATAGGCAGAACACTCTCTGACATAAATCGCAGCAATATCTTTTTCAATCCATCTCCCAGAGTAATGGAAATAAAAACAAAAATTAAAAAATGTGACCTAATTAAACTCAAAAGCTTTGGCACAACAAGGGAAACCATAAATGAAAAGAAAAGAAAACCCACGGAATGGGAGAAAATATTTGCAAATTAAGCAACTGATAAGGGATTAATCTCCAAAATATACAAACAGCTCATGCAGCTCAATATCAAAACAACAAAGAACCCAATCAAAAAATGGTCAGAAGATCTAAATAGACATTTCTCCAAAGAAGACATACAGATGGCCAAGATGCACATTAAACTGTGCTCAACATCATTAATTATTAGAGAAAATGCAAATCAAAACTACAATGAGGTGTCACCTCACACCAATTAGAATGGCTATCATCAAAAAATCTACAAACAGTAAATGCTGGAGAAGGTGTGGAGAAAAGGTAACCTTCCTACGCTTTTGGTGGGAATGTAAATTGGGACAGTCACTATGGAGAACAGTATGGAGATTCCTTAAAAAACTAAAAATAAAGCTACCATATTATCCAGCAATCCCACTCCTGGGCATATATCCAGAGAAAACCATAATTTGAAAGGATACATGCACCCCAATATTCATTGCAGCACTATTTACAACAGCCAGGACATGGAAGCAACCTAAATGTCCATCAACAGAAGAATGGATAAATAAGATGTGGTACATATATACAATGGAATATTACTCAGTCATAAAAGAATGAAATAATGCCATTTGCAGCAACATGGGTGGACCTAGAGATTGTCATACTGAGTGGAGTAAGTCAGACACAGAAAGACAAATATCATATGATACCACTTACATGTGGAATCTAAAAAAAATGGGTGCAAATGAACTTATTTACAAAACAGAAGTAGAGTCACGGCTATAGAAAACAAACTTATGGTTACCAGGGAATAAGGGGTGGAGGGATAAATTGGGAGATTGGGATTGACATATACCCAGTACTATATATAAAATAGATAACTAATAAGAACCTACTGTATAGCACAGGGAACTCCATTCAATACTCTGTAATGACCTATATGGGAATAGAATCTAAGAAGAGAGTGGATATATGTATATGTATAACTGACTCACTTTGCTGTACAGCAGAAACTAAGAAACACTGTAAATTAACTGTACTCCAATAAAAAATATTAGATAATAAAAAAATCAACACAAAAAATCAGTTGTGCTTCTGTACACTAACAATGAATAATCTGAAAAGGAAATTAAGAAAACAATTCCATTTACAATAATATTGAAAAGAATAAGATACTTAAGAATTAACCACGATGATGAAGACTTGTACATTGAAAATTATAAAGCATTACTGAAGGAAATTAAAGAAGACAAATAAAAAGAAAAGCATCCTGGATTTACAGATTGGAAGACTTAACATTGTTAAGAAACCAATGCTACCCAAAATGATCTACAGATCCACTGAAATCCTTATCAAAACCCAATGACTTTTTTTTTTTTGCAGAAATTGAAAAATCCACCCTAAAATTCACATGGAATATTAAGGGATCCTTAATAGCCAAACTAACCTAGAAAAAGAGCAAAGCTGGATTTCAAAACTTACTACAAAGCTACAGTAGTCAAAAAAGTGGGTTACAGGCATAAAGGCAGACATATAGACCAGTGGAATAGAATGGAGAGCTCAGAAATAAACCCTCACATTTATCTGCTTCTGTCAAAACTTCCACTCTTAGAAAATATCCCTGGGTTAAAATAGTCCATAACATTTATTTATACTTTTGGTTTACAGGATTAATACATAAAAATACATTCATGTTTTATTGGTCCAATAACTGTGTTGTGACTATATTGCCAATAATAACCTTTCTTGTCTCAGTAGTCTAGCTGGTAATGGTATACAGGGTCAGATAGATGGGTCAGGGTTCAAATCTTGCAGAAGAGTGGGATTTATATTAACTATGTGTACCAAGGAAGAGTTCTATGGTTAGAGAAATACACAGAGGACAAATTGAGAAGGGGATCTCATGATGCATGTTGTGTTAATACAGGCATACCTTGGAGATATTGTGGGTTTGGTTCCAGACCACTGCAATAAAGTGAATATTGCAATAAAGTAAGTCACAGGTTTTTTTCAGTTTCCTAGTGCATATGAAAGTAATATTTTACATTATGGTGTAGTTTATTAAGTGTGCAATAGCATTATTTCTAAAAAACAGTGTGATACCTTAATTTAAAAACATTTTATTACTAAAAAAATGCTAACCAGGATTTCCCTGGTGGCACAGTGGTTAAGGATCTACCTGCCAATGCAGGGGACACAGATTCGAGCCCTGGTCCAGGAAGATCCCACATGCCGCGGAGCAACTAAGCCTGTGCGCCACAACTACTGAGCCTGTGCTATAGAGCCACAACTACTGAAGCCTGTGAGCCACAAATACTGAAGCCTGCGCACTTAGAGCCTGTGCTCCGCAACAGGAGAAGCCACCACAATGAAAGCCTGTGCACCGCAACGAAGAGTAGCCCCTGCTCGCCGCAACTAGAGAAAGCCTGCACACAGCAATGAAGACCCAACGTAGCCATAAATAAATAAATAAATAAATGTATTTTAAAAAATGCTAACCATCATCTGAGTCGTTAGCAAGTCACAGTGGTTTTGCTGGTGGAGGGTCTTGCCTCCATGCTGATGGCTGCTGACTCATCAGGGTTGTGGTTGCTGAAGGTTGGGGTAGCTGTAGCAATTCCTTAAAATGAGGCAACAAGGAAGTTTGTCACATCAATTGATTCTTCCTTTCACAAACAAGTACTCTGTAGCATGCAATGACACTTGATAGCATTTTACCCACAGTAAAGTTTCTTTCAAAATTGGAGTCAATCTTCTCAAACCCTGCTGCTGCTTTATCAACTAAGTTCATGTAATATTTTAAATCTTTTGTTGTCATTCTAACGATCTTCACAGCATCTTCACCAGGAGAAAATAACATCTCAAGAAACCACTTTCTTTGCTCATCCATAAGAAGCAACTCTTCGTCCATTAAAGTTTTACCATGAGATTGCAACAGTTCAGTCACATCTTCAGGCTTCATATCTAATACTAGTTCTCTTGCTATCTCCACCACATCTGCAATTACTTCATCCACTGAAGTGTTGAACCCCTCAAAGTCATCCATGAGGGTTGGAATCAACCTCTTTCAAACTCCTGTAATGTTGATATTTTGATCCCTTCTTATGAATCGCAAATGTTCTTAACAGCATCTAGAATGGTGAATCCTTTCCAGATGTTTTAAACTTACTTTGTACATATCCATCAGAGGAATCACTATCTATGGGAGCTATAGCTTTACAAAATATTTACCTTAAGTAATAAGACTTTAAAGTCAAAATTACTCCTTAATCCATGGGCTTCAGAATGGATATTGTATTATCATGTATGAAAATAACATGAATCTCATTGTCATCTCCACAAGAGCTCTTGGGTGACCCAGTGTACTGTCAATAAGCAGTAATATTTTGAAAGAAATCTTTGTTTCTGAGCAGTAGTTCTCAACAGTAGGCTTAAAATATTCAGTAAACCATGTTGTAAACAAATGTGCTTTGTTTGTTCTAGTTTTAGAGCAGAGTGGATTCAGCAGAATTCTTAAGGGCTCTAAGATTTTCAGAATGGTAAATGAGCCTTGGCTTCAACTTAGAAGTCACCAGCTGCATTATGCACTACCAAGAGAGTCAACCTATCCTTTGATGCTCTGAAGCCAAGCATTGACTTCTGTTCCCTACCTATGAAAGTCCTAGATGGTATCTTCTTCCAGTATAAAGCTGTTTTGTCTACACTGAAAATCTATTAATTAGTGTAGCCACATTCATTAATTATCTTAACTAGATCTTCTGTATAACTTGGTGCAGATTCTACATCAGCATTTGCTGCTTCCCCTTACACTTTTATGTTATGGAGATGGCCTCTTTCCTTAAACTACGTGAACCAACCTCTGCTAGCTTCAAACTTTTCTTCTACAGCTTCCTCACCTCTCTCAACCTTCATAAAATTGAAGAGTTAGGGCCTTTCTCTGGATTAGGTTTTGGCTTAAGGGAATGTTGTGGCTGGTTTGATTCTTCTATCTAGACCATTAAACTTTCTCCAAATTAGCAACAAGGCTGTTTTGCTTTCATATCATTCATGTGTTCACTGGTGTAGCACTTTTAATTTACTTCAAGAACTTTTCCTTGGCTAACTATTTGGTGCAAGAGGCTTAGCTTTCAGCCTATCTCAGCTTTCAATATGACTTCCTAAGGCATGATTTCTAGCTTTTGATTTAAAGTGAGTGATGTGTGCCTCTTCCTTTCACTTGAACACTTAGAGGCCATTGTAGGCTTATTAACTGACCTAATTTCAATGTTGTTGTGTCTCAGAAAGTAGGGAGGCCCAAGGAGAGGGAAAGAGATGGGGAAGGGTTGGTCAGTGGAGCAGTCAGAATAAATGCATCTATTGATTAAGTGTGTCATTTTATATGGCACAGTTCAAGGCACCCCAAAACAATTACAAAATAACATCAAAGATCACTGATCACAGATTACCATAACAAGTATAATGAAAAAGTTTGAAATATTGTGAGAATTACCAAAATAAGACACAGAGACATGAAGTGAGCAAATGCTTTTGGAAAAATGGTGCCAATAGACTTGCTCAAAGCAGGTTTGCCGCAAACCTTCAATTTGTAAAAAACACAATTATCTGGGAAGTGCAGTAAAACAAGTTATGCCTATATGTCACTGGGTATTTGTTTGGATGTGGCTGGGTTGTTCCATGAGGGAAGAGTTTGAAAAGAGAAGATTGGTGAAACACTAAAAAGCAGGTGGTGAACGTGTTAATGTAGGCTCTTTACAAAGCATCTTGCTTGTTTGGGAGCAATGAGATCAAGTGTTGTAACCAAGCAGGACACATCATCCCCACCCTGCCATGTCCTCCACATTGTCTGTAGAAAAACTTTAGCCTCCTAGGCCTTCCCCAAGTTCCAATGAGTAAATTTATTCAGAGAAGTGAGAAAATGCATAAGGAAAGGAAAACAGTCAAGCAAGACAAAATAATAATTGTTTTGCCAATAAACAAAGTCAAGGACCTTTAGTTCCTCCTCAAGGGCTATAGATAATATTCTGAGCCATATCCTTTTAGCTGCTTTACAGATAGTGAAACCCCCACCAGGTGGAAGAAGTTAACTGTATGCTGCCCACAAGCATGTAGAACCTAGACCAGTTGGAACCAGAAAGTTGATGGTTTTGATTCCCAGTTATCTCACCACCAACCAGATAGAAGAATGTACACAAGCTGATCTTGCACCCCACAATCCCTCCTCCCTCACCCTCTCTTTAAAAACCTTTCTCTGAAAGTCTTTGGGCAGTTCAGGCCTTTTAAGCACTAGCTACCTAGACTCCTTGCTTGGTACCCTGCAATAAACCCTGCACTTTCCTTCACCACACCCAGTGTCAGTAGATTGGCTTTACTGTGCATGGGCAAGTGGACTCAAGTTTGGTTCGGTAACAGTGTGGCTCTCTACCACTTAGAGGTTGGGTGTAGTAGCACCATAATGGGGATACTGAGCATCTAATTAACCCCCCTACAACTATCCCATCTCCCAGAGTTAATAGGTGATGTTTCCCTTGAATTGTTGTTATATAGAGGTATGAGAGCTGTAGACCACAAGAAGTATGGGCTGCTATTTGGAGAGGTTTTAGTAGGTATGACTCCCACACTTACCTGTCCTTGGCTGGTGCTTACCTACTGGCTGATCCAGCCCCACTGAATGAGGTGTCAATTTCATAAGATATAAGTAATGTTTTTCCTACCTTTAAATCAGTGATCATTGGTCAGAAAGCTACAAAAGAAAAAAAATGACCCTTCTCCTGTTGCTTGGCAATATGACATCTTTATTTGAAAATTCTCAGCAGAATGTGGTAGAAATAGTATACTCACAAAAAGAAAAGCCAGTGCTATGTTATAGTGGGTTTTGTTACTATTTCCATTCCTTTAACAAAGATAGAAGTGAAAGGTGCTGGTGCTGTAAAAAGATGAGAATCTGCAATCTCCAATGTACAACTAATCAAGATTTGGATAACGTTATAGCCATTCAAAATGGGACAGGAAAATATGAGCACAACACTGAGGTTAAAGGGAAGTAAGGAAAACCATGAAAATCTTAAGACAACATTTGGAAGAACCAAATGCAACACCATCACAGGTACTTTGAAGAACTCTTTGTGATATTCAGATGCTATAGGAAAGAAGCTGATTAAAGAAGCAAGTAAATAGAACTCAAAATAAACATGATACTTTTCACAATTGACTTCTCACTAGTGCAGCAAACTAAAAATATTTCTTTCTGGACGATTAAGTTTTTTGGGAAAAAATTTTAATGTTTTTTATGTGTTTATCTTATATAAGATAATTTTTACTTTGTAACAAAACCAACATTACCACTAATAAAACATTGTTCTTTTATTAAATTTTAGAGTTTTGATAACAGATGCTTGCTGATCAAATAGTTTATTCACTTGGTTCCCAAGAAATTATTTGATACTTCTGGAATGTCCTATTATCACAGAGAAATACCTAACAATGCATACATATTACAATGATGGGCAAATTGAAGAAATTTGATAGGTAGTAATAATTATAATAAAAATAATGATTAAGATTCAAGGAAAACATGATTTTCCATATAAAAGTGGATACAATTCCTGTATTTAATCAGAAATCACTCAACATACAATTATTGAGTGCCTACTATGTGCAACTCTCAGCAATAATCTCTGAGAATAAATAGTGCATCAAACAAAAACTATAAAAATAGTTAACACAAAAAGAAGGCTCTTTTCTTCTGTTTACAGATTCTTTGGAACCCTATTTGCCCACATACAACATAAATTCAATTTGCATGATTTATAGCGTAATACTTTGAGTGGGATTTTTTTTTCCTTCAGTACTCCATGACCACCCCTAATGCAAAATTACTACTAATATCTATTTCTTTCACATATGGTTCCATCATTGCTGGAAAATGTTAAAGACAAAGAGATCTGTTCCTGAATTCTTCTTGAGAACTCTGAAATTTGGCTCACTATTCTTCATTTACTCCTCCAGCACTTCCTAGAAGAGAAAAATAGAAGTTGTTGGCCAGAGGCAAGAATATAAAGTTAGGAAGAAGTTGTGCTCTTTCAACTCTTTTTAGTTCACTGGTATTTCACATACATTAAAAAAAAAGAGAGAGACAGATAAAAGAAAAATGATAAGAGAAAGAAAGGAAAAGAAAAACCACTGTGGTAGCCCAGTTAAAAAAGTTTGAGAACAGTCAGCTCTGTCACAGTTTTTCTTTGAGAAATTGAGAAAAGGAAGGTCAAAAAGGAAAAAGTCTCCATTCAATGTTGTTTTGTAAATGGATTTCCCAAAGATTTTTCAGCTTTCCTATAGGAAAGAATCAGAGTTCATTGATTCAAATGGTCATCTCTGCCTATGGGATTAAAATCAGATGAACCTAGATCTTTTTCTTGGCTAAAATCCTCAAAAGAAAGGAAAAGGGATACAATGGTGGTTGACTACAGATGAGAAAAAGAACTGGTTTGATTCACAGCTTTTCTGTAGTTCAATGAAGAAAATTTTCTATTATTATTCCCTGAACTCAGCGCTGTATTGTATTACCAGGCTAAAATTATCTTTAGACTTGCTAATATATATATATATATATATATATATATATACACATACATATATACATGAATGTTTCTATTAGAATTAAAATGCTCTTTGCAATTATTTGATATCAATCTAGTTGGCTAGAATTATATACATCTATTTATCAATTTGGAGATTAATCTCAAGTAAAATAAAATAACATTAAATTACTAAAATTATTGCTTTGTGTTGGTTGAAGTGAACAATGCAAGATAATTTGAAAATGAAATGCAGAGGCTGTCTGGTTCAATTTCATACAAACTGACTTAGAGTTTTGTTTTGAATATTAGGAAACTGACCTAAACTGGGAAGCTACAAAGCTTTCTATGGACAATTGTGTATAGGTACATCAATTTATTATTGTTGATCTTTGAAAAATGAATATGAAGCTTAGCTCAGGTGATTATACATACCAAATTTGAAGGTGATAATCATAAGGGTATTTACCACGAAAACTTTGCCTCAAGACTTGGATGAGTCTCCACTGGATTGCTTCTTGTTAATATCAATCTCACTTCACAATGCCTAGAAACCCATGTCCTAAAGGAGATCTCCTTTTGGTTTTATTCCCATTTATTTTGTTAACTTATGTTTTTGACTAATACTATAAATTGACTTATTATACCTTCTATAAAATGGAAACAATAGCATTTGTTCTTTTCTTTGTTCCCATAGCATATATATAAAGTGATAATACGGAGCGTTTCTATAAGTACTTCCAAAAAATTGATAAGACTTCTCCCTGGGCACAAAAATAATCCTCCTTCAAAATAGTAAGCATAAATTGTAAAATCACCCATGATTTAACAAATATTAATTGTGCACTTTCTCTATCTCAGACACTGTGATCAGTGATATAAAAATGAAGAAGGCAGTGTCCCTTTTCTCAAAAATTTTACCACCTAATAAGGGAAATAAATAAATATAAAATGATAAATTCTGTATCTATGGTAAGGCCCCCAAAGCATAATGGTCAGTCTAATCTGAAGGTATCAAGAAGTAACTTGGTAAGATTTGATGTTTAAATAGAGTCTTGAAGGATGATTCTTCAAGCTCATCCACAAAAAATGAGGAGGAATTCTGTGTGCAAAGACACAGTGACATGAGATGGGAGTGTGTGAATGTGGTGCAGTATGGCTAAACATTAAATGTATGTGTGAGGATTATATGAATCAGTAATCTTTTGATTGCAAGAGAAAGAAATACAGCTCAAATGAACTTAAACATATAAGGAAAATCTGTTGATTTAAATAAACTACAAAAAGACAAAGATATTCTTTAAGGCAATAGGATCCAGAGTTCTATTAGGACTCAGTTTCTCCATCTTTGTCTCTAATCTCTTCTTTGTTTGTTATCTTATGGTTTGTTCCTTTCCACTATGCAGGGCTTTCTCTACAGTGTAAAGAACACAAGCACTGGGAGTTCGAGATTCACATCCTAACCTAACATCAAGAGAGAAGAAAGCTTTTTTCTTTCTTCCAGCTACAGAATGAGAATTTCTAAGGAAGGAGTAATAATAAAATAGGTCAGTGTGAGTCTTATAAAAGGGAGCAAATATAATAGCTACAACCTTATTACAGATAAGATAGGTCATAGATCATTGAGAATTCTTTATGCTATGCAAAGTTTGGTTTTCATCCTTTATCTTAAAGGACACCAGTGAAGGGTTTTAAATAGAGGAGTAATAGATCAGGTTTCTATACTTAAATCACAGAGTATGATAGGGTAAAAAGAGAGAGGGCAGGATGACAGGAGGTGGTTGCCTTGATCTATATGTGAGATGATAATGGCTTGATTTAGAATAATAGCAGTAGTAGTCTAGGAGAAATGGAGTAAATAGGAACTAGTGTTCACTAGTCATAGGTGTTTGAGAAGGAAAGTTGTATGGAATGACAAGAAGATTTCTGGTTTGTGTGCTAGGTAAATAATGGCACTGTTAACCAGAATGAGAACTATGCAAAGAGGAAAGAGTTTCATTTTGAATAACTTGAGGATTATGTGAGATATCGAGGTGATGTCCAGCAGCATCTTGATTATCTAAGTCTAGAGCTCAGGAGACAAGTCAGCTAAGCTGGGAATATAAAGTTGGGGGATATTCACATAGAAATGGTAGTTGAAGTCATAGAGGAGGCTGAGGCAGGCAAGAGAATATGTAAGGTGAGAAAAGAACAAAATACAATTGTCCCTTGATATTCATTGGGGACTCATGCCAGGGCCCCATGCAGATACCAAAATCTGAAGATGCTCAAGCTTTTTATACAAAATGGTGTAGTATTTGCATATAACCTACACATATCCTCCCATATACTTTAAATTATCTCTAGATTACTTATAATACCTAATACAATGTAGATGCTATGTAAATAGTTGTAAACCCAAGGTAAATTTTGAGTAAATGGTTTCTGGTGCAGGGCAAATTCAAGTTTTGCTTTCTGAAACTTTCTGGAATTTTTTTTTTTTTTTTGATTTGTGTTTGGTTGAATCTACAGATATGGCAACTGAGAATACAAAGGGCATACTGCACAGAACACTATTGAATTAATGGATGACTGTGATGACTATGTAAATTGTCCACTTCACTGAACTATATTTCCTAGAATTCTCTTTTTTTGGTACATTTCCAGTTGAAGTGGACTGGTGATTCTCTTGCTAGAGATAAGGGAGCAGAATGGAGGTGACAGCTATTTTGTGTTGTGGCCAAATATGTGGAGAATATTCAATGTGTTCTTGAGAAGAATATCTATTCTGCTTTTGTTGGGTGGAATATTCTATATATGTCTATTAGGTTCAATTGTCTATAGTGTTGTTCATGTCCTCTGCTTATTGATCTTTTGTCTGATTGACCTATCCATTATTAAAAGTAGAGTATTGAAATATACTATTATTTTTTACTATTTCCCTTTTCAATTCTGTCAGTGTTTGCTTCATATAGTTGGATGCTTTGCTATTTTGTATGTAAGTGTTTATAAGCATTATGTCTTCCTGGTGAATTGATTATATATGATTATATAATGTCCTTCTTTGTATCTTGTAATGGTTTTTGACTTAAAGTTTATTTTGTCTGCTATAAGTATATCCACTCCTACTCTTATTTGGTTACAATTGCTTGGTATATCTTTTCCCATCCTTTTACTTTCAGCCTATGTATGTCCTTATATCTAGAGTGAGTCTCTTTTAAACAGCATATATCAATAGACCTTGTTTTTTCACCCATTCATACACTCTATGTCTTTTTATTGGAGAGTTTAAACCCTTTATATTTGAAGTAACTGGTGATAAGAAAGAAAACCTTATATTGTCATTTTGTTTATTGTTTTCTGTATGTTGTATAGCTATTTTCTCCCTCTTTTCCTCTCTTGCTGCCTTTCTTGTGTTTAATTGATTTTTTGTAAAGACAGAGTTTGATTCCTTTCTTGTTTTCTTTTGGGCATCTTCTATAGGTATTTTCTTTCTGGTTACCATATGGATTATATAAAGCATATTATAGCTAAAACAATCTATTTTAAACTGATAACAGCTTAAGTACAGTGACATAACAACTCTACTCCTTTAAATTTTCCCCACTACTTTACATTATCAATGTCACAAATTACATCTTTTTTTTTTTAAACATCTTTATTGAAGTATAATTGCCTTACAATGGTATGTTAACTTCTGCTTTATAACAAAGTGAATCAGTTATACACATACAATATGTTCCCATATCTCTTCCCTCTTGCATCTCCCTCCCTCCCACCCTCCCCATCCCACCCCTCTAGGTGGTCACAAAGCACCGAGCTGATCTCCCTGTGCTATGTGCCTGCTTCCCACTAGCTATCTATTTTACATTTGGTAGTGTATATATGTCCATGACACTCTCTTACCCTGTCACATCTCACCCCACCCCCTCCCCATATCCTCAAGTCCATTCTCTAGTAGGTCTGTGTCTTTATTCCCGTCTTGCCACTAGGTTCTTCATGACCTTTTTTTTTTTTTTTTTCCTTAGATTCCGTATATATGTGTTAGCATACTGTATTTGTTTTTCTCTTTCTGACTTACTTCACTCTGTATGACAGACTCTAACTCCATCCACCTCATTACAAATACCTCCATTTCATTTCTTTTTATGGCTGAGTAATATTCCATTGTATATATGTGCCACATCTTCTTTATCCATTCATCTGTTGATGGACATTTAGGTTGCTTCCATGTCCTGGCTATTGTAAATAGAGATGCAATGAACATTTTGGTACATGACTCTTTTTGAACTATGGTTTTCTCAGGGTATATGCCCAGTAGTGGGATTGCTGGGTCGTATGGTAGTTCTATTTGTAGTTTTTTAAGGAACCTCCATACCGTTCTCCATAGTGGCTGTATCAATTTACATTCCCACCAACAGTGCAAGAGTGTTCCCTTTCCTCCACACCCTCTCCAGCATTTATTGTTTCTAGATTTTTTGATGATGGCCATTCTGATCGGTGTGAGATGATATCTCATTGTAGTTTTGATTTGCATTTCTCTAATGATTAATGATGTTGAGCATTCTTTCATGTGTCTGTTGGCAATCTGTATATCTTCTTTGGAAAAATGTCTATTTAGGTCTTCTGCCCGTTTTTGGATTGGGTTGTTCGTTTTTTTGTTATTGAGCTGCATGAGCTGCTTGTAGATCTTGGAGATTAATCCTTTGTCAGTTGCTTCATTTGCAAATATTTTCTCCCATTCTGAGGGTTGTCTTTTGGTCTTGTTTATGGTTTCCTTTGCTGTGCAAAAGCTTTTAAATTTCATTAGGTCCCATTTGTTTATTTGTGTTCTTATTTCCATTTCTCTGGGAGCTGGGTCAAAAAGAATCTTGCTGTGATGTATGTCATAGAGTGTTCTGCCTATGTTTTCCTCTAAGAGTTTGATAGTGTCTGGCCTTACACTTAGGTCTTTAATCCATTTTGAGTTTATTTTTGTGCATGGTGTCAGGGAGTGTTCTAATTTCATATTTTTACATATATCTGTCCAATTTTCCCAGCACCACTTATTGAAGAGGCTGTCTTTTCTCCACTGTATATGCTTGCCTCCTTTATCAAAGATAAGGTGACCATATGTGTGTGGGTTTATCTCTGGGTTTTCTATCCTGTTCCATTGATCTCTATTTCTGTATTTGTGCCAGTACCAAACTGTCTTGATTACTGTAGCTTTGTAATATAGTCTGAAGTCAGGGAGCCTGATTCCCCCAGCTCGATTTTTCGTTCTCAAGATTGCTTTGGCTATTCGGGGTCTTTTGTGTTTCCATACAAATTGTGAAATTTTTTGTTCTAGTTCTGTGAAAAATGCCAGTGGTAGTTTGATAGGGAGGGCATTGAATCTGTAGATTGCTTTGGGTAGTAGAGTCATTTTCACAATGTTGATTCTTCCAATCCAGGAACATGGTATATCTCTCCATCTATTTGTATCATCTTTAGTTTCTTTCATCAGTGTCTTATAATTTTCTGCATACAGGTCTTTTGTCTCCTTAGGTAGGTTTATTCCTAGATATTTTATTCTTTTTGTTGCAATGGTAAACGGGAGTGTTTTCTTAATTTCACTTTCAGATTTTTCATCATTAGTGTATAGAAATGCAAGAGATTTCTGTGCATTAATTTTGTATCCTGCTACCTTACCAAATTCATTGATTAGCTCTAGGAGTTTTCTGGTAGCATCTTTAGGATTCTCTATGTATAGTATCATGTCATCTGCAAATAGTGACAGCTTTACTTCTTCTTTTCCGATTTGGATTCCTTTTATTTCTTTGTCTTCTCTGATTGCTGTGGCTAACACTTCCAAAACTATGTTGAATAATAGTGATGAGAGTGGGCTACCTTGTCTTGTTCCTGATCTTAGTGGAAATGGTTTCAGTTTTTCACCATTGAGGACAATGTTGGCTGTGGGTTTGTCATATATGGCCTTTATTATGTTGAGGAAAGTTCCCTCTATGCCTACTTTCTGCAGGGCTTTTATCATAAATGGGTGTTGAATTTTGTCGAAAGCTTTCTCTGCATCTATCGAGATGATCATATGGGTTTTCTCCTTCAATTTGTTAATATGGTGTATCACATTGATTGATTTGTGTATATTGAAGAATCCTTGCATTCCTGGGATAAACCCCACTTGATCATGGTGTATGATCCTTTTAATGTGCTGTTGGATTCTGTTTGCTAGTATTTTGTTGAGGATTTTTGCATCTATGTTCATCAGTGGTATTGGTCTGTAGTTTTCTTTCTTTGTGACATCTTTGTCTGGTTTTGGTATCAGGGTGATGGTGGCCTTGTAGAATGAGTTTGGGAGTGTTCCTCCTTCTGCAATATTTTGGAAGAGTTTGAGAAGGATAGGTGTTAGCTCTTCTCTAAATGTTTGATAGAATTCACCTGTGAAGCCATCTGGTCCTGGGCTTTTGTTTGTTGGAAGGTTTTTAATCACAGTTTCAATTTCAGTGCTTGTGATTGGTCTATTCATATTTTCTATTTCTTCCTGGTTCAATCTCGGCAGTTTGTGCATTTCTAAGAATCTGTCCATTTCTTCCAGGTTTACATCTCTTTTTATATTTTTTATCCATTAACATTTTTATGAGTATATTTTTATGTTTTTATAATTTAAATTCTATACTTGAACTGAAAATAATTTATGTACCACCACTACAATATTACAGGATTCTGTATTTGTCTATATATTTACCTTTACCAGGGAGATTTATATTTTCACATCCTTTTATATTCCAGCCTAGGGTCTTTTATTTTAACTTGAAGGACTTCCTTTAGCAACCCTTGTAATGCATGCTTAGTGGTGATGAACTCCCTTAGCCTTTATCTTGGAAGTTCTTTATTTTTCCTTCATTTTTGACGGTCAGTTTTGCCCCATATAGTATTCTTGGTCGGCAGGTTTATTCTTTCAGTACTTCAACAATATCATCCCACTCCCTTCTGGCTTGTAATGTTTCTGCTGAGAAATCCTCTAATAATTTATGAGAGGACCCTTATATATAACAAGTCACTTTTATTTTGATGCTTTCAAGATTCTTTGTCTTTAATTGTGTGTCTCATGCATTTGTCCTTCTGAGTCAAATTACTGATGGGTACACTGAAAAATGAAATTCCTGGACTTACAAACCCAAGAGCAAGACCATACTTTCTTAATCAGTTAATTTCCCTAGGAGGTCCTCTCTTAACAGCAACCTGTGAGCTCCTTGAGAGTATCTTCCTTCTTTTTAGCTGACGTAGTTACTGCTCAGTCAATATTTGTTAAATAAGTGAATGAGTAAATGGCAAGCCAGCATCTTTAAATGATTGTTCAATAGTCCAACTCAACAATATGGATCATATTTGGAGGATTTTGAGTGTTTTTGAAAGAAGAATCACTTGAAACCAAAGGAGTGTAATGAAACACACCATAAATAATATTAATCTCTTTATTGTCTTAGAAACATTTTTCTAACATCTTACTTTCTTTATGAAGACAATTCTCACAAAAAGTGTTCAGCATTTGATAATACGGTTGCCCTGATACATTATTCTCAGAAAGAGGTCCTGAACCAGAATATGGCTTTAGCTGTTGTAGGGTGTGATGGCACCCTCTCAAAGTTCTGTGAACTCTGATCTCCTGTGGGTTGTTCTGTAGAGTCATGGACTTAGAAGTTAGGTCCATCTTGGTGTAGATGTTCCCCTAAGTTTTCATGTAGGTGTTGAATGACTTCTATTTTTTAAAAAAGTTCATTTTTTCCCCATTTTTGTCCTACACAGATAATATTGGTTGTCCATTAGTTTTCCAAAATATGTCCTCCAAAGTACTCATCCTGGCTCTTCAATACATTTCAAAGTAATATCAGGTAATATCTTTGAGTAGATAATAAAACCCACTCACTAAGTGAGTTTCTTTAGGTATCATGACCACAGACAAGAGAATTTCTTATTTAACTTCTAAAAATAGTAATAGAAAACAGTGGTTTCTTGGTGATATAATCAACTTAATATCCATAATCTTCAATACAAAACCAGTATTAACTAGAATTATGCATGGATTTTCCAACTTTAGAAAAAAAAATCAAGTGTACATTTTAGAAATCTTGGTCAATTTGGATGGAATGAAATTTATAGATCAGGCTATCTAAATTTCTCTGGTTTAGTTAGTGCATGCAAAGTAAGTTTATGCAGCTGAATTAATCACAAGCTCAAGCTAATGTTTTTTGCATCCTTTCTAATCAGGCTAGGATTTCTGTTCTATGAATGTAAACACAGAAAGTTCAACAGTTTTGCTAGGGGCATGTTCTAAGTCATGGGAATTAAGTGAAAAGTCATCTTTCATTCCCTTGCTGGACTAAAAACAGACTCCATCCTTAATACTGAGTTTTAGATAAGGTGGAATGTGCTGTATTCACAGAGCATATACTTTCTGAGCAACAACGAAGGTCATTATAGGATTGTCAGCCAAGTCCACAATGGTTCTTTGAATAGTGAAAAGTGGTTTTGCATATTACGCCTTGGGATGTTTCTTTACTTTTTTTCCCCTCCAGGAAGATTTTGTGGATTGTGATAATGCTCCACATGCTGACTTTTAGTGTGAGATTTGCTACTTGATGTGCCAGAGGTGATGGACAATAAAGCAGATAGCTTAAATTAATTTAGAAAGTTTGTGTTTTTCTCTAAGAGAGAAAATATTATATTACTTTAGAAGCCCTTATAAAAGATAGCAGTTGGGAAATTACATAAAGCAAAGTTCTTCACTCTTAAAGTTTTAGAATGTAACAATTTTGAAAAAAATCACAAAACATTGGTTGAGGTTTTGCATTTTAAATTTCTATTACCCCAACCCCTATATACCACAAACCCATCATGCTCTCTTAAATACATCAAAACGCAAGCGATTTCTTCTTCACTGTGGTGACTATAAAGCTTCATAGCATCAGCCGAAAGAATTTCAAGTGAAAATACTCCTCAGCTCCAAATCTGTACAATAGCTTTAGAAAACCTATTTCACTCAAATAATTGTGCGACAACTAAGAAATACTGGAATGTGATTCTCTTCTAATTTCTATAACTTTATGTTTTTGTCCAGTTTTCTGATATTCTGGGTATTTGGCAGATCATTGAATGTGGAAACTCTGCCTAAGGTCACCCAGGGCATTTGAAAACCATAGTACTCATTTGTTCATTATTTTATTTGTTCAACCATTGAACAAATGTTTATTGGACCCATCTTCAAGCTAATCACTGTACTAATGAACATATCTTTTCCCAAAGGCCCTAGGTGCTCTTCCTGGGAGGTCTCATCTCCCTCTGACACAAGTGATTCCCTCAGCTTTGCCCAAATCATGCTTCTCTGGCATTCTCAACACCAGTAGCCCAAGGATACATGGATAGTTGCTGCTCTCCAGTGGCAATGGATTCTATTATCACTATTAATATATTGCTCACCCAATTGCCCTTCTAGATCCCAGAATAGTGCCCACAACTGAACCAAAGGGCATTCCCCTTATCTAAAGAAATCTGTGGAGTTTTATGTATTCACTGTGCCCAATTATCCCATGAAGCCAACAATGTGTCCAACAAAAGTTAGACCCTCTCCCTTCCCCAGCTTCAAAAAGACACTTGGCTAACACTCTAGCTTACAACAGAAGCAATACCAGCAAACAGCTATTGCCCTCCTGGGATGGAACTGCCACTGTTGAGATACAAACACAGAAAGTAAAACTTCTGCCCTTGAGGGGCTCATAGCTTAGCTCAGTCACTGCTGTGTTACTTACCACTGCCTTTGCTTTATACTCTCTCACATATCTAGGTCTAGAGCTTCCTGATGCTCTGATTGGTACTCCCACTTGAGTCTTTTTAGCTCAGCTGATCACTGGAATTTGAACACCTTATCCCAAAGTTCTCTTTGGGTAGCAGATCTGATCTCAGACACTTTGGCACCCAGATTGTCAATACAGAATAGATGGACCCATGTGCAATTGACCAAGAGAGATCCCGGCATACCTGGCACTAAGGTACCTGGGTAACTGGCATACTTGTCATGGGCTCTAGGAGTGGCACATAACCCCTAAGCCTTACTAGGCTGAGGATGGGTCACCTGTATCACTCTTTTTTTCCACTTATTCAGTACCTACCAGGACTCAGGCTTAGTCCCAGGAATTTAGCATTCATTAGTACTAATCTCCACTAATAAATTCTTCTACAACATAGGTACAAAGAAGCTTTTGTCGCCCAAGGACACAAAGCCAAAATTCCAACCTCTTCAGCTTTCTGGTTGTGGTACTAATTCCCTGATGAGATTGATGTGCTACCTTGAAACTAACCCATTTGGCTGGTACTTGTGTAATCTGCTTGGTTCTTGCCAATTCCTTTCTCTAAGACAGAAACCTCTTCCCTAATACCCCAAGACATTCTCAAAGACCCTTATATTTGGCAGCTTTTATTTGGACAAATTCTATGGGTGCTGATGCTGCAGCTTACCTGGCTGAAAATATCTCCATCATCTGACTGCTGCTGACTTCACCCACCAGGTCTAACTCCTTGGATGATGATGATATGAGTGACATGGGAACCACCAGTTTTCAAAGTATCATACTCTATACTAGGACCTTTGCATTTAGTAGGTAATTTATTGATCACAAAAATTCTGTGATATGGACATTGTCATCTCTGATTTATGAATGAGGTCCAGAAAGGTTACGCCATTTGCCCAAGTTCTGTGACTAGAAACTGGATTCAAACTCACTGTAGTACTCCAAAATCCATATTCTGACCCTTAGGAAATAGTATGATACAGGGCTCCATTTAGAGGATCAATCTCTCTGATTTAGGAGTGACCCATCAGCCTGATTCTCCTGGGACTATCCTGGTTTTAACTGAGAAGCGCCTCTTTTCTCCAAGGAAACCCCTCAGTCTTGGAAAAGCCAGTACTATTGGCCCCTAGCCTGTGTTAGAAGCCTTAACTTTGGCTCTTCCTCTTTTTGTGGTACTACATGGTCAGTCCTGCAGTAGACCCAATGTAGCAGTAGACACGTGAAGGCCAAAGTAACTCCTTCCTGGTGTAACTTAGCAAAGATTAGAGGCTTCTAGCCCTCTGATATCGAGAGTTATCCAATTCTGAGACTGTTTTGATTTCTGTTGGTAAGGAACTAGGGGAGCATTGGGAAGCAATGTCCTTAACTCACATATTTTTTACTTTGTACTGTTGGTTTGTTTCTCAGTAGTAAACCGAAGAGACAACAATCTTCAGCTGAGCCCAAGTTGTCACTCTTGGCACTCTTAAAATCTGAGCCAGTTTTTGGTGAAATGGCCTTACTTACCTTCCCTAGCCCCTTTCTCTGTCCCATACAAGGCTAGGTTTCTGGAATGTTTTTACCATGGGAGCCATCTACAGCTTTAGAGCCCCCATGCTCTTGGGATGGCTCATGGTTGGATTCCTCCTCAGGTAGGCAGCAGAGGCCTATTTACCATGAAGTTATTGAAGCTTAAGCTTCAAGGTCCTGCACCTGCATTGTCTTTTCAGAGTCCCTGAGAAAGACTTCAGTAATGTATTCACATGATGGAACTTTTTTTAAATAATATTTTTCAAAAGTAAGACATTTTAACCTCAATTGATTAAGACAGGTGTCTCTTTCCATTCCTATGACTTCTGCATATATTGTACCTTTGATAGGTGACTTTAGCATAGCTGTGACTATATTTTAGGATTGGCTAAGGAAAAGGTAAGCTGGGAATATGCTGTATTAAATGAAATTTAGAAGGATGTTTTAGAAAGTTTCAATAAAACAAATGGAAATTACAGATAATTGATTTGACCTTATATTTTGTCTGTTTTAAAATTTACCTATTAAATATGTTTTTTAAAACTCAGATTAAAAATTAATGGAGTAGGAAACAGAATCAAAAATATGTAAAGGAAATTAAGACAATGATTCTACAATGAGAAATGAATTGCAGCACAACAAAAACTCACATAATACTAAAATCAGTAATTCTTTGTATGAGGGGATCATTTCCAAATAGAAATAATGAATAGTCACTGGTTTATTTGAGAATCCAATTAATGAAGAGAAGTAAACCATATTAACACATCTGAAGAAAATATTTAAATTGCCTGCTGATTTAACCAATATGAGCAATGAGAAAGATAATAAAATACTCAGAATACTACAGTATAACAAGAACACCAGTGACAAACTGGTTAATGCCAATTGTCAATTCAATGGCCACTTGAAAGTAGTCATTGTACAAGAAAACTTGAAATGCCCTGAAATGAGACAGCTAATACATAAAAGAAATTTTGATAGAGATTTTCACAACTTTGAAAACTATCCTAAATATCCACATAACATTATTAATACCAAGTCACAAATCTAAAGTATTTTCAAAATTACCAACACAAAAATACAATTATTACTCAACAATGCTAAAAGAATTAATAAATTTTCTATGTTTAAAAATTTACACTCACAGTCATCTAGAAGTTCTTGATAAAGAACAACGTTATCATTGAAAAATGTTGGAGAGAAAAGAGATGCCTAATGGAGCAAGATCCTTTGGGTGATGTGACAGGAGGCACCAAAAGGAAGAAGAGTTGAACAGAAAGCAAGGTTGCTTCTTTTGGGATTAGAGACAGGGAGGAAGGTTGGACCAGAGACAGTAAACCTGGAGGTGTGAGCAGGGCCAGCTTCAGGGGCCTGCGACTGTGCGGTGGCAGGGGCTCACCCTCACAAGGAGCCTATGTTTGCCCACTTTCAATTTCTTAATAGTGTTCTCTTTGAACTTGCATCTCATATGTGGAGTCCAATGGGACCATGAAGCACGCACATGAACAGAAAAGGTACGCCTGGCGGCTGTGAGCACACACTCAAGTTCAAGCCCACAGACACAACAGTCAACAGGCAGCCCACTGATATGCATTAAAGCATATCAGGGAGTTATTAGACTATTTCAAAGAGTTCAGAATTTCTGGGTTTGAAAACTGCAACACTGCCAAGGAAACGTCCATTAAATTGCCATGGTATAAATTTACATTTAAAATTAAATTCAGACTTAACACAGAACTGATTTGTATGAAGAGTTAAATCTTTTTAGAAAAATTGTTCCACGAGAATCATCAGCTCTAGATGTACTAAAATTTATATTTCAAAATAATTTGTCAGAAATTTATCTCAATGCTGTCATAGCCTATAAAATACTCTTAAGAGATCCCAAATTATCAAAAATTATATGAATCTTGCAGTGGAAAAGAGCAACTGATGTTGCTTTCAATTATATTGTTTGAAAATGAAGTTGCTGAAAGTAAAAATTGTGCCAACCTAATTAATGAACTTGTAGAAAAGTGAGCCAGAATAATCTTGTGATTAGAATGTCACATGAATAAAATATTGTCAAGTATTGTATTATATATAATTATGATACCAAAGATATTATTGTTTGTAATTTGTAAGCTTATGTTTTATTCATCTGTCACCATTACTCCTAATATATACTGCAGTTAATAAAATATTTTTAAAGGAAAAAAATTTACATAATTGCTGTCATTTGAAGTGGTGATTAAAGATTATGCAGGGAAAAAATGTTTTAAAAACATTATAGAAGTGGGATTTCCCTGGTGGTCTTAATACTCTGTGCTTCCAATGCAGAGGGCACAGGTTCAATCCCTTTTCAGGGGACTAAGATCCTGTGTGCCTCGGGGTGTGGCCAAAAAAAACCCAAAAAAACCCATTATGGAAGTGAATCCAGAAGTTAATTAACTAAAAATAATATTATTTTTCTAGGTTTGGTGGTGTTTGTGATATTTGTCAGTTTTGTTACATTTAAAAAATGTGATTTAAATTTTTTCTCAGTATAAATACTTATTTTTATACCTAATTTCATAATCTTTTTCTAGATTTGAGAGGTCACTTCCCATAGTTTAAGCTCCAGATCCCACAGAGCCTAGACCTGCTTTCTTCTTAGTTGCAATGCCTGAGGGCTGTAGATTCAATCAACCAAGCCAGCCTGGGCTATTTCTATATGCAGAGTCAGACTCCATCTTATGTAACTAGAACTTCTACTTCTTTCTTCAGGCACTAGCCTAAGAATTGAAACTACTCAAAACTTTCCTATTTTAAGCACAGAAGATAGTGATTCTCCAAAGCAACGTTTTGGAAGTATACTTATTAGGATACAAAAGTGTCCACCACTGCTATTTCCCCCAGTACATTTTAGCGTCTGTTTCTGAAGTTTTGGCTTAAATACTACAGAGCCCCAATAGATGTACAATCATGTATTAATTATTTGCATGCAGTTAGAAGATTTGACAGTAAGTAAAGTTTTATAAATTTAATCAGACTGATAGCAGAATCAGCTGGTTTTACTTTATTTATTGTCACTATGTTACTGTAGTAGCATTACAGCTGGAAAAATCCTAAACATGAGATGTCAAATATACCCAAATATACTCCACCCTATCCACCTCAGACCATCTGGTCCTTCACTTAACCTAGATTCTACTCATTTATCTATAGCATTAAGGAGTCTGGAAAAACTAGATCCTATTGTATAAAAAATTGAGGTGAATTAAATGCACCATAAATCAGTTTACTTAAAATAATTTCAACCTTTTGGGGACTATCTAGTTATTTACTAATATGAACAATCAAGTTTATTTGAAACATCTACCTTATTTATTAGAAACAGCCCAGGTCCCATGACAGTGAAGTTTGTTCAAATTATGACTTATTCCAAATGTATAACTTATGTATAACTTATGATTTCAGAACAACAGAGCAATAGAATGAAAAGGGTACAAGAGCCACACCTGGAGGTGACAGACTGAATTCCTGAGAATAGATGTTTTAGCACATGAAATTTATGTCAGAAAATAAAACTAATATAAACTATTTAAAGCGGTCTTTGGTCTTAAGGCAGCTGAATTTAGACTTTGTGAACACTGGATTAGGAGTCAGTCAGACCTGGGTTTAAAAGCTATCTGACATGGCCAAGTTATTGAGTTAGCTACACCTAACTTCCCTGGTATGTAATAATAATAATAATACTGACCTTATAAGGCTATTGAGAAAAATGTACATAATAGACACCAATAAATGGGAGATATCTTTAACCCTGTTCTAATAAAAGTTATACAATGATTTTTAAAAATAAGAGTGGTGGGCTTCCCTGGTGGCGCAGTGGTTGAGAGTCTGCCTGCCAATGCAGGGGACACGGGTTCGGGCCCTGGTCTGGGAAGATCCCACATGCCGCGGAGCAACTGGGCCCGTGAGCCACAATTACTGAGCCTGCGCGTCTGGAGCCTGTGCTCCGCAACAAGAGAGGCCGCGATGGTGAGAGGCCCGCGCACCGCGATGAAGAGTGGCCCCCGCTTGTCGCAACTAGAGAAAGCCCTCGCACAGAAACGAAGACCCAACACAGCCATAAATAAATAAATAAATAAGTTAAAAAAATAATAATAATAAGAGTGGTGTCTATATTATCTATAACTTCCATTGTTTATTATACTTCGTTTACCAATGTACAATTTTTTAATAATTAGGAGAAAAATTTGGATGGCAGGGAGGATCTTTCAAAATATATTTGTCAGGGAGGAATCTCAACCTTATAGGAAGGGAGGGAACAAACTTGCACCATTCCATAGATGCCAAATGTAGATGAGAGTTTATCACTCATAGCAGAGCACACAGCAGGGACATCAGCATAGTGGTGCCGGATCCCGGGTCCCCAAGTCCTACGGGCAACACCATGGGCCCAGATGGATGCCTAGAGCCAAGGGACAAGCAATCCTTGAGCAAGCAGCACACAAGCCAGTCCCACTCCACGAGGGAATGAGGCCATTTTGTGGTCATCCGAACTTGCTTAGTGGCCCATGTGGCTAACTATGAAGACTGCTCAGAACCAGGAGATGGATAAACCTTGCAGTTTATGCACATGGCAAGAATATTGAGGGACACTCAGGGCCCTGGCCAATTGCTTTCCCTGACAATGTTATTTTCAAGAAACAACAATCTTCCTTTGAAGTTAAACACTAACTGGAGATGATATTGTTTACATAATCTAATTCTGATTCGATCTTTTTACAAATTAAAGTTTATGAAATGATGAAGAACCTTCTTCTCCTCTTCCTACCTGTCTAGAAGTTTAGACTTTACAATTTAACTGGTATAGTATAATATAAACTGCTCTTGTAATACAGACTGACCATTTCATTTTGGCTATTGTGTTACCCTTTCTCATCTACACATGTTTTTTTCCAGATCAGTTTCTGCTTCCATCTTCTACTCAGCCATAGGAGGATGTGGTAAATGATGATACAAAAATACAAAAGTCCAGTAACAATCCACAAAGCATTAGCAGTTAAAAAACAAGTAGGTTGATTTTAGATTCTCTCATTGCCCCTTCACCTTAATAAATTGTTGGCAAAGTTACTGTAAGTCTCAGAACAATTTTTAACTTCTATAAAGCAAAAGATGAAAAAATATGTAAGATTATGCTAAATATCATTTAACACCATAGATTTTCAAAAGATCAACTGCCTTATATGATGTTAAATATAGTTGAATGTGGTCCCACATCTCTGCACCACTTGCCAAGTTTCCGTCGGATGCGATTTGCAACAACATATTAAACCTCCATAAATAGTCATTATAATGTAAACACTGAACACGCCTTATTGCAGCAGTGAAAGCAGCCTCTCCAAAATATATAAAACAGAAAGCAAATCCTTGAATTTCATCTCAGGGCAGAAGGTGGATTTGAATTTGGAAACATGCCAAATGGTAATTTTGGGCACAAATATTTCAGACAAAGCTGATCCATTATGAGTAATAACAGCATACATTAGTTTCTAAGTCAGTTTGCATATGCCACAGGAAGCACACCCAATTAGTATGTGAGGCCATTTACACTTCAGCAAAGTTCTGAAGAGTAAAGCATAACAATGTAGGTATAATCAAATTATAACTTCTATTTTAAATATACATAAAAATCAGACACAAAAGCAACAATAGGGAGAAAAAGAGAATCTTAAATGAATTAAATCAGCAAATTAACTTCTTCTTTTTCTCCTTCTTCTTCTTCTTTTTATTATTATTATTTTATTTTCACATAGCCAACTGCTATGGCTCTTGACAGTTTCCTTTTAGCTAGCTAAGCCTTAGAGGATTAAAGAAGACATTTGGCCTTTATGGTTTTCTGTGTCTGAATGTGTATGTCCTGAGGAGAAAAGGAGCTGTGCAAGAAGCTATTAAGACCCAGTGAGTGAGCACGGATGTGGAAGATCTGAGTTATGTTCACTGAAACAGATGGCGTGTCCCAGAATTCCCTGAGCTGCCTCAGGCTTTTGCTGGTGTCAACCCTGTGGTAAATGGGTTTTCATAATGAATTTACTGTTAATTTTCACACACACACACACACACACACACACACACACACACACACACACACACCATTAGAATCACATTAAAGGGCTGACTAAATGCCACCAAGACTCCAAGCATGACTGTCTTTTGTTCATTTGGAAGAAGCTCTGAAGAATCCAGAATCTCAAATCACTCATTCATGATAGCTTGAGGAGAATAACAGGCCTCCCTGTGGCTGGAGAGGGGCAAATACTTTTGGGGGTTCCCAAATCCCACTCACTAGAGCAAGGCTCCTAATTTTTTTCCAGATAATCACAGTAATGATCACAGCTCTCATTACCAAATATAGGGTATCTTATCAAACTAACTTGATTTTTAAATTTTTGTTTAGTCATTTCTCTCTAAAATATGTTTTAGCAAATAAAGCAAAAAACCTTTGGTTGGAATAAATAATGTAAATATATTAGAGAAACACATATTCCACAGAGACTACCAACTATGTGTGGAATATCTAGAGGATACAATAGCTTAATATAAATGCTCTGAAGGTAAGTATAAAAACAACAGAGAGAGTCACAGAGACTGACAGAAAGACAGACAGATAAGAGCATTATCAAAAGGGGACACTCGAAGTGAGATCTGTTTTTCAGAAAATAGCAAAGCTACTAGTACTGCTAAAAATAATAAAGACAGCAATCAATTCTGTTGATTGAGCACCCATTATGTTTCAAGCACTATACTAGACGGTTTTCGTACATTACCTTGTTTCTTTCTCATAAAAACGTCAAGAATAAAAGCTAAAAGCATTTGTAAATTCTTCCTTCATGCCAGGCTCTGTTGTCAACACCCACACCATCACCCCCAAGCCATGCTGTTGTCCTTTCAACGTTTTAACACTTGAGATTTTTCTTGCAGCTGAGTTTTCCTCTTGGAGTCGTCTTGTGTCAGCTTCACCTACCCTAAACTTGCTTTTTGGGGGATATCTCCCTCTTCTCCATAACTTCTCACTTAAAAATCTTCTCTAATAAGCGTTAGGTTCCCAACAGTCTCACTCAATCCCTCCTCTCCCCTCCTCCTTCCCAATCCCTCCTCTCCCCTCTTCCTTCCAGCTGTGTTATTCTCTATCATGGTGGTGACTTGCTTAGTTCCTCAGGGCACTTTCTCAATTTGTAAGTATTTATTTGCCTTACTTTTGTCTTACTGCAGTAAAGCATCTTAAGATCAGGTTCCAGCTCCTTTTCAGTCACCAGTCAATACACAGCAAATAACAAGGGATGTGGTGCATGGTTGGTACTCAATAAACATTCATTAGATGAAAGAATGTGCTAAATGCTTTGCATTAATTATCTCATTTACTGAATGATCTTCTTGTGAGCTTACTGAGGACAATGTGCCCTTGCCCACACAACTAATAAATGCCTATGGTAAAATCCAAAGCCAATTCTGTAGGACTGCAGACCATGACCTTATCCATTATATGCCCATTTGACAATCTCACAGATTCATAACATCAATTTGGTATAGATATTTAAGGCTGTAGATTGTTTCATGTTTTTTTAAAAAATAATCTTTCACAATTTTGGCCAATGCACAATTCTTTTCAGTGTTGCTTTAGCACTACTGCTCTCGAGTGTTCATCAGCTACATTCAGCTTAGTAGCTCATCAGCAACTTGGAGTAAAGTAGATCAAGAAAGGAAAAGGCAAGACATATAGCTTCTGCAATATATATAGCTCTCGCTGTATAGAAGCCCAAGGAATAAAAATCTCACCCTGTTTTAATACCTCAGTATGGGTTAAAGCCACATGAAAGATAAGGGGGCTTTGTTAGATGGGGCTTTGGTTAGAACCTGAAAGGAATCATCATTCTATTTTACTGAGGCTTCTAACTTTAAGCTACTATGATATATGTTTGTTTTTTTTAAAAGAGAAAGCAATGAAGTTTCTATGGACTGAATTATTTCCCCCCCCACCCCCCCACCCCGATTCATAAGTTGAAGCTTTAGCTTCCAATGTGATGGTATTTGAAGGTGGGGCCTTTAGGAGGTTTAGATGAGGTCTAGATGAGTTTAGATGAGGTCTTTAGAGTGGAGGCCTCATGATGGGATTTGTGCCTTTATAAAAAGAGACATCACAGAGCTTGCTTCCTCTTTCTCTCTCTAATGGCAGGCACCAAAGAAAGGCCATGTGAGGACACAGTGAGAAAGCAGACATCAAAAACCCAGAAACTAACACAGTATTGTGAAGCAATTATACTCCAATAAAGATCTATTAAAAAAAAATAAAAAAACCCAAGGAGAGAGCTCTCACCAGATACCGACCCTTCTGTCACCTTGACCTGGAACTTTCAGGCACCAGAACTCTGAGAAACAAATACCTACTGGTTAAGCCACCCAGACTGTGGTATTTTGTTATGGCAGCCCAAGCTGACTGGGACAGTTTCCTCTGCCAAAAGCAAAACCCCATATAGTGTGACTACTTGATATTGTTTCCCATACATCATTTATTTGTGACTTTAGGTCATGTCCTTATGCTACTATCTTCCTCACAGTCATTGACCTTTGGGATATTGGGGAAATTTAAAGAAATAGAGACTACTTGCATACTGGCTTCTAAATATTTGTTTGGTGACATAGCATTTCCCATATTTTTGGAACTGAGCATATTTCTATGCTAGGAAAAAAATTACATAAAAAGTTTTCACAAAACCATTAATACACCACAGCATTGTAATATTATCTCATATTTTTCTCCCAATCCCATCTTTATTTTATATATATAGGAAAAATGAGCAGAAGAGATTCTTAAATATATCTTATCTCCTAGATAGTCTAAGATTTTTATCTCTGAATTTGTCATTATGCTTTGAAAACTAATGATTTCAAGATCTATAGCTCCATAAATTTCAGATCATGATCAATAAATTATCATTTATATTTCACCCTTTAACATTTTAGACACTCTCCTGTGTGGCTGAACCACACTGACTCCAATTTGCCACCTCTGTCTTAGGCCCCAGTCCTAGCCCCACCCCTTTCCACATGACTGAGCTTTAGCCTACTCATAAGGAATGTACCCAAGCCAGATAAGTTCCCTATCAACATTTACTCTGCCTTTATCTGATATGAAAACTGAAGAATGCCTTTTGCTGATGCAGATAGTGGCCATGAGATCCCTGGTGGCGGGTGCAGATGTGCTTCTCCCTAATAGTCAGATTCTACTTTTAGCTTTGACCCCTTTAAATCCGCCTGTACCCTTTTCAGCACAGAATGCAGCTGCAAATCTCTCTGGACCATCGTCAGCCCAATCCTCCCTATATGTAAGTTACCCACAATAATCTTCATAATTGCATTTTATGGAGTTGCCTGCCTCGTTTTTTGGTATCAAATTTTCTTCTCATTTGGGAGGGTATTATTCAATATCTTCACCTTCCAACACTCATAAAATGAATCAATCAGGTGTACTTTATAACCTAGAAATATAACCAGCTGTTTATATCCTCAATTACTTTGTCACTTTCAATATTGATTTTGCCTCCTCTTGGCATTGGTCAAGGTGAAGAAGAGAATAATCTCTGGACATGTTATATTGTTTTTTCAACAGTGGCTTGAATTAGTTTTTTTTTTTTTTTTTTTTTTTTTTTTTTTTTTAATTTGTTTCTCCTTGATGTGCCTTTCCACTCTTAATCATGGAAAGAGATAGGATGCTATGTGGATATCCTGACCAAAGAATTTTGCTATGAAATTCATGAGATGGGGCATGTATGGCTGTTAGCATAACTGATGCCATCTTGGGCCCTTACAGTTTCTTCTGTCCTTTCACTGACTCTACTCAGGACTGTATTGTGAGTAAATCACTCTCTGTCATCAAGGGCATTGTAGTTAATATATATTGTTTGTTAATCATTAGGATCAAGTAGCCTCTACGGTCTATTAGTCCCCAAACAATGATAAAAAACTTCACTGACATATTCCCAGTGCCCACGAGACTAGTTATCAATTCATAAACTTTGACTTAGGAATGTACATTCTGTTTCCAAGCACCCACCTCCATACCCTAGGTTAACTATAAAATTATCCCAATGGCCCCTCGGTAGTGCGGAGTGCAGCTGTGAATGCTTTTGGATCGTTGTCTGTCTGATCTTGATCTCACTCTGTAAGTTACCCGACTGACCCATTGATTATATGGCTATGATGCTCAGTTCGGTGGGCACTTTTTGTTCCCTCTGTCCTCCAACAGGGTGAGGCAACTAGTTGTTTAGGTCACAGATTGGGAAGTGGGTGTTGTCAGGTCAGGGAGAGGAGAAAATAGAGACTGGAAGGAGGCTTATTAGTAGGGGCTGGAAGAGCAGTGAGGAAGTGCTGCTGGAGACTAGTAAGAATGAAACTGAGTTACATAGTGGCAGAACAACAGAGAGAATATTGCCTGCAGGAGTTTGAATATAGAAAATGAATTTATGTATCTGGCTAAGGAGAGTGTCAGGTAGCATTGAAAGTGCCATTTGGTTTTGGTTTTTGTTTGTAGCTGCGTCTTGTAAGGTGAGGGAAAGGAGAGATGAGTTAAGAGAGAAATTTTCAGTTTGAAAGCAGAATGTAAAGGAAATATAGAAAAGCTAAGAATTGCTTGGTTAAAATATAAAACCAATTCGCATTTCCATCCTGCAGAAGATTCTCATGTAAGAAATGATCTATAAATATATATAAATATAAAGTAAATATCTATTTAAATATGAAGTTATAAAACCCCTTGCTAAGATCTCAGAAAGACTAAGGGTGGTGGCTAGTTGATGCTTAATTAGTCAAAGGTTTTCTAAAAATCAAGTGTGTTGTCCCACAGCAGTTTTATATGCTCAAAGTAGATAGAGATCTGTTCCAAAAAGAATTATGTATATCACTTTTGGGGCATGGCATCAACCCCAATAAGATTCATGACAATTTGAAGAGAATGATATTGATGCAAACCCTGCCTCCTTGGACCAAAAGGAACAGAAACAGGAAAAGAAAGGCCTCTGGAACTTTAACTTTCTATGAAAACTAGAGCAGGCTAAGACAGCTACTCAACTGCAAAACCAGCTATTTCTATCAAAAAGAGAAGACTTCTTAGACAGCAGAACCAAAAAGCCTGAAGCTGAAGTCAAGATCCAAGAACAATGGATTTGAGAATCACTCCCAGGCTGCAGAACTTGACCCTAATTAAGGAACCTGCCTTGATCCCAGAGGAGGGAAAGCTGGTGACATGTACCCAATTGTTTTTCAAAATTACAAGAAAATCATGACTGCTATGTGCTTCCCACTCTTAGTCTCGTTGTTTTTCTTAAAGTTTTTTAAAATTTTAGATTACTTTTATATTTACTGAAAAGCTACAAAGATAATAGAGAATTCCCATATACTCCTCATCTACTTTCCCAAACTATTAACATTATACACAACCATGAAACGTTTGTCACAACTAAGGAACGAATATTGTAATTACAATATAGTAATATAGTAATTACACTACTAATAATGAAACTCCACAGTGTTTCATTATTAAATAGTGAAAATTTTCACTATTTCCCCCACTGTCCTAATGTTCTGTTTCAGAATATTCTGCAAGATACCACAGTGCATTCAGTCATCACGACTCTTCAGTTTCCTCTGTGATGGTATCTTAGTCTTTGCATTTGATGACCTTGACAGTTTTCAGGTGTACTGGTCAGGTATTTTGAAGACGAACTGGGGGTCTTTGACCCTCTAATTAAGTTTTTCAGTTTTTTTTAATGACCTAGAACCAGCCATCTCTCCAAGGAGCTCTGGTTCCTTCTATTGCTTAATAGAATTAGAAAGCAAGATGTGGGTGTTGAATATTCCCATTGCTCCATTCTTACATTTTTTGAACAGGAGTGTCTATTATGGTTATTCTGCCCCTCTCTTACCATTGTAT
This sequence comes from Balaenoptera borealis, assembly GCF_965194805.1. Classification (NCBI taxonomy): domain Eukaryota; kingdom Metazoa; phylum Chordata; class Mammalia; order Artiodactyla; family Balaenopteridae; genus Balaenoptera; species Balaenoptera borealis. The sequence continues at coordinate 44,764,033 of NC_138876.1, forward strand.
ACTGTGGTGTGTGACTGGAAGATCATTTATGTTTCTAGTTCCCAGCTCTTAGAATCAAAAGAAGCTGCACCTGAGGAACTGGACCTGAGGAGCTTCACCCACACTGAACCAGACACTGGTTATGAGATACTGGACTCAAAACCTGATACTATAATTGCGGTGAGAATTTGGAGTCCTTGGATGTGAGTGAGCATATTTTGCATGTTGAAGGAACGTGAATAATTTGTGTGAGCAGAGGTAGACTCTGATATATTGTTTGATGGTTAAAACATTATGCACATCTCTTTGTAAAGTGGCTTTGCCACTCCTCCCATGCAGAGATAGAGTCTATTTCTCCATTCCCTTAAAATTGAACTGGCCTTGTGGTGGAAGAAATGTGGTGGAAGTGACATTTTTTGAGTTCCCGAGCATAGGCCTTAAGAGCCTTGCAACTGCTGCCTTCATTCTCTTGGAATCCTATGACTTCTCTAGGCTTGTGAAGAAGCCCAGCCATGCACACAATCCCAGGTGAGCCCAGCCCTCAGTTAACTCACCAGCTGAATGCAGCAACATGAGTGAACCCAGGGGAGCCCAGCAGAATCCAGCCGACAAATAGAATCATGAGAAATGATAATTCACTATGTTTTGGAGTAGTTTGTTAAGAAGAAATGGATAATTAACACAGTTCAACTGACTACCAAAAAAATATCATATTTCTATTGATCCAATATGTAAGTTCTATTTACCCAAGTCAGGATTTTTGGTGGGCAATAAAATATAGTCAACTGTAATAGCAAGTTAATATCTTAATTTTCTCTTTTCATTTTATAGTATTTTTACTGATGACATATGGAATTAATGCTTTACTGGAAAAGAGTTTTATCAGTAAAAATTCTGAGAATTGTCACTAATTGGCAAGGTATTTGGAGAATTGAAACTTCTGATTCCCCCTCAGATGTCATCATAGAGATACCTGCTTACTCCACCTGAAACTAGAGATTAGTTCTCTGGGAGTCAAGGTTAGGACACTGCAGTGTAATTGTGACTGGAAACTGGCAGGCTTATATTGTTCAGTAGAGACAGCAACTTTTTCATGAAGAAAGTTCTATTTACCTCTCCAGATTTACTTCAAGTTACTGACCTTGTTTATTCTGTCCTAAACACCCTGGCCTTCTGAGTCCATTGAAGATAGATGCCAACCTCTTTTCCTTAGTTGATTCCTAGGTTTTTAATATCTTTACATAGTGTTAATTTGTAGTGACATCATTTCGTTCATCTCTTCAACAAACACATATTAAACATAACATTTAATGAACCAGGAATACAACAATGATTACTATATAACTGATGCCTTTAAAAAGATACAAATGAAAAATTATCATTAAATACTGTCAGTGTAACCTTAGAGAAGGGAATGGGTAGGCATCTAATGTAAATTGGGTGAATTGTAATAAAGACTCTCCATTATTTGACTACTGCTGACAGCTTTTAAAACAAACACCTTTCTTTCCCCCTCTACCCCACATCTGGGCAAACTTATAGGAAGGCTTGAGTGCTTCCTTCTTTGTTATGGGAGGTTCAAGAACACTTTCCCTGGCCACACTCCCTAACCACCACAAAAATCTCAAGCTAGTCTCCTTCCCTTGGTCTCTCAAATCATTTTTTATGAGGGTAGGAGGCCCGCCCACTATCCCCAGAAAGCTGATTATGTAAGTAACAAACATTTTCAAACCTTCTTTGTGCCTGTGTGGCACCATCATTCTCAAGCCAAATTTTGAGAAAGGGTAGCCATCTTGTCTCTAAAGAGTGACCACAAAAGAGGTGATCATGAAAGGTAGCCTGGATGATATTTGAACAGCATCTTAAACTGTGTGTACTTAGCATGTAGGATTATAATTCTCTTTTTACCTATTTATGTCTTGCCCGGAAGTAACTAATATCCTTAAAGGCAAGAAATTACTCATTCTTGTATCCATATCAACCAGCATGGTACATGGAATGTAGTAAATGTTCAAACACTTTTTGAACACATGAATGGTTTTCAGATGCCAAGAGAGAGCACGATTTTAAGGAAGAGAGGGTAGTTGAGAGTATGAAAAGCAAAGAGGATAAATAAGAAGTGTATTAAAAAGTAGCTACTGAGTTTGGGAATTTAGAAGTAAATGATCATGTTTTTTCAGAATCCTTTAAAGTGTGATGAGGGCAAAAGTCAGGCTGCGAAGGACAGAGATGGGCAAGTTGAGACAGTAAATGTTGACTACTGTTTTAGTGAATTGGAATAAAGATTATTCAGGCAAGACTGAAGATAAGCAGAGAGAAGAGCAAGAAAAGAAAGCTTGGCCAGGTGAGGAATTTTTTTTTTTTTTTTTTTTTTTTGAGGAGGGGAATAAGATAACAAAATTTTTTTTTTTTTTTTTTTTTTTAATAAACTATGGTTACATCCAGTCAAGCAAACGAGATTAAGATAAGACACTAGAAAGAAGAGTTAATTGATAGATCTTGCCGGGAAAGGCAAGATGGAAGTTTTGGATTTTAAAAAATGAAGCTAAACTAACAAAGGTGGGGAGGAGAAAATTGCATGTGGCAGATTTGATCTTGATTAGAAGAAAGTACAACTCAACCAAATATACTCAAACAATGTAAGTACATATGGATATGGATGTGTGTATCTTTTAGGTGGCTAGGCAACAGGACTTTGAGGGAGAAAATGCATAATGGCTTCCTAAAGTGGTGGAAACAAGGTTATCTGTGGAGGGCCCTGAGGAATAGGATTTAGAAGGGGAATTAAGGATGTGGTTATGGTTTAGAACACTGGAAAGTAGGAATGGCAGAATCACTGAGCACAGAGAAGTGAAAACATTGACAGAGAGCACACAAGGCCCACCTTGTGGTAGAGACTAGGACTTTTCAGGGACACTGATCTGCAGAAATGTGTATATATTTTTGTATATACCACAAGAATTGGGATCCAGGATCTCAAGACTATACATATTAGATTCCCCTCCATTTTCACTCAGACTGCAACTAATTTTTCTAACAATTATTATGTCCTGTTTTGCTTTATCCTCTCTCTCCCTCACATTGATGTTAACCTGGATGGTTTGTCCTGGGCAAGCAAGACATGGGAAGATGTGCAGAGAGGTCCCGCTCACAGCTCCTCTTGGACTTGGGTTGCAGAACATTGCTATATAACATCCACTTTAGAACAATTTCTGATTTCTTTAAAAAGAAAGAAATTTAAAAAAGATTGAGATGGAGTCCAAATACATATTTTTATTAATTTTTGGATCTTCTGAACATTTAATGCAATTAAATCAATTACCCATAGAAAGAGAATCACTTTAAAAAGTGGATAAGGAATATACTGAAGTAAGAATATTCCAGAAAAATGAAACCTGAAGACATACATTCACACATGTGGCAGTGATTCATAATTGAATATTATTTTCTCTGTAGTTATGATGGTTTACATCAACCCCATTCCCAAACTAAAAGTAGCTGAGTAATATTACTGACACCGTCACTTTATCCTAGCTCCATACGTGCAAAATAAAAGATTTTAATTACAATTCACTCTGGTAGCATTACACAGGAAATTTCAATGAAAGTGCTGAGAGAAAATAATCACCCATGGAGCCTTAGGCTGGAAGGGAAATCTCTCTCTCTCTTTATGAAGTGTTTCTAATAGATATGTGTGAGGAGCAGCTTGGAGGATGAGACCATTTTCTTATATGACTATATTAGTATCTTTCAGAAACAGTATAAATTTGTGAAACAAGGAGGAGACTGAAATTTTCCATGATGAAAGATATTAAATACAAACTGCCTGTCTTAGGAAATTCACCCAAGAGTATATGAATAGGGATAGTATGTTTCAGATACTTTCTGACTCTGACAAACTCATATTGATCAAAAGGTATGGTGAATTTGACACAGTTCTTTGCCATGTTATGCTCAGTTCTAGTAACTGAAGAATAGCACTGTAGATCCACTATATATCCACAATACACTGTGACTGATGCACAAGCCCAAATAAAACAAGTGGTGAACACATATGTGACTAAGACTTAGAGTACAGGGCTTCTTTCTAATACCAGACTAAAGAAAGCCTTTGTGACAGTGATTCCAAACTTTAGTGTGTAAAATGAAAGTGGATGATTTTTTAAAAATTCTTATCCACATAGTCACCCCAAAGAAATTCTGATCCACTAGGTTTGGGGTAGGGTGCTTAAATCTACATATGTAGAAAATACCCATGGTGATTCTTGTGCAGATATTATAAGGATCACATTTTAACCAAGATTTAGGAGACAGCTGGCACCATCATTTTCTTGGTTTTAATTGATTAAGCCTCTACTCTACTCTGTTAAGTGAGACCCTCACTACTTCAATCTTTTCATTGGCAGAGTGAAGAGGAGCAATTGAACAAAAAAGGTTTACACAAGGCAAGAATTGTATGTCAATTCCATTTTTGGCAGTTACACTGCTATTCTCAAATTTTAATTCCAGAGCCAAAGCCAAAGGCATGGGTCCAAGCTCCAGGAAAAGCTGATATGTGGGAAGAACTGTGTTTGGCTTCATAAACACCAGTTCCACCATGTCTGTGTCTTTGGAGTGAGGTGAAAGGGTGAGGGCCTGGCCATCCAGTTATGCCTGAGGCACACTGTTCAGCCTGTCTCCCAAAGCCACATCGCCATTCTCATCCCTGCCCTCAGCAGCACCCTGAACTCCAAAAGAGATCTTTAACCAGCCTTTCCTCATCAAAATTCATTCTGTGCTTTGTTTTTTCCAGCCCTTGATGACAGTGTCATAAGCTTATCAGATGAACCAGTTCTTCCTAAGGCTAACACAATGCATGGCAGGACTTACATATGTTCTTCCTTTCTTATAATATTTACTCCATCCTAAATAGGTGGTTAATGCTGAGAATCTCAGGTCCCTTGGAAGACTGATGAAGTATATATTTGGACTCAGAAGACAGCTAGATATTCCTAAAATCATAGGGTTTGCCATGCCAACCAACCTCCTCCTCATCTATTCACTACCTGCCTTTATCCTCAGCCTTTCCTCCTCCCCCAAAACCATCTAGTGCCTAGGCATTGCATTCACTGCCCTCCCTTCCCCATTCTCTCTCAGGCTTCATTAGCCTAAGGAAAGGCACCTTTATTTAAACAATAGATCCCTTGCTACAAATTAAGAAAATAGGGAGCATGGAAGCTTGAGAACTCTGTAGCATATAAATCAAGGTGTAAAGAAGTGTAGAAATAGGGCTGTTAAATATGGAAGTTGATTTGGAAAACATATTACAGTCTAATAGAGTCTGTCTTTCTTTACTTTTCTACCTTCACAAGGCCAGAAATTGCTTTAAAACGAAGAAGGGAAAAAAGGCAGCTCTAAAAGCAAGGGAAGTAAAGATACAATTCTATTTTTTTTTAATTGAAGCATTTTATTTTTTTAATACAACAATTGTTCTTGTTAAGTATAAATTCTTACTGGACTTATTCATTAGCCAATTTCTAAATGTGGCCATAAAAACAAGAGGCTCCAAATAGGAAAAAAATACTAAAAAGCTCTCTATACTTAGTAGAGAGACTGGTCTTTATTATTTAGGACAGAAAAGAAATATGTTTGACCAAGATAACTTTCCTGTTGCTGGATCAATAGAAAATGAGTGAGGATTTTTACATAATGAGCACTCTGAAAGCCATAATTTCAGAGCACTTAGCTAATTTGTAATAACCTAGTATTCTTTCCTTCTTAATAAACAAACAAAAAAACACAAAGAAACAAACAAAAAGGTGGAAAGCTCTCACTGCAGTTAGCATCAGGACTCTGTTCTGCACCTGTCTCTGTGACAACTGGTAGAATTAAGCATGTCTCTTGTTATTTTCTTTAACAATATGATAGTTAAGGGAAAGCTAACTAATTCAATTCTATCTTCAAAACAGGATGGCTAATCATTAGAAACCATCACCAGAATATAATATCTCAGCTTCTGAACAACCATTGGTATACTGCAAACCCATTCTGACCACTTCACATGTTTCATGGCCAGAATCTCATCTCAGTAGCCAGGTATGGCTAGTAATATCTATGCTAACCTACACTTTCTAGCATTGAAATGCTTTAACCAGACAGTTCACAATTATTTCTCATGTTTTTGATGCAAAAACATCACATTATATTAAATATAAATAAAATTCTAGTAAGCCTAATTTTCAGACATAAAAAAAGGAATTTTTTAATATATAAGAAATTTATAACTCCCTGCTATGGACTTGTGTCTCCCTAAAATTCATATATTGAAGCCCTAACCCCCAATGTGACTGTATGTGGAGATTGAGCATATAGGGAAGTAATGAAGGTTAAATAAGGCCATAAGGGTGAAGTCCTAAGCTTATAGGTTTATAGGATCCTTTAGAAGAGACCAGAGAGCACTCTCTTTCCACCATGTGAAGGACACACCAAGAAAGTAGCTGTCTACTACTAGCTACTAACTACAAGCCAGAAAAGAAGCTCTCACCAGAAAATTGACTCAGTTGCCACCTTGATCTTTGACTTCCCAACTTACCAAACTTTGAGAAGTAAATGTCTATTGTTTAAGTTCACCAGTCTGTGGTATTTTATCATAGTAGTCTGCTAAGACATTCCTGTTATCACCATTCCTGCCACCCTATCTCAGGACACAGCACCCACATTTCTGCCATACTTTCTATTTTCTTTCCTTAATTTATTCTTATTCTTAGCACATATTATCATTTAACTTATAATAAAGGTATTTAAAGTTTATCCCATTTATTTTGCCTTCCCTTGTTAGAATGTAAGTTCCATGAGGGAAGGGATGTTTTTTCTGCTTTATTCACTGCCATACCTCCAACACCTAGAAGAGTGACTTATCTTCTTGTTCTTTGAGCAGTAACCCTTAAAATGCTGGAGAATATTGAACTCAGCCTAGAAACTCAGGAAAGACAAACAACAGTATATAAATGAAGAACCCAAACAAATTTAAAAATTAAATTATATATTAATTAAAATTAGAACACAAAGGATTTAAACCTGGTGTAAAAGGATTGTGTAAATGTAGTGTTGCAGCAAAAAGTAACTTTATTAGCCTTCCATAAATTGGCATACCATACCTTAAAATTTTAGGTTTAAATTTTGTAAGAACAAATTACAAAGAATATTTAATCCAGGAATTTTCAACACATTAGACTGTGGTCAGTCTAAGACCGGAAAATGTAATATTTGCTTTACAGGAGAGTAAATAATTTGAAATAATGCACACAAATCCATTTAAACTTAGTAGTTACCGTATTTCAATTTATTTCCACGTAAATTAGTTGTTATATGCTGAGTCAGTGCAAAGGATTATTTAAAAGATAATTAAATGCATTGAAAAATATAAAAATATGTGTGACATATTAGATGATACGATTTTTAACTAAAAATCTTAAGATTGTACAAGCCTCACTTAACTCCCTATTGAAAATCTGGCAACAAAATCACTGCCAAAAAGCATATTTTACATTGAATTAGACGATCATCCCACAGAATGCAGAACATGCATTTCTAGGCATACGTATGTTCAAAAACATACTAATATATTTTGGTAACCACTAAATGTCAAACATTATCCATACAAGGTATTAACACATTAATGTTTTCATTAAAAAAGAGGGATTTCTTTCCTCATTACATTACATATTTATACAATAAAGATCTGTCACATAAATTACTGCAAAGTAATTCAAGTTAGACTTTATAACACTTGAATCATATAATCGGGAAAATAACCTTTAAAATGAAAGACAAATGGTAAAATTTAAGGGCATTTAATTTGCATAAATGTAATGTTAACTGTCTTTTTCCTGGTTACACACTTTATGGTTAATTTATATATGTCACTCTATTAGGTCCTTAACTGGTCTTATAGGTCAGTTTTAATTTTTCCCAATTTTATTTTACCATAATAAGTAATATGAAAGTAATTTATCATATACAAAAATAAGGTAATCTCATAAAACTAATTCATCATGATTAGAAACAGTCTAGCATCAGTACCATATTATAGTTCTTCTGTTATTAATGTCTGCTTTGAAATAAACGTTTATGTTTTAGAATCTTGTGTGTCTGAAACTCATAGTCAGTTATTAAGTTCTCAAAACTCAATCCAGGGGTTCCTACAGGTCTAGTCACTGGGACCTTAGTATGCAAGATAAGCCTTAGAACAAAGGGTTATTTATGGTACATGTTTTGGTCTTCCTTTACTTTGAATATAATAACATTTGACACCAAAGTTATTAGCTTTTAAGTTTTATCCATTAGATGTCTACTATAAACACTGAAATGCATTCAAATACATCTTCTCATACAACTATGTGTCAGCTTTGTTAATAAAATAGAAGAAACCATCCATTGATTACCTATAATGATTTTAATGCCATCTACAGTCCATAATCTCTAACAAATTAGAAAATGCTTACAGTGCATGCATTTAATAATAGACTAAATTTGCACAGAAATACATCAATTTACACATAGCAAAATATATTTCTTTCTTAACTTCCCTTGACTCATGTTTATGTGCCAATGACCAATGGATTAGAGATGGTGAATGTTGCCACCATCCACCACTGGAATAATTTAATCAGAAAAGGAGAGTGAAATTCCTTTCTTTAAGGAAATTTTACTTCTAATTATTACTTCCACATTTTCTTGGAACAGTATTTGATGGGAAGAAAAATTGGCTTCACTCATTTCAATCCAAATTAGTGATGAAAGGATTGAAGCTTCCTGTGGGAAAAATACTACCCTTTGTAGTTCATGTCAATCAGAATTGACATGGCTAAATAAGTTACAAGAATTTGAAATGTTTATTATTCCCCTTTCATTTTATTACATTGTCTGCCTAGGACTCAATGGTAAAAATAAGGGCCATGTGAATGTTTACTACACATTTGCTAGGAACCATTACATCACACGGCAGATATTAGAATTTACTCTTACAGATGTTCTCAAAAACACCTAAATTACCAGTCTTTTAATTTTGTTTTCAAGTTACTTCTCAAACTCACTTTAAAGTACTTGGCTTTTTGTTAACTGGTAATTTCTAGAACAGTTAAAATGGCTTAAGACTAAAACGTGCATCTACATCTATCTTTGAAAGTGAGATTTCTTCATAGGTAAATCAAATTGTTAGATAAAAATATGAAACTATATAATTGTATGTGACTGAAAATATATGTAGAAACATGAAAACAATAACTTATACAAGTCAGCCTGGCCTGTGGTATTTATTTGTCAATACACTGTTGGTTTAGTGGGTTTAAAGATAATCACTTACCTAAGCTCCCTTCTAACAAAAGAAAAAAAAAAAAATAGGATAGGAGATCTACCTATCTATACGGATATAGATAGATAAATGTACTATATTATATTGACTATCTCTCTGAAATAGGAAAGTCCCAAACTACTATAGTCAATCCTATATTTGAATAGTACAAAGCTATTCTACTGGTGATATTTTCTCTTCTAAAAATCGTATTTGTGAAAAAAACATAAAATGTGCAACTTCCACATTCTCCGATTCCAAAAAAACTAAAGCTGAAAATGGAAACTTTTATGGGGTGGGAATGTGGAAATTAGGGCTATAAGGTCTGAAGATCCTAAGCATTTCCAATATTCACAGCAAAACAGACTAATGTCAAGGACATGGTTTCACTGGGATACTACTTATGTTGAAAACATTCCTGAAGACATCCATGCATGGAAAGGTATGGAGAAGAACGGTTTCTAGTTTGTCATTTGTTTTTGTTTGACTTACTTTCTGTGAATTTCATAATCATATAGCATGAAGTAACATTTAAGCTTATTGATATTTAATGGCTTTTTTGGTTAGGGAAAATGGCACACTTGCTAAGTTGTTTTTATGTATTAGTTACAGATGATCCTGCATTTTTACAAATGGCTTGCAAATGTTCTAAATCTCTTATATGACAAAGTATTTCTCACTTTTACAAATGAACTACAACAAACTGAATTAACACAAAATACTTTGGTATGAAAAAAGGAAATAAATTCATGTTTACCTTTCAGTACACTAAAACTAAATGCATACTGATTTTTATAAAATAACTATACAATAACCTACAGAGTGAATTTGCTTACTAACAAAGATTAGATAAAATTGTTGGCAAATCTTGAGCAGTGGTTATGTGGTTACTAAGTCACATCACACTTATTTTAGTAGAGGTCATTTGTAGGATCTACATAACAAAAAATGTTGTGAAAATACTTGAGTATGGCCTCTTCGGGGCAGTTGCTAAAGAGAAGAGCTGTACTGCAGCAAAAGAGTCTCAGATTTCACTGTGGTCACTGAGTTTGCTCAAATTCTGAAATAGAAGGGGAAGAAATTAGCACTTGCTACGTACTTAACCCTTAAGTTGATATCATAGTCAAAGAACAGTAGTAACTGAAGCAAGCTGTCCAGCCAAGCTAAGAAAATAGATATTCTCTGAGGCATCAGAGTATAGAAGTTTAAAGCTCCAGGTTCTAGGTCAGACTGCTGACTTTGAAACTGGCTCTACCACTTACAAATGGTATATCTTCCCTGGACCTCAGTTTCCCTATTTCTAAAAATAGGTTCAATAATAGTATCTACTTCATGAGGTTGTGGCAAATTTAGTGAAGTAACATAGGTAAAGCTCTTAGCACATTCCTGGAACATAATGAGCACACAGTGAATATTAGATATATAACAGTAGCAGCAGCAGCAGCAGCAGCAGTAATAGTAGTAGTAGAAATGATAATAATAACAATAATGTTATTATTATTATTTTGTAAATACATACTGTTCTAATTGCACATAATAGAGATGACTCAGAGAGATAACAAATGCTGTTCTAGGGATAAGGAAAGGCCAAACAATTCAAAATCAAAGAAAAATTATGGGAAATCAAAGTTCTAGGAACAGTTCTAAAACTAACCATACAGCCCAGTATTGGAAGGTAACTTTGACTCTTCACACCATGTGAGTGTTGGGCTCTGCAAATAGTATTTCCAAAGGTGGCAATATGAGCTTAGAGTAAAGGGTATGAGAGCAGCAAAAAGCTATAAGGCTATATTTAGAGTTTTTGCATTTGACAGAGGTGGATTCCAATTCCCAGGATAGTAGATCCTGGAAGACGCATTTATTTTATAAGCAAGCAGTTTGCACTTAATAGGTGATCACCAAATCCTCTAAGCAGTGATATTGTTGGAAGATCCAAATTATTAAACAAGTCATAACTTGTCCACAAAAGGAATGAAAAAATTCCTTTACTTGTAGCAGAGGACTCTGAGGAGAGGGCACATTTTAATAGGTTTTTAGATGTCAGTGGGATAATAGGCTAATATAAAAAAAATGCAAAGCCCTTGTATTCTACATTCCAATTTTCTTATAATTCTGGCATGCAAACTTACTCAACTTACCTTATTTAAGTGGATGTTACTTATTGCAGCAGACACTGATTCAAAAAAAATTGGTTTCTCTGAATCTAGGTTTCCCCAGTATTTCATTGCTTTTATCAAGGAAGCTATAAGAAAACACAAGTGATATAAGGTTACATGGAGCAGCAGAAGGATTATGTCCAATGTTAGCCAAGGATACTCCCTTACCTGTGCAGTGGACTAATGATACATCCACACTCTTGTTCTTACAGTCCGTGTAAACCTGGAAGAATTAAAATAGTACACCCACAATTAATTCAGGATAGCTGGCAGGAAGGAATAAGATGAGCTTCAGAAGGCAGAATTTCTAGTAAAAAAAGCCAGTGTTTATGATACCACACCACCAGGGGGTGGCATTGTAATACATTCAGGCATACTCTGACCCACTTCTAAAAGAGACGGTCTTAGCAAAGGAAGATGAACGTCAGCAAGGCATTTACCTTTTTTTCTTTCTTTCTTTCTTTCTTTCCTTTTTTTAAAATAGATCTTTATTGGAGTATAATTGCTTCACAATACTGTGTTAGTTTCTGTTGTATAACAAAGTGAATCAGCTATATGTATACATATATCCCCATATCCCCTCCCTCTTGCATGTCCCTCCTACCCTCTCTATCTCACCCCTCTAGGTGGTCACAAAGCACGAGCTGATCTCCTTGTGCTATGCTGCTGCTTCCCACTAGCTATCTGTTTTACATTTGGTAGTATATATATGTCGATGCTACTCTCACTTTGCCCCAGCTTCCCCCTCCCCCTCTGTGTCCTCAAGTCAATTCTCCACGTCTATGTCTTTATTCCTGCCCTGCCACTAGGTTCATCAGTGCCATTTTTTTTTTTTTTTTTTAGATTCTCTATATATGCGTTAGCATACAGTATTTGTTTTTCTATTTCTGACTTACTTCACTTTGTATGACAGACTCTAGGTCCATCCACCTCACTACAAATAACTCAATTTCATTTCTTTTTATGGCTGAGTAATATTCCATTGTGTATATGTGTCACATCTTCTTTATCCATTCATCTGTCAATGGACATTTAGGTTGCTTCCATGTCCTGGCATTTTCCTTTTATGTAACTAAGTTTTGCTGCTTACATTTTTCATTTTATTTAATAAAAATAAAAACACCACCTTTCCTTCCCTATAAGAATGATATAAAATTGTTTTCAACCATCTTTTATTGGAAGTCAAGGACCCATCTGTGAATATGAAACTGCTTACCTACTGCTTACTTTAATATTTTACAACAATTTGTACACATTCATGGATTCTCTAAACCCCATCCATGGACAGTAAATTGAGAACCTCACTATAATCAAAGCCAAGTTTGATTGCCCAACTTCCATTTTTAGGGTCCACCAAGATGAGAGATCCTGACTAATTTTCTTGGCATACTGCAGGGTCTTGCCTTCTTTAAGTCCAAGAAAATCTCAAGTAGTAACAACCTTACTGAAGGCCCTGATCTTAAATTCACCCAGACCAAAGTCAGCCGACAAAACTCAGTAAATCCAGAAGTTTTAGTAACAGTAGGATGGATTTGGCTACATAATAGTAAAGTGTCATACATATAAAATGTAGAATGCTGCATTTACAAAACATTTTAAGAGTATGCATGATACACCCAAAAATTTCCCTTATATTCTTCCAGCAATAAGCAGTTATCTCTATGGTAGAAGAATTGTGGAATAATAGGAGACATCACTCTGAGCATAAATAAACAAGCAAATAAACAAATAAATAATACATGGCCTGAGACTCGCCATTGAATAAATGGCTCCCGTTTTTGTAAGATAAAATGACAATTCAAAGTGATCTGTCAGTGTTTTACTTTTTCTTAAGCTCAGTGAAGCACAAACACATTGCTATGGGTGGTTTGTTGATGCTGATAAACATATTCTCTATTTCACTAAGTAGAAGTGTCCTAAGTAGAAGAATAAATAGAACTCACTCCATTTTCTTCAACCTATAACTCTTAGGAGAATCTTCCTTATACCAAAGTGACTAAGAAAATAATCCAGGGAGTGTTTTTGGGAAGCAGGAAGACATGCATGGCTGAAGAGACTCTGTGGCTCTTTACTCTGGACCCTATTTCAGGGTGGCAGGAACTCAGAAATAGTATTAGTTGCAGTGATATTATTTTAACAAATGACTTTTGCAAAATGAGAACAAATAATAGAAGCTAGCATTATTGAATACTTACTAACTTCTAGAAACCTTTTTATATGCTTTATATACAATATGTCATTTCTAAGCTTCACAACAACTTGAAGTATTTCTACTTCCAGTTTACAAAAAAGCAAACAAATACTTAAACCCAGATCCTAGAACTAGTTATGTAGCTAATATTTGGACCTAGAATTTGTCTATATTTAAAGTCTATGGTCATAACATACATCATAATTTACTGTAACCATGATGAAATAAACTAAATAGTAATAAGGAAACTAAAAATAGCAAATTGATACAAAACTGCTGGTTTTGTATATACAGAAGGGCAAATGTCATTTTCTGCCAATTTAAAAATAAAATGCATCAGTTGACTTATTCCTTCATTATGTTGTGTAGTATTTTAAAACCATTAAGATGAATTCTTAAAAGTTTCTTTCTCAGCATGCCCAAAACCTAGATTATTTGAATTCCTCTGAATTTTCAACCTTAGATCTTAAACTCACTGACAATAAGTAACCATTTCCTCCTCTTTACTAACTCTAAGTCCTGATTTGCAATATCTAGAGGACAGCTAATAAATACTGGAGTATATTCAAAACAAATTTTAAATACAATTAAGCAAAAAATATACATACTGACTTTTCCCAGTAAAAGGACAATCCTAGTCTAGTATTGCTCAAAACATAATCCTTGGACAAACTACATTGTTCAAAATGATTATTCCTGGGCCAGAACCAGGACTCAGAAAACTGCATTTTCTTCCTTCCAGTTTTATTGAGTTATAATTGACATACATCACTGTATAAGTTTAAGGTATACAGCATAAGGATTTGACATACATACATCATGAAATGATCACCACAGTAAGTTTGGTGAACATCCATCATCTAATATAGATACAAAATTAAAGAAATAGAAAAAAGATACTTTTCCTCTGATGAGAACTCTCAGGATTTACTCTCTCAACAACTTTCATATATAACATACAGAAGTGCTCATTCTATTTATCATGCTGTACCTACATCCCTAGTACTTTTTATCTTATAACCAGGAGTTTGTACCTTTTAACTGCCTTCATCCAATTCCCCCTCCCCTCACCCCTTGCCTCTGGTAACCACAAATCTGATCTCTTTTTCTATGAGTTTGTTTGTTTGTTTGCTTTTGGAGTATAATTGACCAACAACACTACGTTAGTTCCTGCTAACATAACATAATGTTTCAAAATTTCTGTACATTTCAAAATGATCACTCCATCAAAAGACTGCATCTTAAATAAGCTCCCCAGGTGATCCTTATACACATAGGTTTAACAGTGTTCTTCTAGACCTTGGCAACACAGTAAATAAAAGTGCTGAACACAAGAAGCCCTCCAATGATGAGAGACTCTCTGTTTACAGTCAGGATTTAGATGCAAGAAAAGTATTGAGGTTGAACCCTATGCCAAATTGTGTGAAGTTTTTATGGTGAGCAACAAGAAATTAAAAGCATGTTACACATGGAAAAGGGTGATTTACCAAAAACAGCCACTAGATTTAAGGCCTAGGATATTTAAAATTCAATTATTTTGCATAATTTATTTCTTTTTTGAATATCTACTAAATCTGAAACAAAATCGCCCCCCCCATTTTTACAAAATGAATAAACTGAGATCCAGACAGGTTAGACAATTTTCCTAACACCTCCCAGCAGATGTGATAGATCTGAGACTACACTCTGTCACATAGTAAGCTGCTTCTCTTCACATAGTCCCACCCCATCTTTACAGGAAAGCCAGACTGAAGCTGACCTTTGTACTATCTTGAGTTTGAAAGGTTGGACATTTCAAATTTAAAATATGAATGAATAGAAACAGTTATGCAACACCATGGGAAAGCGATCATAATCTACAATGTGAGACCTTCTAAAGACTACTGGTTTTAACTCTTTAAAAGTCAATGTCCAATTTTGACTTTTGGCCATGAAGAGTAATTAATATAAAGACTATCCTATCGTCTGTAAATAAGTAGACAAATGGAGAAAATATATAAATTGTTTTCCGGCAATGGGAACAGGCAGCAAAGGACTGAGTTCTCTGAAAGAAAGAAAACAAATGAGGTGAGCTCTCAGATCATCTCAGCTTTCTGCTGCAAAGCAGTTTGTGGACCACGACATGATGAGGGGGGACCCAAGCAAAATGCAGCCACTTCACTGAGCAAGAAGACAGAACTGGCATTCAGGAAGGATTGAGTGGGTGAAATTTATGGGAGAGAGTAATGGAAAGAAGGGACATATGCAGGGAAAGAGCTCCAGAAATTGCCATAGGTTATGATTAAGTTTTTGGCTGAATACAAAGCCTCACACAGCATGAGACTGTATGAAGCCAGGGTAAGAGAACCGCTGGGGAGCAAACAGCCAAAGGCGAGGTGAACCAAGTTCCACACAGCAGAAGCTAATGGAGGACTGAGGACAGCTGAGAAATAGACACTGCTTGATCCTCAAGATCCTCTTTCATATTTAAGGTATTGAGGAGAAAATAAATGGAAATAAGAAAGGGAGTACGTTCCTTGTTGACTTAGTATTTACTCAAAAAAAAAGGAGGAAACAATTCCAGAAGTGTCTGAGTTTTCCTTGAATTGGCAAAATTAGGTGTTCCATCTAACTAAATGGAGGCTTCAGTTTTAAAGAAATAAAACTTTTATTTTTTGCAATCAGGATCATGGAGACCCCATGGAGATCATGGGGTAGAGGACACCACTGTCTGAGAGAATGGAGAAAACCCCCTGCACTGGGTATTATTTCAGAGACCAGGAATGGTTTCAGGTCAGACTGTACCCATCCACGATGTGAGAGACGACATCCTGCCATCATCAGGCCACTTGCTCATGGAGGGGACTTTTCTCCTCCTTTCTAGAAGCCTAGGAGTTGACTGCCCAGCATCTGCTATACCAATTACATCTCAAGTCTATGTTCTGTTCTAACACCCCACATGAATATCCACCTCTACTCCTCCCGCCCCCTCCAGATTCACACACAGTTAGAAACTTCACGGCATCTCCTGAAAAGAAATCTACAGTAGTGGGAGAAATAAAGTCTATGTCCTTTGGGGAGAATGGGTGAGATGAGTATTGAAACAAGCAGGATCAAAACCCCAGAGCTGAGAGAGAGGCTGGTGAAACCCTGTTACTAAAGGGAAGGGAAAGAATCAGTCCAAACACAAGTTGTGCAAATACCTCAACAAGCATGGAGACTCCAGAATAGTCAGAAAAGGTCAATCCACTGCAATCTAGGATTAAAGAACACTTCTGATTCAGGCAGGGTTGTGTTGCTTCTTCTGTAGGAGGAACAGAGTTGAGTTAGGGAGAATTCTTAGAGATTTTTACTATTGATATTGTTGAACATTGGGAAGATTAACGGTGGCCTCGTGTTTAACAAGGACAATTCCAAACACTTTTAATTTTTACATTTTTCAGTTAATTACTAATTATTTTTGAACTCTTTGATTTTTGAATATTCAAATGTTATCTCAGGTAATTATTACATAACTCAGATAGGAAGATGGGCTAACTTAATTACCAGTATCATTTCACAGATAAACAAACTGAAGCTCAGCAAGTTTAGATGATTCTGAAAGGAGACCTGGCAAGTTAGTGCCAAACACAGCCCAGAACCGAGGCCACTAGACATCCTCAAAATTCTCTTTGCAGAATATCCCACATTTTCTTTCATGCATATGCCCAGAGGTAGAGCCCTATTTTGTGGTGTCTGAAGTTTATACAATTTTCGTGTCACACTAAAGAAAAGATTCCATCTTGGAGCTTGTCCCTCAGACTTAGAAGCGTTCTGTGTGAGGGGCCTGAAAATTAAACTTCATTTGGTTCATAGTAAATCTGACTCTGAATGCACCTGGTGGGAATTTTGTTTTTAATTAGGAGTTCATGACCTCTTTTTCACTAATGTCCTCAGGGCCACAGTTTTCTCGTGTGAAATGACATATTTCTAAACAGTGACAGGCCACCACATCTGAGGTCCCTCTAAGGAGTGATAAGGTTCTGAGAGCAAATCATGTAGGCCAAGATTCCCCCACCATTAGTAGGGGGAATTCAAATAAACTCCAATTCATTCATTATTATGAAATTCTCTGAAAATATAAATTTTTAATTGGAATAGTTTTGCTATGTAAAATGTCCATGGTTTTCCTCTATAGTGGCTACAGAAAAATGGGAATATGGTTGTTTCTCAATTAGCATTGAAGGGAAGTATGAGGGAAAATGGGTATTTTTAAAAACTAAGAAATGCTAAAAAGTAATTTTTAATGTATTTTAAGAGTGGTATTCAGGTATAGGATTTGTTTCCAAGTTTCATCTTTAGATGTATATTCATATTTATTAATTGAAATAATAACTATAGAGCATGAGTATGTTCAAGAAATTTTTTGAAATGAAGTGAACGATACAAATGTGCAAGATCCTATTACTTTCTTCTAGGAGTTTATTTTAGTGCCAAGGATAATATTGGTAAATAATACATGATTAAAAATGAAAGAGAATGGACATTTAAAAGAGGAAGAAGTGTCTTTGGGGCAATCAGGGAAGGCTTCACACAAAAGTAAGCTTGAAGGTTATGTTTAATTCTAAAAGGTAGAAATAAGATGGAGTTGTAAGCATTCTAATCATATGGACAGCTTTAATTAAACACTAATGATAGTCTGAGATCTCAAACTTTTCCTGCTCCCAGTCAATCAATATTTATTGGGGGCCTACCTCATGCCAGGTACTCTAGTAGTGCCTTCTGTTTCCCTTTTTCTCCCATGAGAAGGAGGGCTGAGGGTAAGTATAGATTCAGGCTATGATACTGGCTCAAAATGGTAAATTAGAAATTCAAACAAAATGAAAAGTGACCACAACTTAGCTCTTCCACTGACCACTTGGTAGTAACAATTATAATTCAATATTTGCCTAACTAAAATAGGACCTAGCCCTACTATGCCAGGGCTCTTATTTATAACTCACATATAATGTGTCCCTGCTCATTATCAGAGATTGGAGAGAGGGTTTAAGAATACAGGAAAAATAAAAATATGTATCTTAAGCAAAGATAAACAGTGGAATGTTGATTGGTATTTATTCCTTTTATCTCCTAGTCTCACAGACACACACACACATGCACACACATACGCACACATATAGGTTGGCACTACATTAATTAGTTTAGAGATACATTTATTCCACCTTATTTAGAATTACAGAGGCAGAATTACTAGATCAATATTAAAAGATTGGCTAAGACATTTGGCCAATTATTTGTTTGTGATATGTATTTCCTTGCAATTTTTTTATGATTCATAAATATACTTTTATCCAATTTGGAAATATTTTATTGAATTTTCAGAGTATAAGAATCTATAACAATTAAATATCAGATAAGCTTTCCTACAAAAGTTCAATAATTCACAAGATAAACATACATAAAATATATAAAATGGATTAGATATTTCCTTACAAAGTTAGATATAAAAAACTTTAGTAAGACTAATCGTTTGCAATGTACCATGGAGTTCAAAATTTGAAGGGGTCATATGCAATTCTCCTGAATATATCTGTTTTAGAAAATAAACTGTATATGATTTTTTAAAAGACATCTCAGACCAGCTCTTTTTACATCTTTTCAGAATGTCAATAGTGTACATATCTTTTCAAGCTCTATGTTTAAAGAAAACATATTTATACCATGGCAATTGGCAAGTTCAACAAATCAGTGCTTTTCCACCACCCCAAGCCATAACCTCCACTCCAAGAGTTGTTTGTCAAAGACTTACCAGCACATCACTACGTAAATCTGGTACTCTTGTTAAACAAAGAAAATAATCAATAATGTTTAAAAATTCAATGGCTTGGATTAAATAAATAAATGAAACCTCTGACATATTTAGCAATAGATCTTAAAATGACAGTGATGCTCTACACACAGCCTGCTGTCTCTGCCTCCATCTTGAGTTGGGATGCTGTGCAACCACTTTGAGCTAGAAACTCTGGTCTGAAGGTGCTGGGTTTGAGGTCTCTGCAGGCTGCAACCTATAAGCCAGTGAAACTAGACTAAGTGCAAAACAAAAGAAAAAAAAAAGTGGCCTGGAACTGTACCAGCAATATTTTCAAGGTTCTCCTGTATACAATTTAATGAGTTTGGACATATGCAAACACTCATGAAAACATCACCATTATCAAGCTGAAGGTGTCATTACTGTGATCTGTGGGATGATTCTGCACACGAGCTGGTATTTCTCTTTCCTCTCATCAGACTTGGAGCTGTGTGGCTGGCAGGGTCTTGGTGCTCCAGCCGGGTGTCGGCTCTGTGCCTCTGAGGTGGGAGAGCTGAGTTCAGGACATTGGTCCACTGAGACCTCCCAGCTCCATGAAATATCAACCAGCGAAAGCTCTCACAGAAATTTCCATCTCAACCCTAAAACCCAGCTCCACTCAGCAAGCAGTAAGCTACAGTGCTGGACAACCTATGCCAAACCTCTAGCAAGACAGAAACACAACTACACCCATTAGCAGAGAGGCTGCCTAAAATCGTAATAAGGTCACAGACACTCCCAAAAAAGCCACCAGACGCAGTCCTGCCCACCAGAAAGACAAGATCCAGCTGCATCCACCAGAACACAGGCACTAGTACCCTCCACCAGGAAGCCTACACAACCCACTGAACCAACCATAGCCACGGGGGTAAAGACCAAAAACAATGGGAACTACGAATGTGCAGCCTGTGGAAAGGAGACACCAAACACAGTAAGTTAATCAAAATGAGAAGACAGAAAAACACACAGCAGATGAAGGAGCAAGGTAAAAACACACCAGAAAAAAAAAAAAAAAAAGAGGAAATAGGCAGTATTCCTGAAAAAGAATTCAGAGTAATGATAGTAAAGATGATGCAAAATCTTGTAAATAGAATGGCGAAAACACAAGAAACGTTTAACAAGGACTTATACAACTAAGAGAAAACGAAAAATGATGAACAACACAATAAATGAAATTAAAAATTCTCTAGAAGTAATCAACAGCAGAATAACTGAGGCAGAAGAACGGATAAGTGACCTGGAAGATTAAAAAAAATGGAAATAACTACTGCAGAGCAGAATAAAGAGAAAAGAATGAAAAGAATTGAGGACAGATTTAGAGACCTCTGGGACAACATTAATCACACTGACATCCGAATTATAGGGTTTCCAGAAAAGAGAAAAAGAAAGAGTCTGAGAAAATATTTGAATAGATTATAGTTGAAAATTTCCCTAACATGGGAAAGGAGAAAATCAATCAAGTCCAGGAGGCACAGAGTGTCCCATACAGTATAAATGCAAGGGGAAACACACCAAGACACATATTAATCAAACTATCAAAAATTAAATACAAAGAAAAAATATTAAAAGCAGCAAGGGAAAAAACCAAATAACATACAGGGGAATCCCCATAAGGTTAACAGCAGATCATTCAGCAGAAACTCTGCAAGCCAGAGGAAGCGCCAGGACATATTTAAAGTGATGAAAGGGAAAAATATACAACGAAGATTACTCTAACCAGCAACGATCTCATTCAGGTGTGATGGAGAAATTAAAAGCTTTACAGACAAGCAAAAGCTAAGAGAATTCAGCATCACCAAACCAGCTTTAAAACAATTGCTAAAATAACTTCTCTAGGCGGGAAACACAAGAGAAGGAAAAGACCTACAATAACAAACTGAAAACAATTAAGAAAATGGTAATAGGAATATACATATCCATAATTACCTTAAATGTAAATGGATAAAATGCTCCCACCAAAAGACAGAGGCCAGTTGAATGGATACAAAAATAAAACCCGTATATATGCTGTCTACAAGAGACCCACTTCAGACTAGGGACACATACATCCTGAAAGTGAGGGGATGGAAAAAGATATTCCATGCAAATGGAAAATCAAAAGAAAGCTGGAGTAGCAATACTCATATAAGACTAAAAAGACTTTAAAATAAAGACTATTACAAGAGACAAAGAAGGACACTACATAATGATCAAGGGATCAATCCAGGAAGAAGATAAAGCAATTGTAAATATTTATGCACCCAACATAGGAGCACCTCAATACATAAGGCAAGTGCTAACAGCCATAAAAGGGGAAATCAACAGTAACACAATCATAGTAGGGGACTTTAACACCCCACTTTCACCAATAGACAGATCATCCAAAATGCAAATAAGTAAGGAAACACAAGCTTTAAATGATACATTAAACAAGATGGACTTAATTGATATTTATAGGACATTCCATGCAAAAACAACAGAATATGCTTTCTTCTCAAGTGCTCATGGAACATTCTCCAGGATAGATCATATCTTGGTTCACAAATCAAGCCTTGGTAAATTTAAGAAAATTGAAATTCTATCAAGTATCTTTTCTGACCGCAATGCTATAAGACTAGTTACCAATTACAGGAAAATATTTGTAAATAATACAAACACATAGAGGCTAAACAATACACTACTTAATAACCAAGAGATAACTGAAGAAAACAAAGAGGAAGTCAAAAAACCTAGAAACAAATGACAATGAAAACACACAGACCCAAAACCTTTGGGATGCAACAAAAGCAGTTCTAAGAGGGAAATTTATAGCATTACAATCCTACCTCAAGAAACAAGAAACATCTCAAATAAAAAACCTAACATTACACCTAAAGCAATTAGAGGAAGAAGAACAAAAAAGCCCCAAAGTTATCAGAAGGAAGCAAATCATAAAGAACAGATCAGAAATAAATGAAAAAGAAATGAAGGAAACCATAACAAAGATCAATAAAATTAAAAGCTGGTTCTTTGAGAAAATAAATAAAGTTGATAAACCATTAACCAGACTCATCAAGAAAATAAAAAGGGAGAAGACTCAAACCAATAGAATTTGAAATGAAAAAGGAGAAGGAACAACTGATACTGCAGAAATACCAATGATCATGAGTGATTACTACAGGCAACTATATGCCAATAAAATGCACAACCTGGAAGAAATGGACAATTACTTAGAAATGCACAATTTCTGAGAGTGTACCAGGAAGAAATAGAAAATATGAACAGACCAATCACAAGCACTGAAAATTAGACTGTGATTAAAAATTTTCCAACCAAAGAAAGCCTAGGACCAGATGGCTTCACAGGTGAATTCTCTCAAACATTTCGAGAAGAGCTAACACCTATCCTTCTCAAATTCTTCCAAAATATAGCAGAGGGAGGAACACTCCCAAACTCATTCTACAATGCCACATCACCCTGATACCAAAACCGGACAAAGATGTCACAAAGAAAGAAAACTACAGGCCAATATCACTGATGAACATAGATGCAAAAATCCTCAAGAAAATATTAGCAAGCAGAATCCAACAGCACATTAAAAGGATGATAAACCATGATCAACTGGGGTTTATCCGAGGAATGCAAGGATTCTTCACTATACGCAAATTGATCAATGTGATACACCATATTAACAAATTGGAGGAGAAAATCCATATGATCGTCTCAATAGATGGAGAAAAAACTTTTGACAAAATTCAACACCCATTTATGATAAAAAGCTCTGGAAAGTAAGCAAAGAGGAAACTTACCTCAACATAATAAAGGCCATATATGCCAAACCCACAGCCAACCTTGCTCTCAATGGTGAAAAATGGAAACCACTTCCTCCAAGATCAGGAATAAGACAAGGTGGTCCCTTCTCACCACTATTATTCAACATAGTTTTGGAAGTTTTAGCCACAGCCATCAGAGAAGAAAAAGAGATAAAAGAAATCCAAAGAGGAAAAGAAGAAGTAAAGCTGTCACTGTTTGCATATGACATGATACTATACATAGACAATCCTAAAGATGATACCAGAAAACTTCTAGAGCTAATCAATGAATTTGGTAAAGTAGCAGGATACAGGGTTAATGTACAGAAATCTCTTGCATTCCTATACATTAATGATGAAAAATCTGAAAGATAAATTAAGGAAACACTCCCATTTACCATTGTAACAAACAGAATAAAATACCTAGTAATAAACCTACCTAAGGAGAAAAAAGACCTGTATGCAGAAAACTATAAGACACTGATGAAAGAAGTTAAAGATGATACAAGCAGATGGAGAGATATACTATGTCTTAGATTGGAAGAATCAACATTGTGAAAATGACTATACTACCCAAAGAAATCTACAGATTCAGTGCAATCCCTATCAAAGTACCAATGGCATTTTTCACAGAACTAGAACAAAAAATTTCACAATTTGTATGGAAACACAAAAGACCCTGAATAGCCAAAGCAATCTTGAGAAAAAAAAAAAAAA
Source organism: Balaenoptera borealis (assembly GCF_965194805.1). Lineage (NCBI taxonomy): Eukaryota > Metazoa > Chordata > Mammalia > Artiodactyla > Balaenopteridae > Balaenoptera > Balaenoptera borealis. The sequence goes on from NC_138876.1 coordinate 44,787,983, forward strand.
AAAAAGGAGCTGGAGGAATCAGGCTCCCAGAGTTCAGACTATACTACAAGGCTACAGTAATCAAGACAGTATGGTACTGGCACAAAAACAGAAATATAGATCAATGGGACAGGATATAAAGCCCAGAGATAAACCCACGCACTTATGGTCACCTTATTTTTGATAAAGGAGGCAAGAATATACAATGGAGGAAAGACAGCCTCTTCAATAAGTGGTACTGGGGAAACTGGACAGCTACATGTAAAAGAATGCAATTAAAACACTCCCTAACACCATACACAAAAATAAACTCAAAATGGATTAAAGACCTAAATGAAAGGTCAGACACTATAAAACTCTTAGAGGAAAACATAGGCAGAACACCCTATGACATAAATCACAGCAAGATCCTTTTTGACCCACCTCCTGGAGAAATGGATATAAAAACAAAAATAAACAAATGGGACCTAATGAAAGTTAAAAACTTTTGCACAGCAAAGGAATCCAAAAACAAGATGGAAAGACAACCCTCAGAATGGAAGAACATTTCTGCAAATGAAGCAACTGATAAAGGATTAATCTCCAAGATTTACAAGCAGCTCATGCAGCTCAATATCAAAAAAACATATAACCAATCCAAAAATTGGCAGAAAACCTAAATAGACATTTCTCCAAAGAAGGTATACAGATTGCCAACAAACACATGAAAGGATGCTCAACATCACTAATCATTAGAGAAATGCAAATCAAAACTACAATGAGGTATCACCTCACAGCAGTCAGAATAGCCATCATCAAAATATCTACAAACAATAAATGCTGGAGAGGGTGTGGAGAAAAGGGAACCCTGTTGCACTGCTGGTAGGCATGTAAATTGATACAGCCACTATGGAAAACAGTATGAAGGTTCCTTAAAAAACTAAAAATAGACCTACCATAAGACCCAGCAATCCCACTACTGGACATATACCCTGAGAAAACCATAATTCAAAAAGAGTCATGTACCACAATGTTCATTGCAGCTCTATTTACAATACCAGGACACGGAAGCAACCTAAGTGTCCATTGTCAGATGAATGGATAAAGATGTGGTACATATATACAATGGAATATTACTCAGCCATAAAAAGAAATGAAATTGAGTTATTTGTAGTGAGATGGATGGACCTAGAGACTGTCATACAGAGTGAAGTAAGTCAGAAAGAGAAAAATAAAAACTGTGTGCTAACACATATATATATGGAATCTAACAACAACAACAAAATGATTCTGAAGAACGTAGTGTCAGGATAGGACTAAAGATGCAGATATAGAGAATGAACTTGAGGAAACGGGGAGGGGGGAGGGCAAGCTGGATGAAGTGAGAGAGTGGCTTGGACTTATATATACTACCAAATGTAAAGTAGATAGCTAGTAGGAAACAGCCGCATAGCACAGGGAGATCAGCTCTGTTCTTTGTGGCCACCTAGAGGGGTGGGATAGGGAGGGTGGGAGAGAGATGCAAGAGGGACGAGATATGTGGATATATGTATATGTATAGCTGATTCACTTTGTTATAAAGCAGAAACTAACACACCATTGTAAAGCAATTATACTCCAATAAAGATGTTAAAAAAAAGACAGTGATGATACAGTTTGATAACAAAATTAATGAAGTCTTTTTTTACATCTCCTTACACAGCATTGTTCTTAACAAATGACATATGTCATATATAATATATTACATATTTCAAAATAAGCTAAATCTAAAATCCTTAGTCCAAAAATTTACATAGAAAAAGTTATCATTAATATCTAATCCCCCAAATTATATAAATTATGAATTTTTGAGATCTTTAAGCCATATTCTGTATTTACTAGAAAACATAATTGTTATTGGCAATATTTAATATAATTAAATATATATATTAAATATAATCTGAAAAATATTAACAACTATTTTATTTGGAAAATGTCAATGCACTGCTTTTCCTGAAGGAGATACATAAATTATTACCCATAACTAACTTTATGGCATGTGTTCTATCATCCCCATTCCTTAGCAAGCCAAACATGGCTGATCAATCATGGTAATTTTTCCACTTAGATCAAAGAAGACCTCAGAATTTTTATCAATTCAGTGCTGCAGGAAGTCACTACTAGTTCATAAGAAATTTACTTGTTGATCTGAACATAATATTCCAGTGAAAAAACTCTGTATATATTATTTGGAGAGATTGATCACTAGATCTAAATGATTAGGAACTGGTGGTTAAAAGGTACAGAAAATTATTTAAGAAATAAGTTTTTTCTCTTTTCTATCCTATCACATTTATTTCACTTGTAAATTATACTTGCCATTCTCTGTATTTTCTTGCAATTATTTCATTATTTAAGTGATGATAGATTGTTAACTATGAAAATGTTTGGGTTTAATCAATAGAGAAACAAAAATTTTCCTTCCATTGTTTCAGTGTGCTTGCTTTGTCTTTCATTTTTACATTCGAGGTTCCTCTTTTCTGCTCCTTTAATCAAAATACATGCACATTTTCACATCATCCAAAACAAAATAAAAGAAAATAAAAGAATTGTGCCATGTATTTGTGGATAATCATTTAAGTAAGCTATATTAAGAGAAGCAATTCATGATGTTTTTTGTAAATAAAAAGACATTCTTAATGGCAAAGTTACAATTTCACTCAAATGGAAATTTAAATACAATGGACATTTCTGAAATCTTCCCAAAAATAAGTGAAATTTTCTTTTACACTCTCAGTTCTGCCATTGTAATGATTTTATGGCTATATCCTTGGGTTCTAAGCTTCTAAGTAAATCAACCAGTGCAATAAAAATCACATTGTTATAGAAAAGAGTAAAGTGAATGCACAGCTAATATCCTGCCTTATACAAAATGAGGTAAGCTGGGAGCATGTACAAAAGAGACAACTAATCTGTACCCATGTGGGATGTGGTAAATGATGGGCTTTATCTACAAAACACAACATTTCAGAAAGAAATTAACCACCAGGTGTGGGTGAGCAATTAACTCCAGACTGTGCAAGCCAGCTCTTTCCTGCGGAATATTCATTAACTCCTTTTATTAAAAAGTATTCATAGTTGCATAATTTAGGAGTGCTTCTTTTATACTTCAAAATGTTCTTGACAGTCTGTGAGTCATTCATAATTTTTTAAAAGAAGGCATTTTCTGTTGATATCAAGTAACTATTGAGAAACAGATTTACATCTCAAACTTTTCAAGAAAACAAGGATATCAGAAATATTTAGGACAAACCAAAACACTATCATTTGAAAACATGTGCACATATTATTGAGCATCTCTCTAATTCATTCATTCATTCATTCATTCAAGCAGTCAATCAATATAGAAGTATTGGGTGCTTAGTCTAATCATTGTCATAAGAAATACAAGCAGAATGATGGACAAGAGAGATGATGGTCCTTACCCTCAATAGACTCACAACCAAGCTAGGAAACCAGTCAGTTGAACTAGTAATCTGAAGTGTTACAAAGACTGGGAAAGTTATGCAGAAAGTGCTAAGGAGGTACAGGATAGACCTGATATTATAGACAGAATAATGACCCCCAATTATGTCCATATCTTAATCCCTAGAACCTGTGGAATATGTTGCCTTACATGGCAAAAGGAATTTTGCGGACTTGATTAAATTAAGGATCCTGAGATGAGCAGATTACCCTGGATTATTGCGGTGAGGGAGGTCCAATGTAATTACAAGGGTTCTTATGAGAGGGAGGCAGGAGGGTCAGAGTCAGAGAGGGAGATATGGTGATAGAAGAAGAGGTCAGAGAGATATGAAAATGCCAACACTGCTGGTTTGAAGATGGAGAAAGGGGTCATGAGCCAAGGAATGTGGATGGCCTCCAGAAATTGAAAAGGACAAGGAAGTAAAATTGTTCTCCCCTAGAGTCTCCAGACAAAATACAGCTGGTTTGGGGAACTGGAAGCGGGGGGGCAGTTGAGGGAGGGGAGCTAATTTTGGTTTCAGCATCCATGATGACAGAAATCATGCCTGCTTTCTTCATCCTTGAATATACAGCATCCGTCATTGTGCCTAGGACTCAGAAAATGTCCATTAAATATAAAAATATTTGCTGAGTGAACAAGGACATGATAATACAGGAATGAAAGGAAGAATGGGACATGTAACCTGAGATTTGGAGGATAGTTTGAAGTTAAGCAGGTAAGAAGGTGGTGGAGGGAGACCTTCAAGATGTCAGAAGAGTAAGACGTGGAGATCACCTTCCTCCCCACAAATACATCAGAAATACATCTACATGTGGTACAACTCCTACAGAACACCTACTGAATGCTGGCAGAAGACCTCAGACTTCCCAAAAGGCAAGAAACTCCCCATGTACCTGGGTAGGGCAAAAGAAAAAAGAAAAAACAGAGACAAAAGAATAGGGATGGGACCTGCACGAGTGGGAAGGAGCTGTGAAGGAGGAAAAGTTTCCACACACTAGGAAGCCACTTCACTGGCGGAGACGGTGGGCAGGGTGGCAGGGGGGAAGATTCAGAGCCACGAAGGAGAGTACAGCAACAGGGGTGCAGAAGGCAAAGCAGAGAGATTCCCACAAAGAGGATTGGTGCCGACCAGCACTCACCAGCCTGAGGACCTTGTCTGCTCACTCACCAGGAAGGGTGGGGTCTGGGAGCTGAAGCTCCGCCTTTGGAGGTCAGATCCCAGGGAGAGGACAGGGGTTGGCTGCGTGAACACAGCCTGAAGGGGGCTAGTGCACGACATCTAGCCGGAATGGAGTCCAGGAAAATGTCTGGACGTGCCTAAAAGGCAAGAGACCATTGTTTCACGGTGCGTGAGGAGAGGGGATTCAGAGCACCGCCTAAATGAGCTCCAGAGATGGGCGCGAGGCAGGACTATCAGTGCAGACACCAGAGACAGGCATGAAATGCTAAGGCTGCTGCTGCATCCACCAAGAAGCCTGTGTGCAAGCAAAGGTCGCTATCCACACCTCCCCTCCCAGGAGCCTGTGGAGCCAGCCACTGCCAGGGTCCCGTGATCCAGGGACAATTTCCCTGGGAGAAAACATGGCATGCCACAGGCTGTTGCAATGTCATGCTGGCCTCTGCTGCCACAGGATTACCCCACACTCCGTACCCCTCCCTGCCCCTGGCCTGAGTGAGCTAGAGTCCCCTAATCAGCTACTACTTTAACCCCATCCTGTCTGAGTGAAGAACAGATGCCCTCAGGTGATCTACATGCAGAGGCATGGCCAAATACGAAGCTGAACCCCAGGAGCTGTGTGAACAAAGAAGAGAAAGGGAAATTTCTCCAAGCAGGCTCAGGAACAGTGGCTTAAATCGCCACAATCAACTTGATGAACCTTGAATCTGTGGAATACTTGAATAGACAATGAATCATCCCAAAATTGAGGGAGTGGACCTTGGGAGCAAAGATATGTATATTTTTTTCCTTCTTCTCTTTTTCTGAGTGTGTATTTGTATGCTTATTTGTGTGATTTTGTCTGTATAGCTTTGCTTTTACCATTTGTCCTAGGGTCCTGTCTGTCCATTTTTTTAAATTACTTTTTAATTTTTAATAATTATGTTTTACTTTTTATTTTAATAACTTTATTTTATTGTCTTTCTTTATTTTTTCCTCCCTTTTCTGCTGAACCATGTGGCTGACAGGGTCTTGGTGCTACACCAAGGTGTCGGGCCTGTGCCTCTGAGGTGGGAGAGCCGAGTTCAGGACATTGGTCCACCAGAGACCTCCTGGCTACATGTACTATCAAATGGCAAAAGCCCTCCCAGAGATCTCCATCTCAACGCTAAGACGCAGCTCCACTCAATGATCAGCAAGCTACAGTGCTGGACAACCTATGCCAAACAAGTAGTAAGACAGGAACACAACCCCACCCACTAGCAGAGAGGCTGCCTAAAATCATGAAGAGGTCACAGACACCCCAAAACAAACCACCGGAAGCGGTCCTGCCCACCAGAAAGACAAGATAAAGCCTCATCCACCAGAACCCAGGCACCAGTCCCCTCCACCAGGAAGCCTACGCAACCTACTAAACCAAACTTAGCCACTGGGGGCAGACACCAAAACCAAAAGGAACTATGAACCTGCAGCCTGTGGGAAGGAGACCCTAAACACAGTAAGTGAAGCAAAATGCAACGACAAAGAAACACACAGCAGAAGAAAGAGCAAGGTAAAAACCCACTAGACCAAACAAATAGGCAGTCTACCTGAAAAAAAATTCAGAGTAATGATAGTAAAGATGATCCAAGCTCTTAGAAATAGAATGGAGAAAATATATGAAAGGTTTAACAAAGACCTGGAAGAACTAAAGAGCAAACAAACAATGATGAACAACACAACTAATGAAATTAAAAATTTTCCAGAAGGAATCAATAGCAGAATAACTGAGGAAGAAAAACTGAAAAGTGACCTGGAAGATAAAATACTGGAAGTAACTACTGCAGAGCAAAAAAAGGAAAAAAAGAATGAAAAGTATTGAAGACAGTCTTAGAGACATCTGGGACAACAATAAAGACACCAACATTTGAATTATAGGGGTCCCAGAAGAAGAAGAGAAAAAGAAAGGGACTGAGAAAATATTTGAAGAGATTATGGTTGAAAACTTCCTTAATATGGGAAAGGAAATAGTTAATCAAGTCCTGGAAGCACAGACAGTCCCATACAGGTAAAATCCAAGGAGAGACACGCCAAGACACATATTAATCAAACTATCAAAAATTAAATATAAAGAAAACATATTAAAAGCAGCAAGGGAAAAACAACAAATAACATACAAGGGAATCCCCATAAGGTTAACAGCTGCTCTTTCAACAGAAACTCTGCAAGCCAGAAGGGAGTGGCAGGATATACTTAAAGTGACGAAGGAGAAAAAACTACAACCAAGATTACTCTACCCAGCAAGGATCTCATTCAGATTTGACGGAGAAATTAAAACCTTTACAGACAAGCAAAACCTGAGAGAGTTCAGCACCACCAAACCAGCTTTACAACAAATGCTAAAGGAACTTCTCTAGGCAAGAAACACAAGAGAAGGAAAACACCTACAATAATAAACCCAAAACATTTAAGAAAATGGGAATAGGAACATACATATCGATAATTACCTTAAATGTAAATGGATTAAATGCTCCCACCAAAAGACACAGACTGGCTGAATGGATACAAAAACAAGACCTGTATATATGCGGTCTACAAGAGACCCACTTCACACCTAGGGACACATACATTCTGAAAGTGAGGGGATGGAAAAAGATATTCCATGCAAATGGAAATCAAAAGAAAACAGGAGTAGCAATTCTCATATCAGAAAAATACATTTTACAATAAAGACTATTACAAGAGACAAAGGACACTACATAATGATCAAGGGATCAATCCAAGAAGAAGATATAACAATTGTAAATATTTATGCCCCCAACATAGGAGCCCTCAATACATAAGGCAAATACTAACAGCCATGAAAGGGGAAATCGACAGTAACACAATCATACTAGGGGTATTTGACACCCCACTTTCACCAATGGACAGATCATCCAAAATGAAAATAAATAAGGAAACACAAGCTTTAAATGATACATTAAACAAGATGGACTTAATTGATATTTATAGGACATTCCATCCAAAAACAACAGAATACACTTTCTTCACAAGTACTCATGAAACATTCTCCAGGATACATCATATCTTAGGTCACAAATCAAGCTGTGGTAACTTTAAGAAAATTGAAATTGTATCACATATGTTTTCCGACCACAATGCTATGAGACTAGATATCAATTACAGGAAAAAATCTGTAAATATTACAAATACGTGGAGGTTAAACAATACACTATATAATAACCAAGAGATCACTGAAGAAATCAAAGAGAAAATCAAAAGAAACCTAGAAACAAATGAAAATGAAAACACACAAACCTAAAACTGATGGGATGCAGCAAAAGCAGTTCTAAGAGTGAAGTTTACAGCAATACAATCCTACCTCAAGAAACAAGAAACATCTCAAATAAACAACCTAAACTTACACCTAAAGCAATTAGAGAAAGAAGAACAAAAAATTCCAAAGTTAGCAGAGGGAAAGAAATCATAAAGATCAGATCAGAAATAATTGAAAAAGATATGAAAGAAATCATAGCAAAGATCAATAAAACTAAAAGCTGGTTCTTTGGGAAGATAAATATAATTGATAAACCATTAGCCAGAATCATCAAGAAAAAAAGGGAGGAGGAGGAGCTTCAAGATGGCGGAAGAGTAAGATGTGGAGATCACCTTCCTCTGCACAAATACATCAGAAATACATCTACATGTGGAACAACTCCTACAGAACACCTACTGAACACTGGCAGAAGACCTCAGACATCCCAAAAAGCAAGAAACTCCCCTCGTACCTGGGTAGGGCAAAAGAAAAAAGAAAAAACAGAGACAAAAGAATAGGGATGGGACCTGCACCAGGGGGAGGGAGCTGTGAAGGAGGAAAGGTTTCCACACACTAGGAAGCCCCTTCGTGGGCGGAGACTGCAGGTGCAAGAGGGGGGAAGCTTTGGAGCCACGGAGCAGAGTGCAGCAACAGGGGTGAAGAGGGCAAAGCAGAGAGATTCCCGCACAGAGGATCAGTGCTGACCAGCACTCACTAGCCTGAGAGGTTTGACTGCTCACACGCCGGAACAGGTCGGGGCTGGGACCTGAGGCTCGGGCTTCAGAGGTCAGATCCCAGGGAGAGGACTGGGGTTGGCTGCGTGAACACAGCCTGAAGGGGGCTAGTGCACCATGGCTAGCCAGGAGGGAGTCTGGGAAAAGGTCTGGACCTGCCGAAGAGGCAAGAGACTTTTTCTTGCCTCTTTGTTTCCTGGTGCACGAGGAGAAGGGGTTAAGAGCGCTACTTAAAGGAGCTCCAGAGTCGGGCGCGAGTCGCGGCTATCAGTGCGGACCCCAGAGACGGGTATGAGATGCTAAGACTGCTGCTGCAGCCACCAAGAAGCCTGTGTGCAAGCACAGGTCATTATCCATACCTCCCCTCCTGGGAGCTTGTGCAGCCCAGCACTGCCAGGGTCCCGTGATCCAGGGACAACTTCCTCGGGAGAACACACGGCGTGCCTCAGGCTATTGCAACGTCATGCTGACCTCTGCTGCCGCAGGCTTGCCCCGCACTCCATACCCCTCCCTGCCCCCGGCCTGAATGAAGCAGAGTCCCCTAATCAGCTGCTCCTTTAACCCCATCCGGTCTGAGCAAAGAACAGAAGCCCTCAGGTGACCTACATGCAGAGGCAGGGCCAAATCCAAAGCTGAATGCCAGGAGCTGTGCGAACAAAGAAGAGAAAGGGAAATCTCTCCCAGGAGCCTCAGGAGCAATGGATTAAATCTCCACAGTCAACTTGATGTACCCTGCAGCTGTGGAATACCTGAATAGACAACGAATCATCCCAAATTGAGGAGATGGACTTTGGAAGCAAGGATATATCTATATTTTTTCCCTTTTTCTCTTTTTGTGAGTGAATATGTGTATGCTACTGTGTGTGATTTTGTCTGTATAGCTTTGCTTTTACCATTTGACCTAGGGTTCCATCTGTCCGTTTCATTTTTTTTTCTTTTTTTTTAGTATAGTTTTCACCACTTGTTATCATTGGTGGATTTGTTTTCTAGTTTGGCTGTTCTCTTCTTTCTTTCTTTTTTTTTTAATTAATTAAAACAATTTTTAAATAATTATTTTTGGTTTTTTTATTTTAATAACTTTTTAATTTAATTTAATTTAATTTTATCTTTTTCTTTCTTTCTTTCTTTTTTTCTCCCTTTTATTTTGAGCTGTGTGGATGACAGGCTCTTGGTGCTCCAGCCAGGCATCAGGGATGTGCCTCTGAGGTAGGAGAACCAAGTTCAGCACATTAGTCCACCAGAGATCTCCCAGCTCCACGTAATATGAAATGGCAAAAATCTCCCAGAGATCTCCATCTCAATGCCAAGACCCAGCTCCACTCAACGACCAGCTAGCTACAGTGCTGGACACCCTATGCCAAACAAATAGCAAGACAGGAACACAACCCCACCCATTAGCAGAGAGGCTGCCTAAAACCATAATAAGGTCATAGACACCCCAGATACACACCACCAGACGTGGACCTGCCCACCAGAAAGACAAGAGCCAGCCTCATCTACCAGAACACAGGCAACAGTCCCCTCCACCAGGAAGCCTACACAACCCCTGAACCAAACTTAGCCACCGGGGGCAGACACCAAAAACAATGGGAATTGTGAACCTTCAGGCTGTGAAAAGGAGACCCCAAACACAGTAAGTTAAGCAAAATGAGAAGACAAAGGAATACACAGCAATTGAAGGAGCAAGGTAAAAAACCATCAGATCTAAAAAATGAAGAGGAAATAGGCAGTCTACCTGAAAAAGAACTCAGAATAATGATAGTAAAGGTGATCCATAATATTGGAAATAGAATGGAGAAAATGCAAGAAATGTTTAACAAGGACCTAGAAGAACTAAAGAGCAAACAAACATCATGAACAACACAATAAATGAAATTAAAAATTCTCTAGAAGGGATCAATAACAGGATAACTGAAGGAGAAAAACAGATAAGTGACCTGGAAGATAAATAGTGGAAAAAACTACTGCAGAGCAGAATAAAGAAAAAAGAATGAAGACAATTGAGGACAGTCTCAGAGAATTCTGGGACAATATTAAACACACCAACATTCGAATTCTAGGGGTCCCAGAAGAAGAAGAGAAAAAGAAAGGGACTGAGAAAATATTTGAAGAGATTATGGTTGAAAACTTCCCTAATATGGTAAAGGAAAGAGTTAATCAAGTCCAGGAAGCACAGAGAGTCCCATACACGATAAATCCAAGGAGAAATGCACCAAGACACATATTAATCAAACTATCAAAAATTAAATACAAAGAAAAAATATTAAAAGCAACAAGGGAAAAACAACAAATAACACACAAGGGAATCCCCATAAGGTTAACAGCTGATCTTTCAGCAGACAATCTGCAAGCCAGAAGGTAGTGGCAGGATATATTTAAAGTGATGAAAGGGAAAAACCTACAACCAAGATTACTCTACAAAGCAAGGATCTCATTCACATTCATTGGAGAAATTAAAACCTTTAAAGAAAAGCAAAAGCAAAGAGAATTCAGCACCACCAAACCAGCTTTACAACAAATGCTAAAGGAACTTCTCTAGGCAGGAGTCATAACAGAAGGAAAAGACCTACAATAACAACCCCCCAAAATTAAGAAAATGTTAATAGGAACATACATACCGGTAACTACTTTAAGTGTAAATGGAATAAATGCTCCAACCAAAAGACATAGGCTTGCTGAATGGATACAAAAAAAAAGACCCGTATATATGCTGTCTACCAGAGACCCACTTCAGACCTAGGGACACATGCATCCTGAAAGTGAGGGGATGGAAAAAGATATTCCATGCAAATGGAAATCAAAGGATATTTGGGGGGCTTCCCTGGTGGCGCAGTGGTTGAGAATCTGCCTGCCGATGCAGGGGACACGGGTTTGAGCCCTGGTCTGGGAAGATCCTACATGCCGCAGAGCAACTAGGCCCATGAGCCACAATTACTGAGCCTGTGCGTCTGGAGCCTCTGCTCCGCAACAAGAGAGGCCACGATAGTGAGAGGCCCGTGCACCACGATGAAGAGTGGGCCTCACTTGCTGCAATTAGAGAAAGCCCTCGCACAGAAACGAAGACTCAACACAGCCATAAATAAATAAATTAATTAATTAATTAAATTAAAAAAAAATAGAAATCTGGAGTAGCAATTCTCATATCAGACAAAATTGACTTTAAAACAAAGACTATTACAAGAGAAAAGAAGGACACTACATAATGATCAAGGGATCAATCCAAGAAGAAGATATAATAATTGTCAATATTTATGAACCCAACATAGGAGCACCTCAATACATAAGGCAAATACTAACAGCCATAAAAGGGTAAATTGACAGTAACACAATCATACTAGGGGAATGTAACACCACAATTTCACCAATGGACAGATCATCCAAAATGAAAATACATAAGGAAACACAAGCTTTAAATGATACATTAAACAAGATGAACCTAATTGATATTTATAGGACATTCCATCCAAAAACAACAGAATACACTTTCCTCTCAAGTGCTCATGAAACATTCTCCAGGATACATCATATCTTGGGTCAGAAATCAAGCCTTGGTAAGTTTAAGAAAATTGAAATCATATCAAGTAGCTTTTCTGACCACAATGCTATGAGACTAGATATCAATTACAGGAAAAACATCTGCAAAAAATACAAACACATGGAGGATAAACAATACACTACTGAATAACCAAGAGATCACAGAAGAAATCAAAGAGGAAATCAAAAAATATCTAGAAACAAAGCACAATGAAAACACAATGACCCAAAACTTAAGGGATGCAGCAAAAGCAGTTTTAAGAGGGAAGAGTATAGCAATACAATCCTACCTTAAGAAACAAGAAACATCTCAAATAAACCACCTAACCATACACCTAAAGGAATTAGAGAAAGAAGAACAAAAAAACCCCAAAGTTACCAGAAGGAAAGAAACCATAAAGATAAGATCAGAAATAAATAAAAAAGAAATGAAGGAACGATAGCAAAGATCAATAAAACTAAAAGCTGTTTCTTTGAGAAGATAAACAAAATTGATAAACCATTAGCCAGACTCATCAAGAAAAAATGGGAGAAGACTCAAATCAATAGAATTACCAATGAAAAAGAAGTAAAAACTGACACTGCAGAAATACCAAGGATCATGACAGATTACTACAAGCAACAATATGCCAATAAAATGGACAACCTGGAAGAAATGTACAAATTCTTAGAAATGCAAAACCTTCCTAGACTGAACCAGGAAGAAATAGAAAATATGAACAGACCAATCACAAGCACTGAAATTGAAACTGTTATTAAAAATCTTCCAACAAACAAAGGCCCAGGACCAAATGGCTTCACAGGCGAATTCTATCAAACATTTAGAGAAGGGATAACACCTATCCTTCTAAAACTCTTCCAAAATATGGCAGACGGAGGAACACTCCCAAACACATTCTAAAAGGCCACCATCACCCTGACACCAAAAGCAGACAAAGATGTCACAAAAAAAGGAAACTACCAACCAATATCACTGATGAATATATATGCAAAAATCCTCAACAAAATACTAGCAAACAGAATCCAACAGCACATTAAAAAGATCATACACCATGATCAAGTGGGGTTTATCCCAGGAATGCAAGGATTCTACAATATATGCAAATCAATCAATGTGATACACCATATTAACAAATTGAAGGAGAAAAACCATATGATTATCTCAATAGATGCAGAGAAAGCATTCGACAAAATTCAACACCCATTTATAATAAAAATCATTCAGAAAGTAGGCATAGCAGGAACTTACCTCAACATAATAAAGGCCATATATGACAAACCTACAGCCAACATCATCCTCAATGGTGAAAAATTGAAACCATTTCCACTAAGATCAGGAACAAGATAAGGTTGCCCACTCTCACCACTATTGTTCAACCTAGTTTTGGAAGTTTTAGCCACAGCAATTAGAGAAGAAAAAGAAATAAAAATAATCCAAATTGGAAAAAAAGAAGGAAAGCTGTCACTGTTTGTAGATGACATGATACTATCCATAGAGAATCCTAAAGATGTTACCAGAAAACTACCAGAGCTAATCAATGAATTTGGTAAAGTAGCAGGATACAAAATTAATGCACAGAAATCTCTTTCATTCCTACACACTAATGATGAAAAATCTGAAACTGAAATTAAGAATATACTCCCATTTACCATTGCAACAAAAAGAATAAAATACCTAGGAATAAACCTACCTAAGTAGACAAAGGATCTATATGCAGAAACTTATAAGACACTGAAGAAAGAAATTAAAGGTGATACAAATAGATGGAGAAATATACCATGTTCTTGGATTGGAAGCATCAACATTTTGAAAGTGACTATACTACCCAAAGCAAGCAACAGATTCAATGCAATCCCCATCTAACTACCACTAGCAATTTTTACATAACTGGAACAAAAAATTTCACAATTTGTATGGAAACAGAAAAGACCCCGAAGAGCCAAAGCAATCTTGACAAAGAAAAATGGAGGTGGAGGAATCAGGTGCCCTGACTTTAGACTATACTACAAAGCTACAGTAATCAAGACAGTATGGTACAGGCACAAAAGCAGAAATATAAATCAATGGAACAGGATAGAAAGCCCAGAGATAAACCCATGCACATATGGTCACCTTATCTGTGATAAAGGAGGTAAGAATATCCAATGGGGAAAAGACAGCCTCTTCAATAAGTGGTGCTGGGAACACTGGACAGCTACATGTAAAAGAAAGAAATTAGAACACTCCCTAAAACCATACACAAAAATAAACTCAAAATGCATTAAAGACCTAACTGTAAGGCCAGACTCTATCAAACTCTTAGAGGAAAACATAGGCAGAACACTCTATGACATAAATGACAGCAAGATCCCTTTTGACCCACCTCCTAGAGGAATGGAAATAAAAACAAAAATAAACAAATGGGATCTAATGAAACTTAAAAGCTTTTGCACAGCAATGGAAAACATGAACAAGATGAGAATACAACCCTCAGAATGGGAGAAAATATTTGCAAATGAAGCAACTGACAAAGGATTAATCTCCAAAATTTACAAGCAGCTCATGTAGCTCAATATCAAAAAAACAAACAACCCAATCCAAAAATGGGCAGAAGACCTAAATAGACATTTCTCCAAAGAAGATATACAGATTGCCAACAAACACATGAAAGAATGCTCAACATCATTAATCATTAGAGAAATGCAAATCAAAACTACAATGCGATATCTTCTCTCACTGGTTAGAATGGCCATCATCAATAAATGCTGGAGAGGGTGTGGAGAAAAGGGAACCCTCATACACTGTTGGTGGGAATGTACGTAGATAGAGCCACTATGGAGAACAGTATGGAGGTTCCTTAAAAAACTACAAATAGAACTCCCATACGACCCAGCAATTCCACTACTGGGCATATACCTGAGAAAACCATAATTCAAAAAGTCATGTACCAAAATGTTCATTGCAGCTCTATTTACAATAGCTAGGACATGGAAGCAACCTAAGTGTCCATCGACAAATAAATGGATAAAGAAGATGTGGCACATATATACAATAGAATATTACTCAGCCATAAAAAGAAACGAAATTGAGTTATTTGTAGTGAGGTGGATGGACCTAGAGTCTGTCATACAGAGTGAAGTAAGTCAGAAAGAGAAAAACAAACACCGTATGCTAACACATATATATGGAATCTAGAAAAAAGAAAAAATGGTCTTGAAGAACCTAGGGACCAGAAGGTAATAAAGATGCAGACCTACTAGAGAATGGACTTGAGGACATGGGGAGTGGGAAGGGTAAGCTGGGACAAACTGAGAGAGTGGTAGTGTATATATATGGACATATATACAGTACCAAATGTAAAATAGATAGCTAGTGGGAAGCAGTCACATAGCACAGGGAGATCTGCTCAGTGCTTTGTGACCAGCTAGAAGGGTGGGATAGGGAAGGTGAGAGGGAGGGAGATGCAAGAGGAAAGAGATATGGGGATATAAGTATATGCATAGCTGATTCACTTTGTTATAAAGCAGAAACTAACAGTATTATAAACCAATTATACTCCAATAAATACGTTTTAAAAAGAAAAAGAAAAAAAGGGAGAAGACTCAAAACAATAGAATTAGAAATGAAAAAGAAGTAACAACTGACACTTCAGAAATACAAAGCATCATGAGAGATTACTACAAGCAACTCTATGCCAATAAAATGGACAACCTGGAAGAAATGGACAAATTCTTAGAAAAGCACAACTTTCAGAGGCTTAACCAGGAAAAATAAAAACAGATGAAACACAAGCACTGAAATTGGGACTGTGATTTAAAATCTTCCAACAAACAAAAGCCAAGGACCAGATGGCTTCACAGGTGAATTCTATCAAACATTTAGGGAAGAGCTATCACCTGTCCTTCTCAAACTCTTCCAAAGTATAGCAGAGGGAGGAACACTCCCAAACTTATTCTATGAGGCCACCATCACCCTGTTACTAAAATCAGAAAAAAATGTCACAAAAAAAGAATACTACAGGCCAATATCAGTGGTGAACATAGATGCAAAAATCCTCAACAAAATAGTAGCAAACAAAATCCAACAGCTCATTAATAGGATCATACACCATGATCATGTGGGGTTTATCCCAGGAATGCAAGGATTCTTCAATAAATGCAAATCAATCAATGTGATACACCATATTAACAAACTGAAGGAGAACAACCATATGATCATCTCAATAGATGCAGAAAAAGCTTTGGACAAAATTCAACACCCATTTATGATAAAAAAAACCCTCCAGAATGTAGGTATAGAGGGAACTTACCTCAACATAATAAAGGCCATATATGACAAACCCACACCCAACATGGTTCTTAATGGTGAAAAACTAAAACCATTTCCACTAAGATCAGGAACAAAACAAGGTTGCCCACTCTCACCAGTGTTATTCAACATAGTTTTGTAAGTTTTAGCCAGAGCAATCAGAGAAGTAAAAGAAATAAAAAGAATCCAAATCGGAAAAGAAGAAATAAAGGTCACTGTTTGCAGATGACATGATACTACACATAGAGAATCCTAAAGATGCTACCAGAAAAATACTAGAGCTAATCAATGAATTTGGTAAAGTAGCAGGATACAAAATTAATGTACAGAAATCTCTTGCATTCCTATACACTAACAATGAAAGGTCAGAAAAGGAGATTAAGGAAACACTTCCATTTACCATTGCAAGAAAAATAGTAAAACACCTAGGAATAAACCTACTTAAGGAGACAAAAGACATGTATGCAAAAAACTATAAGAAACTGATGAAAAAATTAAAGATGATACAAACAGATGGAAAGATATACCATGTTTTTGGGTTGGAAGAATCAACATTGTGAAAATGACTCTACTACCCAAAGCAATCTACAGGTTCAATTCCATCCCTATCAAACTACCAATGGCATTTTTCACAGAACTAGAATAAAAAAATTCACAATCTGTATGGAAACAGAAAAGACCCCAAATAGCCAAAGCAATCTTGAGAAAGAAAAACAGAGCTGGAGGAATCAGGCTCACAGACTGCAGACAATACTGCAAAGCTACAGTAATCAAGACAGTGTGTTACTGGCCCAAAAACAGAAATATAGATCAATGGAACAGGATAGAAAGCCTAGAGATGAACTCACGCACATATGGTCCCCTTATCTTTGATAAATTAGGGAAGAATATCCAATGGAGAAAAGACAGCCTCTTCAATAAGTGGTGCTGGGAAAACTGGACAGCTATATATAAAAGAATGATATTAGAAGACTCCTTAACACCATATACAAAAATAAACTCAAAATGTATTAAAGACTTAAATGTAAGGCCAGGCACCATCAAACTCTTAGAGGAAAACATAGGCAGAACACTCTATGACATAAATCACAGCAAGATCCTTTTTGACCCACCGCCTAGAGAAATGGAAATAAGAACAAAAATAAACAGATGGGGCCTAATGAAACTTAAATTCTTTTGCACAACAAAGGAAACCATAAACAAGATGAAAAGAAAACCCTCAGAATGGGAGAAAATATTTGCAAATGAAGCAACTGACAAAGGATTAATCTCCAAAATTTACAAGCATCTGATGCAGCTCAATATTAAAAAAACAAACATCCCAATCCAAAATTGGGCAGAAGACCTAAACAGACATTTCTCCAAAGAAGATATACAGATTGCCAACAAACACATCAAAGGATGCTCAACATCACTAATCATTAGAGATATACAAATCAAAACTACAATGAGGTATCACCTCACATCAGTCAGAATGGCCATCAACAAAAAATCTACAAACAATAAATGCTGGAGAGGGTGTGGGGAAAAGGGAACCCTTTGCACTGTTGGTGGGCATGTAAATTGATACAGCTACTATGGAAAACAGTATGGAGTTTCCTTAAAAAACTAAAAGTAGAACTACCATGCGACCCAGCATTCCCAGTACTGTGCATATACCCTGAGAAAACCGTAATTCAAAAAGAGTCATATACCACAGTGTTCATTGCAGCACTATTTACAATAGCCAGGACATGGAAGCAACCTAAGAGTCCATCGACTGATGAATGGATAAAGATGTGGCACATATATACAATGGAATATTACCCAGCCATAAAAAGAAACTAAATTGACTTATTTGTAGTGAGGTGGATGGACATAGAGACTGTCATACAGAGTGAAGTAAGTCAGAAAGAGAAGAATAAATATGGCGTGCTAACACATATTTATGTAATCTAAAAAAATAAAACAAAAAATGTTCTGATGAACCTAGGGGCAGGACAGGAATAAAGACGCAGACATAGAGAATGGACTTGAGGACAGGGGGAGGGGGAAAGGTAAGTTGGGATAAAGTGAGAGAGTGGCATGGACTTATATATACTACCAAATATAAAATAGATAGCTAGTGGCAAGCAGCCGCATACCACAGGTAGATCAGCTGGGTGCTTTGTGACCACCTAGAGGGGTGGGATATGCAAGGTCGGAGGTAGACGCAAGAGGGACTACATATGGGGATATATGTATATGTATAGGTGATTCAATTTGTTGTAAAGCAGAAACTAACACACCATTGTAAAGCAATTATACACCAATAAAGATGTTAAAAAAAAAAAAAAAGAAGGTGGTGGAAATGAACCTGAAAAATCACAATGCTAAGAGAGACGTTGACAGAATGCCTCTTGGTAATGGCACAATGTGACTAAAGTGTTTTGGAACACAACATACTAAACATGTTAATGGAAGATTTGTTCACATTTGTGCAGTTTTTTTTTCATTCAGAGCAATATGATGACTTCCATGTTATTATTTATGTAGTTTATATGATTTACATATTTTGATTATTCAATCCAATCTTCCTCTTCTGTAAAGATTGTTGGGAGGGGGTATTTTTTATTATCTTTCCTCTTTCCTACTCCCTTTCCCAGCTAATATCTCCTTTTGCTTTAGTTACTTCCAGATCTCTTCAGTGGTCCCCAAAACTCATGGATGTCTCCTGCTGGTCTCACAGTATCTTAAATTCACTATCTTCTAAAATAAACTTCCCTTTCCTTTTAGCTACCCTTCTGGATTTCCTGTTATTTATCCCAGTTTGAGCGTTTCAAAGCTTCAAATCATTATTTGCATTGCCCTCTCTCTTCCCCCAACACCCGAACAGTGCTGGTTATGTTAATTACATACTGAAATCTCTTTTAAGTCCATCCTCTATCTCCATTTTCACAAGCTTTCAACCAAAGCAGAGGAAGATGGCACTGTCTGTTACCTCCTTTTCCCTGTATTAGCACCAACCCACCCTTCTTGGTTGTGTTCCTGCAGACTGCATCTGGCTCAGAACTCTCAAATCCCAACCTTAAGCAACCTTTCCTGTACACACATCTGTCTTCGATAGGGACTTGAGTTCCTCCTCTGTCCCTAACCAAGTGCACAATCCTGAGAAAGTTACTTATCTATGTCCTCAACATTTTCATCAGTAAAATGAAGAGTATCCTATTACCTATTTGAAAATGGAAGTATAGTTACCAATTATCTATTTCAGTTATTCAGAAGAATGTCCTTTGAAAACTTGGAAGTGCTATACAAATATTAGCATTGTAATTTTCATTTACTGACCTAGTGTTCATTGGACAATGAAGGATAATGCAATGGAAATTTAAAATACATTTCTTCCCTTAGAAATCTAGTTAGGAGGAAAATATGCATGAATGAAACACTTTATAACCATGTAAGGTGATATGTGACTGAGTGAGGCATGTGGTAGTCTCTCCATGTTACTATGATTTCCATCTTATAGCTGAAGACACTGAATTCCAGGCTGCACTTGACTGTATATTCCCCTCTATGGATCTGGCTGACTTCTTCGTCTACCTGAGATTGCCAAAGAGTGTGTCCCTTCAATTTACTTTACTTCTTTATTAAACCTTGAAGAAAGTATAGTATTTGGATTGGCAAAAAAGTAGATTGTTTTAGAAGGGAGAATATAAATAAAGGATCAGATCCAGGGACGATAAAATTAGATGTAGGGGCCATGAACTGATTCATCTGATTGGGAAAGAGAACTTGTGTAATGTGTAGTAAAAGGGAAATCAGTTTGAGAAAATAAGGAAAGGTTTTAGGTGTCAAGATGAGTAGTGGGCACTTGATCCTCAGAAGGGAACCTTTATAATCTCTAATGCCTCAGAAGGCTTTTTAAAAAAAGGTGATTTAAGATTAATGTGTCATTACATCACAGAATAGAATAAAGCTGGGATGGCAACTACATCTCAACTTCTGTGTCAACACCAACCATTTGTAGCAACTTCTTGCAACTGCCTGTTTAGAAGATTCTCAAGTTACTTTGGCTCATAGGAGGAAGTGCCTTGATTAATTAATTCTGTCTGATGTAAGCATGGGAAACTGGGTATTTTCTACCCGTGGAGTAAGACCAAGACTGTCTCATAGCAGAAAAAATTAAAAATATGAAAGTCATACTAATTCATTTTGAATATGGTTAAGGACAGAATTAGAGTCACAGAAGTGAAAATGTAAAGGCAATAAAACCAAGAGTTATAGGTTTTACTAGTTAAATTGAGAGAGGAAACCAAGAACATGAGCAGTAAATGAAACCTGAGGATTTAAAGCTCAGGGAAGTGAGAACAGGAGGTTGCCCCTGAACAAGAGTGAGAGATGGGAGAACCTAGGATACTTTGGAGTGTCAGAAGAGGGGAAAGAAGGAAAATACCAGAAAAATATTCTGGTCAACTAGTCCTGGCTACTATAAAAGGGCCACTGGGTGCCAAAATTTCACAAGGACACAGCAAAGGTGACCATGCCCATCAGCTACTGTTCTGTGCAAATTGAGCCTGATTTAGTGATGCAGAGGTGAGAATGCCCTTAAAAAGTTTCCAGATTAGCAGAAAAGTGAGACCCTTAAGAAATGATCATTAAATAAGTACAATAACAGTATTATACAAGCGTCCTTTGAAAGCACAATGTAGGAGAAAGTAAATTTGCTACAAGAAGTCAGAAGAGACCAGAGAAGCTAACATCTGAGCTGCATCCATGTTGATGTGGGTCATGCAATTAATTCATATATTTATATGATATTTATTTTATTCTATTCTATATGTTATACATTTATTTAGAATACTTTACATAAATTAATATAATAGATATTATAATATGTATTTATTATAATAAGTATTTATATAAACATTCCATATGTTCTTTATCCACTGTACTGTTAATAAATATTTTAGTCGTTTCTGCATTTGGGAGAATGATAAACAAAGCTACTATGAACAATCTTGTATATGTTTCCAGGTACAAATATTAAGAGATTCCTTTTTTATTGTCTTTAGAAAAACAAAAATCAATATGTCAGCTTTTCCTGTTTTTTTTTTTAAGTTTATATAATGGAATTTGAATTTAATGTTTTCTTTCACCTTTTTATCTTTGCCCAATTATGTTTATAAGACTCATCTAGTTTTCATTATTGTATATGTATATAGTATAATAAATATATCAAATAAAAATTCAAATGTACAAATATTCCATAGTTATATATACCTGATAATTTTTTTTTGAAATATGAGCTGTTTCCAGATTTATGTAGTTACAAACAATACTGTGTGAATGTTCTTGTTTATGTAACTTGCTAGAATGTATAACTGGAAGTGGAATTGCTGGTCATAAGGTATGGTATCTTCAACTTTATATGATATTGCCAAACTGTTTTCCAAGATGGTTGTAACAGTTTACACTCCCACTAGCACTGCAAGAAACTATTTGTTGCTGTACATCCTCACCAATACTTGGTATTGTCAGACTTTTAAAAATATCAATTATATATATATATATATATATATATATATATATATATATATATAGTGTTTTATTATGAATTTAATATACATTTCCTCAATAATTATTATAAATAACAATAGTGAATTTAAGCATATTCTCATATGTTTATTGGTATATTTGAAAATGTCTCATTTTGTGAAATGCCTGTTCATGTCTCTTGCCCATTTTCCTAACAGGCCATCTGCCATTTTTACTCCTTGATATGCTGGGGAGTGCAATACTTTCTCCATTTTATTTGTTACACCTATCTCCATTTACTCTGGCTTATCTTTTTATGCTTTATATGGTGCCTTTTGGTAAACAAAAGCTCTTGATAATAATCTAGTGAATTTTAATGATAATGTTTAATATTTCTTATATATATTCTCCTATATTCTCTTCTAAATTTATAATTTGTCTACCACTCCTAGGACTTTGATCCAGCTGGTACTGATTTGGGGTATGGTATGAGATAAAGGTCTAATTTCATTCATTATGGATACATGATTGTCTCATCATTGTATATTAACAAGACTGTCTTTTACTCACTGCTCTGCAGTGCCACTTCTGTCACAAATAAAACACCAATACATGTGAGTTTTTTTCCTCACTTCTGTGCTCTCTACTCTGTCCTATTGATCTGTTCACTTATCTCTGAACCAGTACCACATTGCACTGATTATTAGGGCTTTATAATACATCTATACATACATAAGAAAACATGCTCTCCCGCTTGTTCATATATTTCAACAGTTGTGCCTATTCTTGGCCATTTGAGTTTTTGTACAAAATTTAGAATGAGCTTGTCAATTGCCATTAAAATGTCCTATTGGAATTTTAATTGTGATTCAATTTATATCTATAAATAAATTCGAGGACTGACATCTTTTCAATATTGTACATTCTGATCAGTGGACATTGTATTTCCTTCCATTTTTACAAAAAAATACCATTAATTTGTGTTTCAGGTATTCTTAATGCCTCATAATAAAGTTGTACACCTTCATCCTTTGTAGGTTTATACATCTTAAATTCACTTCTAAAAGATTAGGAGGATGAGAGGGAAGAAGAAGAAAAGAAGGAGGAAGGGGGAGGATAGAATAGGCGTGAGAAAAGAGAAAGAAGGAGGAAGAGAGAAAAAAGAGAGGAGGTTGGAGTAGGCAAGGAGGAGGGAGATGGAGGAGGAGAGAATGGGAGGAGGGAGGAAGAGAAGGTGGAGAGGAGAGGGAGGATGCAGATCAGGAGGAGAGAGGGAGGACAGAAGTAGGAGGCAGAGAGGGAGAAGAAGGGGAAGAAGATTTCATTCTCTGGCCTATATTCAAGTCAGAACACTTAGTTTTTTTTAAGCTAACTCACCATTGCAAATGCCATTGGATAGAGAATTGAGCAATGTGTTTTGTTCACACTGAAATGAAAACAAATATAAAGAAGAATAACATTATAAAAATTCATTTCTGTCCCTGAAAAAGAACATCATTCTTTTCTCCATAAATAACAAAGAAAACTAGTCTCCAATGATTATTTTTCCTAGCTTTTTTTCCAGAATGATAAATACAACAAACTAAAATAATAAAATAATTAGTTCTAAGTTTATGTTAGCTCAGTAGATAATTTAAATTATCAAGTCAGACTATCTTCTTTAGAACATTTTCTGCAAGATTAAGTTTGTTTTGATATTTGATCAGGAATTGAACATTTGTACATGTTTTTCATTGTAGCCTATCTAATCAGAAATTGACTTCATTAACACAGCACCCTCAAAGAGAGACCACCAACCATATATTTCATATTATACAAAAGTTAGTTGTTCACTTAATATGATAAACTCTAGGTCCATCCATGTTGCTGCAAATGGCATTACTTTATTCTTTTTTATGGCTGAGTAATGTGAAGTAAGCCAGACAGAGATAAATATCATATGATATCACTTATATGTGGACTCTAAAAAATAATGATACAAATGAACTTATTTACAAAACAGAAACAGACTCATAGACATAGAAAACAAGTGTATGGTTACCAATGGGGAAAGCGTGGAGGAAGAATAAATTAGGATTTGGGGATTAACATATACACACTACTATATATGAAGTATATAACCAACAAGGACCTACTGTGTAGCACAGGGAATTGTACTTAATATTTTTTAATAACCTGTAAGTGAAAAGAATATGAAAAAAAAGATACATATGTTTGTATAACTGAATCACTTTGTTGTAACCTGAAATTAACACAATATTGTAAATCAACCATACTCCAAAAAAAAATAAAAATTTTAAAAGTTAGCTGTTCATCTGAAGCTCCATGAAAATGTCCAAGAAAAAACATTCCTGATTTATGAAAATGCTGGAGAATGAAAACGACTCTATATCCTACAATTAAACTTCTTTGAAATTAAAAATAATTGATGCCTCTAAAATTATAACATGCTATGTACTTCTCAAAAATGTGTTATTGTTATTACTGTTAATGATGATAGCAATTGTTATTTCTTGAGTACTTACTATATACCAAGAACTTTACATTAATCATTTAATCCTCAGAATAATCCTATGAAGTTACTGAACTCATTTTTCATCTGAAAGTTGGAAAATTTCTGAATTTGGAAGACTTCTAAAGATTGAAATTGTTAAATAATTTGACCAAAGTCACAAAGCTAGTAAGAACTGAGTTAAAACCTGAGCTCATATCTTTCCACTCTGCACCCCATGCTTCAAACTTCTACATTATACTGCTTTTCCCATGAAATCAGATTTCATCTTAGAGGGTGACCACAAAACATCTATTTTCCCTTCTTAATCCCAGTGGTTCAACTTATATATTTTAAGTCTGATTCTGACAGTTATCAAATAATTTTCACCAGGTTATTTTACATTTCTAAGTCTCAACTTTCCTTTATTGTAACATTCAGGTAAAGTCAGTTACATCATGGGGCTGTTGACAATTAAGTTAGATAGCCCATTTAAAGGGACTTGCCCTTGAGAGACAGTCAACAAATGTGCTTCCTTTCCCTCCTCTTAAAATATCTTGTCTGAAATATCTCCTGCAGAAGAATTTTAAATCAGATACTCCACCCTCGAGAAGGTGGAGAATGACTCCACACTCCTTAATACAGGCTGCACATAGTGACTTGCTTTCAAGGACTACAGCATGGAAAGGGGAAAAAAGAGTAATTTTACAGTGAAGAAACCTGACAAATACTATCTCATCCAGGTGATCAAGGTCAACATCAACAGTGATAAATCATGTTTATATTATGTACCCTTGAAACAATGTGATGAAAATGGCACTTCACCTCTATAGTTTTCCTCCTGAAAACCCATATCTCCAGTCCTACCATGAGAAAACTAAGAGATAATTCCACCAGAGGGGCATTCTACAAAATACCTGACCAGTACTACTCAAAACTGTCAAGGCCATCAAAAAAGGGTAAGTCTAAGAAACTATCACAGCGAAGAGAACCTAAGGAGACAGGACAACTAAATGTAATGTAATATCCTGGTTGGAATTCTGGAGCAGTAAAAGGACATTAAGTAAAACTAAGTAAATCTGAATAAAGCATGGACTTTAATTAATGATAATGTACCCATATTGGTTGATCGATTATAATAAATATGTCACACTAATACAAGAAGTTAATAATAGAGGAAACTGTGTGTGGTGTGGGGTATATAGGAACTCTCTATACTAACTTCTCAATTTTCCTCTGTAAATCTAAAACTGTTCCAAAAAATAAAGTCTACTTTAAAAAAAAACCTTGTCTGAGCAAAAGAAAATTTTAGGTAAACAGCAGATTGAAACTTCTCTTGCAAAGTGAGACCACAAAATGGTGATAATATTACAGTGAATATCTGTAGCCTATATAATAATGAGCATGAATCCATCAAACACTAGCAGCCTGAGATCCTTCTAAGCTTCTCCATTCAGGGAGATATTTAATAGTGATATACAGGAAGTATAGCAGTATAATGATATAGAAGTATATAGTTACATAACCTAACAGGGGATCCTTTTTCAGTCTATATTTTGAATAGGATGTAAATCTTCCTGCTCTGGAATGTTTTAAATGCCCTTCCATCACTACTATCTGTTGAAAATGCAGCTGTCAGAGAAGAGAAGATCAAGTCCCTGGCAGAGCACTCCAGTTCAAGGCATAACTATAGACTGCTATGTTCAGCCTGATAAAGGGAGGCAAAGCTGCAGCAGAGATTAATTGATGCAGACTTGTTACTCCAAAACTGAACTTACAATAAGTGCATAGTCCTTAAAATAAGTAGATATCCTAGGCAGACAGTGTGTGACAAGGACAATATGAGATGCCCAAAAGAGCATCCATGCTCAAGACTATCCTTTTAAGCATTCTGAATGAAGGTTTACCCCAGGTTCCTCTGAGAGGAGGAATTCCAGAGTACCATCTGAATCCTTGGTGTGTCCTTTAAAATTCATAATATACAAATATACATACAATATTTGCTTTATTATCATTAGAGTAGAACTCAGTTTCAACAAATTCTTTCTCACCATCATAAAGTTCTGAATTAAAGAATCCTTTTGGGTGCCATTACGTACCAATAATCTAGATTCAATAAACTCTATTTGATTTTTAGACTCAATTTTCTGAAGTCCCAAGTAGGTAAAATCATATATGTAGAACCTTCTCACAGACGACTGTGTTAATGAGATTTGTTTCTAAGGTATACTACAAGGTAAACACATGCTAATTTGCAATTTCTGAAAATAAGTTGGAGCAACCTTAATCTTGCAGGAAAATATTCTAAGGAAAACACTATCAACTATCGATAAATAATTTGTTATAAGAATCCTCATGTCAGGTACTCTACTAGAAATGATAAAGCCTACAAACTAGTATATTATTTCAATAAGTAAATTTAAATTTTGGTAAAATAAGACCACAACTTCTTGTGGGTTAATTAGGTTATTTGACACTCTAGACAGATTTTCCCACAATATTGTTACGCATGGTGGTTATGAGCTTCACGTCAGCCACAAGAACCTACCTCTCTCATAATACAGTTTAACACTCTGTAAGGTATAGAATGGCTTTGTGATTAAAAATAGACCTAATATACAACTTGAACAATTAGGAATATATCTCCCCCTTTGGCGTAAGAGCAAGTTTTTCTCACCCCAAAATCACAGGTGGTAGTTCCTAATATTACAATGAAAGTGACATCCTAAAGATCAGGTGAGGGGTAAAGAAGGTCTGGAGATATATAGACAGGGCCAGCTTCATGGGCTTGAGCCCTGTGCAGTCACACAGGACCCCATGCTTAGAAGGGTCTCTCATTTGGCTTAATGCTCTGTTGTCACCATTTTGAAATTCCTAACAATTCTTGAACGAGGAACTTCACATTTTCATTTTGAACAGTGCCCAGCAAATTTCATATCTGATCTTGTATTTAGGACCTCTGTTGTGTGGATCACTATGAGGCCCAGAGGCAGACGCATGAAGCTGCAGAGACAGGAATGTGGAATTAGCTCCTGAGACACCAGAAGTGGAAGGGCCAAGGTCTCCTATGCATCTGACTGACTGGGAGATAGTATATTCTCAAGGATACAAGAGAAAAAAGAGATCTTTGTTATCTAAAATAGTCAAGAAATGCTTCATTGAGAGGGCATTATTTGCACTCAATCAAACTAATAATACTAGCTAAAATTTTATAGTATTGAGTAAGCCAGGTGCTATTCTAATTTCTTTGTGCATATTAACTCATTTAATCATCTCTAGTACTGATTAGGAAACTGAAACAGAAAAGATTAAATAACTTGGTTAGGGTCCCACCGTTCCTAAGTGGCTCACCCAGGCAGCTTAGCTCCAAAGTCCATGCTTTTAACATTGCAGAGAGCATAAGGATTCAAATGATTACAGATAGCTCATTCACATGAACTCATCCTGATGCACATTTGATTTGCTATCTGTGTTAATTGAGATAATTTATGGAGATAAAGAATGATGGCATTTAAAAATAACGTTATAATGATGGCAACAGTTTATACTTCTCTGAGTCATTTACCATATTCTCTTTTAGAGGTAGATCTAACTCTTCTTTCTCTTGGTAAAAAGATCCTTTGATTTAAGTGATTTGTCTTATTTATTCTTCTCAGGGTTATAGCATTTAGTACACATGTCCATTAGATATATGCTGAATTAATGAGTAAGTGAACAACTGAACAAATGAATGAACAAAAGCAATTACCTAAAAGCTAACTACAAGGGCCAAATAAAAAGTATAATACAGGGGGCTTCCCTGGTGGCGCAGTGGTGGAGAATCTGCCTGCCAATGCAGGGGACACGGGTTCGAGCCCTGGTCTGGGAAGATCCCACATACCGTGGAGCAACTGGGCCCGTGAGCCACAATTACTGAGCCTGTGTGTCTGGAGCCTGTGCTCCACAACAAGAGAGGCCGTGATAACGAGAGGCCCGTGCACCGCGATGAAGAGTGGCCCCCACTTGCCATAACTAGAGAAAGCCCTCGCACAGAAACGAAGACCCAACACAGCCATAAATTAATTAATTAATTAATTAAACTAAAAAAAAAAGTATAATACAATATAAGGTTTTGTGAGGGAAGAGGTCTCTAAACACTTCTATAACATATTATATTTACATGATAACGTTTTTGGGGCATCATGATATAAGGTTATCTGTAGCATGATATTGTAATCATGAAAGAGTTGACCCTACCTTGCTGATTTCATCAAGTGGCTGGTTGCTGGCATTTTCTTTTTGGATTATGTTCATTAGATCAGCATGAAACTTCTTTACATTCAGAAAAACAAGTGGGTTGTTTATTGAGATAATTTTCACCTGCTGCAGGGTTTCCTTTTACAAGAAAAATAAAGGAATAGATTCAGAGTTCTGAATGAAATAAATCCTACAATGAATCGAAATCCTACAAGTCCAAATGCCACTCATTTATGGAAGCAATCTCCTGGCTGATATTTTCATTAAAATTTCTTTGGAGAATTTAATATGCTATCATACTTCTCGAGGAAAATATGTACTTCCTCTTTATTAAGAATCATTAGTAACCATGAGATAAGTCTGCGGCTTTTCAGAAAAATGGCCCTTATCCCTACTAATTGGGTTTTGGGGAGGCAACAGCCTAGACTATCCAAAGAGTATCATGAAGACTTATCCTCCTAAAAGTACCTTTCCCACTCAGTCTAGAAATTTAAAATTCCTTTACCTAGCCATCAGTATTATAAAAAATGAAAATATGTCCTAAAGGGTCACTATCAGTCATTTACCTCATAATGAC
Source organism: Balaenoptera borealis (assembly GCF_965194805.1). Taxonomy (NCBI): domain Eukaryota; kingdom Metazoa; phylum Chordata; class Mammalia; order Artiodactyla; family Balaenopteridae; genus Balaenoptera; species Balaenoptera borealis. The sequence continues at coordinate 44,817,253 of NC_138876.1, forward strand.
ATAGTCTTCCTTAGGCTGGAGTATAACCTTACAAGTGACTGATAGTTCTAATTGAGAGAAAGAAACCAAGAGGTATTATCAGGAAGGTAATTTCACTTTGGGCAGGCCTAGATTACATTGGATTTAGGATGTAGGCAAGACATGAGGAAATGGGGAAGGAAAAATTTCAATACAAAAGGTGTCTGCTTTGGCCATTTGCCCAGGTCTTCCTGGCAATACCGTCTTCTCCATGACCTTTGGGGCTGGGATCTGTCTTAGAAACTGAGAGGATTGTAAGTTCTATGAAATGATAACTCCTTACCAACTAAATAAAGCAATATTCCTTCAGACTTTAGTACTCACATAGAGGAGGAGACACATACAGGCAGAGATAGAAAGATAAAAGAAAATATCAGATATGTGAATTTGGACAATTAGTTTAACCTCTCTTAGCTTCCTTGTTTTTTAAAGTAGGTAATTTTTTTAAACAAATTCATCATTTAATAAGTCTGAATTCATTTTTACCACATGGTATTGTACATGGTCAGCTGTTGAAACAGATTTCTTTTAAACAGATCTTAGTTTTAAAAAAGTCATAGATATTGTGAGTTCTGTATAAACTGGTGGATAGTAAGTTAGTTCCTTTGTTTTGACTTGTAAGCCGCAATTTCACTGCAGAATAAAGAATGTAGGCCAAAGAAAGCATAATCGATCACTCATATACAACAGTATTATTTCTATAATTTGAAGCTTTCTGAATGGATGGGTTCAAGCCTGATATAACTGTAAAAAGATTATTTAATGAAAAGACTATATGGAAATCATACAAAATGTTATTAACTTTAATCAATAGCTTAAACAGCACTATGTTACTAATTGCTATTCAAACCCAAAAGCCTGTTTTTGAATCCCCATGAAGGCGGCAGGGGTACACAACCATGCCACCTTGTACTTAGGGGAGTGTCAATATATATTTCAACAGAAACTTTGGCTTTAGGAAAGAATCACAAACTTTAAAATAATGGCTTTAATTGTCATTTTAAGTATACCACAGGGGAAAGTGTGCTTTAATTAAATATATATACCAGTGATGCTGGTAAGGTTGAAAGTTACTCCTAACTTTGATAGCTATAAAAACTAGTTTGTACATGACAAGACAATGAGAGAAAAAAAAGAAATTCCTTTGAAACAAACAAACAAACAAAAAAGTTCACAGTTTTTTGTATCCAACAGCGTGCATTTTATGACAATAACGTACAGATTGAGCACACTAGGTCTCTATATCCTAAAGAAAATGAGCATTTACATTATTCATGGGCTGTACTGAATTTTTAAAAAAGATCAACTATACACTCACCCCTTACACAGAATAAACTGTCCTGGGCTGTATAGCTTTAGCATCATCACTAAAGTTGTTGGCAAAAGGAACAGAGAACAAAACAAAACAAAACATTTTTTCCTTGGGAGTGGAGAATCTTTCATTTGCTGTTATAACCAGAAAATACCATTCATTAAGTCAAAAATGGAAGGGGGGAGGCCCATAAACACTATTTGAGCAAGCCGACCAATATACATTACAGTTTTAAAAATGAAGGATATATAGTATATGTTACAAGTCTCAAGTAGGCAGTGTCAAAATGACATCTATTTCTTTGCTTGCTTTGTGATCATACCCCTTGAAGGTGTTATGGGTCTCATGGTATTTGGTTTCTTTTTCTCTGCAGGCTTTAAAATCTGAAAAGAACACATTAGTGTTTCATCCACACTCATCATGGCACCTGCATTGTCAAACCCTCCACAACAATTGGGTGCAGAAAACAGAGTGACCAATTGTCTCTTTGCAAAAAATTTATATCCGTCTTCAACCACCTGATAGGCTCTACATATAAGATCCAAATCATACTTATGGAGAAATTTTGCAACCACTTCACCAAATGTGAAGGACATGCCTCTGTCATTTTCAACCCAGCCTAAGACATCTTTATCAGGGTCAGACCACAAAAGATCACAAAGAAGACCTTGATCTGGTACATCAATTGGTCGAATAATTCACTGAATCTGCTCCGTAGACTGAAGATCCTGGTGATAAACCTCCATGACAGCAGAATATTTTCTCATCCATGATGGCTGCTATCGGTAAACAGTTAAAGCAGTCTGTGAAATTTTTCCATAGTTTAATGTTGTATCTTCTTTTACATTCATCATAAAATCCATAAATTCTATTGATGCTGGCACATTCGTGATTTCCTCTGAGAAGAAAAACATTCTCGGAATATTTGGTTTTGTAAGGCAATAAGAGGCATATAGTCTCCAGCGACTGCTATCCCCTGTCCACATAGTCCCCAAGAAACAGGTAATTGCTTTCTGGCAGGAAAACACCGTACTCAAAAAGTCGAAGCAAATCATAGTATTGCCCATGGATATCACCACATATTTTGAGTGGTGCTTCAAGTTTTAGTAGGATAGGCTGACAGTGGAAGATCTCTCCGAACTTTAAGCAAAGTCCTCTGATTTCGTTCTCCTGTAGCTGTACAATCTTACCAGGCTTGGACTTTCTCACTTCCAGCAGCCATTGGATGATGCTGTTGATGTTCAGTTTATATCTTCCATTACGTTCCCACCGCCTACCCTCCCGCAGCGGCAACAACTACGGCTCGCGCCTTGGGATTCACGCCTCCTTTCCCACACCACCAGCACAGACATGGTGGTGGCTGCGGTGGCAGGGGCTCCCTGTTTCCTCCTTCTCTCCCCACTGGAACCACGAGAGCTAACGTAGGCAAAATTTTAAGCTAGATAATGTCAAAAAGTTTCTATAGCTACACAACTGTTTAAACTCTAGAAAGTGAGAAGATTTGCTGCAAATAAACAATTCAAGAAAACAAAAATGCTTAAGTTACCAAATTAACTTTTAATCACGAGGAAATCTCTTATAAGCCAAAAATAAAACAATTATTTGGCCTGTCATGTTTAGTTATGACAAAGACCCACATCTTAAATTGACTCACTAATCACACCACATGTTTGTGTCAATATGCTTTAAGATAATATACTTTTTAAAGATAGGTATTTATTAAGGAACAGAGACTCAAATGGGGCAAAAAAAGAAATTCTCAATAGAGTTGAATTCACTGAGTGGGGAGGGGTCTTCCAAATTGAGAATGAGTGTTTCATGTGAAGAAGGGGTGGGAGCGTGCATAAACAGAAGGGAGGAGTGACAGATCACCACTACTCTTGAAGTCAGCTAAAAATTCCCCCGAAGAGTTCATATTCAAATCTTTCTCTATCTTAGTGTTTTCCCTCTTAGTTTTGATACAAAACATTAAATAACTAGTGAGGTGTAATCTAACAAATTAAGATTTCCATGTGACACTGTTATTATTCAGGTAGGTGGCTAGACTGGAACAAATCAAGTTTTAAAGACATGGAGAAATTTTAGCACTTTCATCTTCCTACAAATACCCTCATTCACTTCCTCACATATTTAGCTTGAGAAGAAGGTATGACTTAGGTAGAATTTATTAACCAGTGTTCTTTAAACTGAAAAATACCAAACTTGAATTCTGTTTCAAAGCTAAGAATGTCAAGGCTATGGTACATGGCTGTACGTGTCGGGTGGATACACTGAGGACTTTAGAGGCCTGAGTCAGTCTGGGACTTTGCATGAGCATTAAATTCCCATGGAAAATGTAAAGGAAGAAAAGAAAGGGATAGGAAAGAAAGGTAGCATTGGTGGAAAACTTGAGCCTGGGACACCTTCAAAGAAGTCTTTGAACTCCAATAGCTTTCTATGAAGCAAATCTTTCCATACTTGTTAAAAAGCACAAGCCATTTCCCTAGGTGTCACAGAAGGACTCCTGCTGCTACTTTCTACTTCCACTCTACTCAGAAATACCCTGACACTGATCCTTCTTATAGGAGGCCAGTTGTCTCTGTTCTGAGGGCAATCATGAGGTACTAAAACAAGTAAAAATGAAAAATAAAGAAAAAAAATGTTAGTGAAACATTACAAAGCAGGTTCAAAGTGAGGCCATTTTTTTTAATTGACAAAAATTCAAGTTGACATTTTCTTTCTTCACTTTAAACTTGTTTGGGTCATCCTTCAGAACAAGAAGCTAGAACTCAAACATAATTGGCCTGCCTAAACATGGATTGAGTGAGACAATTTATATGTTGTTTCCTTAAAAAGGTGTCCACTGTGCAAGAAACAAATCCTAGTGGCATCAATTACCCTCTGCTAATAAAACAGAGGGTCACTGATTGTGTTAACAAATACCATGACCCCATTTTGCTTTATTCCCTTCCCTATTCCCTATCTTCCTCCATCATTTTATTTGGAATAGACTATTAATTTAGTTTGACTGTTTTATGTCAACTTAATAATGGAAAAGAGGTTTCCAAATACCTGAACTAGTCTGGACCATGATTATTCTGTGAACTGTACATCTATGAACCATGCTATCCTCTTATCTGCATGCTGATACAAGATTTCTGTTGTTGTTCTATTGATTTGTTGCATGTTGATTGCTATATTTATGGTGGTTACACATGCCACTGAAAGTTCAAACTAATCAAAAATAGAATTATCATTTTTAAAGTAGTAATTTATCTGCTTCTTATGATACCTTGAAACTATCTGACTTTTACAAAAATTACTAATTGCACGAAGGAAAAGGAAACTAAACTTACATCATCCATTTCTGTCTTCACTTTAAATTCCATTTCTTTCATATTTTTTATACTCAGAGTCTTTGCTCTAGAATTAAGGCAGATATAAAATACAATGTCATTTCCAAATTACTACATTAACCATGAAGAAATCAAAAGGATAAGCCATTTTGTTTTAACAATTAGAACGTATCTAGAATGGTTTAGATGCTATATCCCATTTGTTCATAAGACACTGGTAAATGTGTATCTTTCTGGGATCCTCAGAAACAGAGACATCTAAATAGAGATTTTAAAATGTAATTTATCTCATCTGGGCTCCCAGTTACCATATCTTCAAGCTAAAGAGGTGGATTGATAAAGAAGAGCAATAAGGGAGAAGGCTAGAAAGTATACGGTATTTAAGAAAATCTTGTTTCAAGGTAAAGGAAATAAAGAGGGAATCAATGGCAAGATTGGACCACATAACAATGAATCTATATATAGAGACTTAATAAAGATAGAATCTATAGAGGTAAAACTTAAATTTTTAAGAATATATTATTTCACAAAGAATTTCAAGGGAAGGATGAGAAGTGAGTAGAAGCATTATCGGATGATGAACATTGGGAAACAGAAAAATAATTGATCAAAATATGGAATGGTTTACAAATGTGCAGTAGGAAACAAAAAGAATGTGTTCTTTAATAAATTATCTAGAAAAAAGTAACTAGATTAATAAAGCTTCTGAAAAATTAAATTTGTTGAGGTTATTTAACTTTTCAAATGATTACATTGTTATATGGTTTGTGTCTCATTAGATACTATATCCATTCACTTAAAAAAAATAGCTCTGTGGTGCACTGTAGAGCTGTGGGGTTAATTTATTTACTTTAATAGATTTTATATATTCTATTTTATAGTTCTGACAAAAGATTTCTCCTCATTAAGACCACTGTTATTTTATATCACATGTACATAAAAACTTCTCTTTTTGTCTCTAAATATAAATAAAACATGAGAGTGTAATACTATCTATTCCACAGAAATAAAAGTAACTGGCAACAGTATATTTGCTGCTGTGTCAGAATAAACAACATTTAAATAAGATCTTACCTTGGGAAACGACCAATCACAATAGCTATGGTACACACAACACCAAACAGCAGCCCCACATTGGCAGCAAAGCATATTGTAAATATATATGTACTGACCCATATGCCCTGAAAGAGAAACAGGAAACAAGATATGGGTCCTTTGTAGTCTCATCTTTCTCGTGATTGCTAAATTCCTCACAATCTTCTTCTCTACCATTCCTGTGATGAAATCTCTCAGCAAGAATACATTACTCAAGGAGTGGGAAACAGAAGCCCAGGAACACAGAAACAAATCCAGGCCCCAGCGGACTCCCAGTGACAGAGGTTAAGGGAAAGGCAAAGGGAAAAGGTGCATTCTTTTTATATAGATGCTGCCAATCCTTAGTTCAATCCCCAACAAACTTTCTATTTAAGATCTGTAAATAGTTGGCTGATGTGCTTGGTTCAAAAGCATTCCATAATTTCCTACTGTTTTCTCATTTGGTGTATTAATATTACAAACAAGTGTTTGTAGATTTTTGGTCATTCTCAGCAATATTCTGTTTTCTGGGATTGCTATAAAAAGAATTTATACTTATTATTCTTATAATAAGGTAGCTTATTACTATTGATACATAGGACTCTCAAAGCCTATTTTTAAAATGACTGACTCTAACAGCACGACCAAAGCCATTTTTAGACCAACCACTATAAAAAATAGTTATACTTTTATTTGCAAGGGTTCACTTGTGAAATTGTGAAAGCTAAAAACTCAAGGCCACCTTAGTTCTTGGGAATATTTCAAAAGATTGCAAGAAAATTCTAGTTCTCCTTTAATTGGGATTCCAACAATATTGCAGTTTTGTCTACCACCTGAAATTACAATTTGAAACAGGATACTGTATTATATTGGCAATTCTAAGTTTATTTCTGGCAAAAATAACTTTAAAAGGAAAATAATTTGTGAAATCCAGAAAGCTATATTTTCTAAACACAAAATTCTGCATTTAGCAAATAGTAGACCAACAAAGTTTTCAAACTCTCTCTTTTCTCCCAAATTATCTGCATTACTTTATGCAAGTAATTCTAAGTTGATTTCTTTCTGTCCCAATAGCTGTATTACCATTTTAAAACATTTTTAACAACATAATTCAATTCCATATGCTAATGAAAAATAAATTTCTCTATAATCTGAAAACAGCACAGATTCTTGGAGGGGTGTAGTTTTTTTTTTTATCCAGACAAGTTTGAAACAAATGTTTCTAAAAGGTATTTTTTAACTTGAAATTTTTTACTTCTCCTTTGTCTGTATTATTTATCTACACTGAGCTTGAGTGGTTGAGCTATTTTCAAAAGCTAAGCCCTTGGAAGCAAATGGACAGATTTTTATCTGTAAAATTCCTTTTTGCTATAGAAGAAACAAACATTTGGGAATAAATAAGAAACCATATTTTAAGTGTTCTCATGTTAAGATCCATCACCTACAAATGTAATGCTGTTAGTACTTATTATTACACCATCCTGTCATCTAATAGGTTAGACACTGAGATGTTTTTCCTCTATTCAGGTGAATGGAGAGTCATTTGAATCTTCTATTTGTACACAGTGTGTTTTTTCCTTCCCAACTTATTACACCAGACTTGATTGTGTACAAAATAAGGCTGCAAATTTTTGATCGTTACTTCAACTTGCCATGATTGCTCTGTTTCTCACTCTTCCCCTGATGTTTACTGAACCTGCCTGGGTGTGGCAGAATAAGACTTCACCAAAAGCTTTATAAGTCCTGTTCCTCCTGGCCAACCTCCATGATTCAATATAGCATGGGGAACTGAGGATCCTGGTCCCTGCCATTTAAAAAAACACAGAGCCTGGAGGCTATGATTCATCAGAGGGACCAAAAATGTTGGTACCATCTGGTTCTATTTTTAAAGTGAATTTACTCTCCCACAATATCATCTATTGTAAGCTGGGCTTATAATGCTTAGTTATTTTCCAGGCCTACATTTATAACTTTGAAAAAAATATCAAATAGAAATTAGTAACATAGACAAGTAAATAGTCCCACTGGTTAGAATAAGGCCTAACACTATTCTGTAACAATTCCTAATAAAGATCCAAATCCTAGATGTCATAGCTATAAGGAATTGGGTTCTTGAAACACTTTTTTTTTTTTTTTGAAACGCTATTTTTTTGCATTGTGCATTCTTACTTGATCTCCTCCCTATTTGGCACTCACAGCCCCTAAACATAATATAACTCCAAAGTTGGCCTCAAGTAGGGAACACATAAACTCTTCCTTTTATAGAAAATGTATCAGTGTAAAACACAGTTCAGCAGCTACTCAATCACTTCACCTCTCTGCTCCATCTGTTATGCTGTTTTGGTGATTGATCCATATTATTAAATTTCTGTAGGTTTTAATTCTATCTCTACTGTTCAGTTACTCAAACTCTGTTCTAAGTCCATCAGTAAGGCTTCCATTTTGGATCCCTATTTCCTCATTATCTCAAAGAGGGTTTTGATCTACAACTCAAAGTAGAATTATTATTAAACTGTAAAAAATTTAAAAAAATAAAAATTTCTAATTTTTCTTTATTTTTTTAACATCTTTATTGGAGTATAATTGCTTTACAATGGTGTGTTAGTTTCTGTTTTATAACAAAGTGAATCAGCTATACATATACATATATCCCCATATCTCCTCCCTCTTGCCTCTCCCTCCCACCCTCCCTATCCCACCCCTCTAGGTGGTCACAAAGCACCGAGCTGATCTCCCTGTGCTATGCAGCTGCTTCCCACTAGCTACCTGTTTTACATTTGGTAGTGTATATATGTCCATGGCACTCTCTCACTTCGTCCCAGCTTACCCTTCCCTCTCCCCGTGTCCTAAAGCCCATTCTCTACATCTGTGCCTTTATTCCTATCCTGCCCCTAGGTTCTTCAGAACCTTTTTATTTTTTTTTAGATTCCATATATATGTGTTAGCATACGGTATTTGTTTTTCTCTTTCTGACTTACTTCACTCTGTATGACAAACTCTAAGTCCATCCACCTCACTACAAAAAACTCAATTTCGTTTCTTTTTATGGCTGAGTAATATTCCATTGTACATATGTGCCACATTTTCTTTCTCCTTTCATCTGTGATGACTACTTACATGTTATCTTAAACTTTCAACTTTCAAATTACTTTACACATACATAAATCTTTGGTAACTTTTCTTCGTGATATTTAGGTATATTCTAACTATTGAGTTATCTGGACATATTCTGTCTACTGGGTGATCTAGCATATATCCACAAAAGTCTGTGCAATGTTATCACTACAAATGCTTTGCCCAGATCATATCCCAATAACCCATGGCCTCTCACTGTTCAATTCCTTAACAACTAGAGATACCTGTCCACTTCAACAACAGGAGGCCATTGTCAAGCTAAACCCAACATCGCATTTAATTATCATGTACCTGCTATATCCATGTCACCTTTCTCAACATTATTTTCTTCACAAACCATACTCCCTACTTACTCCAGGTTTTCAACTATTACCTCTATGTAGGAGATTACAAATTATGAACCATTAAAGCAGTTTCAAACAGTCTACCAAATACCTTCAAACTCAATGTGTCCAAATGCAAACTCATTAACTTCACCCCCCAAGTCTTCTTCTACTGTTATCTTTCAGTTATAACACTAATATTCTTCAAGACACTACAATCAGAAACCTTGGAATAATATTTTACTATTTCTCCTTTTTCATCTACCTGTCCAATCATTTCCAAGTCCTATCAATTATTAATAAAAAATACCTCAAATTATACCCTCTTCTCAATTCACTGATAATGTTCTAGTTCATACTTTGTTATTGTTCCCTTAAACTGTTCTAACAGCCTCCTACTTAACTATCTGCTTTTGTTATCAACATTGTAAACCATTTGCCATACTGCTTCCAGAATAACTTTTCTAAGTAGATTTAGATAGTGTATTAAAATCATTTTTACTTTACTCCCCTCTATTAAACTCCACCCAAAGCAATATAAAAATGAATATATATGGAGGAAAATCCAACTTTGATGAAACAAGAACATGGTCACAACTCCTAACTATAAAATACAATGTAGACTTGCAAAATTTGTAAGATATCAAGGACACTGGAAGCCAACAAATTTATCCTCAAAGTTTAATCAATTATAGATTTCTCCATGAATGTCACAATTTTAAAAATTCTATACAATAATCTTCTGATAAGAGGTTTAAGTTCTAGGGGCAATAGTGGACCACCAGAGAAGAAGGAAAGGTACCCGTATGGTATCTATTTGATACTATATAAAGAAGAGCAGTAAGATAAAATGCCATTTGTATCACTTACAACCTAGCTTCCTAACCAAAGGAGACTGACAGAGATGAAACAAGGTGAAGAAGGTAGAGGAGACAACTAGTATCAGATCATCAGAGAGCCTGTGATTTGTGAGGCTTTATTTCAACTAGGGACAAATCTTCAGATGACATAGTTAAATCAGAGTCGTGGGATGCTCCACCTCACTTCCTACCTCCTGCCCTCCCCACATTATTTTTCAGCAAATAGCTACATCCACTAAGGATGCATCATAATCATAAAGGAATAATCAAGGAACCTATTTATAAAAATTGGAAAAAGAAATAAAGTAACAAAATAGAGACAGAGGATAGGTTTAGGCAATAAAATCTCAGGAAAAAACCCTCAAAAATAGATATGAAGAGTCAAAGAAGAAAAACTGGGAAAGAAATTGGATGGAAACAAAAATATTACAGAGATAAAAGCCATATTTAAAATTTACTAAATAGGATAATCACAACAAGAAATACATAATCAGAGATACAGTGAATAGTCCAGAGAAGCCATACACACACAAACACAAACACACACACACACACATGCACACCCCAAAATAATCACGGGAAAATGTACAGATTTTAAGAAACAAATTAAATTAAAAATACATAATTCATTAAGAGAACAGAACATATATATTTGAAAAAAATATTCAAAGACATATTAGAAGAAAAATTTTGTATGTAATTCTTGATTCCGAGATCACAAGGATATGTCACTCTCTTAGAAATTTGATACTAACTGTTCAACCACAAGAAATATTCTGACAACATTACCAAACTTTATGAGCAAGAAAGAAACTCACTGAGCATCCATTTAGAAAAATAAGCTCACATTAAATAATAAAAAATTATGTTGACCTGTGATTTCTCTGCCTTATCCCTCAATGTCTGAAGATATTTCAAGCTTAAAAAGCCTGGGGGAAAGCATTTTAGACTCAGCCAAAAACTTCCTTCTAGTATAAAAAGAAAACATGTTTTCACCATGAAGTAGCTCTGGGAATATAAAACACATGAGCCCTTCTTGGAAAACTGCTTTGTGATAACATACGAAATACAACTGGAGGAACTGAAATAAATAACTCAGGAATGTGAAACTGTATTTTTTTAAAGACTAAAGGTAACCACCAAATGCATTTAAGCTTCCATATTCTATAATTCAATGAATGACATCATTTTCCTCCAGTGATGTTCCTAACTGAAAACTTAGGAGCCACTCCAGACTGATGCACTTCATGTCATGAATTGGTGATGAGGGATAACTAATGAAACCTCTTTAGTATTTTTCAACTCTATTCCTTCCTCTTTAATCTCAAGTGTTAGTTGTGGTCCAGGCCTTCCTCATTTATTTGCCTGAATTATTAAAGGAGTGCTTCCAATTGTTGCATACTTCATCAGTTCGATCCATCTTCCTCAAATTACTCACATGACCTTTCTTATACATAAATCTTATTCCTATTTCTCCTTTCAGTGATGCCTCACTGCCTTCATGATGAAGTCTAATCTTTGCAGGACATAAGCAGGCTCTCTCAGTCCAACCCTTTCTTAACTTTTCCAACCCCATCTGTTACTACTCTCACCTTCATGCTATATGTTCTATCCATCATTTCCTGGAAAAAGCCTTCCCTGACACCTCTCCCCTTCCATTATGGTAATGTGCTCCCCCTTACGTGATTAATGAGTCCCTTAGAAATACCTTTATCATGGGGTTATAAATAGCTTGTTAAATAAGTTTACATCTCATTTTTCTGTTTCCATGTGCCACCTCACATATATCACCCTAAAAAAGTCATTATCCTCCATTAGCCTAGTTAATTTTGGTCTCTTGGACTGCCTACAAAATACTGTTCCTTCAAGTCTCAGTTCATATTTCAGCTCTTCTGTAAGTCTTCTGTATTAACCCAGTCCAAATTAAATGTTCCAGCCTCATTTTTCTCCAGTACTAAGTTTTTTCTTTTGCTTCCAGGTTATGTTGTATCTTGCTTCATATAATAGTTACTGTTTCTGTGCCTACATCCTGCACAAATATTAGTGTCTAAAGAGGGTAAGTACTTCTTTATTCATCTCTGAATTCCACATGGCACCCACTATTGTACCTTAGTAGAAGCTCAGTAATATTGAGACTTAAGAGGAATATTATCTTTTTTTAACATCTTTATTGGAGTATAATTGCTTTACAATGTTGTGTTAGTTTCTGCTGTATAACAAAGTGAATCAGCTATATGTATACATCTATCTCCCCATATCCCCTCCCTTTTGTGTCTCCCTCCCACCCTCCCTATCCCACCCCTCTAGGTGGTCACAAAGCACCGAGCTGATCTCCTTGTCTTATGCAGCTGCTTCCCACTAACTATCTATTTTACATTTGGTAGTGTATATATGTCCATGGCACTCTCTCACTTCGTTCCAGCTTACCCTTCCCCCTCCCCGTGTCCTCAAGTCCATTCTCTATGTCTGCGTCTTTATTCCTGTCCTGCCCCTAGGTTCATCAAAACCTTTTTTTCTTTTCTTTTTTTTTTAGATTCCATATATATGTGTTATCATACGGTATTTGTTTTTCTCTTTCTGACTTACTTCACTCTGTATGACAGACACTAGGTCCATCCACCTCACTACAAAAAACTCAATTTCATTTCTTTTTATGGCTGAGTAATATTCCATTGTATATATATGCCACATCTTCTTTATCCATTCATCTGTCGATGGACATTTAGGTTGCTTCCATGTCCTGGCTATTGTAAATAGTGCTGCAATGAACATTGTGGTACATGAATCTTTTTAAGAGGAGTATTATTAAAGTACATGCCAGCATAAGTAACCCCCCAAAGTCTCTCAGAGCAAAGGCTCTGAAGGAGGGAGAATACATAAATAATTGCATTTCAATATGGTGAATTCCATAATAGAGCTAAACAGAGGCTACTCATGAAATAATTCACCCATATAGGAGAGAGAGAGAATTTTGGATGTTCTTGCATAGATACATTTCTCTAGAACAAGTATATTAAATATTTATGTTAGTAAAATTCATATTTTATCATTGTTCAATATAATTTAATCTGTTCCTAGCAATATCCTATTAACATAATGCTCCTCTCAATGTAACCCATTTAAAAAACAATTCATGAGACTCTTTGTATTTAGAATGAATATGGTCACTATTAATATGTTTACCCTATATTAATGCAGCATACATTTCTTAGCAATTAATGCTGGCTTTTCATATATGTTATAAATAGTCATATTTCTACTAGCTATTCTTTGATGAACTTTACTTCCAGAATCAATTCATAATGGAAACTGGGAATCCCCAAACCAATCAAGTTAGCTAGCATTTCTTTAAAAGTTCTTAGACACATCAATCAAAATTTGACAGAATTCCATTTCTGTTTCTTATAAAGACATTTTACATTTTAATATTTTTACTGAGTTTGAAAAAAGATAGCTTGTAAAATGTAAGTTTCAAATGGCTAAAACTATTTTTTGTAAATGGAACTATTAAAGCTTATTTTGTAACATGTGTTTAAGCCAAAGATAGTAATTTTAGATAAAATTTCTACTTACCCAATCAATTTTATCCACATTCCAATATTTTTTTAAATCCCGAAACTGTATTAGCATTCCCTTCAGTCCCACAACAATAATACTTGCAAGAACACACTACAAATAAGAAATAAGTTGATGAAGATGCAAGATAAAGATTTTAATCTAAATTTTAAAGAATCATGGTATTTTTATGTCTTTGTCTTTGAAGTACTTACTAAAGAAAAGCAATAACCATTTAGAAGACTGAAGTAATATTCATTTTGTTTCGAACTAACCTATTATTGTACTTTAGGAATATAATAACAATTCTAGAAAATCACAGGGTACATGTTATGGCATTCTAAAAAAAAGGAAGAAAGAAAAAGAAAAGTAATGAATTATAAGGGTGAATGTTATAAGGCTGAATGTCCTCTTAACTTTATAATAATTATTCACTGCCATTTGTTTGAAATCTGTTTGTTGCAAAAATTAAATATTTATATCATGTATTTCTTTATAATTGTCTTGAGTATCAATTTTCTGGTTTCACCTGAATATATTTATAACTCTCTTGAAAAGTGAACTTGGTTATTGGGAGATCCTCTCATGAAAGTGATTTATTCTTATTACATGAATGAAGAATTAGAACAAGAAAGAACTGACACTGTCTCTGGATCTCTGAAGACCAGGATCTTACTCACATCATTTTAGTGCCCCAGGCTTCCAAAAAGCAAGGTAAACAAGTGTACTAATATTCTGAGTCACTTTGTATAACCATGCATCAAGGGTGGCAAGATGAATTTTGTTGCCTACTCTCTTGCCCAGCATGCATTTTCTAAGAGTACAAATTTTATAAAATTCTTCCAAAGTCTACTTCTTATAACAGACTTCCCTGGTGGTCCAGTGGTTAAGACTCTGTGCTTCCACTGCAGGGGGTGTGGGTTCAATCCCTGGTCAGTAAACTAAGGTCCAGCATGCCACATGCCACAGCCAAAAAAAAGAAACAAAGAGTGGCATGTCCTTCTTATAACAGAGATTGCCTAGTTCCATCTTCCAAATGAATACAGAATAAATCTAATTCCATGATGTCATTTTTATACAAAAGCCTAAGAATTAGAAAACAGCCATGGTACCCTCCCATACCTTCCCCATCAAATGTGGGCTCTTTCTACCTTTCCTCCATTCAACCATTACTTATGTCACATAAGGTTTCAGATTTAGGATCACTGAGGTTGTTCTTCAAAGAAAATTTTAAAATATAATGATTCTCATTAAAAATAAAGTTAAAAAGTAAATAATAAAAAGCACTACTTACCATGGGCAGCCAGTAAAGCAAGGGTCCTATTGCATAGATGACTATCAGGATGAAAATGCAAGATATTAGACAAGCCACCTGTAAAATAAAAGACAGTCAAAAAAGAAAGCTTGAACTTCCTTATTATTCCAAAGTTATAGAGGGAAAAAGATAATTCTTTGTTCTTCTTGATAAGAAGAAACAAAATGTTGGCACATGATTGTTAAATTAAATAGACTGTCATCTATATTTTGTAGCTGAAGGAACCCAAATGTGACAGCTGACAAACTGGTGCAATCAAATTAAGTCAGCAATGACAAAAAAGCAATTCTAAACAAAGAAATAGGACACCATCAACTTTTATCACACATCACAGCATGGCTTTTTTGTTTGTTTGTTTAATAGTGAAAATGACATTTCAGCTAAAAGTCCTTTAGCCTATAGTTGTTCAGCCTGGCCCCCCTTCTCATTTCCTAGTTGTTTGGGTAATAACTGAATATGCAGCTTAGGGTTTTTCTGTGCTGATGACAAATTTTCACAGAAGCCTTTACTCTCTTCGTTGGAGTCCTTTGTTAATATGAAACAGTTATATGGGATTAAGGGAGCAGTCTCTGCAGTGAAACAGACTTAATTTTATTAATCCTGAAAAGTCATTAGTATTGTGTTCTAACCAACTCAACTTGCTGACAAAAGGTAATTCAAAACACTCACTCCTAGCTATGCTCCACTTAATGGAGAACAAATTTCACATAAGCAAATGCTCATGTCTTAATAGAAACATTTAGCCAAACTGTCAGCCTTACAAGAGAAGAGAGGGCTTTCACAGGACCAGAAAGATACCTAAAATATCTTTATGGAGAAATCAAAGGAAATAAAGCCTATTAGAGTGGCTAAAAATAAATATATAAACAAATAATCAATAGCAAGGGCTGGCAAAGACTCAGAGCAACTAGAGTTCTCAGACACTACTAGTGGTAATTCAATATGGTACAGCCACTTCAAAAACAGTTTGGCAGCTTCTTATGGAGTTATGTATGACCCAGAACTACCTAAGAGAAATGAAAACATACACCTATGAAAATACTTACATGTAAATATTTATAGCAGTTTTATTCATAAATACCAAAAACTGTAAATAACTGAATTGTCCACCAGTTGGTGAATAGATAAATTTTGGGACATCCATACAATAGAATACTACTCAACAATAAAAAAGAACAGACTATTGATACATGCAACAGCATGGATGAAATTCAAAACCATTAAACTAAATGAAAGAAGCTTGATACAAGTTCCTTCCGTATTAAGTGGAGCTCATCTACAGCACTCCCCAGCATATAAAGGGGGAAAAGTCCTTCTGTGGGAAATAAGTCATTAGAGAACTAAGGATTGTCCATAAAAGAAGTTATAGTACACAAAACTGTCACTAAACTGATTATTTAGGAGTAACTGGTAATTTTACATGATAATAATTTTTAAATAACAAAATATTATGCCTGTAACTCCACTAGACTGGAGAGAGCTAGTTGTCAGAAGGCAGATTACAGGATTCATTCAGATACCCGTGTGACTGAGTATATCCATGTTTATGTGGAAGGAAAAAGACACCAACCACTAAGGTGCACTTCATATCAAAAGACAATGGCATGAGGAGGACTTTCAAAGATGGTGGAGGATTAAGATGTGGAGATCACCTTCCTCCCCACAAATACATCAAAAATACATCTACATGTGGAACAACTCCTATAGAACACCTACTGAACGCTGGCAGAAGACCTCAAGCTTCCAAAAAGGCAAGAATATCCCCACTTACCTGGGTAGGGCAAAAGAAAAAAAAAAGAGAGAGAGACAAAGGACTCAGGATGGGACCTGCACCTTTGGGAGGAAGCTGTGAAGCAGGAAAAGTTTCCACACACTAGGAAGCCCCTTCACTGGCGGGGGAGGGGGAGCTTCAAAGTGTCAGAGGAGAGCGCAACAGGGTGTGGAGGGCAAAGTGGAGAGATTTCCACACAGAGGATCGGTGCCAACCAGTAGGTGGGGGCTGGGGCTGAGGCTTGGGCTTTGCAGGTCAGACCCCAGGGAGAGGACTGGTGTTGACTGCGTGAAGACAGCCTGAAAGGGGCTAGTACACCACAGCTAGCCACGAGCGAGACTGGGAAAAAGTCTGGACCTGCTGGAGAGGCAAGAGACCACTGTTTTGGGGTGCTCAAGGAGAGGGGCTTCCTGCTCTGTGTGCCCACAGATGTCAGAGCACCGCCTAAGTGAGCTCAAGAGATGGGTGCCAAGCCACGGATATCATCTCGGACCCAAAGGCAGGCACGGACTGCTACTGCTGCTGCTGCTGCCACCAAGAGGCCTGTGTGCAAGTGCAGGTCACTACCCACACCTTCCTGGGACCCTGTCAGCACACTACTGCCAGGGTCCCATGATCCAGGGCCAACTTCCCTGGGAGAACACACAGCACACCTCAGGCTGTTGCAACTTTACACCGGCCTCTGCCACCGCAGGCATTCCCCACATCACAACTGTGACTAGCGTACCCCTCCCTCTCCTCGGCCTGAGTGAGCAAGAGAGCCCTAATTAGCCGCTGCTTTAACCTTGTCTTGTCTAGGTGGGGAAGAGACACCTGAGGGTAGCCTACATGCAGAGGCAGGGCCAAAACCAAAGCTGAACTGCAGGAGCTGTGCGACAAAAGAAGAGAAAGGGAAATCTCTCTGTGCAGCCTCAGGAGCAGCAGATTACATCCCCACAATTGGCTTGGTAAACCCTGCATCTGTGGAATTCCTGAATAGACAACAAGTGTTCCCAAAATTGAGACTGTGGACTTTGGGGGCAACTGTGGACTTGGGGTTTAATTTCTGTGTTTGACTTATTTTTGATTTTATGTTTATCTTAATTTAGTTTTTAGTGTTTCTTTTCATTTGTGGGTTTGTTTATTGGTTTGGTTGCTCTCTTCCTTTTTTGTTTTTTTTCACTTTTGTGAGCGTGTGTGTGTGTATGTTTCTTTGTGTGATTTGTCTGTTTAGTTTTGCCCTTTAAAAAAAATCAAGCATCTATATAAATACTCAGGAATATAAAACTGGTCAGAAGGAATTTTGGGTTCATGTGATCTAGAAAATATTCAACATTAAACTGATATCTGGTATTGAAGGTGGCTTAAGCTTGTTGATCTAATTAATATAGACATGTCTTTAGAGTCATTAATATTTAGCATAATACTTTATTGTACCTAGGAATCAAATAAGACCTTATTACATCTGTTGCAAGGAAAATAACTTGATAGGATGAAACTTTAAATGTAAATGAGATAAGAGCTTTCAGGTAAATGCTATAGGAATAATTATGTTCTGAAAATTATCTAAAATAGTGTCTCCAGATTTTGGTAACTATTACTTGCCACTTGGTTTTCACTAAAAATTAAGGTTTTTAAGAGTTGGGGACTCTAATTTAGATATGTAATTAAAGCTACTAAAAATAATAAAATCTTTCGCTATATAATAGGAAAGTGGGACATATGTTTTGAGTAAAAAGGAGTTTTATGCATGGTCAGACTGAGATTATATTAAACTTAATTGGGTAAATGGATTTTGTTATTAAAAGTAGACTGGTGCAGGACCAGACTTGGCTCCTCTCTGCTAAGAGAACAAGTTTACTTAGAATGCTGCTTTTGATAACATATTGTGTGAACTATCTTGCCGTTAACTGAGCTGTATTTGTTCTTAAATATTCTATCTGACCAAATGCTTTTTAAGAAAAAACGTTTTGATATTTTGGATGAATTTCCTATCAAATTCTAATTAAAGTTCTTTTGACTTCAGCTAGCTTTGGGATGCTTCAGAGGGCCCCAGAGAGCCTTCCTTATTGCATAGGTTTCACCTGTGGTGGAGCATTGGTTGGGATGTTCCCTTTTGAACTAGCCTTGGTCATTCATTCAGCTTTATCTCCGATGGGGCATTGGTTGGGGTTCTTCCCTTTTGGACTGATGAGGTATTGGTTCGGAATCTTCCATTTTTGTGGCTGAGGAACTGTGACCCCAAGAGACTGATTTCATAACAGGACTCGTGTGTGACAACAGCAGGGTATCCTTCCCTACTGCATTGGTTTTGCCTGCGGTGAAGCATTGGTTGGGATTTTCTTCCTTTTTGGGGGGCTAGGGAACTGTGACCCTAAGGCACCTCAGAGGGGGAAAAAAAAAAAAAATATATATATATATATATATATATATATATATATATATATATATATATATATTAAACTGACTAGAATTGGTTGGTATGCTAAATTACATGGAAAGCATTGTCAAATGAGCAATAAGCCTCCTCAGATTATATGGTATGAATAAATGTTATTAAAATAGATTTTCTAAAAATTATACAAAGTTTCTGAAATTTGCATATGTCCTGGTATAATGCTATAGTTTTAGTTGTTATCTTAAAATGCTGTATGTCATAACAACTTGGATAAGTTTCTTTGCCAAGAAGAATTCTAATCAGATCTTCAACCTTGCCTTTTTAAGACTTTTGTCATTCATAGGCAGCTTAGGTGATGATTTGCAAAACTGCCACATCATCAAGAAGGCTCATAAAAAGGAACATTTTTTAACAAATATGTTTCTGATAGCCTTTAGATAATACCACTAGACTGGGTAACAAATGACAAATCTGGATGAACTGATTACTTCATCCAGATCAACAGGAATTAATTACATGGGACTGAATGAACTGATGAATATGATTTATAACTATATGACTTTGGGAAATATACTAGCCTTAACCTTCGTTTTCCTTTTATCTTTTGTTTCCTTTTCTCTTATGTTATGACCTACAACAAGTTGATAAAGTATACCCTTGTAAACAAAGATGAAACATTTATCTTTTTCTCTCTACCTGATCCTGCCTGAATTTGGCTTCTCCAACTGGCTCTCCTGTGGACTTGATGGTTTATTGTAACTGGATTACAACCAGTTATACTAAGCATTGTTTTTGTTTATTCTTTGTTTCCAAATTGTTTATGCTTTGTGTCTTCCTGCTGCAGTATGACTTTGTCAATGTTACTACCTACATTACTTATATCCTGTCTATTTTATAAGATTGTTGTCTCTTACAGTGTGCAATCAGGCTCCAACAAAATAGATGATGGCTAAACATCCTGAGGAAATAGATCACATTTATGACTCTTATAGAATAATTGTAATAGTATGATTCTAAGTATGGGAAGAAGCAATAAGGGAAAACATTTCTTGGATCATAATAGATTAGAAAGACAGAAGATTCAGAGAATCTTTAATTATCAACAGGTCCTAATCCAGAAATTAGCACCTGGAGTGGCATATCAACAAGAATTTTTGCCTGATCTGGGATGAGCCTCCCAGTGCTGTGGGACAAAATTTGGTCGTGAAATGTCTCCCAAATACTGGTCAAATTCCAGACCAAGAGGAGGATCTGAGAAATTGAATATTTCCATTAGTCTGCCATCTTCTCAGACACCCATTTTTCTGAATAAAGTCGCTATTCCTTGCCTCAACACCTCGTCTCCCAATTTATTGGCCTCTCGTGCAGTGAGCAGAGCAATCTTGGACTTGGTAAAAATATCAGCAAAATTGACTAGTTTTATAATTATCAGATACTTTCATTTTTCATTAATTCTTTCCACACATAGTTATTGAACACCTACTATGTGCTAGGTCTTGGGCTGGACACTGAGGATATGGTGAACCAAAGCAGACATGGGCTGTCTAAGAGCTGAAGTCAAGAGAAGAAGGCAGACATCAATCATATAATCACACTGATGAACACTTAAAGTCCAACAGAGCTAAGGTCTCTGAAGAAAAGAACACAGTTGACCCAAAAGTGTCAGTGAGATCTGAAGAATGGGAGGAGTTAACTTAGAGGAGGCAGCCACAGAGAGAAAAGGAACAGACACTGGAGCCCACGAGGAAGGAGGAGCTGTGACTGGTGAGCTGAGATTGAGGTGGAGAAGAGTCCAAGATGAGGCTGTAGGGGGAAGCACTCAGTTTTGGTAACATAAAGGTCTGAATTCTAAGACCTATGCAAAACCTTTTATGGGTTCTAGGAGGAAGTAACAAGATCATATTTGTATTTTAAAAGATATCTTTCTACAGAAATACTAATAGTGTTTCTGAACAAGAAAGAGTCAGTTGGTGAAATAATTGACAAATGCAAGGTGGTTCCCACTGCTACTTTGATTGGCTATTATTAGCCTAAAAGTTGAAGGGTTTAAATTCTTCTAGATTAATTTACTGGGTATAAGTCTAGTACCTATGAGAGACAGAGCTATTTAAGGGATTTCTTTGTGAAGTCTTGTCACATAGAAAACTGGTTTCACAGCCTATTTAGAACAAAACTTTTAAGACTTGGCTTGCCCAGTGCCTTCTTCAAATCATGTCAGTTATCTCCACGTAAACTTAATAGTTGTAATGCCAAAATGACTACCATGGGAAAGCATCCTCGATTTGGGTATGCACATTAAATCAGATTCCTTCTCTGTACAATTTAATGGGAATTGTTGAGCAGATTAGCGACAATCTCAACAAGCAGAACAGCATGAAAATACTGTGCTGCCAAACTTTGTTTCCCTGAACTAGTGTTTTGTTAGGTACCTTTTGTTTCTTCTGAAGTCTGATGAATAGAATACCATGCAGAAATGATGAGAGGAAATCTAACACACTCATCCTTGTAAGAAACTAGGTGGAAACCACTATAGAATCCTAGAATTTTATAGATAGAAGAGTCTCCAGAGTAAGGAATGATACTTGAGTACACTATGTATTAAACATTCAAATTTAGGTTACAAGTATCTGAGAGTTTGCAAAAATGTTTATGCCAATACACATGATGAACTTATGCTTTAAATCACGAACTGTGTAAAAATCAATCAAATTGTCATGTAAAACAATGTTGAATGAGAATTACACATCTTTGATGATGAGTTGTGGCAATAATATGTCAAATTATTATAGATTCAGAATTTGTTGCTGCTTCCCCTCTGCTCCATGGTACATTCATCAAATTTTATTGGTTAATTTTATGCAATATTTTAATGTTCATTAACCCATCTTTCTCTAGCCACTTGCCCCCAACGTCAAGAACCATATCCTTTTCAAATTTACTCTTCTACAACCCCCAAAAAGGACTTAGTATAAGGTAAACTCCTAATAAATGTTTAAATTATCACGTAAAATGCTTTATAAATTCTCATTCAACTCCAATTTAAAATAAATGTGAATTGTTTTATAATGGTTAGCTGTTAATATTAATTTATTAAATTAAAATATACATGAATTTTCTTGTATAGAACAGTAGTTAAGAATGCAAGATTTGGAGTAGATCTATCTGGGTTCAAATCCCAGCTCTGCCACTTACAAGCTCTGTGACTTGGATAAGTCAGTTTAACCCTCTTTTCCTCAACTTTCTCATGTGGAAATCTAGCATAATAATTACACCTCCTTCATAGAGGTACCTAAAAGATTAAATGAGTTCATTTATATAAAATGTATGACATGCATATAACTCGATATATGCTTCCACCAACACCACCACCATCATCATCATCACAGAAACATCTTTATTACTACCATCGACATCTTATCAGTACCAAGCATAATAACTAGTATATAGCAGGTTCTCAAATGTCAAATTGATTTGAGTTCCTAAAAATACATAATTGTTTCTTAAAATCAAAATGTGCACAGACATCGTATTATTCATTTACATACATGTACATCTCTATAGACAGGAATGTCATTGTCAAGGACTGATTTTTCATACAGTTGTTTTCATTTTATTTAAAGGAAGTGAACAAAAATTTTAAAATTTCAAATTGACTGGTTAGATTAGCAAAACGTACAATCAGAGACACCGCTAGAGGGAGCATTTGTTCAAAGATTGACAACAATAAAGCTGCCATTAATACAGGATTTTTTTGTCTGCTCATTGAATCATTCAGCTCCTCAAGGATCTTTCCTAAGAAAGAGAAGAGATAGAATTCCTTGATACTAGTTTTAAGAAATTGAAGAAGTAAAAATATTCTCAGGACTTTAGAGAGAAGCTCATTCTTCCCACTCTCCAAGGAGAGTAAAGACCCATCAGTTCTTTTGTCCCTGCTGAAAATAAAGTTACCTGTGTCTTTGCTCCTGTGCTATATAGGACAGCAGTCCTTCCCATGGCAGCAGCACTTGGTATGCAGAAGAAAAATGAAGGAATCACATTGCTGAGGCCATGGGCCAAAAATTCCTACAGGAATGATAATAGGAGGATATATCATTTCCTAATCACAATCAACTTTTAGAGACCACCGGTAAAACTTGTCATGGAATGAGACTTATTCTGTATTCTATTTCTGTTCTCTCCACTGGTCGTAATTTAACCATTATTTTAAGAATAGCTAACATTTATTGAGTGCTTACAATGAGCCAGAAACTGTTCTAAGCACTTCATTGTAACAACCTTATAGGGAAGTACAAGGCATTTATTGTATCTGTTGTCAATTTCTCCTCTTTCAGGTCATTAGAATCAAGGTTTTGTTCCCGCCACTCCACCAGTGACCTCCACAGTGCTAAATCCAATGGTTAATTTCCACCCTACCTGGCCTGAGATTAGCATTTGACACAGTCGCTCACTACCTCCTCCTTAAAGGCTCCTTCTAGGACCTCTCACCCTCCTGGTTTTCTCCTACCTCCCTGGCCACCACTTCTCAGTCTCCTTTGTGGTTTCTTCTCATCTAACCAATCACAAATATTGGACCACTTCCCTCTCTAATCTTAGCTACCCAAATACACATTGACAGCTCCCAAATTTATATCTCCAGCCTAGACCACTCTTCTGAACTTCAGACTGACATAGCCAACCTGCCACTCAGCGTTTTCATTTGGATGGTTAACAGGTATCTCAAACTTACCTAATCAGGCTATGCTCTATATATTCCCACCCTGGTTCTCCCACATCCTTCCCTGTCTCAAGCTCCAGTTGCTTGAGCCAAAAGCTTTAGAGATAGTCTTGACTACTCTTTTTCCCAGATGGTGTCCACATCCAATGCAGAATTTGTCCCTTTCTCATCTCCTTCACTGCTACATCCTGGTCCAAGTCATCAAGTGTCATTTAGATTATTGCAAAAGCCTCCTAATGTTTTTCTGCTTCTGCTATTGCCAGTAAATAATACAGACAAAAATCCCTGGCCTCACAGACTGGAGTTCTAGTGAGGGAATGCTGACAATAAACAAGATGAGTATGGAAAGTAAAGCAGAGAAAGGAGTGGAAAATTTTGGAATTTAGGATTTTAGCTTACCAAGGAAGGGCTCCCTGAGAAGGGAACATTTGAATAAAGGAGGCATGTAGCTACCTGAGGGTACAAAATTCCTGGAAATGGGGACAGCAAGTACAAATCTCCTGAGCTAGAAACATGACTAGTGAACTCAAGGAAAAACAAGGCAGTAAGTGTGGCTAGAACTATGAAAGAAATATGAGATCATAGAGGAAAAGGGATGGTGACAAGGTCAGGTATGGCCTTGTAAGCCTCGGTAATAGCCTTTTAATCTGAGTACTATGGGAAACCACTGGGAGGTTTTGAGATGAGGAAAGACATGGTCTGCATTATGTACCACTGTATCCCTTGTTCCTAGACCAGTACCTGGTAAATAGTAGGGTTCAATACACATCTGTTGAATGAATAAATCTGCTTTTTTACAGATGACAAAACTGGGACACAGAAACAATTTCAGAGTGAGATTTAGATATAGGTACTTTGGCATTCTAACCACTATTCCATAGCTATCTCTGCAGACCTGTGCAGAAATGTAGGGCCACAGGGCTTGAGACAAGACACTAGCAGAGGTAGATTCAGAAACATGCTCAGTAAACTCTTCATCCTTTGGTATTCTAAGAATAGACCCTTGTAACCTTTAGTTTTTTACTAAGAAGAGTAATATTAGTGTTTTTTGTATTTTGAAAGTCAGCATGCAATGATAAATATATTTAGATTCTCTCCTAAAACCAAATCATCAAGATGTCCCTCTCTAAAACACAGAGTGTACTATAACCAATCCAAGAAAGTCAGATTTCCACCTTTCAATGAATGACTTAGATATTTTCTTTTGTTTTCTTCTACCCATTTGTGTTATACACATAGAAAAGTTGTATTTTTCATAAGTTCAACATTTTCTGGATCTGGGAATACACCGTACAGTGATACAATAGCTATGGAGAGGTGTGGAGAGGGGTTGGGGCATACTCCACCTGGTTGTCATCAACTGAATATTTGAATTTTTTGGCAGATCCTTGAGCAAGAGCCAGTGAGGCCACATAGCCTACAAGTGCCACTCCAAAAGCTTCAGTGATTACTGCAGAGAGGATGTTCATTGGGGGAGCTCTAGGTGGAGGAATGCTGTTGAAAGAAAGACCATATTGAACTCATCAACTTTCATGTTATTTCTGTAACAACTTGCAGTGAATTCAGCTATGGCAATGACTCTGAAGTTTACATAGAATACATGAAATATCCCTGAGAAAACCAAGCAACCTTGCCCTTAGAAGCCTTTTGTTTTCAACATTATTTAGCAGAAAAGCAAAATCACAAAGAACACCACAAGGACAGCTCCGTGTATCTAACTGGCATTCACTCACGGAGAATTCAGGTTATAGCACAGAAAATTTGACTAAACAAAAATTTCCTGTATCAGAACAAAAGCAAATATGGAGCATTCTTTCATTGAATCTTCCTAAACTTTTATTTGGCTGGCATTAGAAACTGTATTTCCTGCCTTGAATACTACAGTGCTGTATGCAAACACTAGTTTACTGTGAGCTACGATTCCTGAGCTAATCCTTAAATTTTCCGTTGAGTTTATAATCTTAATTATGTTTTTTAACATGATTCTTTCACAGTACACTTAACTATTGTTAAAAAAGAGACAACAGGCCCACAATGGAGTCACTTGTGCTAAGACCCATGTAAGCAAACCAAGAATTAATACCTAATTTAACTGCAGTTTCAGCCTCTCCCAGGAATGTAACCTTAGCCAGTCAATCTAGAATTACCTGGTCAGCATTAGCAAGGTAATTTGCCCTTCTGTCCCACATAGGAAAGTGACCTTGCCTGAAACAATCCACTCTTTGCTAGAAACATCCTTTTCCTGCCCTTCCCCTTCTGACTATAAAAGCCTTTCATTTTGTACAGCTCGTCAGTGTTCCTTTTGATTTGCTAGATGGGTTGCTGTTCAATTAAGAAATTGTTGAACAAAGTCAATAAGACCTCTAAATGTACTCAGTTGAATTTTGTTTTTTGACTCTATGTATCCCATGTTAAGAAAAATATCTATAAAGTGTCCAGCTACACTCTGTTGCAAAATACAGGACCACAGTTAGCTGTTTCTCAGTTGTAAATAACTGTTTAAATATTTCTTCCAACTAATACACAGTCATTGTCTTATTGTCTTTTTGAAAACCACTTGAGCCCAGTGTCATTGTTTATTTATCCCTGATGATGCTTTGTGACACTTACTTCCCCTCTTTAAAAAAAAACCCTCTGGGGCAAAAGTAGAAGAAAAAGGGAAAATAATTCATGCTGATTTAATACTGAGCATGTAAATTGAATGCTCAGCACTTTCATATTAGCAGTTTTATTTAATTCTCCCCACAATCTCCAGACCAAGTACCAGTAATGCAATGTATAGAGGAGAAATCATTTTGAGAAATGTATCTAAATCACAAAATGAATTCAACCTCAGTTCCATTTCTTATCAATGCCATGTTTTTTCTATGATTCTTTAAGAAGATGGGTCTGGAAAGGTTACTCAAAATAAAGAAGAATTAGACTGGATGGAGGAGAGGCATGATTTTTTTTTTAACCACTCCTTCAAGTTTATCCCCAAGTCAAATTGATTTGTACCATTACAAGCCCTAAGATATATGATACATAAAAGTGCTACCATTTCAAACTATAAGAACTTTTGTTTCATAAAAAATTGAGCTTGCCTAATTATTAATAATGATAAACTAACCTAGAGAAAAAAACAATAAACTAAATTTGAAGGTGAAAAGTAGAGAACCCTTTAGAAAACACAAGTTGATTCCAATAATCACTATTAGCCTATATCTTTAGCATAAAGGCTAAAGACAGGATTTTTTTAATTATCTTTTTAATCTCTGAGAATTTTTCTACTGTCCTTCCATTTTAATGTAGTTAGAAGCCAAACTTTGGGACTGGAAAATAAAAATATAGAGGACTCAGCAACTCTAACTTCATCCCAAATTTATAAATATTGGTGTATAGTACAGCCCATTAAAAGAGACATCCCCTTTCTCCCCTAAGATGACTTTATTTTCTTTCAGGCTATATTTGGAACAAAATTTTGTCTTTTTAGGGTGAACACCTCTTCTTCTTGTTAATCTTCCTCTTAGTGTCCTGAGGAAGGCTTTAAGACAGGTGGGGAACATGCCCTCATCTCCACTTCCACCCTCTCTTTCAAAATTGTACACCACTCATATCTATAGGTTTGCTATTTCAGATGATGTTTGTGTATTTTTACTATGTTTTAAGTGAAATAAAAATAGTCATAGGAATATGTGAGTGGATTAGGGAAGATTATATCCTACAGCATGACTCTAATTTGGAAATTCAATGCCTTGCTTTCTTTTTCAAATAATATGCATGTAATTTCCAAATCTTTTACCTGAAGCAATGCTGTATAAAATAGTTATCAACTTCCCAAGTAAGAGATAAGCAGTCTAAGAAGTTATTGTTTTCTTTATTGTGAACTGTTTGTTTCTATCATTGTAAAATAGAAATTAATTGGAATTTTGTCCCATAGAGAGCCTTTGAAAGAAATGAAATTCATACCCACCTACCCCCAGTTGCTTCCTCCATCAAAAAACAAATGAAAGAAAGAAAGAAAAGAAAGAAAAAGAAAGAAAGAAAGAAAGAAAGAAAGAAAGAAAGAAAGAAAGAAAGAAAGAAAGAGAGAAAGAAAGAAAAAAAAAAAGATTACATTACCCTTTTGGAATATGACCAACTACTTCTAATCCATATGTGTTTTCCATATTGGTACAATAACAAGTAAATGATGCAGCAATAATCTGTGTGGTTCCATTTGAAAAAAGAAAAAGAAAATTATTCCTGACTTCTCAAACATCTTAAAACTATTTTTAAAAGTA
Source organism: Balaenoptera borealis (assembly GCF_965194805.1). Taxonomy (NCBI): domain Eukaryota; kingdom Metazoa; phylum Chordata; class Mammalia; order Artiodactyla; family Balaenopteridae; genus Balaenoptera; species Balaenoptera borealis. The sequence goes on from NC_138876.1 coordinate 44,845,304, forward strand.
AACACTGTTCATGTGCCCCATGATTTTCTCGAGTAATATAGCAGTTGCACAGATTTTTAAAGACTAAGAAGAATTTTAAAAATCAAAAAATCCCTCTGGGATTTGACAGCACTTAATTTGCAGTCTCAAAAAGTTAATGGTATTACAATAATACAACTTTTCTTATATCCTTCCCAATTGTGTCTGATTCTGAAGGGGAGCAGAACACAGACTATAGGAGCATGTGTGTGCATGCGTGCATGCTTGTGTATGTACAAATACCACAATCCAACCTAAATACTTGTCTCTTGTAATATGAAGGGATGCTTTATAACACAGAACGTTTTCCCTCCATTGCAGCAACCACCTAAGAGTTTAAGATGTTGCATCAATATTCCTAATGTAAGTTAGTAATCAATGATGATTTACTGTCTCCTTGAATAATTTTGAATTTTGAGTTTTGCTATTTCTTGAAGTAAAATATCCTAGTTAATAATGTGTCGAACTTGATACTTTTGAAATTACCTCCCTGGAGTCTCAGGTACATGACTCTCTGTTATATGATATCATGATATATAATAAGTGAAACCAAGTGTTCTCTGAAAGTATCCATGATCACCTTTAAAATGTATGTTCAGAATTCTGTTCAGCATTTGTTTTTACCAGCCATGCCACCTTAATGTTTTCCATCCATTTTCACATTCTTTTTTCATTTTTCTGATAATTTAATAGGTGCTGTAAATTTCACATGGTTATCATATCAGTTTGGTATAACTATTTATATACTACACTTTTTTGTTTAAAAAAGACACATTAATTACCTATTTAAAGTACAAATTTACCATATACATGGTCAGAAAAAAGATATAACAAAATCACACTAGCAAAATAAGGAATATCTAACAATGCCGATAATATTATTTTGTAGGGATTTTTCCTGTGTATTTCTGTTCTCTGTGGTGATATTTAACTGAATTTATAGAAGTTTTTAAAACATTGAATAGACTTAAAAAGCAAAAGAGTCTTGAGGATATTTTTTAAACGCAGCAAAACTCTACAGGTTATACTTTAAACTTTATAGATATTGTGCTATAATTGTATTTTCTACAGAATATAGTAGTAGTTAAAAGTTCAGGCTATTAGGTTGGAATCAGAAGTATTAATGTATCCAAAAATTCCTAAGCCAATAATAAACTTTAATTGCTATCAATTTTCATGAAATATTTATATCAAGTCAGAAAATACTGTGAGCTGTAAAAGAAAATACACCATAGGCACAAGATGCTGGATCCTTATTGAAAATGGAAGAATATATGGTGTTTAATACACATAGCCAATATTAAAATTAAGTAATCTAAGTCACTAACTTGGTCTTTCAGCCAGTGCTTTAGAGGGTTCTAATCTGGTCATCCTCCAACTGTTGCTCTCCCCATAAAATGGGAGTTTTGTGGGGGCAAAGGGAGGTACCCAACTCAAACCTGGACTCCTCTTTCTGGACCACACCCTGAATCATCAGGAATCTATAATTTCCTGCCTAAATGGCTCCAAGCCTACTTCCAGAATACCTTCACCAGGTCTATCCTTCCAGTGTAGCCCAAGGAAAGGCCAAGGGACAGTTGTGGGGCAAGGGTATCCACATTTATACTTATGAATCCCACTGTAGATGAGATATAGCTGAAGTAGGAAGAGAAGAGGCAGGCCAAGGGACTGGCTTTCCCCTTGCTGCCACATTCTGGCAGAACCCAAAGGATTAGGAGAATTCTCTATTTTAACCTGACTTTCAAGGTAATCACTAAGGTATTTTAGTCAAGATAGGAAAATAGAACCTATTTTATTTAACATTTTGATCTATAACTCTTAAGTATTTGGGCCTGCATTATTATTTTTGCCTTAGGTCTTACACATATTAGGGGCAACACTGTATAAGGAGTACCTTTTATTTTTTGTAAGGATAATTCTTACAATTTTTGTATTGAATGAACAACTGTCTTATTCAGTGTTTTATTCAGTATTGAATAAAAAGAGTTCAAGAGTCTTCTTCCCCAAGGTTATTTTCAATTTCTGGTTTCATGAAACATATAATCAAGCTTTTTTTTTTTTTTTTTTACAAGGTGGGGCATATATTATAAAATATTATAGGAATTCAAAAGAGGCATACGCTACATCCAAACAATCAGAAGAGGCTGCTTACCTATCCTCAATTGATATTACAGAGAGTTGCTTACTTAACATTTACATACTTAACACTTAAACTATATTCACTGCTTGACTTTTTCTCTTAACAAATCTGATGAATTATTAATAAAGTCCCATTTATTCCAAAATCCAAGGAAACTTCAAACTCATTCATGACATATTTATTAAAATAACACATTTAGGGAAAAAAATCAATACAATTGTATACATCATTACTGAAAACTGTATACCATCATACAAAAAAGGATTTTATTTTGGGAAATCAATTCCTAATTTATGGCAAGTTTTACTTTACTTTCAGAAATAAAACCACAAAACAACACAGGATATAATAAGCATTCCTTAATACCTATAGGACTTTGGAATAAAATATGTTTCACAGTTGTTTCCATGAAAACTACTAATAATCATAGTACCCTCCACTTGTATGGCTTATTTGAAATACACACACATATACAAGCACACACACATTATATAGATTATATATATGTATCTCTACAAATTATACAAGGCCTAATTATGGAGAGAAGCCATCCATCTTAGTTATGCAGAAAAAAAGTCATATCCCTCAGAGACAGTTGCCAATGTGCTAGCCTTATACATTTACATAAACCTATACCATTTCAACAGTATGAAGGGATATTTCAATAGGTGAAATTATTTAGACACCACTTGTCATATACATGTATATAACACAAAGACCATTAAAAAACTAAAGCCAATTAATAATGAGTAAGTTAGTAGACTGTGGTTGGTTTAACATTTCATTTTCAATGTAATGCTTTGTTTAGTTAAGAGTTTCCATTAGAGGCACTTAAAATTTCAAAATGTATTTTTTAATGCCATAAGCCTTAGGAGCAAAGTATGATTTGTTGCTTTGACAAGTACAACAACAACAAAAAAATCTTAGAGATTCAGCCCTGGCTAGTGAAAATCATGAGTATCCTTTAATAAAGCAAAATTGGGTCAATAAAAACAGTGTCAATAAATTTATCAATCATTAATGGACATTTGTCAATTGATAATAATTCTGTGCATCATACCATACAAATAACATATCAATAGGATGTGGTATCACTTTTTGTTGCTTTAGGAGAATCATGCCAGAAGTCTTTTAGGTCTCATCCTTAGAAATGTCTCCTTATTTAAAATCTTAAGCTACATGTTCTCTTATTTACCTAAAAAAATACAAGCATCTGTGAAAATTGAAAACATGTGTGCCTCCTTTTTAAAATTATTGACTCAAAATATTTCCTGTCTTTACATTAATGTATAGCCATGCAAATTAGCCCTGCTTTAATGAGAGACAGGATTAGCTGTGGCTTACTTTAGACAATAATGTGAGCCTCTGCAGGTTACCCACAGCAACTGCAAGCATTGCAGGGCAGAATGCTAAATGTTGATTCATACTTACCAAGACTAAGTCAACAGGAAGAACAATTTTAATTTTCCTTTTAAACTGTTCATTCAGCTCTTTAACCAGAACAAGCACCACGATGCTCAGCAAGGATAAGAGCAGTGCTTCCAGTCGCACAGACTTGATGTTTTCAAAGACATATGCATAGATCTACAGTAATGAGGAAAAATACAAACAAAATTCAGGATCACCCACAATATATCAAAACTAAAATCTGGCCCCCAAATGAACTCAGTGATGTTTTGTAAAAAATAGCTGAAGGGGTGGGAAGTGGAAAGGTGGGACATAGAAGGGTAGTCAGTGCTGATATAGAGCAAGCTATAATTCATTTGCATGTACAAAATTGCTTTGCCCTTGATTCTTCCACCAAACACAGTGTTTGTTCCTTCCTACATAAGGACACTACTACACTTCCAGCTCCTCCCCAGACACTTATGGGCAGAGATGCTAAAACTCATTAACTACATGCAGATTCATCATTAAGAGCAAGTGAGGGGACTATAGGCTCCCTTGAACCCCACCACTCTTCTTCAAACCCAAGAATCAAAATACACACATACTTTAAATATCAATGGATATATCTGGAAGCTAATAGCTCTGTGTAAGGAGGTATTTGTGATAATCTGTATCTTCCAAATTTTCTCTTACAAAGATGTATGACTTGTATAATTTTAAAGGTTTCACATAGGCCTTAAATACTTATCTTCAAAATGTCTCAACTCCTCCTTTTCTTCGAATATGTTAAATCGGATTTTTATAAACTCATTTCTATTCATCCACAGCTGATTTATTAAGTGTAGTTTCAAGTGATAAAAACTAGTTTTTACTTTAGCATAGAGACAATTCTTATAGTAGCCCAATTTGTTGGTGTTCTTTGCCCTCTCTTTTTAGTATCTCAAAGATAATTTGACCATAACTAAAAATATTGGATTAAGATACTATATAGACAACAGATCAAGAGAATTTATATAGACTATGTTCCTCAGCATCTCCTAAAATTCTGCTCAGTAGGTTTCCTAATTGAACCCATCTGATCCAGGGATCAGGAACATACCTGGTGTAAATGAGGTACATCAGGCTATCTGAATATGGATTCTATATATTGAATACTATCATTAACACTGTAACTCTTTCAAACAAACAAAGAAAATATACTCAGTTAACATGGAGCCTTGTTGGGTGAAAGGGATCGGGGTAATGTAGAATCCAGAATCTCCTTTGTCCACACAGTTAGAAAAAATTGGTTGTGTAATCAAATACATTAAGGAATAATTAAGATAGCTTTAATTGTTACCTTTTTCACAGCATTCTAGTATTCCACACTCCTTGGAAAGAAAATCAGGTACTACAATATCATGGTTATCTGAGATGCAGACAATATTTTTCCTCTCTGCCTAAGCTGTGGATAATAACTGTTCACAGAACTCCTACAGCAAGTGAAGAAGCAGGTTCCATTTCTCATGGTTACCCCTTACTCAAAGCCCAGGACAAAAATCCAAAATGCTACTCAAAGAAATATATTCTATAGCAGATGGAGTCAGAGGGATGTCAAGAAAATTTGGTCCAAATACACAGCTTTCTGATGATTTATTATGATCCTAAGATAAAATTGAGACTATCATTCAGATGATTTGCCAAGAATAAAACAAGCATCCAAACGTTTTAAAGCATTTAGAGGCTTATTCCTTCTGTTTTATCCATGGTATTAAAAGTATGCCATGACAGTGCTTGTATAAGAAATCAGAGAAATGTGAAAAACTCTCAAGCCATACCAAATTTGCTGTAATGTGCATTTCGAGAACATGTGTTTGCAGTAATAAAAATGGCCACCCCAGAATGAAAGGAATGAGAAACTCTCCCCAGGGTTTTTATTGTCTGTCTGAATTAAACTACAATTTGTAGAGCAAATTACATCTCACAAGATGCTCCAGAAGAACATGGAGGTGGGCAGAGGCTTGTTACAACCAGCACGAAGAACACAATAGAAAAATAGGCTGATGAGGAGTTATACTAATGACTATCATGTGGACCCACATGGAGAAATCACAGCTAAAGATGGCTTGTAGGAGATGGGTGACATTTGGAGATAGAAATAGGGACAGGGACAGGCGTGTGCAAACACACACACATGCACACGTTTACACATGCTCATTTAATATAGGTCTAGGCCTCCTAAACACACATTGACATTTCTCATTTCTAGTATAAATCGAGTCATTTGGGTATGCTATCACACACTACACTTCAGTAGATAAAAATTCCTATTGAAGATCATCATTCATTTCCCAGACCTCAGAGAAGTAATGATAGTTTATATGTGTATAGATAAATAAGTAAACTATTTCATCAGAACTGACCAATCTGTTTTATAAAATAGGAGTTTAGCTCATTTTGAGACTATAATATTAGTAATTCTTTAAACTGGCCATTTAATATAACTTGACATAAAATGAAAAATATCAATATATATAAACAAATGCATTTTGAGATATTTCAAAGAATGAAAATTGCCTATCCAACATATACATATATTATTTTTTATAATTTTCTTTAGAGAGGAGACTTTTCTGAAGCACTTAATGTACCTTTACACAAACACATTCATACACACCACTACTTATATAATGTGTTTTTATCTGATTTGGACATTCTTAATACATTTTTTTTTTTTCACTGATGGATTCTCAACTCCTAGAATAGTGTCTGGCAGATAGCAGGCACTCAATAAATACTGTTGAATGAATAAAAGATTTGGTCTAACATAGTAATAGTAACAATAAATCTGTAAATAGGAGTAGATGTTACCCTGAATAAGCAAAATGACAGAAGAACTCACACTCCTCTTTTCTCACTATCAATACTTAGCTATATCATATTAAGGGGATTTGTAGTTATCATTTATTCATTCACTCAACATATTTTTTCATGTTCATTCTGTTTATATTTTTTAAATTTTTATTTTATATTATAGTTGATTAACAATGTTGTTAGTTTCAGATGTAAAGCAAACTGATTCAGTTATACATATGCATGTATCTATTCTTTTTCAAATTAATTTCCCATTTAGGTTATTACAGAATATTAAGCAGCATTCCCTATGCTATACAGTAGGTCCCTGTTGGTTATCAATTTTAAATATAGCAGTATGTATAAGTCAATCCCAAACTCCCAATCTATGCCTCCCCCTCTATCTTCCACACTGGTAACCATAAGTTCATTCTCTAATCTGTATGTTTCTGTTTTGTAAATAAGTCCATTTGTATCATTTTTTTAAGATTCCACATATAAGTGGTATCATAGGATACTTGTCTTTCTCTGTGAGACTTACTTAACTTAATATGATAATCTCCAGGTACATCCATGTTGAGGCAAATGACAATATTTCATTCTTTTTAAAGGCTGAGTGATATTCCATTGTATATGTGTACCACATTTTCTTTATCCTTTCATCTATATATGGACATTTAGGTGGCTTGCATGTCTTGGCTATTGTACACAACACTGCAATGAATATTGGGGCGCATGTATATTTTTGAACTATGGTTTTCTCTGGATATATGCCCAGGAGTGGGATTGCTGGCTCATATGGTAACTCTATTTTTAGTTTTTTAAGGAACCTCCATACTGTTCTGCATAATGGCTGTACCAGTTTACATTCCCACCAACAGTGTAGGAGGGTACTCTTTTTCCCACACCCTCTCCAGAATTTTTTGTTTGTAGATTTTTTGATGGTGACCATTCTGACTGGTGAGAGGTGATACCACATTGTAGTTTTTATTTTCATTTCTCTAATAATTAGCGATGTTGAGCAACTTTTCATGTGCTATTTAGCCAAATGTATATGTTCTTTGGAGAAATGTCTGTTTAGATCTGCCCATTTTTTGATTGGGCTCTTTGTTTTTTTGATATTGAGCTGCATGCACTCTTTGTATATTTTGGAGATTAATCCCTTGTTGGTCTCATTGTTTGCAAATATTTTCTCCCATTCTGGAGGTTGTCTGTTCATTTTTTTTTATGGTTTCCTTTCTGTGCAAAAGTTTTTGAGTTTAATTAGATCCCATATGTTTATTTTTGTTTTTATTTCCATTACTCTAGGAGACGGATCTAAAAAGATATTGCAGCGATTTATCTCAAAGAGTGTTCTGCTTATGTTTTCCTCTAAGAGTTTTATAATATACGGTCTTACATTTAGGCCTTTAATCCATTTTGGATATTTTTATGTATGCTGTTAAAGAATATTCTAATTGCATTTTTTTACATGCAGCTGTCCAGTTTTCCAAACACCACTTATTGAAGAGACTGTCTTTCCTCCATTGTAGGGTCTTGCCTCATTTGTTGTAGATTAATTGACCATAGGTGCATGGGTATATCTCTGGGCTTTCTATCCTGGTCCATTGATCTATATTTCTGTTTTTTGTGCCACTACCATACTATTTTGATGATGTAGCTTTGTAGTAGAGTCTGAAGTCAGGGAGCCTGACTCCAACAGCTCCAGTTTTCTTTCTCAAGATTGCTTTGGCTAATCATGGTCTTTATGTTTCCGTACAAATTGTAAAGTTTTTTGTTCTAGTACTGTGAAAAATGCCATTGGTAATTTTATAGGAATTGCATTGAATCTGTAGATAGCCTTGAGTAGTATAGTCATTTTGACAATATTGATTCTTCCAATCAAAGAACATGGTATATCTCTCCATCTGTTTGTGTCATCTTTGATTTCTTCATCAGTGTCTTAAAGTTTTGGAGTACAGGTCTTTTGCCTCCTTAGGTAGGTTTATTTCTAGGTATCTTATTCTTTTTGATATGATGGTAAATCGGATCATTTCTTTAATTTCTCTTTCTGATCTTTCATTGCCAGTGTATAGAAATGCAACAAATTTATGTGTATTAATTTTGTATCCTGCAAATTTACTTTACTCATTGATGTAGGAGATTTCTGGTAGCATTTTTAGGATTTTCTATGTATAGTATCCTGTCATCTGCAAACAGTGACAGTTTTACTTCTTCTTTTCCAAATTGGATTCCTTTTATTTCTTTTTCTTTGCTGATTGCCATGGCTAGGACTTCCAAAACTATGTTGAATAAAAGTGGCAAGAGTGAACATCCTTGTCTTGTTCCTAATCTTGGAGGAAATGCTTTTAGCTTTTCACCATTGAATATGATGTTAGCTGTGGGTTGGTTAAATACAACCTTTATTATTTTGAGGTATGTTTCCTCTATGCCCACTTTCTGGAGAACTTTTATCATAAATGGCTGTTGAATTTTGTCAAAAGCTTTTTCTGCATCTACTGAGATGATCATATAGTTTTTATTCTTCAGTGTGTTGATGTGGTGTATCACATTGATTGATTTGTGTGTACTGAAGAATCCTTGCATCCCTGGGATAAATCACACGATCTTGGTGTATGATCCTTTTAATGTATCGTTGGATTCAGATTGCTAGTATTTTGTTGAGGATTTTTCTGTCTATGTTCATCAGTGTTATTGACGTGTAATTTTCTTTTCTTGTGGTATCTTTGCCTGGTTTTGGTGTCAGGGTTATGTTGGTATCATAGAATGAGTTTGGAAGTGTTCCAAACACTGCAATTTTTTGGAATAGTTTCAGAATGATAGGTGTTAACTCTTCTCTAAATGTTTGATAGAATTTTCCTGTGAAGTCATCTGGTCCTGGACTTTTGTTTTTTTTGGAGTTTATTAATCACAGTTTCAATATTAGTACTTGTGATTGGTCTGTTCATATTTTTTATTTCTTCCTGGTTCAGTCTTGGAAGGTTGTATCTTTCTAAGAATTTGTCCATTTCTTCTAAGTTGTCCACTTTATTGGCATATAGTGGCTTGTAGTAGTCTGTAATGATCCTTTGTATTTCTGTGGTGTCCATTACAACTTCTTTTTCATTTATAATTTTATTGATTTGAGCCCTCTCCCCTTTTACTTGATGAGTGTGGTTAAGGTTTATCATTTTTGTTTATCTTTTCAAATAACCTGCTTATAGTTTCATTGATCTTTTCTATTATCTTGTTCATCTCTTTTCATTAATTTCTGCTCTGATCTTTATGATTTCTTCCCTTCTACTAATTCTGGGTTTTGTTTGTTCCTCTTTCTCTAGTTGCTTTAGGTGTAAGGTTAGGTTGTTTATTTCAGATTTTTCTTGTTTCCTGAGGTAAGATTGTATTGCTGTAAACTTCCCTCTTAGAACTGCTTTTGTGAAGATGGTAGTGGGGCAGGACACAGAGTTCATGTCTCCCCACAACTAGGGCACCTGCCAGACACTGTTGGGGGACCTTGATGCCCAAAGAAATGGGAGGAACCCCCAAGTGACCAAGTAGGATGTGGGGGGAGTGAGGGGGGAGGAGAAGTGGAGGCTGGACAGGACTGGTGCCCCTGAGGGGTGGCTGGGAGGGGAGGGGTTCCCACGCCTGGAGGGACCCTCAAGGGTCTCGGAGGATCACAGGGGAGCATGCCTAGCATTTTGCCTGCCCAATTGGACCCCAGGAAGCCTGCAGGGCTCCAGGCCGGGTCTTCCATTCTCTGGGGCCCCCTCTGGCCTCGTGGGTCCTAGGGGCATTGGAAGGAGGGAGAAGGGGGAATAGCAGCAGAAGCAAACATGGAGGGGCACTCTGGGATTGGAGGATCACGGGAGGTGTGGGGGACATTTCCCCCACCCTCTTGAGCCCCAGGAATGCTGCTGGGCTCCTGGATCTGGTCCTGCATCCTCTGGGGCCCTCTCCAGACTTGTGGGTCCTAGGAGCCTGTGAGGGAGGGAGGTGGGGGAAAGAGTAGAAGAGGTGGATGGTGGGTGGGTGACCTTCTACAACAGGAGGATCAGGGGAGGTGCAGCGGGCCTTTCACCTGCCCACTCAGCCCTGAGAAGCCTGCCAGGCTCCCAGGCCAGGTCACCTGCCCTCCGAGGCCCCCTCCAGGCCACGTTGGTCCTAGGGGAGTAGGAAGGAGGTGGGGGAGAAGAGGAGAGGCAGACGAGGAGGGGCTGTCTGGGATCTGAGGATCAAGGAAGGCATGCAGGGCACTTCCCACACTCACTTGGGCCCTGGAAAGCCTGGTACTCTGCCCTTTGGGTTCCCAGGCCTGGTACTCTGCCCTTTGAGGCCACCTCCAGCTGTAGGGGTCCTAGGGATGTAGGAGGGAAGGAGGAGGGGGGAAAAGGAGGAGAGGTGGTTGGGGGGAAAAGGAGGAGAGGTGGTTGGGGGGACCCTCCAGGGCCAGGGAATCAGGGGAAGCACCGCAGGCATTTCCCCCACCCACTCAGGCCCAGTGAGCCTGCTGGGGTCCTGGACCTGGTCCTCCACCCTCCAAGGCCAGAAGCACTGATGGGCGCCTTGTGCTACACTGAACCAAAGTCCAACCCCCTAGCCCCCTTAGCCGTGTGCATCCTAAGCATAGGCTCTGCCCACCACCTAAACCCCGCCCCTTCCTAAACCCCGGCCCCACACAGTGAAAGCCTTTTCTGGCTTTTTTTTCCTCCTCTTTTTCACTATTGCGGTTCTGTTTTACCTTCAGTTGTTGTTTCATCTGTATTTTTATTTTTTATCTTTCTAACATATCTTTTATTTTTCTAACCTTATTTTATTTTTACTCTTTGCTATTTACTGCTCCTTTTTTTCGTTTTTTTCTTTTTCTCACTCTGCATGGCTTGAGGGATCTTGGGACATGAGCTGGGGGTTGGGCCACAGCTCCTGCAGTGAGAGCTCTGAGTCTGAACCATTGGACTAACAGAGAACCTCAGACCACAGGGAATATTCATCAGAGTGAGGTCTCCTGGAGGTCCTCATCTTGGCACTGAGACCCAGCTCTACCCAACAGTCTACAAACTCCAGTGCTGGATGCCTCAGGCCAAACAACCAGTAAGACAGGAACACAATCCAATCAATCAATAAAAACATGAGATGACAAAAAAATATGTCACAGATGAAGGAGCAAGGTAAAAACCTACAAGACCAAATAAATGAAGAGGAAATGGGCAACCTACCTGAAAAAGAATTCAGAGTAATCATAGTAAACATGATCCAGAATCTCAGAAAGAGAATGGAGGTATGGATTAAGAAAATAAAAGAAATGTTTAACAAAGATTTAGAAGAACTAAAGAACAAACAGAGGCAAACAACACAATAAATGAAATGAAAACTACACTAGAAGGAATCAATAACAGAATAACTGAGGGAGAAGAACAAAAAAGTGAGCTGGAAGACAGAATGGTAGAAATAACTGCCGAGGAGCAGAATAAAGAAAAAAGAATAAAAAGAATTGAAGACAATCTCAGAGACTTCTGGGACAACACTAAACTAACCAATATTCGAATTATAGGGGTCCCAGAAGAAGAAGAGAAAAGAGAAAGCGTATGAGAAAATTTTTGAAGGGATTATAGTGGAAAACTTCCCTAACATGGGAAAGGAAATAATCAAGGCCAGGAAGTGCAGTGAGTCCCATACAGGAAAAACCCTAGGAGAAACACACCAAAACACATATTAATCAAACTAACAAAAATTAAATTCAAAGAAAAATATTGAAAGCAGCAAGGGAAAAGCAAAAAATAACATACAAAGGAATCCCAACAAGGTTATCGGCTGATTTTTCAGCAGAAACGCTGCAGGCCAGAAGGGAGTGGCAGGATATACTTAAAGTGATGAAAGAGAAAAAACTACAGCCAAGATTACTCTGTCCAGCAAGGATCTCATTGTGATTTGATGGAGAAATCAAAAGCTTTACAGACAAGCAAAAGCTAAGAGAATTCAGCACCACCAAACCAGCTTTATAACAAATGCTAAAGGAACTTCTCTAGGCGGGAAACACTAGAGAAGAAAAAAACACCAAAAAACAAACCCAAAACAATTAAGAAAATGGTAATAGGAACATACATATTGATAATAACCTTGAATGTAAATGTATTAAATGCTCCAACAAAAAGACACAGACTGGCTGAATGGATACCAAAACAAGATCCATATTTATGCTGCTTACAAGAGACCCATTTCAGACCTAGGGACACATACAGACTGAAAGTGAGGGGATGGAAAAAGATATTCCATGCGAATGGAAATCAAAAGAAAGCTGGAGTAGCAATATTCATATCAGACAAACTAGACACTAAAGTAGTGTTACAAGAGACAAGGAAGGACACTACATAATGATCAAGGGGTCAATCCAAGAAGAAGTTATAACAAATATAAATATTTATGCACCCAACATAGGAGCACCTCAGTACATAAGGCAGATTCTGACAACCATAAAAAGGGAAATTGACAGTAACACAATAATAGTAGGGGACTTTAACACCCCACTTACACCAATGGACAGATCATCCACACAGAAATAAATGAGGAAACACAAGCTTTAAATGACACAATAGAACAGACAGATTTAATTGATATTTATAGGACATTCCACCCAAAGGTGGCAGAATACACTTTCTTCTCAAGAGCACATTGAACATTCTCCAGGATAGATCACATCTTGGGTCACAAATCAAGCCTCAGAAAATTTAAGAAAATTGAAATTGTATCAAGCATCTTTTCTGACCACATGCTGTGAGACTGGCAATCAATTACCAGAAAAAAAAAAAAAACTGTAAAATACACAAATACATGGAGGCTGAGGAGTGCACTACTAAATAACCAAGAGATCATTGAAGAAATCGAAGAAGAATTTAAAAAAATACATGGAAACAAATGACAACAAAAACAAGACAACCCAAAACCTATGCAATGCAACAAAAGCAGTTCTAAGAGCGAAGTTTATATCAATTCAATCTCACCTCAAGAAACAAGAAAAATCTCAAATAAACAGTCTAACCTTACACCTAAAGCAACTAGAGAAAGAAGAAGAAAGAAAATCCAAAGTCAGTAGAAGGAAAGAAATCATAAAGATCAGAACAGAAATAACTGAAATAGAAAAGAAGAAAACAATAGCACAGATAAATAAAATTAAAAGCGGGTTTTTTGAGAAGATAAACAAAATTGATAAAACTTTAGCCACATTCATCAAGAAAAAAAACCAGACAGGACTCAAATCAATAAAATTAGAAATGGAAAAGGAGAAATTACAATAGACACCACAGAAATAGCAAGGATCATAAGAAACTACTACAAACAACTATATGTGAATAAAATGGACAACCTGGAAGAAATGGACAAACTCTTGGAAAGGTACAATTTTCCAAGACTGAAACAGGAAGAATTAGAAAATATAAACAGATCTATCACAAGTATTGAAATTGAAACTGTGATTAAAAATCTTCCAAAAAGCAAAAGTCCAGGACCACATGGCTTCACAGCTGCATTCTATCAAACATTTGGAGAAGAGGTAACACCTATCCTCCTCAAACTCTTCCAAAAAATTGCAGAGGGAGTAACACTTCAAAGTTCTTTCTATGAAGCTACCATCACGCTGATACCAAAACAAGACAAAGATATCACAAAAAAAGTAAATTAGAGACTAGTAACACTGATGTACATAGATGCAAAAATCCTGAACAAAATATGAGCAAACAGAATCCAACAACACAGTAAAAGGATCATAGACCATGATGGAGTGGGGTTTATCCCAGGAATGCAAGGATTCTTCAATATACACAAATCAATCAATGTGATACATCATACTAGCAAAATGAAGAATAAAAAATATATGATCATCTCAATAGATGCAGAAAAAGCTTTCAACAAAATTCAACACCCATTTATGATGAAAACTCTCCAGAAAATGGACATAGAGGGAACCTACCTCAACATAATAAAGGCCATATATGACAAACCCACAACAAATATCATTCTCAATGGTGAAAAACTGAAAGTATTTCCTCTACGATCAGGAACAAGTCAAGGGTGTCCACTCTTGCCACTATTATTCGACATAGTTTTGGAAGTCTTAGCCATGGCAATCAGAGAAGAAAAAGAAATAAAGGAATACAATTTGGAAAAGAAGTAAAACTGTCACTGTTTGCAGATGACAGGATACTATACATAGATAATCCTAAAGATGCCACCAGAAAACTACTAGAGCTAATCAACGAATTTGGTAAGGTTGCAGGATACAAAATTAATGCACAGAAATCTCTCACATTCTTATACACTAATAATGAAAAATCAGAAAGATAAATTAAGGAGCAATCATATTTACCATCACAACAAAAAGAATAAAATACCTAGGAATAAACCTACATAAGGAGGCAAAAGACCTGTATGCAGCAAACTATAAAACACTGATGAAAGAAATCAAAATGACACAAACAGGTGGAGAAATATACCATGTTCTTGGTTTGGAAGAATCAATATTGTGAAAACGACTATACTACCCAAAGCAATCTACAGATTCAATGCAATCCCTATCAAACTACCAATGGCATTCTTCACAGAATTAGAGCAAAAAATTTCACAATTTGTATGGAAACACAAAAGACCCCAAATAGCCAAAGCAATCTTGAGAAAAAAAAAAAAAAAAAAAAACAGAGCTGGAGGAATCAGGCTCCCCAACTTCAAACTATACTACAAAGCTATAGTAATCAAGACAGTATAGTACTGGCACAAAAACAGAAATATAGATCAATGGAACAGGATAGAAAGCCCAGAGATAAACCCACACACTAATGGTCACCTAATTTATGACAAAGGAGGCAAGAACATACAATGGAGAAAAGACAGCCTCTTCAATAAGTGCTCCTGGGAAAACTGGACAGCTACATGTAAAAGAATGATATTAGAACACTACTTAACACCATACACAAAAATAAACTCCAAATGGATGAAAGACCTAAATGTAAGACTGGATACTTAAAACTCTTAGAGGAAAACATAGGAAAAACACTCTGACATAAACCACAGCAAGATCTTTTTTGACCCACTTCCTAGAGTAATGAAAATTAAAACAAAAATAAACAATTGGGACCTAATGAACCTCAAAAGCTTTTGCACAGCAAAGGAAACCATAAACAAGCTGAAAAGACAACCTTCAGAATGGGAGAAAATATTTGCAAATGAAGCAATAGACAAAGGATTAATCTCAAAAATATAGAAACAGCTCATGGAGCTCAGTACCAAAAAAACAAACAACTCAACCAAAAAATGGGCAGAAGACCTAAATAGACATTTCACCAAAGAAGACATACATATGGCCAAGAGGCAAATGAAAAGATGCTCAACATCACTAATTATTAGAGACATGCAAGTCAAAACTACAATGAAGTATCACCTAACACTGCTCAGAACGTCCATCATCAGAAAATCTACAAACAATAAAAACTGGAGAGGGTATGGAGAAAAGGGAACCCTTTTGCACTGTTGGTGGGAATGTAAATTGATACAGCCACTATGAAGAACATTGTGGAGGTTCCTTAAAAAACTAAAAATAGAACTACCATATGACACAGCAATCCCACTACTGGGCATATACCCTTAGAAAACCATAATCCAAAAAGATACATGTACCACAATGTTCATTGCAGCACTATTTACAATAGCCAGGACATGGAAACAACCTAAATGTCCAACAATAGATGAATGGATAAAGACGACGTGGTACATACATACAACGGAATATTACTCAGCCATAAAAAGGAATGAAATTGGATCATTTGTAGAGATATGGATGGACCTAGAGTCTGTCACACAGAGTGAAGTAAGCCAGAAAGAGAAAAACAAATATTGTATATTAATGCATATATGTGGAATATAGAAAAATGGTACAGATGAACTTATTTGTAGGGCAGGAATAGAGATGTAGACATAGAGAACAGACATGTGGACATGGGGGGTAAGGGGAGGGTGGGATGAACTGGGATATTAGGTTTGACATAAATACACTACCGTGTGTAAAATAGATAGCTAGTGGGAACCTGCTGTATAGCACAGAGAGCTCAGTTCGGTGCTCTGTGATGACCTAGGTGGGTGGGATGGGGAGGTGGGAGGGAAGTCCAAGAGAGAGTGGATATAGGTATATGTATATAGCTGTTTCACTTCATTGTACAGCAGAAACCAACACAGCATTGTTAAGGAATTTTACTCCAATAAAAAATTAAAATTAAAATTAATAAATTAATTTTAAAAAGAATTGCTTTTGCTGCATCCCTTAGGTTTGGGATCATTGTGTTTTCATTGTTATTTGTCTCTAGGTATTTTTTTATTTCTTCTTTGATTTCTTCAGTGATCCATTGGTTGTTCAGTAGCATATTGTTTATCCTCCACATGTTTGTGTTTTTTTTACAGTTGTTTCCTTGTGGTTGGTTTCTAACTCATAGCATTGTGGTTAGAAAAGATGCTTGATATGATTTTAATTTTCTTAAATTTACCATGGCGTGCTTTCTGGCCCAGCATGTGATCAATCCTGGAGAATGTTCCATGTGCACTTGAGAAGAATGTGTATTCTGGTGCTTTTGGGTGGAATGTTCTATAAATATCAATAAAGTCCATCTGGTCTAATGTATCATTTAAGGCCAGTGTTTCCTTATTGATTTTCTGTCTGGATGATCTGTCCATTGATGAGAGTGGTGTTAAAGTCCCCCACTATTGTGTTTCTGTTGATTTCTCCTTTTATGGCTGTTTTATTTGCCTTATATATTGAGGTTCTCCTATGTTGGGTGCACATATATTTACAATTGTTATATCTTCTTCTTGGATTGATCCCTTGATCACTATGTAGTGCCCTTCTTGGTCTCTTGTAACAGTTTTTATTTTAAAGTTGATTTTGTCTGATATGAGTATTGCCACTCCAACTTTCTTTTGATTTCCCTTTTCATGGAATAACTTTTTCCATCCCCTCACTTTCAGTCTCTATGTGTCTCTAGGTCTGAAGTGGGTCTCTTGTAGACAGCATATATATGGGTCTTGTTTTTGTATCCATTCAGCCAGTCTATGTCTTGGTTGGAGCATTTAATCCATTTACATTTAAGGGAATTACTGATTTTGTATATTCTTACTGCCATTTTCTTAATCGTTTTGGATTTGTTCTTCTAGGTCTTTTTCTTCCCTTCCTCTTTTGTTCTCTTGTGATTTGATAATAATTTTAGTGCTGTGTTTGGATTCCTTTTTCTTTTTTGTGTGTTTATCTCTTGTAGATTTTTGGTTCACAGTTATCATGAGGTTTTGATACAGTAGTCTATAAATAAACAAGATTGTTTTAAGTTGCTTGTCTTTTATTTTCAAATGCACTTCCAATATCCTGCATTTGTGCTCTCCTCGTCTCACGATTGCTGGTTTTGATATATTTGTGTGTGGATGATTTCCTACCTTTCCTGTATGTTTGCCTTTACCGGTGTGCTTTTCCATTCATATTTTTCTTTTTACTAGTTGTGGCCTTTTCTTTTCCACCTAGAGAAGTTCCTTTAGCATTTGTTGCAAAGCTGGTCTGGTGGTGATGAATTCTCTTAGCTTTTTCTTTTCTGTAATACTTTTGATTCTCCATCGAATCTGAATGAGGGCCTTGCTGGGTAAAGTATTCTTGGTTGTAGGTTCATCCCTTTCATCATTTTAAATATATCATGCCACTCCCTTCTGGACTGCAGAGTTTCTTCTGAGAAATCAGCTGATGACCTTATGGGAATTCCCTTGTTTGTTATGTTGCTTTTCCCTTTGATGCTTCTAACATTTTTTCTTTGTTTCTAAGTTTTGTCAGTTTGATTACTCTGTGTCTTGACATGTTCCTCCATGGATTTTTCCTGCCTGGGACTTTCTGTGCTTCTTGGACTTGGGTGACTGTTTCCTTTCCCATGTTTGGGAAGTTTTCATCTATTATCTCTTCAATTATTTTCTCAGGTCTTTCCTCTCTCTTTTCTCCTTCTAGGACCCCTGCCATGGAAATGTCAGTGACTTTAATGTTTACCCAGAGGTCTCTTAGACTGTCCTTATTTCTTTTCATTCTTTTTTCTTTATTCTCTTCCACAACAGTGATTTCCAGCATTCTGTCTTCCAGATCACTTATCCGTTCTTCTGCCTCAGTTATTCTGCTATTGATTCCTTCTAGTGTATTTTTCATTTCAGTTATTGTATTGTTCATCTCTGTTTGTTTGTTCTTTATTTCTTCTAGCTCTTTGTTAAACATTTCTTATATCTTCTCGATCTGTGCCTCCATTCTTCATCCAAGATCTTGGATATCTTTACTATCATTACTCTGAATTCTTTTTTGGGTAGATTGCCTATCTCCACTTCACTTAGTTGTTCTGGGGTTTTATCTTGTTCCTTCATCTGGAACATATTCCTCTGCCAGCTTATTTTGTCTAACTTTCTGTGATTGTGGTTTCCATTCCACAGGCTGCAGGACTGTAGTTCTTCTTGCTTCTGCTCTCTGCCCCCTGGTGGGTGAGGCTGTCTAACAGACTTGTGCAGACTTCCTGATGGGAGGGACATGTTTCTGCCCACTGGTTTGTGGAACTGGGTCTTGTCCCTCTGGTGAGCAGGGCTGTGTCAAAGGATGTGTTTAGCAGGAAGCTGTGTGCTCAGGAAGACTTTAAGCACCCTGTCTGCTGATGAGTGGGGCTGTGTTGCTGCCCTGTTGGTTGTTTGGCCTGAGGTGTCCCAGCACTGGAGCCTACAGGCTGTTGTGTGGGACCCCCTCTTGGTGGAAAAATGGCAGCCTCCAGGAGTGCTCATGCCAGTGAGTACTCCCCAGAACTACCACTGCCAATGTATTTGTCCCTTCAGTGAGTCACAACCACCCCCTGCCTCCACAGGAGACCCTCCAATTCTACCAGCTAGGTCTGAACCCAGCTCTTATGAGGTCACTGCTTTTTTCACCATGTCCTGGTGCACATGAGACCTTGTGTGTGCCTTCCAAGAGTGGAGTTTCTGTTTACCCCAGTCTTGTGGAATTCCTCCAATCAAACACCACTGGCCTTCAAAGCGATTCTCTGGAGGCTCCTCCTCCCATTGCTAGACCCCCAGGCTGGGGAGCCTGATGTGGGGCTCAGAACTTTCACTCCTGTGGGAGAACTTTTGTGGTATAATTATTTTCCAGTTTGTGGGTCACCCACCCAATGGGTATGGGATTTTATTTTATCATAATTATGCTGCTCCAACTGTTTCATTGTGGTTTCTCCTTTTTCTCCTTTTTCTTTGGATGTAGGATATTCTTTGTGTTAGTTTCCAGCATTTTTTTTGTTGATGGTTATTCAGCAGTTAGTTGTGATTTTGATGTTTCTGTAAGGAGAGGTGAATTCACATCCTAATACTGCACCATCTTTCTGAGGTAGCCCCTGGAAACCTGGAGATCCCATCATGACATGGCTACTGCTATTATTTGGAGAAGCAATCTTACTCAACATGTTTATTAAGGTTCTACTTGTGCAAGACATTGATCTAAATTTTAAACCTATTATTACAGTAAATCTCAAGTAATCCATCTTTGATATATGTTATCTGATCTAAATAATCAGGTGTTTAATCACTCTGTTTTTATAAGAATGAAGCAAAACCCAAAGCTAAGAAAACCTCATATTCAGGATTTAATTAAGAAAAAAAGGAGGTCATACCCTTTAAAGAGTATCTCCTTGTACAACTGTTACTGAAGTTCTAAAGAAGGCCCTGCCTAGAAACACCTGTGCCCAGAGAAAAATAGGTTTGTGTTTCACTAGAGAAACAACAAAGTGATAGTATAACCAGCAACATTTAATAAATCTGACAGTACACTACTTTGTAGTAGGTATTAAGTACTGATCTGAAATCTATGAATCTTAATTCCCAATATACGACTTTGAGTCAGTCATCGACCACAAATCCAGGAATATCTCCAGAAAAATGGTAACATTCATACATGCTTGTTACCATGTGTTCAGACTTTGGTCTGAAAACACATTTGGCATAATCTGTGCATAGACATTTGTCTAAAATCCAGTGACCAGTACCCTTATAGGAGACAGAAGAGGAGCAGACACACACACAGAGGGGAAGGCCATGTGGTGACAGAGGCACAGTTTGGTGTGATGCAGCCACAAACCAAGGAATGTCTGGAGCTACCAGAAGCTAGAAGACAAGGAATGATTCTCCCCTAGAACCTCCAGAGCATGTGTGGCCCTGGTGACACCTTGATTTTGGACTTCTTGCCTCTGTAAATGAGAGAATAAATTTTTGTGTGCTGTTACCATGTTTATGGTAATTTATTACAGTAGCCATAGGCTACAAACACAGTTACCAAGTAAAATGCTTCTCACTGCTGAGACAATGCAAAGATGGTGTAATGGGCTCAATTGTGTTTCCCTAAAATTCATATGTTGAAGCCCAAATCCTCAATAACTCATAATGTGACCCATAATATTTGGAGACAGGGCCTTTAAAGAGGTAATTAAGTTAAAAATGATGCTTTTAGGGTGGGCCCTAATCCAATCTGACTGGTGTCTTTATAAAAAGAAGAGCTTAAGACAGATAGAGAGACACCAGGAATGCACATGCACAGAGGTGCTACCATGAGAAGAGGCAGGAGGGTGGTCATATACAAGCAAAGGAGAGAGGCCTCAGAGCAAACCAGCCATGCTGGCATCTTGATTTTTGATTTCCAGCATTCAAAACTGTGAGAAAATACATTTCTATTTTTTAAGCCACCCAGTCTATACAGTTTGTCATGGCAGCCCTAACAATACAGAGGACAAAGGGACTCACAGCTTTTGCCTTTGGAGTTCCCTATATACCCTAGTAAATTCCTTCCTCTTCAAGTTAACAAAGATAAAAGTAACCAAGATAAAACACAAAATGAAACTAAACAGAAAGCTTTTAGTAACAGTGACTAAACAATTAGTACCATTAAGAGAGACAGCCAACTGATTAAGCACTTGTCACAAATACGCATGGTGGATAGCTGTGGTAAGGATTTCAACTACAGTGCCTAACAAAGGCAGTATTTAGAAGACACTTGTCAGAGCTAGAAAGACCTTAGAAATCAACCAGTTGAATGTACTCATTCTACAGATGTAGAAACCAAGGCTCCAAAGATTTGTAACTTACCTTATCCTAGGAGACTTGGCTTGTGAGTGACAGAGTCAAGACTGTGACTCAGGTTCTCTGAACCCTAGAGCAACACATTCACCAATGCCTCACACACTATTCTCTTCTTTCAGTCCAGCAAACAATTTTTCCAAACTTCCCTGGTGCTTCCTTTTTCCCTTGGGATATATGGAGGGGAGATGCCACCCTTTGAAAGAGAGACTATCATGGAGCATGGAGTCTTTGATTTTGTTTGTTAGTGGTGGGATTCAATGGCACCTATCTGCTTCTCAGACAAACAAGCTCTACCCACCTGCTGCCTTGTGCCTTTAACACCAGCAGCAGAATCACATCAATCCAAGGGAAGCAATAATGCCTTCCAATTTAATTCTAAAAACTGTGAGAACAGGAACCATGACTGTTTTTTCTTAACATATACACATTTGGTGAAAGTATACTTGTATCTATACAGTGCATTCACCTTAGTTCCTTCTCTCCACCTCGAATGGAAAGAAATTTTTATATTATCCCTACCACAAACATATGGTGGGAGGGCAGACTGAGATGGAAAGAATAGGAGAGATTGTTTAAAATTCATCACTTTCTAGAAGAGTGGGGGAACTAACTTTTCCAGGCACTAGGCTAGCCAATTATATACAGTGACTCATTTAATTACTCAATTAATATAAGGTGAGCATAATCACTTCTTCACTCTATCACATTATCTGCTTCAATTACACTGCCTGGTTTTCTTCTTTAACACTATCTGAGATTATCTTGTTCACCAATTTTTCTCCTCCCTTCCTACTTCACATCGCCCCTACCTCAGCATTTCAATAAAACTCCATGAGAACAGGGATGTTATTTCTCAACTGTATTCTCATCACCTATGAGGTGGTCAATTAACATCTGTTGAGTAAGTCCATTATAGTGGTTCTTAAACTCTTGAATCAAGGATGCACACTAATCTTTTCCCATCCACGTGTAGATTATTCTGTTGAATATTTCTGGTTTTGAAACCTCACATTTAGTCCAACTCTCCCACTTTTCAGATGAGACTGAAGTCTGCTGCGGGCCCCGGCTTTTGTTTTTTAAGGTAGCTTTCACATCCTTGGAGCCTTTAAACATGAACCACAATTGCCCAGGCACACCCTCTCCCTGCTCCAACTTGCTTTCAACTTGATTATATTTGTCATTTTTTTTTTTTTTTATGTTTTTTTTTTTTTTGGCCGTGCCATGCAGCATTCGGGATCTTAGTTCCCTGAGCAGGGATCAAACCCATACTCCCTATAGTGGAAGCACGGAGTCTCAACAACTGCCCTGCCAGGAAGTCCCCAACTTGATTATATTTGAATTCTACTTCTAAGCAGATCTAGATTCCTGCTCAGGGACCATTAAAGCCATCTATGATAATTCCAAAATTGATGTTGGCACAAGTTCTCTCTGTTCTTAAGAATTTGATGTCTCCTATAAACTTTGCCTACTTATCTTTAAATAATTTAGAATGGTTATTGTTAAGATCAAGCTCCCCTAATCCCTCTACTTCCCAAAGTAGCACACACTAATAGAAAAACAAGACTAATATTGTTTAAAGCTCAAACACAGTCTGTGTTTTCATGAACACAAACACAACCCCAAAAGGAAGAAAAAAATTACAACATTCTATTATTCTTTACATCATTTTATATGCATATTTCTGATCAATAACTGCTTCTTACACTGGGAATTTATCCCAGTAAACTACGGCTTTAAGGAATACATTAAGTCTCCAACCAAAATGTGATCTAGGGGAAGTATGGTATGTTAAACAGCTAGAGACAGCATGGGTGCACAAAACTCACTTGCACCAAACTCACAATCAAGCATGCCAAGGCCCAAGTGGCATCCAGCCATCCCTTGTTTAGAAAACCAAGTTTAATTTGAATTACTTAAGCAACTGGATTTTGTGCTGATGCATTTTTCAGTGAATTGTGGGGGATGGAAAGCTTAGCCCAAGATAATTGAATTGCTAAAATATTTGCCTTCTGATTTAGAATTTTAAAGTAACTTTTGTTACAAATTCCCATATAATTGTTTCATATCCAAATTAAACCTGCCACATTTTCTCTCCCCTATAACCCTGATTGATTCAAGCTGCAGATTAACATTCCTTTTCTCTCCCCTTCAATTTATTCTGTCCATTTTTCAGGGTGTATTGAACGTCCTTACAATTCACAATAGAAATATCACAATAACTGCAGAGAAAATGTGGGCTGTCATAAACTACCAAAGCATGTTCTTGATTCAGAAATCCCAGAGGGCCTGTGTCTTCAAAGTAGATTTGTTCTCCACATATAAGCCTCATTTGTACATATTTAATTGTGATCTCATTCTCTATGGAAGAAAATGTTTCATTGGCTCTGATTTCCTTCTGATGTTTCTATCCCAGTTTGTTAATATTCTTGGTTCCTGCTGCATAGCCTTCAGAGCTACCCAAACTAGAAAAGTGCTTTGCTTGTACTTCAGGGATGGGAGTGGGAATAAATTGCTTTCTGGTTCTGAAACTCCTCAATTTTAAAAAAGGAAATAAAAACTTCCCAAAGAGGGTAGGTGAATATATTGCCAAGCTTGTCTTGTGCTCTTGGGTTTAATGTACAGAACTGTACATAATTATTTAGAAGAGTTCTCATATAAAGCCATGTCAGTGAAAATAGCTTTGCCAAATTTATCATAGGCTGCTACAGGCTGAGACACTGGCGCCACCTCAAAGAAATTCACATTTGCTAATATGAACTAGTAATTTTTGTTTTATTGTGCCTTTTGGAGGGAAACATCCTTTCTAATAAAAAGATACATCATCATTTCTTAGTATAAAAAATCAATTTTTGTATTGACAAGAATAATTAATCTTTTCCCTGTTATCTCTGTGGGACCAACTAGCAGTCAAAAAATTTAAATTTGATAAAAATTTTTATTTGGTCTTGACCTGCTATCTTCCTGCTCTCTGATTGCCTTCTCCAGGAGCTTTTAGGCTTCAAAAATTCACATAGTGAGACTTTTTCTCTAGATTTTGGTTTTATCAGTTAGAGAATTTGCCTTCTAATGAGTATTAAAATAAACTTCAAAATTATTTTTCTTTTTAAAAATATCTCTCAAAAGGGAGCCCTAGTGCACTGTTAGTGGGAATGTAAATTGGTGCAGCCACTATGGAAAACAGTATGGTGGTTTCTCAAAAAAACTAAAAATAGAACTACCATATGATCCAACAAGTCCACTTCTGGGTATTAATCCCCCAAAATGAAAATGTTAATTCAAAAAGATACATGTACCTCAATGTTCACAGCAATATTGTTTACAGTAGTCAAGATATGGAAGCAACCTAAGTGTTCATCTGTAGATGAATGAATAAAGATGTGGTGTGTATATATATACCATATATATACAATGGAATACTACTCAGCCACACACACACAAAAATGAAATTTTGCCATTTGCAACAACATGGATGGATTTGGAGGGTATTATGCTAAGTGAAATAAGTCAGACAGAGAAAGACAAATACTTTATGATACCACTTATATGTGGGGTCTAAAAAATAAAGCTAAAAAATATAACAAAATAGAAAAAAATTTTAATTTGAGAACACAGGAATTAAATGATTTAACTGGTGAGCCAGGGTCCAAAGACAAGTGACTCATAATATTATTGCTTCTGCTTGTTTTACAATATATTGCAGAACTGTTTATAATTTATTAAATGGGTTTATAACTGGTTGGGGGGGGATTGAGCTGAATAGATGGAACTATTTTAAAATAAAAATAAAATTAAAAACATAGCATTTCTTTACTTCTGATGACTAACCCTCATTAATAGCAGCTAGTTTTTACGTTTTATAAATTTTGAAATCATCTTTATTTGTAAGTTGAAAAAATGATATAATTTTGTTTTATTATTTAGATTTGCTTATCTGATAACAGTCCTCTAGAGAGGAAAAGGATTAGTATCTATTACTTATATAGCACTTTTTAAAGTGCACTGACATAGAAAACGAACTTATGGTTTCCAAAGGGGAAAGAGAATGGGGAGGAGGGATAAATTAGGAATCTGGGATTAACAGATAAACACTACTATATATAAAATAGATAAACAACAAGGACCTGACTGTATAACACAGGGAACTATATTCAATACCTTGTAATAACCTTAATGGAAAAGAATCTGAAAAAGAATCACACCTGAAACAATGTAAATCAACTATAAAAGTCAAAAAAAAAGGATCTATTGGAAGTGTGTTCTATAATCTGAGAGGGAAGAACTGAGCATGTAACACTAACCTTATCTGATTCAAATTAATCCTTTAAAATGTTCCATGGAAACAAGAACATCTGCCAGCCCTAAGTAACCAAAGAGACAAAGATTTTAGCTAATCAAACTAGAGAATTAGATTCTCTTAGTAGAACAGAATCAGGCATCCACTAGGAAGAAGACACGGTAGAAACCATTGCAGTGGCAGATGGAAGATACCTCAACATGTAGTGACCTAAGAACAAGATAAAGACAAAAGGCTATGTTTTCTCTCAAAGTTGACCAGAAGCACTGCTATTACTGAAATTAATTAATGCACATTTTGATTGGTCAATTCTGAATTGTTTTAGGAAATTTGAGTGTTCCAGCTGAGACTATTGGGAGTGGTGACTGGCTTATTGTATAAGAGTCTCAAATAGTCTAGATATTAATTTATGTTCCAAGGAATATCAGTAACATATTCTTTATCCTTCATCAGCCTGAGTAGCTTTCATAAAGGATATAACAGTTTTTAGAACTTAGAAGCAGAAAAAATCCAAAAATGTGTTAAATCACTCTCCTCTAGGTTCTTTGACCTGATGATCAAGGCCTCTATTTTGTCCTCTGTTCTATACCTCTGTGCTGAGTTCAGCTCTCCTCTTTCACATCCCACCTAAATGATCCATGGGCAAGTTCAGATTCTTTTTTAGCCTAACTACACCAAAGCACACCTTCCAAATGTCCCAGTGTAACCTATGCATGATGCAAAATCTATTTCTTAATCTAATGCTCAGATCACAATTTTTGACATTGCAATATCAGCATTAATTTTGAAACCTTGGCAAGAACCAAAGCATCATTCCTACCTAGGTGCCTAACAGTGCAGGGCTCTGAGACTTTGAAAAGCAAGAGCAACTTTTCTTTGTTTTCCATCTGCACAAAGCATACAAACTTCCACCAACTGAGTAATGCAAATTTAGTCAGCCATCTAACAATATTTCTAAATCTCATTACATTTCAGTATGAGAACTTACAAAAGACCCCCAAAAGTCACATTACAGTGTCTGATCTACAAGGCAAAGAAAAAATAGCTTGCAGTTTACCTTCCAAGGAAACAAAATTTTAAAAAGCATACACAAAACACTTCAATGTAACATTTTATGCACATTGCCACCAGAGAAACGAGCTGAAAGACCAAATGTTCTCATATCCGGCTATCCAGCTTCTTTTAACACAATTAGTGAAAAGAGGAATGATTATTTGTGTAATGTGAATATGACTGAAGTAGCCAACTTGTAACCTGCACGCATTTCTTTACACTGCTCATGCACAGACAAGCATGCTGTTCCCAGCCAGGAGATCAGGACAGAATCTAGTACTGATTTGGTTCTGTTGGTGCACACCTGGCATCACCAAAAGTTTTAACTCAGCCAGTCACCTGATAACTTACAGCTATTTTGGTCTACTTTTGTTTGATCTGGAGCTTGGAATTATATTGTTTCCACTTCCAGTTTTAGTGTTCTTGTTTTAGTTTTAAGCTTTCTTATAATGAATGAATCACTGAGCAAGATATTACCTAAATAACAAAAATTCAGAAAAAGCTTCCAGCTTTGTGTTGTCAATTACTATCTATACTAACTACTTTACCAACTAATCAGAGAAACACACAAACAGAAAAGTGATACTATTTTTCACATATCAAAATGGCAAATTTTAAAAATAGTAATAATCAGAGTTGACAATGATGAGAGTAAATATTAATTGGTACAGCTTTTCAGATTGATATTTGGCAAAAATATTTTAATCCAGTGATTCCATAACTAGGAATTGATCTCAATGAAATGATCAGGGATGCAAACTAGAACATAGGAATAAAACAAATCTTCATTGAGCTGTGTATAATGGTGAAATACCAGAAACCACCTCAATAACAGGAATTAGATAATTTATTAAACTTCTATATGTAGAGCTACTATTCAGCCATTCCTTGATTAAGAGCAATAATTTTATGAATGGGAATACTCTCATTATAAAACATTAATGTAATTCAGTGTAGAACATTACATTGTAGTAGACCAGAATATGCCACTCCAAAATATGCCTCTTTGGTATAAGAATTATTTTTAGCTTATTATTTTGAGAAACAGCAGACACAGGGAACCTCTGAGAACAGTATAAGTTACCCTTTCATAGAGAAATTTACATTTATATAGAAAATCTCTGTTTGCAAGGGTGTCTTCCTCTCAGTACCAGGAAGAAAAAGATGACTCTAAATCACAAGAGATTCTTACCAATGGAGAAGGCACCGATTTAAATCTGCATAATAAACCTTACCCATGTTCACTGTATTTTTCATGGTCACCTTCTCATAACTTGCTTCCCCCAACTCTTATTCCTTTGTTTTAATTGAAGATGGTATTTAAACCCAAATCCTAGCCACTTCTTTTGAGTTACTAATCCCAGAGTTTCTCCCATGTGTATATGAAATATACATGCTAATAAACTTGTTTGTTTTTCTCTTGTTAGTCTTTTGTTACAGGAGCTCTAGTTCCTCAAGGATAGAAGGAAAATATACTTTTCCTCCTCTACAATACAAAATTAAATAAAATGAAGTCTGGTTGCTCTCAACTTCATTAACAAGACATTGATTGTCTTATAAAACTCCAGTAGGATGTGACTTCCTGAGCAGTCATAGATTTTAGGTCAGCTTCAAAAAGAGACCAAGAAGAATGGGGAATTATTAGGATAATATGTTGAAACTGGACACATGTTCCTCTCTCAGGTTCAAGTGACTTTTAATAACTGATTGTCTGCTATTGGGACTCCAGACCCCAATTTTGACCAAGCCTCTGATTTGATCTATACCAGGGTTCACAATATGGAAAGAATGTGGTAAGGTGTACTGTTGTTACACTGGGCCACAAGCCTGGTAGATGGCTTCCATTAGAAGTTAGCAACATATCTGGTCACAGAAAAATTCAAGTTATTTTTTTCCAACCATGTTCCCAAATTATACCGTATTTAATTGTTTGTTACAAAGAATTGCTCCCCAAATTAGTAGGTTTTACTAATTAAACTAGTTTCATACCCTTAATCCCATTAAAAATATCCTAAAAGATTTTATTTAAGCCCAAGTTGCTTTAAAATAGAAAAATCTCAGCATTGTAATTAACCAAATTTTACTATGTGAAACACACACACAAAATATATGAACAAAGACATATGGAAAAACTCACATAAAAGAATCCAAGTGGTCCAGATATATATGGCATTTTCATTCCCAAGAGATATTTGACTTGTGAAGTCACGACATGGGTGGCAGCCCCAGTTGTCATCGCACTGATCACAGGCTCTGTAAGCAGGAATGTGGCACTACCCAGTTGTAGCACAAACATGGCCACCTAAGAGGACAAAGGAAGATGAAACTTCCCAAGCTTCCTAGAGGATTAATATCTGACACATTTTCATTTTCAGTACACAGATATAGGGAACTGATGTGAAATGTGTTCCTTAAATTTTATATATTCAATAGCTTGAGTTTTCTTGAGAACATTACTAGTTTCCAAGATTTCCCAGATGTTTTTGGGTATGATTACAAGTGCTTCAGTTAAAGTTAACACAGTCTTTTTCTGAATATTGACTTATTTTCTCTTTTCCCAATAATATATGTTACAAAAAAGAAAATATGTTCAAATCAGTTAATATATGGGGTTCTGTGGGGAAAAATAAAATTTGCGTTATCATATCTATATTTTTTTAAAAATCCAAAGGACATGATTCACTACTTTATACCCAGTAGGCTTAAAACTTTAAAAGCATTGAGGAGAAAAAGCCATTTCTTGAGTTTCTGCCAGGTTCTGAGAAATGGAAACCTACTGTTTTGACTAGATACTCCATCAAGTAGCTTTAAAGGGCAAATATTAATAGGAAAACATCAGGACTTATGTGTATATGGAGAAGAGCAAAAGACAGAAATAGGTTAAAGGTATATGTCTTAAGAAACCCAGGAATCAGTAGGAAAGTCATTCTCCTTAAACTTTTCCTTTCTGCTCCTAGCATCATGCTCCATTGCAAAACTATTTCATGGCCAGACAAAATCATCTCATCTGAGTAGAAGCTGTGCATTGAGCTCTGCTGGGCAAAAGATGGCAGCAAAAATCAATTCTCTTTTCTCTACTAACTACTAACATTGCAATGATTAGTTCAGAGAAAGAACTTTTAGGAGATGGCCCACTCTTTGACTGAATGCATCCATGTAAACTCAGTCATAGAGATTTGTTGTTTTGAAAGTAACATTAAATTATATTCATGAGTATCCACACTGGAAAATGAACACAAAGTGGGTCACGCTGATATATCCTCTTAATGTGTTAATTATAATATTTAGGTCAGGTCTTAAAATTCTTGTTGGAAAATAAGATTAACTATTAAAGAAAGCAAAGGAAAGAATAACAATGAGATCTCCTTCTATCAAGAGGTCACAGTGATAAAAATGAGAAGTATAAAGTGCTATCTAAGTACCACCAGAGCATACATTGCAAAATATATCATTTCCATCATATCACAATGCCCCTTGGCCAAAAGCAGTAATACTCTAAACTTGTATTAGGGTGGAGTTTTCTGGGCTCAAATCTGAAAACTTAAGTTCTGATTCTGGCTCTAACACATCCTAGTTTTTGTGACTATAGAAAGTCTGTTAAAAATGTCCAAGCCTCATGATCTATAAATAATTAGAATGATATCTGCCCTATTGATATTGCAGAATTGTTGTAAAATGAATATGAAATAATATATGAAAGAGCTTTGAAACCTGTAAAATGTGCAACATATGCGATGTACCTTGAATGTCATAAGGTGCCATATATATTTACCCAGCATGGAAAACTAGCCACGAGATTTCAAAATGTAGAAAGAGCCACACCATATTTTCCATTTCTGGAGAACATGAACAAATTTATCAGTGCAAAAAGAAATGTATTTGAACTGTTTGCATCTATGTGTCAGTTTGTCAAATAGAAATGTCCCAAGGGAAATACCCAATCAATCAATAGTATAGGTACAGTTGGAACACACTGATTCATAGTCTGTTGATCTTCATCCTGAAAACACAATTAGTTAAGAAAAATATTGAACCAATTTTTCCCAAGTATCTTTTACTAGTTAATTCCAAATTATGACACTAACTCTTAAAGGCCATGAGCATGAAATTAGCATATTATTGGGGTAAGATGAACTCCAGAGAGTTGGATTTTCATTTCAGCTAAATGCAGTATACAAGCAATCCAAATCTTTGAAATTATGAAACCTGTTTGCATATATGGAATTTTATGCATACATGGAATGTTAGAAAGTTCTTATCTGTATGCCAAGAAATCTTATTTTCATTTATGTTGAGAAGCAAACTCCTTTGGGAGGCCTCTTATAGATCATCACCATTTTACTTTCTGGTTTTTATTTGTTTCCTACCCAGCATCTACTTAAAAGGGTTAATGATTTCTCATGCCTGAGAAACAAACATCACCTAACCTGAAGTGAGTGATACACCAACAACTTCCAGCTAACCACCATCTTCTAGTAGCAACTTCTTTGCCATTTCCACAACCTGAAAGCTACAAATGGAAGGGTATGGGAAAAGTTCGAGATATAAAAAGAGTTCAGCCCTTTCAAATGTTCAAAATATATGTACCTACCTTACAATATAAATCAAAAAGGTGAAGTATCCTCCTTTAAAACTTATCCAAATACTCAAAGTATTTTTGTAATATTCTACTCGTACACATTTTTATACTTTAAAAAAAAATCTTCCCAGCAACGAATAAATTCCTAAAATGGAGAATTCTTGACTTTGAAAGTTCAACAAGCCCCTTAAGACCTTATTTCTGATACAAAATATTGTGTATGTGAAGGATGATTGCAAACATGTGAGATTTAGCTAAAAAGAAATTACTTTCTTCTGGATGACAACATTCTCCATAACCCAAAACAATGGCAGACATTTTAAGAGGGAAAAAGAGGAAGAGGAGGAGGGGGAGGGATAGGACAAGGAGGAGAAAGAAAAGAAGGAGAAATTTAAGAACTCCCCTTTCCCCAGCACCCAAATTTCAACAGTTTATTCACATCAAAATTAGGGATCTAGCATACAGAGGCTGAGGTACACAGGTTGAAGGCAGCAAGTACCTGTGCAACACAGGCTTTGTAAGAGGTGCCCACAGATGGAACTGTTGTTTCCAAGATTTTTCTGGAATTTAAGTATGCAAAATGAGGATCCTTCTAGAATATTTCGCTTGGAGGCCTAGTGTTTAAATTTTATGCCAATCTTAAGCAATTTTTAAGCTAATGACTTAATAAAGAGCTACATCAACGCCTTTTACTAATAATAAGAATGATGATAATTCTAATCTGGCTAGCCAATTCCCAAAACTTGCCCATGCAACATTTTATGAGAAAATAAATTTCTTACAATATATTTCAGCTGTTTGTAGTAATGTTGATGTTCTGGGCTAATGCTGAAAACCTCTGACACACATTATCAAGGTTCACTAGCATGATACTATTTGGTAATGCTTTTATAAACACCATATGTTCTATATAAATTGAATGTATGTCAGATTTCAGGCCATTTTTTGCAAGTGGCCTTCAAGTAGTGAAAAAAGAAAAGAGTGCATGGCAAACAACTATACTACCCAAGTGGATGGAATATTGCATGCATTTCAGGTTTTGTCAGTTTGTCTGCAGTCTGGCTCTCACATTATAACAAATCACTTATTTGTCTGTTCAGTGAATATTTATTGAATACCTACTAGGGGCAAGGCACAACACTGTTGCAGAATACAGAGATAAAGATATAGTTCACACTTTGAAAGACCTTATAAAGTGAGATGAAATGTTGATGTTGGGAGCAGGGAATGTTAACCAGGAGCATAAAGAACTGTAATGCAGGTGTTAATAGGAAGGTAAGGTCTAAGAAGCTGTTTGAGTGGGAGCTAAAACCCTAAAAGCCCTTTGTTCTCTACTGAGTATGGTATGCAGCTTTGAGGGAGAGAGCTAAATTGCTCGTGATAATAGGAGAACAACTGAGTACTGTGTAAGGATATGGCAGAAAAAACCTCTGTGTGACAAGAGAACATGAGAAAAAAATGTCAAATGGATGCCTATGAGGTTATGTGCTGTGGAATTCAGAATATAAAGCCCTTCTCCATAATATTCAGTAATAAAAAGGAATGGCCTATCAAGCCATGCAAAGACATGGATGAATCTTAAATGAATATTGTAAGTGAATGAAGACAGTCTGGAAAGGTCACATACTGCATGATTTCATTTATATGACTTTCTATAAAAGGCAAAACTATAGAGACAGTAAGCAGATCAGTAGTTGCCAGGGGCTTAGGTGTTGGAAAGTATGTAAAAGGCGAAACATAGGGAAATTTTTATGATGGTGAAACTATTCTGTATGATACTATAATGGTGTATATATGACATTAAGCAGTTGTCAAAACCCATGAACCTTAATGTGTGCAAATATTTAGAAAATCATTTGGAGGTCAGGAGACCCCAGGATGGAATGCAGAATGTGACAAAGAATCTAACTGATGACCAATGCTTCATTTATTCTCTATATATGTTTTGCCTTTTCTAGAGTGTCATTTAAATGGACTCATACAATATACCGATTTTTCAGACTTGCTAAATGTATGAACAAATCTCACTGAAAGGAATGCAGAAAATGTGCTCATGTGAATAACTCTGGAAATTGGTAAAGAATGTAAAACCAAAGGTAAAAAAGAAACACTGTACTTGAGTTGATACAGTTATTTCCCATGGGGGTAGAGGTTAACAATTCTGAAACCACTATAAATATACACTGGAATTGAAAAATCAAGTAAATGGATGGTCGACAGTGGGAGCCAGGTTTCTCACTATTGAATAAGTTATAGACAAGCAAGGGGAGAAGGCTAGAATGATCAGTATGGGAGGGATAAGAGTTGCAGACATCAATAGGAAACCATGTTTAGTTTAACACAGATATAGATGGATACATTTAGAAATATATAGGTATGTTTACATACTTTTGTTGATATACACACATATATGTCCTTGCTGTGTCAGCTGAAATGGCTTAGAAGCCAAAAACACCCCTGTGGCACACCTCACACCCAGATCTTAATCTCTAATACCATTGTCCAATGAAAGAAACCAGATCTCCTTAGAAAAATGGTTGATTCTAGGACTAGGGTAGGAAATATACACTATGAGCCTGGGTCATCTTGTAGTGCCAGAAAGTGAAAAAGAACTCCAAAATTAAATAACAAACAAACAAATAAATAAGTGGGAGTATATTAAGGAGGGACATAGAAGCCAACTGAAAAAAAGCTCCCAATGTTCAAAGCTAGAACAATCTGAAGAACAACATAAAGTAGTATTGAATTATAACCCAAAGGATAAAATAAATATGCTTGAATCCATACTGATATAAATGATTGATTAAATTTTAAAATGGGAGAGCTGGAAAACTACTGTTCAGAAGAATTCCAGTAATTTATGTAGATAATCCCCACTCTTTATCTTAACTCTCCTTTAACATAACTCTCACATGTTAAGAGTGGGCTGGGCATATTGACTTCTTTCCAAAAAATGCAGTATGGAAAAGTGGAAAATAGAGTAACTTAGAGAAACCTAACAAACTAACACTAGTTCAACCAGGTGATCCAGGTTAACATTAAGAGTGATAAGTTATGTTGATAGTCGATACTCTTAATAAGATGTGATGAGAATATCACTCTGTCTCTTTCATTTTCCTCCCAAAAACCCACAACCCCAGTTTAATCATAAGAAAAACATCGGACAAATCCCAATTGAGGGACATTCTAGAGAATACTGACCAGTAGTCCTCACAACTGTCAAGATCATCAAACACAAGAAAAGTCTCAGACATTTTCACAGTTAAGAGGAGCCTACCGGGAGACAAGACAACCAAATGTAATGTGGTATACCAGATGGGATCCTGGAACAAAAGAGAACATTAGGTAAAATTTAAGGAAACCTGATTACCATATATGGACTTTACTTAACAGCCATGTATCAATCTGATTCATTAGTTGTGACTAATACACCATGCTAATGTAGATATTAATAATAGGGGAAACTGTGGGTGGGTGGGGTATGTGGCAACTGTGTGTACTATCCTTGCAACTTTACTGAAAATCAAAAATTATTCTAAATCAAGGTTTGTTTTTTAAAAAAAGAAAGAAAAGGAAAGAAAACCTCCTCTACCTCTCTCACAGAAACTTCAGGTAAGTCTACATTTCTCCAACATGCATGTGTTGTTTAATATGAATTCCTGAGTTCTGCATACATGGGGACAGGGGAAAAGAGGGACTCTAGAAGCTCCAGGCAGCTGGGTTTCAGAGGCATGATATGTGTAAATAACCACACCAAGACAAGTCTGCACACATATAAAAGAGAGGAATAGAAAACGTGCCACTAGTTTTCAGAAGGAGAATGCAATACTGCTGGACAGGGATAAAATTGTATCTTGACACCTAAGGAATCCAAGAAGAAAGAAGTTATTAGAAAGCATTTCAGAAAGAGGGAAGAATATGAGTATAAAGCAGGACAGCATGGGATATGCTCAGAAGACATGGCATTGTGAGTTTAGAAGAACAACTAGCCAAAAGGGAGTAATAAAAAATAAAGCAAGACATTTTGAAGTCAAAGTATATAACACCTTAAAAATAGTGAAAAGAGAGTTTTCCAGGTGTGAGGGTCATCACTCTTCCATACATTTATTAAACACTTAATTTTGCAAACAAGTGTGGCTCAAAACACTGGCTCAAAAATCAGAGCTGTGCTTTGGTAGGATCAATCTGATGATAAAATGTGAAACAACTAGCTGGTTTAAAAGGTTAGTATGAGAAGAGTAGCAAGAGGAAAAAGGACAAAAGCAGCTAAACTGGACATAGCAGGAATGGAGAACAGATATGAGACAAATATTGAATTATCCAGTAGGCAGACTTATCATATGTTTAGGAAACAAACACAAATTATTTTTTATTTGATTTTTTATTGTGGAATATATCAGAAATTCACAGGGCTTAAGAATTATTTTATTTGGAATTGCATGTTTGAAGGCAGCCTCATAATCTTTTCAGTTCTCAGACTTTTCTAGATAAAAAAAGCCGCTAAAGCAAGAGGCAGTGGGAATCAGAACTGCTAGGGATGGACAACAATTTGACTCTTCTGCCTTCCATTCTGCTCTAGCTAAAGAAAATGAAAAAGTTTTAAAATGGGATGACTGGAGCATGATATTATTAAAAGAACACAGGAGTGGGGGTTGTAGGAGTGGTTGTATTTTTATTTTTCTTCAAGTGTTGTCTGGGGGATAGTTGTGAGAAGAGGTGGGAGATTTCATTGACTAAGTCTTCACATTTGAGCTAGATGGATCTGACAAAATCCATGGCCAAACTAGACAATTATAATACATTTTCTTACTCTTTTTTCATTAAGAATTGTGTTAAAATTTAAATGGCTATAGACACATTCCCTATCTTCTTGTGGGGGATGGAGGGAGAAAATGATAAATTAGAAAAGGTAAAAATAAAATCTCAATTTAATTTTGGTTATTTGACATAGTGATACTACTAGCATTAAATTGATCTTATTCTTATACAAGTTATTCAACACATATTTATTCTCTACCAGCTGTTAGAATTATAGAGGCCAACAATCTCTGTTCTATAGAAACTAACAGTCCAGAGAGACATTCAAGATGGCGGAAGAGTAAGATGTGGAAATAACCTTCCTTCACACAAATACATCAGAAATACATATACATGTGGGACACTCCTACAGAACACATACTGATGCTGGCGTAAGACCTCAGACTTCCCAAAAGGCAAGAAACTCCCCACGTACCTGGGTAGGGCAAAAGAAAAAAGAAAAAAAAAGAGACAAAAGAATAGGGATGGGACCTGTACCACTGGGAGGGAGCTGTGAAGGATGAAAAGTTTCCACACACTAGGAAGCCCATACACTGGCAGAGACGGGGGATGGTGGGGGAGAAGCTTTGGAGCCACGTAGGAGAGCACAGCAACAGGGGTGCAGAGAGCAAAGTGGAGAGATTCCTGCACAGAAGATCAGTGCCGACCAGCACTCACCAGCCTGAGAACCTTGTCTGCTCACCTGCCATCCGGGACGGGTGGGGGCTAGGAGCTGAGGCTAGGGATTTGGAGGTCAGATCCCAGGGAGAGGACTGGGGTTAGCTGCGTGAACACAACCTGAAGGGGACTAGTGCACCACAGCTAGCCGGGACGGAGTCCAGGAAAAAGTCTGGACGTGCCTAAGAGGCAAGAGACCATTGTTTCATGGTGCACGAGGAGAGGGGATTCAGAGTACCGCCTAAAGAAACTCCAGAGAGAGGTGCAAGTGGAGGCTATCAGCGCAGACACCAGAGACGGGCATGAAACGCTAAGGCTGCTTCTGCAGCCACCAAGAAGCCTGTGTGCAAGCACAGGCCACTATCCACACCTCCCCTCCCAGGAGCCTGTGGAGCCCGCAATTGCCAGGGTCCCGTGATCCAGGGACAACTTCCCCGGGAGAATACACAGCACACCTAAGGCTGTTGCAACGTCACGCCAGCCTCTGCCACCACAGGCTTGCCCCACATTCTGTACCCCTCCTTCCCCCCCGCCTAAGTGAGCCAGAGCCCCCTAATCAGCAGCTCCTTTAACTCCGTCCTGTTTGAGTGAAGAACAGATGCCCTCAGGCGACCTACACGCAGAAGGAGGGCCAAATCCAAAGCTGAACCCCAGGAGCTGTGCGAACAAAGAAGAAAATGGGAAATCTCTCCCAGCAGCCTCAGGAGAAGCAGATTAAATCTCCACAATCAACTTGATGTCCCTGCATCTGTGGAATAACTGAATAGACAATGAATCATGCCAAAATTGAGGTGGTGGACTTTGGGAGCAATCATATATGTATATTTTTCATTTTTCTCTTTCTGTGAGTGTGTATGTATATGCTTCTTTGTGTGATTTTGTCTGTAGAGCTTTGCTTTTACCATTTGTCCTAGGGTTCTGTCTGTTCTTTTTTTTTTTTTTTTAGTATAGTTTTTAGCACTTGTTATCATTGCTGGACTTGTTTTTTGGTTTGGTTTCTCTCTTCTTTCTTTCTTTTTCTTTTTTTCTTTTTTTATTACTTTATAATTTTTTTATTTTTAATAATTATTTTTTATTTTAATAACTTTATTTTATTTATTTTTCTTTCTTTCTGTCTTTCTTTTTTTCTCCCTTTTCTACTGAACCGTGTGGCTGAGAGGGTCTCGGTGCTCCGGCCAGGTGTCAGGCCTGTGCCTCTGAGGTGGGAGAGCTGAGTTCAGGACACTGGTCCACCAGAGACCTCCTGGCTCCATGTAATATCAAATGGTGAAAGCTCTCTGAGAGATCTCCATCTCAAGGCTAAGACCCAGCTCCACTGAACGACTAGCAAGCTACAGTGCTGGACACCCTATGCCAAACAACTAGCAAGACAGGAACACAACGCCACCCATTAGCAGAGAAGCTGCCTAAAATCATAACAAGGTCAGAGACAGCCCAAAACATACCACCAGACGTGGTCCTACCCACCAGAAAGAAAAGATCCAGCCTCATCCACCAGAACACAAGCACCAGTCCCCTCCACAAGGAAGCCTACGCAACCCACTGAACCAGCATTAGCTACTGGGGCAGACACCAAAAACAATAGGAACTATGAACCTGCAGCCTGGAAAAGGAAACCCAAAACACAGTAAGCTAAGCAAAATGAGAAGACAGAGAAACACACAGCAGATGAAGGAGCAAGGTAAAAACACAACAGACCAAACAAATGAAGAGGAAATAGGCAGTCTACCGGAAAAGGAATTCAAAGTAATGATAGTAAAGATGATCCAAAATCTTGGAAATAGAATGGAGAAAATACAAGAAACGTTTAACTAGGAACTAGAAGAACTAAAGAGCAAACAAACAATGATGAACAACACAATAAATGAAATTAAAAATTCTCTACAAGGAATCAATAGCAGAATAAGTGAGGCAGAAGAACGGATAAGTGACCTGGAAGATAAAATAGTGGAAATAATTACCTCAGAGCAGAATAAAGAAAAAAGAATGATAAGAATTGAAGACAGTCTCAGAGACCTCTGGGAAAACATTCAGTGCACCAACATTCGAATTATAGGGGTCTCAGAAGAAGAAGAGAAAAAGAAAGGCACTGAGAAAATATTTAAAGACATTATAGTTGAAAACTTCCCTAATATGGGAAAGGAAATAGTCAGTCAAGAACAGGAGGTGCAGGGAGTCCCATACAGGATAAATCCAAGGAGAAACATGCTAAACAAATATTAAACAACCATCAAAAATTAAATACAGAAAAAATATATTAAAAGCAGCAAGGGAAAACCAAGAAATAACATACAAGGGAAACCCAATATGGTTAACAGCTGATCTTTAAGCAGAAACTCTGCAAGCCAGAAGGGAGTGGCAGGATATACTTAAGGTGATGAAAGGGAAAAAACTACAACCAACATTACTCCAAACAGCAAGGATCTCATTCAGATTTGACAGAGAAATTAAAACATTTACAGACCAGCAAAAGCTAAGAGAATTCAGCACCACCAAACCAGCTTTATAACAAATGCTAAAGGAACTTCTCTAGGCAGGAAACACAAGAGAAGGAAAAGACCTACAATAGCAATCCCCCCAAAATTAAGAAAATGGTAATAGAAAAATACACATTGATAACTACCTTAAATGTAAATGGATGAAATGCTCCAACCAAAAGACATAGACTAGCTGAATGGATACAATTACAAGACCCGTATATATGCTGTCTACAAAAGACCCACTTCAGACTTAGGGACACATACATCCTGAAAGTGAGGGGATGAAAAAAGATATTCTATGCAGATGGTAATCAAAAGAAAACTAGAGTAGCAATTCTCATAACAGACAAAATAGACTTTAAAATAAAGACTATTACAAGAGACAAAGAAGAACACTACATAATGATCAAGGTATTAATCCATGAAGAAGATATAACTGTAATATTTATAATTGTAAATATTTATGCACCCAACATAGGAGCACCTCAATACATAAGGCAAATACTAACAGCCATAAAAGGGGAAATCGACAGTAACAAAATGATAGTATAGGGGATTTTAACACCCCACTTTCACCAATGGACAGATCATCCGAAATGAAAATAAATAAGGAAACACAGCTTTAAATGATACATTAAACAAGATGGACTTAATTGATAATTATAGGACATTCCATCCAAAAACAACAGAATACAATTTCTTCTCAAGTGCTCATGGAACATTCTCCAGGATAGATCATATCTTGGGTCACAAATCAAGCCATGGTAAATTTAAGATAATCGAAATCATATCAATTACCTTTTCTGACCACAACACTATGAGACTACATATGAATTACAGGGAAAAATCTGTAAAAAATACAAATGCATGGAGGCTAAACAATACACTACTTAATACCAAGAGATCACTGAAGAAATCGATGAGGAAATCAAAAAATACTTAGAAACAAATGACAATAAAAACACAATGACCCAAACCTATGGGATGTAGCAAAAGCAGTTCTAAGAGGGAAGTTTATAGCAATACAATCTTACCTCAAGAAACAAGAAACATCTCAAATAAAAAACCTAACCTTACACATAAAGTAAGAAGAGAAAGAAGAACAAAAAAACCCCAAAGTTAGCAGAAGGAAAGAAATCATAAAGATCAGATCAGAAATAAATGAAAAAGAAGTGAAGGAAACAATAACAAAGATCAATAAAACTAAAAGCTGGTTCTTTGAGAAGATAAACAAAATTGATAAACCATTAGCCAGAATCATCAAGAAAAAATGGGAGAAGACTCAAATCAATAGAATGAGAAATGAAAAAGGAGAAGTAACAACTGACACTGCAGAAATACAAAGGATCATGAGAGATTTTTACAAGCAACTATATGCCAATAAAATGGATAACCTGGAAGAAATGGACAAATTCTTAGAAAAGCACAACCTTCTGAGACTGAACCAGGAAGAAATAGAAAGTATAAACATACCAATCACAAGCACTTAAAAAACTTCCAACAAAAGCCGAGGACCAGACGGCTTCTCAGGCGAATTCCAACAAAAAAAACTTCCAACAAAAGCTCAGGACCAGACGGCTTCTCAGCCGAATTCATCAAACACTTAGAGAAGAGCTAACACCTATCCTTCTCAAAATCTTCCAAAATATAACAGAGGGTGGGAAACTCCCAAACTCATACTATGAGGCCACCATCACCCTGATACCAAAACTAGACAAAGATGTCACAAAGAAAGAAAACTACAGGCCGATATCACTGATGAACTTAGATGCAAAAATCCTCAACAAAATACCAGCAAACAGCACATTAAAAGGATCATACATCACAATCAAGTGGGGTTTATCCCAGAAATGCAAGGATTCTTCAATATACACAAATCAATCAATGTGATATACCAGATTAAAAAACTGAAGGATAAAACCATATGATAATCTCAATAGATGGACAAAAAGCTTTCAACAAAATTCAACATCCGTTTATGATAAATACCCTCCAGAAAGTAGGCATAGAGGGAACCTACCTCAACATAATAAAGGTCATATATGACAAACCCACAGCCAACATCTTTCTCAATGGTGAAAAACTGAAACCATCCCCTCTAAGATCAGGAGCAAGACAAGGGTTTCCCTCTCACCACTATTATTTAACATAGTTTACGAGGTTTTAGCCACAGCAATCACAGAAGAAAAAGGAATAAAAGGAATCCAAATCAGAAAAGAAGAAGTAAAGCTGTCACTGTTTGCAGGTAAAATTATACTCTACATACAGAATCCTAAAAGCTCTACCAGAAAACTACTAGAACCAATGAATGAATTTGGTAAAGTAGCAGGATACAAAATTAACACACAGGAATCTCTTGCATTCCTATACACTAATGATGAAAAATCTGAAAGAGAAATTAAGGAAACACTCCCATTTACCACTGTAACAAAAAGAATAAAATACCGAGGAATAAACCTATCTAAGGAGACAAAAGACCTGTATGCAGACAACTCTAAGACACTGATGAAAGAATTTAAAGATGATACAAACAGATGGAGAGATATACCATGTTCTTGGATGGGAAGAATCAACATTGTGAAAATGACTATACTACCCAAAGAAATCTACAGATTCAATTCCATCCCTATCAAACTACCACTGGCATTTTTCACAGAACTAGAACAAAAAATTTCACAATTTGTATGGAAACACAAAAGACCCCAAATAGCCAAAGCAATCTTGAGAAAGAAAAATGGAGCTGGAGGAATCAGGTTCCCGGACTTCAGACTATACTACAAAGCTACAGTAATCAAGACAGTACGGTATTGGCACAAAAACAGAAATATAGATCAATGGAACAGAATAGAAAGGCCCGAGATAAACCCACGCACATATGGTCACCTTATTTTTGACAAAGGAGGCAAGAACATACAATGGAGAAAAGACAGCCTCTTGAATAAGTGGTGCTGGAAAAACTGGACAGCTACATGTAAAAGAATGAAATTAGTACACTCTCTAATGACATACACAAAAATAAACTCAAAATGGATTAAAGACTTAAATGTAAGGCCAGACACTATAAAACTCTTAGAGGAAAACCTAGGCAGAACTCTATGACATAAATCACAGCAAGATCCTTTTTGACCCACCTCCTAGAGAAATGGAAATAAAAACAAAAATAAACAAATGGGATCTAATGAAACTTAAAAGCTTTTGCACAGCAAAGGAAACCATAAACAGGATGAAAAGACAACCCTCAGAATGGGAGAAAATATTTGCAAATGAAGCAACTAATAAAGGATTAATCTCCCAAATTTACAAGCAGTTCATTCAGCTCAATATCAAAAAAACAAACAGCCCAAACCAAAAATGGGCAGAAACCCTAAATAAACATTTTTGCAGAGAAGATTTACAGATTGCCAATAAACACATGAAATCATGCTCAACATCACTTATCATTAGAGAAATGCAAATCAAAACTACAATGAGGTATCACCTCACACCAGTCAGAATGGCCATCATCAAAAAATCTACAAATGATAAATGTTGGAGAGGGTGTGGAGAAAAGGGAACCCTCTTGCACTGTTGGTGGGAATGTAAATTGATACAACCACTATGGAGAACAGTATGGAAGTGCCTTAAAAAAAACTAAAAAATAGAACTACCATACAACCCAGCATTCCCACTACTTGGCATATACCCTGAGAAAGTCATAATTCAAAAAGAGTCATGTACCACAATGTTCATTGTAGCTCTATTTACAATAGCCAGGACATGGAAGCAACCTAAGTGTCCATCAACAGATGAATGGA
This sequence comes from Balaenoptera borealis, assembly GCF_965194805.1. Taxonomy (NCBI): domain Eukaryota; kingdom Metazoa; phylum Chordata; class Mammalia; order Artiodactyla; family Balaenopteridae; genus Balaenoptera; species Balaenoptera borealis. The sequence goes on from NC_138876.1 coordinate 44,888,493, forward strand.
AAAAGAAGATGTGGCACATATTTACAATGAAATATTACTCCGCCATAAAAAGAAACGAAATTGAATTGTTTGTAGTGTGGTGACTCTATGACCTAGAGTCTGTCATAGAGAGTGAAGTAAGTCAGAAAGATAAAAACAAACACCATATGCTAACACTTATATATGGAATAAAAAAAAAAAAAAAACAGGTTATGAAGAACCTATGGGCAGGACAGGAATAAAGATGCTGATGTAGAGAATGGACTTGAGGACACAGGGAGGGGGAAGGGTAACCTGGGACAAAGTCAGAGAGTGGCATGGACTTATATATACTGCCAATTGTAAAATAGATAGGTAGTGGGATGCAGCTGTTTAGCACAGGCAAATCAGCACAGTGCTATTCGACCACCTAGAGGGGAGGGTGGGAGGGAGATACAAGAGGGAGGAGATATGGTGATATTTGTATATGTATAGGTGATTCATTTTGTCATAAAGTAGAAACTAACACACCATTGTAAAGCAATTATTCTCCAATAAAGATGTTAAAAAAAAAAAGAATTGGTATGTTTAGCTATTGATTCTATATAAAAAAAAGAAACTAACAGTCCAGAAAGGGAGGTAAATACATGGAAAATATTTTCTGGTAGATGAGAAGTCCTATAATGTAAGTTATGAGCAATGTCTCATAGAAGAAGTAAGGATAATCACTTAAAACCATATTAAGAGATGTCAGTGAAGATTTGTCTGAGATGATTATATTTAAGCTGAGCCCTGAATGACATACAAGTGTTGTCATATAAATGGTGTTAGAAAGGACCTTGAAGGTCTCAAGAATGGCAGGTACACAGTTGTACAGCCAAGTCCATTGCCCTACCAGATACCAGACAAGTCATGCCTAGCACACAGGCTGCTGCTACTCTTAAGGAGATAAAATGTTGGAGAGAACTAGCACAATGCCTGGCCGGAGCAGGTGCTGGATTGAATTTCCTTGCTTCCTTTCTCAGTATTAGTTTAAAAAGCTGTGTAGCATAGCACTTAAGAGACTGTATACTTGAGTCCAACTCCTACCCGCCAATTCCTAACTATGAGATTCTAAATAAGTCGCTTAACTTTCAATATGTTCATCAGTATATTGAGAAGTATAATATTATTTATTTCATAAAATGCTGATGGAGATCAAATATATGAATACATGCAGTAAGCTTAGAACAGAGTTTGGCACATAGTAGGATAATAAATATTATTACTCTTTTTAATATGAGGAATTTTCAATCTATAATTTTAAGGATGTTATAATCCTAAATTTATTAAGTGAATTGCATCTTAGATTTGCCAGGTACAAACACAGCTGGAAAGATTTAGAGTAAACAGAGTAATGGCTTCCTGTCTGTAATGGTTGTGAAATAGTAAAACATCATCAAAAGGGACTTTAGATTGTCTTCCCCAGCATTACAAAAGAATAAATTCGATTTTTCTGGAAGGAGTAAGAATGATGTGTTGAATAAGCAGGCTAAATGAGTTAACATCTTAAATCCGTTCTATACTCATGATCCTATTATTTAGAAAATGCAAAAAAATATTTAGTACAAAATAAAAAGTAAATGGAAAATCTCTTATTTGGTCTGCAGCTGGTTTTTATCATTTGTGAAGACATAAGACTATGTGTTTCCAGAATGTACCAGTATGAAATAAAAGACTCTGTCACTAAACACCCCCACCTATGCCACCCCATGCTTGTGCAACTGTTGAATAAAGGAGTCGTATATCCCCACATCCTCCAGGGCAGAAATCTTGTCCTGTGGTTGCTTCAGAAAAGTAAAGCTTGGGGAAATTTCCAAAGGTAAATGGATGGAGGACAATCCCAGACTCCTCTAAGTTCTTGGGAAAAGGAATGGGCAAAGTGCCCATTATGGAGAATAATAAGAGCTACAGGGAAAAGAGAACAATGGTTTTTAAAGTGCCATAATTTTTAATGAGTGTTTGTTTCCCCAACAAAAATGCTTATGAGTGTTTGTTTCCCCAACAAAAATGCTTTGTTTCCCCAACAAAAATGGTTCCACCTTGCCTTGAAATTAACACCTCATTGCTATATGCAAGCAATCAATTCCTCTCTTGGCTGCTACCGTTTTTTGGCTAGAAAATTTTTCCTTGTTTTGAAAAGTAACAATAATAGTGCAAACTTACATCAGTAACATTAGCGTTTCTTTGTAGAATGAGACATTTAATGTATCTTATAAATAGATGACAGAAATGGAAATAAAAATATTCCCAGAACAGTTAGTTCAGTCACAATCAGATAGTGCATGAGTTCTACTCACAGAGGTCCCTACTGTGTTACAAAACCATTACAATAAAACTAGAAAATCAACAACAATAAAGTTATGCAGAGGGAAATAAACCAGACAAAAATAATACAATGGATACATTTTTATAAATCTCTAGAAAATATAAATTAATCTATAGTGCTTAGTGGTTGATGAGAAGGGGGTTTCCTAAAGGAGTGAGAAGAAGGTCAAGTATCAGGGGAATAATTTAAGGGAGTGACAGATATTTTCATTATATTGATTGTTGTGATGGTTTCATGGGTATACCCATATGTCAAAACTTACTCCAAATATGTGGAATTTATACTTCGATAAAGATGTATTTAAAGAGCCCATAATGTAATCTACAACATAGAAACGTATCACATTACATCACTGTGGTGTAAAAGTACATTTTATACTAGCAACATAAAAGAAATAGTAAGGGAGAAGAGAAATAGGAAAGATTTATTTTACATGAATGACAATGAATGAGAGGTATTTGAATGTATTATGACTCACATATGTACAGTTTACCTAAACGGTGATCAAACCACTACAAGGCAACGTCTGTTTATTTTGATGAAGGCAACCTACAGTAATGAATGCACCATTTTTAATGCAAGAAAGATCAAGTAGACAATAATAATAATAATATTAAAGACATAACAACATAATCAGTAAGGTAGACATTAAGAAACACTTTTTCCCCCAAGTGCTCATGAAACATTCACAAAAATTTATTATATATTAGGTTATAAGGAAAATGTTTGTAAATTAGAAAATGTAGAGCTATTACAAATAATAATCTCTGACCACAATGCAACAACAGTAGAAATTATAGACAAAATTGAAAAAAAAAGCCTCATTCATTTGGAAATTTAAAACACTTTTCCTAAATAATTGTTGGGTGAAAGGAGAAATATGAACTGAAATCACAAAAGTTCTAAAAAAATCAATACTGAAACACAATCATAATCTATAGAAACTATTTCAAGCGATAAGCATAGGAAAATTCATAGTCCTAAATGTTTTTATAAATAAAAAAATTTTAAGTTATAATAAATAAATTGAATTCTTAGCTCAAAAACTAGAAAAATGATAAACTAAAAAAATAGCAAAAGGAAGGAAATAATAAAGATAAAAGCAGAGATACCAATAGAAAAAAAAAAGATCTACTATTTCAAAATCCTGTTATTTAAAAAAATAAAGAATTAACAAAATAGACAAACCACCAGCTAATTTGTTCATGAAGAAAGGATAAAAGCACAAATATAAAAATAAGAATTGACCAAGGGGAAAAAAGATTAAAATAAGAGATTATTTTAAAATCATAAGAAATTAAAGACCTACATACAAATGAATTTGAAAAGCTACACGAAAATGATAATTTTCTACAGAAATTTTCTAGCAAAATTCCAATTGCCAAATTTGACAAATTAGAGATAGAATGCTTAAACTGATCAACTTTTGTAGAAGAAATAGAGTACATTATCAGTAAGTCACCCCAAAGAGCACCAGGGAGCAAATGATTTCAATGGGAGATTCTTTAAAGGAGGATTCTACAAAACCTTCAAAGACTAGATGTTCCAAAAGTATGATACATTGCTTAAGAACATTGGAAAAGAATGTTAAGAAGAAAGAAAAACATTGATAACTAGATCTGATAAAGATAGTACAAAAACGAAAACTATACACCAATACCACTGAAGAAGAATAATGCAAAAGTACTAAATAAAAATTTAATAAACAGAATCCAAACCACAATAAGAATAAAATAGAGGTGTGGCCAAGATAGTGGAGTAGGAAAACCCTGAACTCACCTCCTCCTATGGGCACACTAATATTACAACTATTTACAGAGCAACTATCTATGAGAACAACCTGAAGAGTAGCAGAAATGATGTTCCACAAACAGAGATATAAAAAGGAAACCACAATGAGATGGGTAGAAGGGGCAGAGATGCAGTACAGTCAGGAACCACACCCTAGGTAGGCAACTCACGAATGGGAGGACAATCACAATTGCATGGGTTCTCCCCAAGAAGTGATGGGTCCTAGTCACACATCAGGCTCCCGAGCCTGGGGGTTCTACACCAAGAAAATGAGGTCCCATAATGTCTGGCTTTAAAGACCAGGAGGACTTGCATACAGGAGAGCCCAGAGAGTTGTAGGAGCAGAAACTCTCTTCTTAAAGAGTGTTTGTGAAGTCTCACATGTTCCACGTCCCAGCATGAAGGCAGTGATTTAAAATGAGCCTGGGTCAGATCCAACTGCTGATCTTTGAAAGTCTCCTAGAGAGGCAGGAGGTAACTGGGGACACAGATGCTGGGGTCAGCCATTTTTTGGAGCTTGTTCTACCACAAAGACACTGGTGCTAGCAAGTGACATTTTGAAATCCTCCCGCTAGTCTATTAGTCCTGAGGGCATACTTGTCCACCAGTGGGCCAGCACCATCCTGGGCCCACGACAGCTAGCCACCTGGGGATGCAGCCCTGCCCAACCGTGACACTGAACCACCCCAGGATCTCCCAAAATTCATGGCCAGCTATCCCACAACCACTACATGAAGCAGGTTCTTAAAATAACCAGGCCAGTGGCTAGGCCCACGTATACCCTAAAAGGGCCCACACAGCTCATATAAGAGGAAACCTTCAATCATATAGCTCTGGTGACCAGAGAAGAGTGTGCTGCTGAGCCCCACATGAAGTCTCCTACATAGTCACTTCTCTAACATACAGAAACATAACTGACCTAATAGATAGAAAGAAACACAGAGATTTGGGCAAAATGAGGAGACAGAAGAGTATGTTCCAAACAAAGGAGTAAGAAAAAAGCCCAGAAAAAGAACTAAACAAAGTGGAGATAAGCAATCACTTGATAAAGAGTTCAAGGTAATGATCATAAACATGCTCAATGACCTTAGGAGAAGAATGGATGAACACAGTCAGAATTTTAACAAAGAGTTGGAAAATATAAAGATAACCAAAGAGAGATGAATAATAAAATTAATTAAAAATACCCTAAAAAAAAAAATCAAAAGGATATTAGATGGTACCAAAGAAACGAATCAGTGAACTGGAAGACAGGTTAGGGGAAATCACTCAAGCCAGACAGAGAAAAGAAAAAAAAACGAATTTTAAAATAAGGATAGTTGAAGAGACCACTGAGACAACATTGGGACAACATCAAGCCAAGTAACATTAACATTATAGGGATTCCAGAAGAATAGAGAGAGAAAGGCACAGAGAACTTATTTGAAGAATTAAATAAATTAGAAAATTTCCTAATCTGGGAAAAGAAACAGAAATCCAGGTCCACGAAGCACAGAGAGCTCCAAACAAGATGAACCCTAAGAGGTTCACACTAAAACACATTATAATTAAAATGCCAAAACTTAAAGAAAGAATTTTAAAAGGAGCAAGAGAAAAGCAACTAGTTATATACAAGGGAACTCCCACAGAGCTATCAGCTGACTTTTCAGCAGAAGTTTTACAGTCCAGAAGGTAGTGGCATGACATATTCAAAATAATGAAAGGAAAAAAATCTATGACCAAGAATACTTTCTCCACCAAAGATATTTTTCAGATTTGAAGGAGAGGTGAAGGGTTTTACAGACAAGCAAAAGCTAAAAGAGTTCAGTACCATTAAACTGGCTTTAAAAGAAATGATAAAGAGACTTCTCTAAGTGGAAAAGAGAAGACCACAACTAGAACTAAGAAAATCACAAAAGTAAAATCTTATTGGTAAAGATAAACATATAGTAAAGACAGCAGATCAACCACTTATGAAGCTATCAGAAAGGTTAAAAGACAAAAGTAGTAAAATCCTCTATATCCACAATAAGTAGTTAAGAGATACACAAAACAAAAATATGCAAAATAAGATTTCAAAGAAATTAAGTGTGGGGGGGATGAATAAAAATGCAAGGTTCTTCAAATACATTTGAACTTAAGAGATCATCAACTTGTTATACATGAACCTCACGGTAACCACAAAACAAAAACTTATAATATATACACACAATAAAGAAGAAAGGAATCCAAGAATAACACTAAATATTGTCATCAAATAACAACGGAAGAGAGCAAAAGAAGAATAAAGAAACAAAAAACAACTACAAAAATAATCAGAAAACAATTAACAAAATTGCAATAAGTAGATAACTATCAATAATTATTTTAAAAGTTAATAGACTAAATGCTGCAGTCAAAAATCCACTTCACAGAGTGGCTGAATGGGTTAAAAAAAACAAGACTCATATATATGCTGCCTACAAAAGACTCATTTCAGAAATAAAGACACCCACAAACTGAAAGTGAGGAAATGAAATGAGGAAATGAAAGTAAACAAATGAAAATGAAAAGAAAGGTGAGGTAGCAATATTTATATGACACAAAATAAACTTTAAAACAAAGACTGTAATAAGACACAAAGAAGGAAATTACATGATGATAAAGGGATCAATCCAACAAGAAGATATAACAATTTTGAATATATATGCACCTAACATAGAAGCACCTAAATACATAAAGCAAATATTAACAGAAATAAAGAGAGAAGTTAACAGTAACTCAATAATAGTGAGAGACTTTAACAACCCACTTACATCAATAGACAGATCATTCAAACAGAAAATCAATAAGGAAAACTGGCCTTAGATGACACATTAGACCAGATAAACTTAATAGATACATAGAGAACATTCCATCCAAAAGCAGCAGAATGCACATTCTTTTCAAGTGCACATGGAACATTCTCCAGAATAGATCACATGCTAGACCACAAAACATGTCTCACTAAACTTAAGAAAATTGAAATCATATCAAACAGCTTTTCTGGCCACAATGGCATGGGACCAGAAATCAACAAGAAAAAATGCAAAACCACAAACACGTGGAGGCTAAACAATATGCTACTAAAAAACCAATTGATCACTGAGAAAATAAAAGAGGCAACCAAAAAATACCTGGACGTAAAAAGGAAAAACAATGATCCAAAATCCACGGAATACCACAAAAGTAACTTTAAGAGGGAAGTTTATAGTGATAAAATCTTACCTCAGGAAACAAGGAAAATCTCAAAAACAATCTAATCTACACATAAAGGAAGTAGAAAAAGAAGAACAAACAAAACTCAAAGTTAGTAGAAAGGAAAAAATTCATAAAGATCAGAACAGAAATAAATGAAACAAAATAAACAAAATTGGGACAAACCTTTAGCCAGATTCACCAAGAAAAAAAGAGAGAGAACCTAAATAAATAAAATAAATAGAAATAAAAGAGAAGATACAACCAACACCACAGAAATACAAGAGGTCATAGGAAATTACTATGAACAATTATATGCCCATAAAATGGACAACCTAGAAGAAATCAATAAATTCTTAAAAAGTTCAATCTACCAACTCTGAATCAGGAAGAAATATAAAATATGAACTGACCAATTACCAATAATGAAATTGAATCAGTAATTAAAACAAACAAATAAATAAAAGTCCAGGATCAGACAGCTTCATAGGTGAATTTTACAAAATATTTAAAGAAAAGTTAACACCTATCCTTCCCAAACTATTCCAAAAAACTGTAGAGGAAGGAACACTTCCAAACTCATTCTATGAGGTCAGCCTTACCCTGATACAAAAACTAGGCAAAGACACCACTAAAAAAGGAAATTACAGGACAGTATCACTGATTAAAAATGATGTTAAAATTCTCAACAAAATAATAGCAAACCAAAATCAACAATACAGTAAAAGGATCATATACCATGATCACGTGGGATTTAACCCATGGATATAAGGATGGCTCAGTATTCACAAATCAATCAATGTAATACACCACATTAAACAAAATGAAGAATAAAAATCATATGATCATCTCAATAGATGCAGAAAAAGGTTTTCACAAAATTCAACATCCATTTGTAAAAATCTCAACAAACTGGGTATAAAAGGAACATACCTCAACATAATAAAGACCATATACACCCCACAGCTGACATCATACTCAATGGTGAAAAGCTAAAAGCATTTACTATAAGATCAGAAATAATACATGGATACACACTGTTGCCACTATTATTCAACATAGTATTGGAAGTTCTAGCAACAGCAATTAGACAAGAAAAAGAAGTAAATGAAATCCAAATTATAAAGGAAGAAGTAGCAAATGACATGATACTGTGTATAGAAAATCCTAAAGACACCACCAAAAACTATTAGAACTAATATAGGAATTCAGTAAAGTTACAGGATAGAAAATTGATATACAGAAACTTGCTGTTTGTATACACTAACAATAAACAATCAGAAAGAGAAATTAAGAAAACAATCCCATTTACAATTGCATCAAAAAAGAATAAAATACCTAAGAGTATATCTAACCAAGGTGGTAAAAGAACTGTCCCCTGAAAACTATAAGACTGATGAATGAAATTGAAGATGACACACACACAAAAAATTGTAAAGATAATACTGTGCTCACAGATTGGAAGAATTAATATTGTTAAAATGATCAGACTACCAAAGGCAATCTACAAATTCAGTCTTTATCAAAGAATCAATGGCATTTTTCATAGAACTAAAACAAGTAATTCTAAAATTTGTATGGAAACACAAAAGACCCAGAATAGCCAAAACATCTTGAGAAAGAACAAGAAAGCTGGAGGTATCATGCTGTCTGATTTCAAACTATATTACAAAGCTGTAATAATCAAAACAGTATTGTACTGGCACAAAAATGACACATATAGATCAATGAAGCAGAATAGAGAACCCAAGACCTCACATTTATATGATCAAGTAATCTACAATGAAGGAAGGAAGACTATATAATGGGGAAAAGATAGACTCTTCAATAAATGATGTTAGGAAAATTGAACAGCTAAATACAAAAGAATCACTTTAGACTATTTTCTCACATCATATACAAAAATAAACTCAAAATGGTTTAAAGATTCAAATGTAAGACCTGAAACTATAAAACTCCTAGAAGAGAACATAGGCAGTACATTCTTTGACATCATCCTTAACAATATTTTTTTGGATGTCTCCTCAGGCAATGGAAATAAAAGCAAAAATAAACAAATGGAACCACACCAAATTAAAAAGCTTTTGTATAGCGAAGGAAACTATCAACAAAGCAAAAAGGAAGCCTACTGATGGGAGAAGATATTTGCAAATATATGTCTGATAAGGGGTTTATATCCAAAACATATAAAGAACTCATACAACTCAATATCGATAAACAAACAACCCAACTAAAAACTGGGCGGAGGACCCAAAAAGGCATTTTTCCAAAGAAGACAAACAGATGTCCAATAGACACATGAAAAGATGCTCAACATCACTTATAATCAGGAAAATGCAAATCAAAACTACAATGAGATACCACCTCACACCTGTCAGAATGGCTATCATCAAAAAGACAACAAATAACAAGTGTTGGCCAGGGTGTGAAGAAAAGGGAATCCACATGAAATGTTGGTGGGAATATAATTTGGTGCAGCTACTATAGAAAACATTATGGAGAGTCCCCCAAAAATTAAAAATATAATTACCATTTGATCCAGTAATTTCACTTCTGGGTATTCACTTGAAGAAAACAAAAACACTAATTCAAAAAGATATATTCACACTAATGTTCATTACCACATTATTTGCAATGGCTAAGATATGGAAGCAACCTAAGTGTACATCAACAGATGAATGGATAGAGAAGATCTGGTATGTATATACAATGGAATATTACTCAGCCACAAAAGGGAATGAAATCTTGCCACTTGTCACAACATGAATGGATCTACAGGGTTTATGCTAAGTGAAATAAGTCAGACAGAGAAAGGCAAATACCTCATGATCTCACTTATATGTGGAGTCTAAAAAGCAAAACAAAGAAAACAAAATAAAAACAGACTTATAGATACAGAGAGCATATGGGTAGTTGCCAGAGGAAGGTAGGGTGGGAGGTAGGAAGCGAAAGAGTTTCAGGTGATTAAGAGGTACAAACCTCCAGTTATATAATAAATAAGTCACAAGGATGTGATATACAGCGCAAGTAGTATGGTCAATAATACTGTAATAACTTTCCATGGGACAGATGGACTAGACTAATCATGGTGATCATTTCATAATGTATACATATGTCAAATCATTATACAGTACAACTGAAACTAATTTAATATTGTACATGAACTATATTTCAATTTAAAAAAGAATAAAATACACCATGATCAAGTGGTATTTATTTGAGCAATATGATGTTGGTTCAATATTAAGGAATCCATTCATATAATATACCACATAATAGATTTAAGAAGAAAAAAATCATATACTTGTCTCTATAAATGCTGAAAAAGCCTATAACAATATTCAACACTTTTTCGGATTTCTATTCAAAACACAAAATTATAAAACAATAAATAATTTCTTAACATAATAACATATATAGACTTTATTTTTAAGGCCAGCATCTTAATTGAGATGCTAATGGCATTTTGAGTAAGCTTAAGAAAAAGACAAGAATGCCCACTGTTTCCACTATTATTTAACATTATAATAGAGGTATCATCTAATGCAATTGGACACGAGAAATCACAAATTATATGAATTTGTAAAGAAGTAAAAATATCTTTAGAAAATACTAGAGAATCAATGAACAATAAAATGAATTTAAATAATGAACTCAATAAGCTATCAAGATATATATAAAAAATCAATAGCTTTCATAGACACAAACAATAACTAACTAGATGGCATAGTGATAAAGAAAGCCTCATTTGTAGTAGCAACAAAGATGATTAAATACATAGGAATAAACTTGACAAAAATGTGCAAAACCCACGAGAGGAAACACTTCTGAAAGACACAGAATTATGGTTGAACAAAAGGTAAGGCATCCCTGTTATTGGATAGGACAACTCAACATCATAAATATGTCAGTTTAACACAATCCCAATAAAAATGTCAACAAACTTTTGTATGGAGCTAGACAAGATGATGCTAAATTTTATAAGGAAAAACAAACGTATAGGAATAGCTGGAACATACTAAGAAATAAAAACTACAAAGGTGGATTACTGCTGCAAGATAGTAAACCATACTATAAGTCTCCATCTCTAAAACAGGGTGGTACTGCCACGAGGATTTTATGTATAGACTAATAGAATAGAATAGAAAGTCCTGAGCTAGATCTAAATAAATATGGATATAATGAAGGTTGCATCTTAAAACATGGAAACAAAGATGAGCTTCTTAATAAATGTTGCTGGCATAACTGGCAAGCCATGTAGAAAAAAGATAAAGTTAGATCCATCTCATGCCACACACAAGAATAAACTCCACACTGATTATGAAACTAAATGTAAAAGAAAAATTATATATAAACATATATATAATAGAAAATAATTTAATAAATTAATGTGGAAAAATATGGTGAATTCCTCTGTAAACTCAGTGTAGGAAAAAAATTTCTAATGCTGACTCAAAATCTGGGGGCAAAAAAAGAAAGAATTCATCAATTTGACTATATAAATTTTTTTTAATGGCATGGTAAAATAAAGTTAAAGAAGAACTGTCAAATTAGAAGAAAACATTTGCAGCATATATCACAGATAAAGGACTAATATCCATAATACATAAAGGACCCATAAAATTTGAGAGGTAAAGGACCAAAACTGTGATAGAAAAATGGGAAAGATATATGAACAGACAATTCACAAAACTGATATAAATGGTCTTAAACATACGAAAAAGTGTCAAACCTCTCATAATTTAAGAAACACAAATTACCCTTGTAATATAATTTCTCACCTACCTGATTGGCTAAAATTGAAAAGTCTCACAACACATTCTGTTGGTGAGGCTGAGGGAACTCTCATACATTTCCATGGGAATGCAAACTGCTACAACTCGTTTGGAAGGGAATTTGACAATCTCTAACAAATGTACATATGCACCGACTTTTTGGATCCAGGAATTCCATTCTAAGACTTCACCTTGAACAGATACCATTAACATTATGAAAATTCATGTGCACATACATAGCAGCATTGTTTACAATTGCAAAATATTGGAATCAACCAAAATGCTCAAATATAGATGTGTTGAATCACTATGATATATCTATATAATTAAGTACTATGCAGCAATAAAAAAGCATGAAGGACCTTTCTATGAGCTGACATGGAATGATTTCTAGGATATATTGTAAAATAAAGTAAAATACAAAAGAATACTACCTTTCATATGACAAAATGTGGCAAATAAGAAAATACACATGTATCTTCTCATTGTGCAATAAGAAAAACTAGAAGTATAAACCTGGAATGAATGAGATGGGTTACCCCCAGAAGGTGAGTGAGACTAGGATAGAAATGATGAGGATATGGGGAGTGAAGTGTGACGAGACTGAAATTCTATGAGTGTGCCTTCTTTTAAAATGCCCTCTTGATATAATCATAATTAAAATCAACAAATGTCAGACTCAATTATTTTTTTTAATCACAAAATTATTACCTGGCATAATGTTTGCTATTTCTTAGGTTTCAGATTCCTGAACTAATATAGGCATATCTCATTTTATTGTACTTTGCAAATACTGTGTTTCTTTTAAAAATTGAAGATATGTGGCAACCCTACATCAAGAAAGTCTGTGCCATTTTTACAACAGCATTTGCTCAATTTGTGTCGCTGTGTCACATTTTGGTAATTCTCTCAATATTTGAAAAATTTTCATTATTATTATATTTGTTATGGTAATCTGTGATCAGCGATCTTTGATGTTACTGTCACAAGCCTCTGAAGGTTCAGGTGACGGTTAGCATTTTTTAAGCAATAAAGTATTTAATTAAGGTATGTACATTGCTTTTCTAGACATAATACTATTTAATACTTAATAGACTATAATATGCTGTAAACATAACCTATATTTGTACTTGGAAACCAAAAACTTTGTGACTTGTTTTATTGCAATATTCACTTGAGGACCTGGATCCAAAAGATCCAACAGACCATAGGGTTTTGGTTGACAACAGACAGATGGCTTTGGAGGTCAAATAAAGTCCAGCCATTTGTTTAAAAATTGGCTAAAATATAGGTCACATGTCCAGGATCAGAGCTAATGAAAAGGAAAGCAGATGCTTGATGAAGTTACAAGACAAAATATGTAACTCTGGATCAGACCTTACAAGTAATAAAAGGCCATGAAAACCAAACTATTTTTACTATCTTTGATAATATCTTGTTTTAATCTTGTGATTCTGTGGAGTTTCATTCTGGGAAATGAGACATTTATTTTTATGTTACTAGAATTCTGGCATTTACATTTATATTTTATTATCATTTAAATTATTAATCCAGGAAGCAACCTAAATGCCTATTGACAGATGAATAGATAAAGAAGATGTGGTACATATATACAATGAAATATAACTCAGCCATAAAAAGGAATGAAATTGGGTCATTTGTAGAGACATGGATGGACCTAGAGACTGTCATACGGAGTGAAGTAAGTCAGAGAGAAAAAAACAAATATCGTATATTAATGCATATATGTACAATATACAAAAATGGTTCAGATGAACCAGTTTGCAAGGTAGAAATAGAGACACAGATGTAGAGAAAAAATGTACGGACACCAAGGGGGGAAAGTGGCAGCAGGGGGGTGGTGGTGTGATGAATTGGGAGACTGGGATTGACATATATACACTAATATGTATAAAATGGATAACTACTAAGAACCTGCTGTATAAAAAATAAATAAAATTCAAAAAATAAATAAAATAAAATAAAAGAGGTTGCTCGATCTTATTGCTAATTATATATGCTCTTAGAGTTTTAAAAAATACTAAAACTACTTGTTCCTAAAACTACTTGTTCCATGCTGAATGGGATAAGAGAAGGTCCAAACCTAGGAAAAATCATAAATTCAAAGAGAAATATGAATGGATAACAATGGGACCAGAAGAAGTAGTGATAATATCTTTGCTGTGTTAACACAGAGATTTTTATTTTAAATGAACATAAATTAAGGAAAATCTATACCAAATCTATGGCAACATATCCAAGTCTGAATCACCAGTTCACATGGCTGATTATTTCTGAGATGGACACAGATAATAGATTCATGAAGGGGACTCACATAGGCCAAGCTAGGAAGAAAAGGCCACTAACCTTGCTTTTGCAAGTCTCAGAAATAGGCTGACATCATTCATGTCATGTTAAAAATAAATAGCAAAGGTTATAAGGTACCCAGGCAACAGGTTTGTATTTCGTGAAACCACAGACTCAGCCACAGAATATATCTATTGGCCTTCTAGTCTGATAATCTCCTAGGTAAAGCTACCACTCAGATGATCTGTTTTCTGAGGAACTGTGAATGCTGGAGTTCTTTGTCTTACATACTTAATTCTTCCATCCTTTTTACATAGCTAGAAGGCAATGTAACTCTAAGAATTTTAATGTTTCTTTCCCTCTAGGTTATATTTTTCTTCCTACCATCCAATTACAGGCAATCATCAACTATTTTTCTCTCTTCTTGTAATTTACACCATCTTTGACCTTGTAAATAATGTAATACTGTAAAATAGAGCCTCTAGCAACACAGAAAACAGCCACCAAGGAAGTTAATGTATACCTAAGCCAGTTTAAAATGAGAGAGTAAGCCAAAATGGCTATCAAGTAGGCAACCCATGTCTAATAGTCAGTACTTGTCTACATTTATTTTATTTTCACTTCTGAGTTATCTAATTTTGACAACTGATTAGAAACAGTAAATTACACTGTCTGATATTTTTTTTATCTTCTAAATTTATTTATTTATTTATTTTTGGCTGTGTTGGGTCTTTGTTGCTGTGTGAGGGCTTTCTCTAGTTGCGGCTAGTGGGGTCTACTCTTCATTGCAGTGCGTGAGCTTCTCATTGCGGTGGTTTCTCTTGTTGCAGAGCATGGACTTTAGGCATGTGGGCTACAGTAGTTGTGGCATGTGGGCTCAGTAGTTGTGGCTCGTGGGCTCTAGAGTGCAGGCTTAGTAGTTGTGGCACACGGGCTTAGTTGCTCTCTGGCATGTGGGATCTTCCCAGACCAGGGCTCAAACCTGTGTCCCCTGCATTGGCAGGTGGATTCTTAACCACTGCATGACCAGGGAAGCCCCCATAGTCTGATATTTTGAAGAAACAGATAGACTAGAGCAGATCTGGCAACAACAAACATGCTTGATGCTGAAAGGGGCAGACTGGTACAGATCTGAATACCAAACCCTCACACCAGCAAGTCTATGGCACAAACTAAATATCATTTGTTAACTGATGTAGACAGTAAAATCATAAGATCTGAAAATTGGGAAGGATCCTAGCAATCTAGTCATGTCTCCTTCCCATTGTAGGAATTTTTCCTACATTATCCTATGGTGATGATCTGATCACTGTGTGAATACACGGACTACATCATTGCCTTACAAGGAAACCCATTCCCTTTTAAAAAAACATTTTATAGAAAGCTCGTTCTTGAAAAGTGAAGAACTCCTTCCCTGTAAATCCTATTTATTGATTTTAATTCACTTATTCAACTGGCACTTATAAAGTAACTACTCTATTTAGTAGACAATATTTTCATAAAGATAAAACACATCTGCCCTTTATCCATGTAGAGAGACAAACCCATGAACAAGAATAAAAATAAAGCAACAGAGTAAGTGCCCAAGGTGGGGGAGTAGGGAGACCCTGAGCTCACCTCCTCCCACAGGCACATCTAAAATTACAACTATATACAGAGCAACTATTGATGAGAAAGACTAGAAGACTAGCAGAAAAGATCTTCTACAACTAAAAATATAATGAAGGAACCACAATGAGATGAGTAGATGGGTAGAGACACAGTATAGTTGAGACTCACACCCCTAGTAGGTGACCCACAAACAGGAGGATAATTACAATTGCAGAGGTTCTCCATAAGGAGTGAGGGGTCTCAGTCCCACATCATGTTCCCTAGCCTGGAGGTCCTGCAGTGGAAAGAAGAGCACGCAGAATGTTTGGCTTTGAAGGCCATTGGGGCTTATTTTGGGGAGTGCCAGAGGACTGTGGAAATATAAACTCCACTCTTAAAGAGCACACACAAAATCTCACATACTCTGGAACCTAGGGCAGAAGCAGTGATTTGAAAGGAGCCTGGGTTAGACACATTTGCTGACCCTGGAGAGCCTCCTGTAGAGGCAGGAGGTAACTGGGACTCATCCTGGAGACATAGACACTGGTTGCAGCCACTTTAGGGAGCTCATTCTACCATGAGGACACTGGTGCTGGCAAAGGCCATTTTGGAATCCTCCCTCTAGCTTATTAGCACTGGAACCCAGCGCCACCCACCAACCTGTAGGCACCAGTACTAAGATGCCTCAGGCCAAGTAGCTAATCAGGCAGGGACACAGCCCCAACCACCAGCAGCACTGCTGCATTAAGACCCTCTGAGACCATAGCCACCGTGGGACAGGTCCTACCCACAGATGGCTGACACACCAGTGCAACCATACTAGCCTGAGGCCACACCCCCCATGCCTCACAGCCAGAAATAGGGACCCAGCCCCACCCACCAGTAGACCAACATCAACTCTGGAAAACTCAGGGTCCTGAAGCCAGAGACCCTGGGACCCAGCTCTGCCCACCAGTGGGCAGGCACCAGCCCTAGGACTCACTGAGCCCTGGCACCACCCATTAGTGGGCCAGTACACCAATGTCAGATACCCAGGGCCCTGCAGCCAGAGACCCTGGGACCAAGCTCCACTCACCAGTGGGCCCACACTAGCTTTAAGAAATGACTTCAACCACCAGTGGGTGGACACCAGCCCAAGGACCACCATGACCCTGCAGCTTGCGATGTCATGACACAGCCCACCCACCAGCAGACCAATGTCAGCACTGAGACACCTTGGGCACCTCAACCAGCCACCCCAGGAACCTGCCCCACCCACCAGAAGGTTGACACCAGTTTTGGACACCCCAGACTCCCAGCCAACTGTGTCAGGAACAGGTCCTGTCCAGCAGTGAGAAAACTCCAGCTCTGGGACCCTTAGGGCCCTGTAGCCAGAGACCCCAGGACCTGGCTTTACCCACCAGTGAGCTAGCACTAGCCACTGGACCCCCAGGGACCAGGCCCCACATACCAGGAGGCTGACACCAGCTTTGGGAAACCCCAGACACTGCAGCCAGCCACGTCAGGAACTGACCCCACCCACTAGCAGGACAAGACTACATCCAAGATTATTGGGCCCACAACCACGCACCCCAGAACCCAGTTCCACGTACCAGCAGGCCAGCACTAGCCCTGGGACCACCTGGGGCTTTGCAAACAGCCACATCATTACCAGGCCCTGCCCACCTGCAGCAGGCAGTTTTCCCAAAAGGCAGGGCCTAGCAACCAAGCTGGACAGACCATCTACAGTAGTCAGCCCGCAAAAACAGAAGGATGCAGACAGCTCAATAAGGGGCACACCTACAATATATAGAACTGGTGATCAGAGAGTAGTGTGCTGCTGGGACAGATAGGACATCTCCTACAAAAAGCAACTTCTCCAAGGTCAGGAAACATAGCCAACCTACCAAATTCATAGAAATAAAAATAACAAATTAGGCAAATAGAGGTAACAGAGGAATATATTCCAAATGAAGGAACAATAAAAAAAAAAAACAAAGTGAAGTGGAGATATGCAACCTCCCCAATAAAGCTTAAAGGTAATGATCATAAAGATTCTCAGACAACTCAGGAGAAGATTAGATGAACAGAGTAAGAAGGTAGAAGATTTTTAGCAAAGAGTTAGAAAATATAAAGAAGAACCAAACAGAGATGAAGAATACAATAACTGAAATAAAAAAACACACTAGAAGGAATCAACAGTAATTAGAAGAATGGATTAGGAAGCTGGATGACAGAGTAGTGGAATTCACTGAAACTGAACAGAAAAAAGAATAAAAAGAAATGAGGACAGTTAAAGAGACCTCTGGGACAACATCAAGCATACTAACATTCACATTTTAGGAGTCCCAGAAGAAGAGAGAAAGGGGCAGAGAACTTATTTGAAGAAATAAGGGCTGAAAATATCCCTAACCTGGAAAAGGAAACAGACATCAAGGTCCAGGAAACACAGAGAGTTCCAAACAAGATGAACCAAAATAGGTTTACACAAAGGCACATTAAAATAACAATGTCAAAAATTAAACATAAAGAGAAAATATTAAAATAAGCAGGGAAAGGAAATTAGTTATGTAAAAGAGACTTCCCATAAGGCTATCAGCTGACTTTTTGGCAGAAACTATACAAGCCACAGGGAGTGGCATGATAAATTAAAGTGAGGAAGGAGAAAACCCTACAACCAAGAATACTCTACCCGGCAAGACTGTCATTCAGATTTCATGAAGAGATGAAAAGTTTTAAAGACAGGCAAAAACTAAGAGTTAAACACCACCAAAGCAGCTTTACAAGAAATGTTAAAGGGACTTCCCCAAGTGAAAAAGACCACTAGATACATAAAAATTGAGGAAGAAAAAAATCTCATTGGTAAAGGCAAATACATAATGAAGGTAGTAAATCAACCACATATAAAGTTAGCTGGGAGGTTTAAAGACCAAAGTAGTAAAATCATCTAAACCACCATAAGTAGTTAAGGGATATTTTTTAAAAGTTGTAAGATATGAAACATTAAATGTGGGGTGGGGGATGCAGGACTGTTAGAATGCATTTGAACTTAAGAAATGAACAACCCCAAATAATCACATATACATATAGAGGTTGCTATACATAAACCTCATAGTAACCACAAACCAAAAATCTATAATAGATACACACTCAATAAAAGAGAAAGGAATCCAAAGATAACACTAATGATAGTTATCAAATCACAAAGGAAGAGAACAAAAGAAGAATAAAGGAGCAAAAACATCACAAAACGATCAGAAAACAATTAACAAAATGGCAATAAGTAGATAAATATTAATAATTACTTTGAAAGTTAAAGGACTGAATGCTCCAATCAAAAATCCACTCTACATAGAGTCACTGAATGGATAAAAAAACAAGACCCATATATATGCTGCCTACAAAAGACTCACTTCAGAAATAAAGACACCTGCAAACTGAAAGTGAGGTGTTGGGAAAAGTTATTCCATGCAAATGAAAATGAAAAGAAAGATGAGGTAGCAATATTTATATGACACAAAATAGACTTTAAAACAAAGACTGTAATAAGAGACAAAAAAGGACATTACATAATGATAAAAGGATCAATCCACGAAGATAAAACAATTGTAAATATATATGCACTCAACATAGGAACAACTAAATACATAGAGCCAATATTAACAGACATAAAGAAAGAAATTGACAGTAACACAATAATAGTGGGAGACTTTAACATCCCACTTAAATCAATGAATAGATCATCCAGACAGAAATTCAAAAAGAGTGGCCTTAAATGATGCATTATACCAAATGGACTTACTAGTCATATATAGAACGTTCTATCCAAAAGCAGATGAATATACATTCTTTTCAAGTGTACATTGAACTATATTCAGGATAGATCCCATGCTAGACCATAAAGCAAGTTTCTGTAAATTTAAGAAAACTGAAATCATTTTAAGCATCATTTCCGACCACAACACTTTGAGACTAGAAATTAATTACAAGAAAAAAAAACTGCAAAAACACAAACTCATGGAAGCTAAACAGTATGCTACTAAACAAAATTTAAAAATCAAAGAGGAAAAAATGAAAAAGGAAATCAAAAAGTATCAGGAGATTAATGGAAATGAAAAGACAAGGATCCAAAATTCTATGGGAAGCAGAAAAGGCAGTACTAAGAGGGGACTTTAGAGTGATACAAGCTTACCTCTGGAAACAAGAAAAATCTCAAATAAACAACCTAACCTGATACCTAAAGGAACCAGAAAAGGAAGAACAAACAAAACACAAAGTCAGCAGAAGGAAAAAAATTATAAAGATCAGAGAGGATATAAATTAAATAGAGACTAAAAAAAAAAAAATTAAAAGGTCAATGAAACCAAAATCTTGTTCTTTGAAAAGATAAAGGATCATAAAAGATTACTAAGAAAAACTATATGCCAATAAAATGGACAACCAAGAAGAAATGGACAAATTCCTAGAAATGTACACTCTCCCAAGATTGTACCAAGAAGAAATAGAAAATACAAATAGACCAAATACCAGTAATGAAATTGAATCCATTAAAAAAAAAATAAAAAACAAAAAACAAACTACCAAGAAACAAAAGTCCAGGACCAAACAGCTTCACAGGTGAATTCTAGAAAACATTTAGAGAAGAGCTAACATTTACCCTTTTCAAACTACTCCAAAAAATTGCAGAGGAAATAGTGCTTTCAAACTCATTCTACAGCACCAGCATCACCCTGAAACCAAAACCAAAGGTATCAAACTAAAAAGAAAATTACAGGTCAATAGAACTGATGGACATAGATACAAAAATCATCAACATAATATTTACAAACCCAGTTCAACAATACAGTAAAAGGATGATACAGCATGATCAAGTGGGATTTATCCCAAGGATGTAAGGATGGTTCAATATTTGCAAATCCATCGATGTGATACACCACATAAACAAAGTGAAGAATAAAAATTGTGATCATATCAACAGATGCAGTGAAAGCTTTTCATAAAATTCAACACCCATTCTTGATCAAAACTCTCAACAAACTGGGAATAGAGGGAACATACGTCAACATAATAAAGAACCTATATACCCCACAGCTAACATCACATTCAATGGTGAAAAGCTGAAAGCATTTACTCTAAGATCTGAAATAAGACAAGGATGCCTACTCTCACCACTTTTATTTAACATAGCATTAGAAGTCATAGTCACAGCAATCAGACAAGAAAAAGTTAGTAATTCAAATTGGAAAGGAATAAATAGAACTGTCACTGTTTGTCCATGACATGATAAAATACATAGAAAATCCTAATGACACCACCAAAAAACTACAAAGAATTCTGTAAAGTTCCAAGATACAAAATTAATATACAGAAATCTGTTATATTTCTATAAACTAACAATGAATGATCATAAAGAGAAATTAAGAAAACAATCCCATTTACAATTGCATCAAAAAGAATAAAATACCTAGGAATAAATCTAACTAATGATGTAAAAACCTGTATGCAGGAAACTATAAGACACTGATGAAAAAGTTGAAGATGACACAAACAGGGACTTCCCTGGTGGCACAGTGGGTAAGATGCCACACTCCCAATGCAGGGGTCCCGGGTTCGATCCCTGGTCAGGTAACTAGATCCCACATGCATGCCACAACTAAGGATTCTCATGCCACAACCAAGGAGCCCATGAACTGCAACTAAGGATCCTGCCTACCACAACTAAGACCCAGTGCAACCAAATAAATAATAAATAAATAAAATATTTTTTATAAAGATGACACAAACAGTTAAAAAGATATATCATGTTCATAGATTGGAATAATTAATATTGTTAAAAGGACATACTATCCAAGGCAACCTACAGATTCATTGCAATCTGTATCAAAATCCCAATGGCATGCATTTTTCACAGAACTAGAGCAAATAATCCTAAAATTTATATGGAACCACAGAAGACCTCTAATAGCCAAAGCAATCTTGAGAAAAAAGAACAAAGCTGGAGGTATCACACTCCCAATTTCAAACTATACTACGTAGCTACAGTAATCAAAACAGTATGTTACTGGCACAAAAGCAGACACATAGATTAATGGAACAGAATAGAGAGCCCAGAAATGAACCCACACTTATATGGCCAATTAACCTACAACAAAGGAGGCAAGAATATACAATGGGGAAATGACAGCCTCTTCAATAAATGGGGTTGGGAAAACTGGGCAGCTACAAGCAAAAGAATCGAACTGGACTACTCTCTTACACTATGGACAAAAATTAACTCAAAATAGATTAAAGACTTAAATGTAAGACCTGAAACCATAAAACTCTAGAAACAGGCATTATGTTCTTTGGTTCTGTTTTTTTTTTAATTAAAAAAAAAAAATTCAGGTAGTATGCTCTTTGACATTGGCCTTAGTAATACTTTTATTGGATATGTTTCCTCAGACAAGGGAAACAAAAGCAAAAATAAACAAATGGGATTCATCAAACTAAAAAGTTTTGTACAGCAAAGTAATCTATGAACAAAACAAAAAGGTCACCTACTGAATGGGAGAAGATATTGCAAACAGTATATCTGATAATGGTTTAATATCCAAAAAGGTATAAAAAACTCATAGAACTCAACATAAAAAAAAACATACAACCCAACTAAAAAATGGGTAGAGGATCTGAACAGACATTTTTCCAAAGAAGACATACATTTGGTCAAAAGACACATGAAAAGATGCTCAACATCATTAATCATAAGGGAAATGCAAATCAAGACCACAATGAAATAGCACCTCACATCTGTCAGAATGGCTATTATCAAAAAGACGACAAATAACCAGTGCTGGTGAGGATGTAGAGAAAAGGGAACCCTGGTGCACTATTTGTGGGAATGTAAGTAAGTGCAGCCACTATGGAATACATTAGGGAGGGTCCTCAAAAAATTAAAAATAGAAATACAATATTATCCAGCACTTCTACTCCTGGGTATTTATTCAAAGAAAATGAAAACACTAATTAGAAAAGATATATGCACTCCTATGTTTATTGCAGCATTATTTATAATAGCCAAGATATGGAAGCAACCTAAATGCCCATCAGTAGAAGAAGGAATAAAGAAGATGTGGTCTATGTATACAATGGAATATTACTCAACCATATAAATAATGAAATCTTGCCATTTGCAACAACATGGATGGACCTAGAGGGTATTATGCTAAGTAAAATAAGTCAGACAAGAAAAGACAAATACTGTATGATTTCAATTATATATGGAATCTAAAAAACAAAACAATAAATAAACATAACAAAACAGAAGTAGAAATATAGAGAGAACAAATAAGTGGTTGCCAGAGGGAGGTGGGTGGGGAAAGGAAAGAAATAGGTGAAAGAAAATAGAAGTACAAACTTCCAGTTGCAAAACAAATGAGTCACAGGTATGAAATGCACAGTGTGGGGAATATAGTCAATAATCATGTAATATCTTTGTATGGTGACATATCTTAACTAGACTTATTATGGTGATTATTTTGAAATATATAGCAATATTGAATCACTATATTATGTAACTATAAGATAAATAAGTACAATGTGATAAATGTAATTAACACTGCTGTATGTTATACATGGAAGTTAAGAGCGTAAATCCTAAGTGTTCTCAGTACAAGAAAAAAATACTTTTTTCTATTTCTTTAATTTTGTATCTATATGAGATTATGGATGTTCATTAAACTTAAATTCCATGATGTATGTATGTCAAATCATTATGCTGTACACCTTAAGCTTATATAGTGCTGTATGTCAATTATCTCAATAAAACTGGAAGAAAAATTCAATTGACAAGAAAAGTTGACTTTAATAAAGCACCAATTGCCTTTTCTTTGCTACTGTCTCCCTTTCTTTATTCCCAAGTTTCAGTATACTTACCTGAATCACACCTCCCAAGAAGGAAACAGCTGCAGCAACACCAATCCTTTGCATCTCAAAGTCAGATAAGCCCAGCACACTTGTGTTACTCTGTGTGGTAAGGTTCTGACTGTTCAGAGGGACAAGCCGTTCCACTGCATTAGCTGATATTAAGGATGTCAAGGCAAACGTGCCTAAAGCGGGTGGGGGGGGATCTTCTGTTAGTAACAGACTCAGTAAACATTATTGGATTCCACCATTAAAGTTGAATCCATGTTGTAAAACCAAAACAGATCTATTAGAAGCACTCTCTTCTGCACCCCCACTATTCCACCGTTCACTCCATGGAAGAAACAGAAACCCACCTTTTTATATACACATATTTCTTCCACATACAGCCACGCCATCTACTTGCTATTCCCTCCTAGGCCATACATTTTCCTACCTCTCTGCAGACCTACATAGAGAATGTCCTCAGGACAGGGATTAAGATCATGGTGTGGATTTGAATTCAGCTCCTCCATACATCACTATCATGATTTAGAGCACATTACTTTGAGTCTAAATCACCTCATCCATAAAATGCGGGTAATAATGCCTATATTTTAGAGTTTGAGAAGAATATAAATGAGATGATAAATATGAAGACCTCAGTAGGCTCAGTGGAAAATATGACTCTTTGCTGAATCTGGGGCTCATTGACTGAAATGCTTGCTCCTCCAATCTACTTATGAAAACATTCTTGTCTTTCCTGGTCTGGCTCAAATTCCATATTCAACATAGATCCATCCCAGGCCAGGTTAAATCTTTCCATTCCCTGTGCTCTCATAACAGAGTACACCTTTATTATAGTATAACAACAACATGCTGTGGCCCATAAAATGATGAAACATACCATTTCTGTCTATTGTAACTAGATAAGTTTCAAAGGTATTTCCCAGGAATTGTCCTGGCCTGACACAAATGCAGGACCATTTTCAGTGTGTTCCCTTCTTCCCACCAAGAGTTCTGATGCTCTTATCTTGGCACAGCATGTCTGAGAACGTAGCCACACTGGCAGGGAAATGCCATTTCCCAAAGAGAGGGTTCAGCAATTTTGGATTAAAGAAACAAATTGCAGCGTGGTGCAAACATTCCCCCAACCCTTTACCTAAAGACCTTACTTTGCCCCAGGTCATAAATGACGCTGTGTAAAAAAGGGCCTGTCACAAGATGTAGGCATCTCAACAAATGGCATTCAGCCTCATAGGGCAAGAGAGCCAAGTCAGACAGAAACAAGGTCTCAGTGGAAAGCCGACACAGACAATCCTTTGGTTTTACAGGATAAGCGAGGCAGTATGTGCTGTGATTCAGAATAGTATGGTGATCGTAGCCTCCAATAAACCTCACCTTAAATCTCAGTACCATCTTAATCTCTTTATCTAAAGACAGAAATCATTCCTCACCCAATGGGGTTGTGATGAGACTTAAATGAAATAATGTACTATACCACATATCACAATATATTGCATGTAGCTGACACCTAAAAAAGGTAATTCTTAATAAGATTAAAACCAGAATGCTCTGTTATAGTCTGTTATTCAATGTTCACTGTTCCATTGAATTGATGGTATATAAATACATACAGCAAATTGAATATAGTTCTCTTAGGGAGCTAAGTCATTCTCAATAAATCATCAATAAATATCAACTGTCATGATCACTCTTCTCATCATATAGTACTAAATGCCATAGGATCTGCTCTTGCCTTATTTTTTCAAGATATGCTACAACAGAATTTCTCAAAGTCTGATATTCCTGAAAGTAAAGAAGTGTGTATTTTGGTCTTTAAATCTAGAACATAGAGCAAAATGATTTGTACAAAAGCCACTGAACAAATGACTAGCGAACTGAGAACAAAAATGATCTAGAGTTAATTTTTGAGTTTAGGCCTAGCTTTCCTAAGATTTGAAAGAAGATAAGAAGGAATTGAATGGTAAGAGAGAACAGCCATCAAAAATGTTTTGTTGAGAAAAGAAAAGTGAGTCTCACCTGTGTGTGAGTCACATCCCAAGAAATTCTCTAGAGAGAGACATTGCCAGCAATGGATATGGGGCTACCTACTGCGCCAACATGGTTATGGGAGTATTGCCTCTTTTCAAAGGATGACACTTTGCTGTTTCTGAGACAGTTGAGAACAATCAAGGATGTTGAGGCTGCTGGTGACTATATGATGATGTTGTGAATGACATTTTACCTTCTCTATCTTATTGGTCTTGCTTTGTCTTTATCTCCTCCCTACTACTCCTCTGCTCTTTCCTTCACTTTCTCAACTTTTCATTCTGGTTTAACCTACTAGTGGTACCCTTAAATACCACTAAACCCATCTAGTAGCTTAAGAGTGGGTGGCAAGACCTAATAGGAAGTGAATTGGGGCCTCAGAATTGGACAGGCCTAAGTTCAAATTCCTAGTCAAGTTACCTAACCTCTCTCAGCTTGCTTATTTGTAAGATGATGATAAAATATATAGCTACAAAATTTGGGTAGAGATTAAATGATATTTCATATATAAAAACATCTGTCACAATTCCTACCACATTTGGTAAATAATTGTTTGCTTATTTTCTTTTCTTCTACAGAGTATTCTATGGTCTCCCTAATCTTTTCTCTAAATTAATGAACATATTTTTCTCTTTAAAATTTTTTTCTCTAATTTAGAATATAATTATATCCTACAAATTGTCACATATGGGTTATCTTCAACAATTTTTTTTCCACTGGATTGATACCCAAGTTTCTGTTCTTTTCCTTTTTATTCTAAGTTATGTTCTTTGCAAGTCACAAGAAGCAATCAATGATTTATTCCTTTTTAAAATATATATGTATTTTAAATTAAAATAAGAAAATTGTGCTGTTAAAAATACAGCACATTTGGTGTCTTTATATTCTAGCTTTTGAATTATTTGCTTTTAACGATACCTCAAGCATTATTTATTATTGCATTTAGTAATTCATTATTGCATTCTGATTACCTGAGTTAGAGGTAAAATCCCAGATAAAGTAATTTTTCTTTATGAAAGCAACATCAATCTCTTAATAGTAAAATAGTAAAATGGAAGTAGGCATTCCCACACGCATATATACACCAAAATAAAGTACAATAATATTATTTAAAAGAAAAATATGTTCTCTATACTAAATGTTTGCAGAAAATTTAGGTTGGTTCCTATAATTAAGATCATAGGAAGGTCAAAAATAATTTGCTTGTATATTTCTCCTGATATATATATTATATATATATTATATTTAATATTATTAAATTTGTTAAATACAGAGCCTTATATATATATAAATACAATACTATGTATATATTGTGTATATATATAAATATATATATATATATACAATATATATATATATATATATATATAAATACAATACTATGAGGAAAAAGGATCATTTCTTCTTTACTCATTCTAAAGAATTCTAAATCTGTTGGGATAAAAAGAGAAATGAGGAGGTCCAGATGACTCTGTCTTTTGGAGAAGTGCTTATGCAGAAATAAAATGCCTTAAGCATTTATTGTGCTGTACAGTATCTATAGTAAAGTCTGTAAATTATATGTATTTTGAAATGTATATTATTTACCTAGTAGACTACAAGATTCCTATAGCTGTTAATAATATTTGTTAAATACAAAGTTTTATATAAATGGCAATTTCAAAACCATGTCACCAGTAAAATGTTTATGATTCCTTAGGAAATAAAGTGGTTTATGTAAATACATACTTAGGTATATCAAGTTAAGTATTTTTGACTTCTTAAAGTAATTATGGTCTATTGGGAAAATTTTTTTTACCTTTTCTTTTATCCTTTGTTTAACAGAGATGTTTTGAGTTCAGCTCTAAAAATAATCTGCTTTTTCTTGCTAATGACATATTTAAATGTTTTGAAGAATGAAAATAAATTTCCCTAGGAAATTAGGGAGCAGGAAATTTTGAATGTAATAGGCTTCAAGAACTTCTAATTTATTATTGTGCTTTTCTCCCTTTACATCAACAGTAAAGGAAACTGCATTCTTGAGCAGCTGGTTGTAAAGAGGAAAAGCTTGGGCTTCAGATTTGGCCACACCTGGGTTGTGACCCATGCACCTACAACTTAATCTGTGCTGTCACAGAAAACTTTATGAAATGAAGAGGTATTTTTAACCTAAATATGCAAATAATGATGTCTATTTAAAATAATTGTATTAAGATAAAATAACATATGTAAAGCTCTTAATAAAGCATCTAATAAATAGTACATCTAAGGTTCTCAAATTTAAGTACATATATACACATACATGTGTAGATAGATAAGTTTTTTTTAAAACCTGGAGATTGTGTGAAAATGCTCATTCTGATTGAATAGATCTGAAGTGAGAACCAAGATTTTACATTTCTAGCAAGATTCCACATAAAACTGATCCTGCTGGTTCGCGGACCATACTTTAGGTAGCAGTGTTGTAAATGTCTGATAATTGTTGATCCTATCCTCCATGACAAAGTTGATTACATAAGAAGCCAAATTTACATAAATAAGACATTATTTTATGGGTTAATTTCTGCATGAGAAAATGCATGTATCAATGTGGTAGGCAGAATTATGGCCTTCCAAATGCATCCACATCCGGTAAATACCTTATGTTACATGTCAAAGGGTAATTAATGTTGCAGATGGAACTAAGGTTGCTAATAAACTGACCTTCAGATAAGGAGATTATCCTGGATTGTCCAGGTGTACCCAGTGTAATCACAAGGGTCCTTTAAACATGGAGGATGGAAGCAAAAGATCATAATCAGAAAGAGATTTCCCTGCTGACTCTGAAAATGAAGCATTTGAGCCAAGAATTCAGGAAGCCTCTAGAAGCTGGAAAAGTTAAGAAAACCAAATTGTTCTCTAGAACCTCCAGAAAGAAATGCAGCTCTACTGACATCTCAATTTTAGCCCTGTGGGCCTCATTTCAAACTTCTGATCTTTAAAACTATGGGATAATAAATTTTTCTTGTAGGAAATAAAGTTTTCTTCAATAACACAAACTGACCACTGAAGAAATAGACACAAAATGGTATTACTTGCTTATAGACTGATATCTTGCATAAACAAAATGGATAAAAATGCCTCTATGGATATTTCCCCTTGAGTACTTTTATTATTATTACCATAATATTTAAGATTAAGGTATCATTTTTGTAATGATAGCAGCTTTTATTAATTTTTATGTAGCAAGTAATAAATTAGACACTTGTACATCAATTATCTCATCAATACAATCATGATTTTTTTTTGCCATTTTACTATCAAGAAAGCAGCAAATAGGCCTTTAAAACTTTGCCCAAGCTCATGCAGATAGCAAACACCAAATGTGACACACACCCAAGTCTATCTAACTTCCAAGCCCTTGTTTTTAACCAGGCTGCTCTATTATCAGATTACTTGTTCACATTTTATTTGGTAATGAAATGCTAGGCAATGTAAGAGATATACTAATTAGAGGACATTGTAGAACCTAGCTTGGAAGAACTTAAAAGATTGTTTAATCTAAATATTAATTACATGGAAAATAATTTTTAATATTTGAGTAACTAAATTTTATAGTCTTTTCTTCAAAGTGCTTATTTTCATTTCATTGTAAATTCAGAACATTTATCCTTCTCTTACAGTCTTTTTACAACTTAAAAATGAACAGATTCTCTAACAATAACCTTGGTTACATAGTAATATAGCAATAAATCACAGTATGTGTTGAGGCACAGAAAGTTAAATGTCTTGCCCTAATATTTGCTGATATTATTTGCTGATAATATTTGCCCTAATATTTTCAGTAGTAAAGTAAGAATTACATTGGAAATGTAATCCGTAACAAATGATCACTTGAGTCCCTTTCATTAGTAATATGAGAAGCATAAGCATAGACAGAAATTATTACCTGTGGCAACATGACGTCCCATTCCAAATATGGCGTAAATGATGGCAGGAAACAGAGACCCATACAAACCAAACACGGGGTGCACAGATGAGAGAATAGCAAAGGCCAACCCTGTGAAGAAGAACCACGGTAAATAGGACCATCTTATAACCCCAAGATACAGTCCATTACAAAGTAGAATGGATATTGGTTTATTTAATGATGAAAGGAATTATGATGTAATTATTCTACTTGCTCAGTGAAAGACTAGCATCATTGTCCTAAATAACAGAAAATTTACTCATTAGCTCATATTTACATTTCAATTCTAAAACCATTCTTTTTGGCCTACTACTTTTTACTTGATTACAGAGATGGCTACAAGAAGACATTAGCTCAGAGTGTCTTCCTGGTAAAAGTGAGAATCATTTTCACAAGTTCATTCTATTCACACAATAGCATCTGTGAAATAGGCAGAACTAGTAGAAATACCACTGACAAATAAGAAGCCTGATATGAAAGGTAATTAAGGCTGGGGCAAAAAGGATGCACACATTCAAAGGTGCCTGGTTGTCTGGCTAGCTGGCTGGCCTAAGATTGTGTATCCCAGTGTTGGGCCAGTGTGTGAATCCATGCATATCTCATAACTAGACCCCAGCCTATATTCAGGTACAATTTCTTAGAGTGAAAAATAATCAACTTCATTTATTCGAAGAATAAGTAAAGTGTACCTTAAAATTGTTCATTTCTGTTCTCCTTAGATACTACTGCCTGCACAGTTTGTTTGTCACAGGCACATAGAAAATTTTCCTAGACATGTCTAAATTACCACTAGCTATTTAAACGTGACCACAGTATGCATGAGGATAAATTGATTAAAGTGGTCTTGTTTGCCGCTGATCCTTGGCATTAAACAGCCAGTTCTGAGGCAGGAGATAGATGGGCCCCAGGATAGAGATTTACAACTTGCCCGCCTGTTTACATTCCTTGGGGAGAGAAAAAGATGGGCTTCAGGCTGGACACTTACAACTAGCCTCCTGTTTACATTTCCTGAGACAGGAGATAGGTGGGCTCCAGGTTAGATATTTACAACCAGCCTCCTGTCTGCACTTTGAAATAGAAATAACAACAGAATAGGGTAAATAGCTAGGCTTTGTCTCCTGAGGACACTCTAAGATAACAGTCATGGCAGGAACAGAGAGGGGCTAAACCCTGTCTGAGTAAAGATCAAGAGGTCATGCATTTCCCATCCTTGGGGCAAGGGAGACACTGCGCATGCGCAGAAAGGCTCAAAAAGGAGGGGGCACCACCCAATAATATGTGATGCTAAGGCCACCCCTGGGCTGAAATCCATTATGGAAAAAAGTTGCGCGTGCATATTGGGAAGCGTCCTACGGCAGGTCAGGTGTGGAAGAAGAAACCAGATAATTGGCCAAAGGTAAACAAAGACCCTGAAGAACTGCCCTATATAAGTGATTTAACCGCCTCTTTACTGCTCTCCTCCTCATTAGGGAGGACGCCCACACCCTTTCTCTCTGGGTGTGCGTCTCTGCCTCGCTTCTATCTTAACAATTTCTTTGTGTTCTATCCCACTTGTTGTGCTATGTCTCTAATAATAAACTTTGTACCTGTTTTTACAGTTTTTGCCTCCATGAGAAATGCATTTTTCACTGGGGGCGAGAGCCGAGGAAAAATAACTTCTAGCCTCTAGCCCTTGATGGTCTGGTGGCTAAAGTTCCTGGTTTTCATCCAGGCTACCCAGGTTCAATTCCTGGGCAGGGAATTAAGCCACTGCTCATGCTGCCTCTCCAAGATCAGTTCAGCTAGGTTCTGATAATCCGTTCAAGTTTACACGGTTTAATGATAGCCATTTGATTGAGCATAATGGACTTGACAAGCTACAGAAAGATTTGAGGAAGGAGCTGGCATTAGAACCTAGATTACCTGAACATTAGGCCAGTTAATTATTCACACTATGGAGCCTGGCAATCTGGTTCCCATATCAGTACTTTCTACTGTTTAACCTTTACTATTTTAAAGTTAAATTTAATCTCTTTAAAATAAATAAACTCTAGTTTTACATCAAATATTTTGTTTTAAGAAGTACAAGATATTTCAGTTACAATTAAAATGCATGAAAGATCTACCAATAACCAGTCCCTTCTTCAGTGTTAAAAACCTGCTTGGGGAAAAAAAAAAAAAAAAAAAAAAAAAAAAACCTGCTTGGGTTGCTTGTTTGCTGACAATGTATTCCTAAAAGTCTGGTAAAGACAAATAAAAAGTTGTTATAGAAGAGTCAGTGGCAGAGGCTGCTCTAGAATTTCACACAGGCAGGATGAGAGGCAGCAATCTTGCTGTTGAGAAAGGTCGTGTGAAAGTGCAGGTCTCCAAGCCAGGTTAACAGTATAAAGCTAAACTTTCCCCCACCCCAATAACAAACACCTCCTGGCATTTATTATAGTGTAAGCAACTGTGTAAAAACATTGTGTGCATTAAATCAGTCATATGGAAAGCTAAAAAGCAACTTTTTCTCATCCATTTTCAGAATGAGTTACCTGATAAAAATTACCTATCAAGAGACAGAAATACAGAGTGCTTCCAAGTAAGAAAAAATGTTGCCCACATTTCAGATCACCCAGATCTACTAAATCAGTGATGGGGGGAAAGGGAAATATGCATGTGGCATATTTAACAAAAGCACCTTGGCTGAATTGCATGGACACTAAATTCTGAGAGATGAGGTAAATACCAACAGAATCAAGTTTGCCGGAAGTACCCTATTTGGCTAATTTCTACTCCACCTGCAACAGCAAACGTAAATACAAAACTAGAAGCAGCTGGATTCTCTCCTCTTGCCTTGTGAGTAGGTACTTTTTGTTTGCTTTATTACAAAACTCATCTCTCTCTTTCTCTCTCTCTCTCTGTTCATCCCAAGTGAAATCTATAAAAAATTAGTTCAAAAACAGAATTTCTTTGGATCTCTTATTCCTATCAAATTAAAATAGGAATAATCGTGGAAAACATTTCTAACTGCAATCTTGAAAAGATCTCTAGACCTATAAATGCAAAATATCACTTCAGTAGATTTTACAAGAACGATCTCAAAGACCAGAAATCATGTAGACACTTCCTTTATCTCAAATGACACTGATACTGAGCTTTCACATTGAGCAAGTGTTGTACACTCTCAGTGAGAATCTACTTCTCTGCTAATATGACAATGAACAATGGCCAAAATGAAGGAATGAACTAATTCAGAAATGCAATGCTTTAAAATTTCAAGTACCCCTTCCATAGATAACTAAAAAACCCAAACGACCCTCCCATACCCACCTCCAAAAAGGAGAGGAAACTGCATAAAGTTTTCTTTCTCTGATTCATTTATTATTCTGGTTCATACTGTAACCAAAATACATATTTTCATACAAACTAAAATATGTTAAATCCTTCAAAAATAATGAAAATATTAACTAGTTAGAGTCACTTAAAATTAGTAGAATTATCTACACTTTTCTCCATGTTTAATGAAACAGGGTGTTCAATTCAATCAGAGCAGAATTAGAACTCTCTATTACTTTGGGGGAAAATTGCTGCAAATACTGATAGATATTTGTATTATTTAATCTCACTTAGATAAGAGCAAAAGCAACACAACAAACAAAAGTATAGAAGAATAAAAACAAAATGGGTATTAGGCCAAAGGGTGCCAAAAGGGGACAGAGGAGGAATGAGAGGAGAAATGGAGAGAGAGAGAGAGAGAGAGAGAGAGAGAGAGAGAGAGATTGATTGGAGGAGAAAACCCATAACGAGATCTTTAGATAACTGATTATTTTTAAAAATCAAAAATCATGTATTGGTAATGCAAGTCTGATATATCCACTAAAGAATGGTCACTAGAAGACTTTGAAAGATGCAATTTTTAAGAAAGCATGTTTTATAGGTGTGATAACGGTTATTATAGTAGAAGAGACTCCATATTCCCATGTCAATATTATCAGCAGTTTCAGGGCTTATGAACACTCCCCACCTTTTGAGGGACCCTGAGTGTGAAGTTGGACATTTACCACTGGCACCCCTTGCCCCTCCAACCCAGGCTACAGTGAAAATGGCTTCCCTAGACTGAGTGCCTGACTTCTGCCAAGGAAGAACACAAAAGCAGGTAGTTAGCTCACTCTGCCTCTGCACTTACTACAATCTCTTGGCTGAGATTGCTAGAAAGTAACCAATCACTGCTAGTGAGAATGAGAACTGTTTATCACAGAGATGATATTTTATATTTTAAGATACATATTTTTATTTCAGCTTCAGACCAGTTTTATTTGGATTTGCATGATAGCAATTATTTAGAAAATTAAAGAAAACTGGAACTGCAAAAGATCATGTCTAGAAATTGAATAGTGTATCTGAAGTTGTTAATTGGTGCTGGAATTACATACAGAGAGCTGCTCTATTGGGGACTTTATATTTTCTTGGCTTAGTGACCTCACTTCTTTATTGAGAGTCCAGGCAGCTAAGACTCAGAGGCACTGGTTTATTCCCCTCAAGCATGAATACAAGAACAGCAGTATTTCATAGACTGTAGCATTTAGTTATGGAGCTTCAAATACTACCCAGAAAACTACAGTTACCACAACTCAATGAAACAACTATTCCAGTAGAATTCACTGCTCCCAGAAAGTCAATTCTTTTCATGAAACACCTTTGGGCTTTCTTAGGCGTTGAACTGTTCCCCACTCTGATTTATATGTTGAAATCCTAATTCCTAGCACCTCAGAATATGACCTTATTTGGAAATAGGGTCATTGCAGATGTAATTGTGTAGGATGCAGTTATCCCAGAATACAGTGAGTTTATAAACCAATATGACTGATAAAAGAATGCCATGTGAAGAAACATAAGCACACAGGAAGAATGCCATACAAAGATGAAGGCAGAAATCAGGATAACGATTCTGCATACCAAGAACACCAAAAGTTGCCAGAAAACCACCAGAAGCTAGGGGAGTGGCACATTAACAAATTCTCCCTCACAGCTCTCAGAAGAAATCAACTCTGCTCATACCTCGATTTTAGAATTCTAGCCTCCAGAACTGTGGGGTAATAAATTTCTGTTGTTTAAGTCACCCAGCTTATGGTATTTTGTTATAGGACCCCTAGCAAACATACAAGTATTAGTTTTTGGAGGGAGCAGAAAGTAAGAGGTCATTTGATGCTGTGGTGTTCAATCTCACATTCTGAACAGGACTGAAACACTTATCCTTAAAAAATATTAAATAATATTACCAACTTTGAACTTCCAATTCATAATCCCTAAATCTATATAATATCATTAAAAATTCGTATTTTGAATCATCTAAAATAGCATCTAAGCAATTTAGTTCCTAAATAATGAGTGTCTAGAAATTAAGTTGCTAAATGTTAAAGATAGTCTTCTGAAGACTGCTTACTCAAAACTCAGAAGTGAAAGGTAAAGTCCCATTCCATCTCTATTATACATGGTACCATCACTAGAAGTTGTGTTGGGAGGAGTCTCAAGGGCACTATTCTTAGTACTCAGCTTCCATAACCTTAAGGAAATGGAGCTTACTGAGTGTCTAAAGGCAAATATGAGTAAATTTGGGCCAACCACATTTGGAACTGTGGTCAGTCTTTCAAGGCTTTGTAGAACTGAGTTTCTACAAGAAGTAACTTCTTCCACAAGAAGTAATACAATTTAATTGTCTCATTAGTTTCTCCAATTTCTAGTACACAAGAAAGAAAATAGTTGTAAAAATACTAAGAAAGCTGAAACCATGCTGACCTGCTCAAGCAAAGCTCTTACAGGCTCTTGGCCTCTGCGCCCAGCCCATATCTAACCTTACCTGCTGCTAAATCATTCAGTAGCCTTGTGTAAATTAGAAAAAGGGACCCCCTGCTAGATAATCTAACCAACCTTATTTGTGAACAATGACTGAGGAAATGCCACTCTCCAAAAAGCACTGATAGCTTCCCCCTACCTTCTACAAAACTGGAAAGCTTTGGTCAATTCTGAAAATATTCATTTCTCAAAATCATGTTAAAGCACTGTATTCATTTTTTGGAAGTTGCCAAAGAGAAACCAAACAATGATTTTCAAGTCTAAATGTTGAGCTCACAGGTGAATTACTACATTTGGCTATAGTAGAAGAGGAGATATTTATTTTAAAACCAAAGGTAAGATTTTTTATCCTAATAAGTCAGACTACATGATAAATCATAGCATTATCCCACCAGAGTGCATCCCTGTGCACAATCACAAGGGAGCTAAGCTAGATCCAGGGAAGAGTCCACCACCATTGAAGAGCTTCCTATGCATTCCTGTTCACATTTGGGAGGGGGCAGCTCAGTGGTGTGGCACCAACCTCTCTGGCCCTGACCCAGCCTCTAACCAAGGTGCACACACTGGGGAAAAAGTAAAATCAGCACAGAAGTGCAGCCCCAAGCCCTCAGATCATAGCTACCTCCCACCTCCACCTCAAACCAAGGTGGAGATTGCCATCACACTCGAGAAACCCAACTTTGCTACTGCTCCAGCCCCTCAGGCCCCAAACCCAATTGGACTGTGATGACCACCAAGTACAGTAGAAGCCTGACTTGCACCTGGCTCTGGCTCAAGCCCCTCCAATTCCAGACCACCCACTAAGGTGGTGGCTGCCAGCACAGAGGAAGAGGAGCTCACGATCACTTCAGATACAGCTCTCCCACCAAAGACATGGGCACATGCAGACTACATAGGGATGCTCACACACAAGGGCACTGGGAACATGCAGACTGCATAGGGATGCCTTCAAGATCAGGATAGATAAGTGTTTCACATCATTTCATAGAGTCAGAGAAAGTTAAACAAATTAAGAAGACAGAAGAATATGTTTCACATGAAAAAATAAGAAAAAAGCCCTGAAAAAAACCTAATGAAACAGAGATAATTTACCTAATAAAGAGTTCAAAGCAATACTAATAAGAATGCTAACTGAACTGGGGAAAAGAACAGATTAACATAACGAGAATTTTAACAAAGAACTGGAAAATATTATAAAGAACCAGTCAGAGCTAAAGAAACAATAACTGAAATTAAAAATACACTGGAGGGAATTAATAGCAGATTAGGTGATACAGAAAAAAACATAAGTAATCTGTAATACAGAATAATGGAATTCACACAGTCAGGAAAGCAAAACGAAAAACAAATTAAAAATAATGAGGACAGTTTAAGAGACCTCTGGTACAACATCAAGCATACTAACATTCACATTATAGGGGTCCCAGAAGGAGAAGAGAGAGAAAAAAGAGTTCAAAAAATATTTGATGAAATTATGACTAAAAACTGAAGAATTAAACAGATGTCCAGGTACAGGAAGCACAGAGAGTCTCAAATAAGATGAAGTTAAAGAGACCCATACAAAGATATATCATAACTAAAATGGCAAAAGGTAAAGATTTAAAAACAGCAAAAGGAAAAAAAGAGTCACATACAAGGGAAACCCCATAAGACTATAAGCTGATTTTCAGCAGCAACTGCAGGCCAGAAGGGAGTGGTGTAATATAATTAAAGTCCTGAAAGAAAAAAAATGTACAACCCAGGATACTCTCTCCAGCAAGGTTATCGATCAAAACTGAAGAAGCTATAACTTCTTAGAGAAGCAAAAAATAAAAGAGTTCAGCAATACTAAATTGACCTGACAAGAAGTGTTAAAGGGTCTTCTTTAAGTGAAAAAGAAAAGGTTACAACAAAAAACAAGAAATTACAGGAGGAGGAAAATTCCACTGGCAAAGGAAAATTTAAAGACTGTGTTTCAACAATTGAAATAAGCTAGTACAAAGGTTAAAGACAAAAATTGAAAAATCAGCTATGATTGCAATAAACAGTTAAGGGATTGACATGAAGATGTAAAATATGACATCAAAAACATAAAGCACTGCTGTGGGGGAGGAAAAAAGTATGGAACTTTTAGAATGTGTTTGAGTTAAATAAGTATCAGTTTAAAATAAGTAGATATAGTTATAGTTCAATATATATGAACTCCATGGTAACCAGAAATCAAAAACTTACAATAGATATACAAAAACTAGAGAGAAAGGAACATAAACATAACACTAAAGAAAATCATCAAATCACAAGTGAAGATACTAAAAGAAGAAGAAAAGAACAGAGAAGAACTGCAAGAAAACAAATAACAAAATGGCAGTAAGTATATAACAAACAATCGATTTAAATGTCAATGCACTAAATGTACCAATCAAAAGACATAGGGTGGCTGATTTTATAAGACAAAACCAAAAACACCATTCTATATGCTTCCTACAAGAGATTCACTTCAGAGCTAAGAAACACACAGACTGAAACTGGGGATGGAAAATGATATTCCATGCAATGGGAAATGAAAAGAAAGCTCGGGTAGCAATATTCATATCAAAGTAAACTTTAAAACAAAGTTTATAATAAAAGACAATGAATGATATTATATAATAACAAATAAATCAATACAAAAAGATGATACAATATTCACAAACATATATGCACCTAATGTAAGAGCACCTAAATATATAAAGCCAATATTAACAGACACAAGGAGAAATTGACAGTAACACAATAATAGCAGGGGACCTTAACACCCCACATACATCAATGGACAGATCATCCAGACAGAAAAATCAGTAAGGAAAGAGTGGCCTTAAATAACACAGTAAACCAGTTGGACTTAATAGATATCTACAGTACATTCAATCCCAAAACAGCAGAATACACATTCTTTTCAAGTGCACATGGAATTTCTCCAGGATAGATCATATGATAGACCAGAAAACATGTCTCAACAACCTTAGGAGGATAGAAATTATATCAAACATCTTTTCCAACTACAATGGTGTGAAACTAGAAATCAATTACAGAAAGAAAAATGGAAAAACACAAACATGGGGAGACTAAACAACATGCTACTAAAAAAACAATGGATCAATGAAGAAATCAAAGTGGGAACCAGAAAATACCTTGAGACAAATGAAAACGAAAACACAAATTTCCAAAGTCTACGAGACACAGCAAAAGCAGTTCTAAGAGAAGTTTATAGTGATTAATCCCTACCTCAAGAAACAAGAAAAATCTCAAATAAACAATCTAATCTACCATCTAAAGGAATTAGAAAAAGAAAAACAAACAAAGCCCCAAAGTCAGCAGCAGGAAGGGAATAGGAAAGATCAGAGAGGAAATAGAGACGAAAAAAGCAACAGAACAAAAAATCAATGAAACCAAGAGCTGGTTTTTTGAAAAGATAAACAAAATTAATAAACCTTCAGCCAGGCTCACTAAGAAGAAAGGAGAGGAATTAGAAAAAGAACAAACAAGCTGAAAGTCAGCAGAAGAAAGGAAATAATAAAGACCAGAGAATAAATAAATAAAATAGAGATCAAAAAGGCAATAGAATAGATCAAAGAAAATAAGAACTGGTTTTTTGAAAGTATAAACAAAATTAATAAATCTTTAGCTGGGCTAACTAAGAAGAAAAGAGAGGACCCTAATAACAAAATAAGAAATGAAAGAAGAGAAATAACAACCAATACCACAGAGACACAAAAAACTGTAAGAGAATAAT
Organism: Balaenoptera borealis; assembly: GCF_965194805.1. Lineage (NCBI taxonomy): Eukaryota > Metazoa > Chordata > Mammalia > Artiodactyla > Balaenopteridae > Balaenoptera > Balaenoptera borealis. The sequence goes on from NC_138876.1 coordinate 44,927,879, forward strand.
ATGAACAGTTATATACCAACAAATTAGACAATCTAGGAGAAATGGTCAAATTTCTAGAAACATACAACCTACTAAGACTGAATCAAGAAGAAACAGACAATCTGAACAGACTGATTACTAGAACTGAAGTTGAATTTGTAAAAAAAAAGTGCAGGACTGGACTGCTTCACAGGGAAATTCTACCAAAATATAAAGAAGAGCAAATACATATGCTTCTCAAACTATTCAAAAAATTGAAGAGGATAGGACACTCCCAAATTCATTCTATAAGGCCCAATTACCATGATACCAAAACCAGACACTAAAAAAGAGAAAAGAAAATTACAGGTCAATATCTTTGATGAATATAGATGCAAAAATCTTCAACAAAATGTTAGCAAACCGAATCCAACAATATAGAAAAAGATCATAAACCATGATCAACTTGGATTTATTCCAGGGATGCAAGGATGGTTCAACATCTGCAAATCAATCAATGTGATACATCATATTAACAAAAGGAAGGATAAATATCATGTGATTATCTCAATAGACACAGAAAGAGTATTTGACAAAAATTCAACATTGATTCATGATAAAAACTCTCATCAAAGTTGGAATAGAGAGAACATATCTCAACAAATAAGGTTATTTATGACAAACACACAGCTAACATCATACTCAATGGTGAAAGTCTAAAAGCCTTTCCTCTATTTTCAGGGTAAGACAAGGATGCCCACTCTCTCACTTCTATTTAACATAGTATTGGAAGTCCTAGCCACAGAAATCAGACAAGAAAAATAAATAAAAGGCATCCAATTTGGAAGGGAAGAAGTAAAACCATCACTATTTGCAGAATGGCATGATCCTTTATATAAAAAACCCTAAAGTCTCCACCAAAAACTATTAGAACTAATATATAATTTCAGAAAAGTTGCAGGATACAAGATTAACATACAGAAATCTGTTGCTTTTCTATACACTAATAATGAACTCACAGAAAGAGAAATTAAGAAAAAAATCCCATTTAAAATCACATCAAAAATAATAAAATACCTAGGAATACACTTAACCAATGAGGTGAAAGACCTGTACACTGAAAACTATAAAACATGAAGGAAGCTCTCTTAGAGAAGATGGTGGAAGAGTAAGACGTGGAGATCATCTTCCTTCCCACAGATACATTAGAGATACATCTACACGTGGAACTGCTCCCACAGAACACCCACTGAACGCTGGCAGAAAACGTCAGACCTCCCAAAAGGCAAGAAACTCCCCACGTACTTGGGTAGGGCAAAAGAAAAAAGAAATAACAGAGACAAAAGAATAGGGACGGGACCTGCACCAGTGGGAGGGAGCCGTGAAGGAGGAAAGGTTTCCACGCACTAGGAAGCCCCTTCGCGGGCGGAGACTGTGGGTAGCAGAGGGGGTAAGCTTCGGAGCCACGGAGGAGAGCACAGCCACAGGGGTGTGGAGGGCAAAGCGGAGAGACTCCCGCACAGAGGATCGGTGCCGAGCAGCACTCACCAGCCCGAGAGGCTTGTCTGCTCACCCGCCGGGACAGGCGGGGCTGGGAGCTGAGGCTCAGGCTTCAGTCGCAGGGAGAGGACTGGGGTTGGCGGCGTGAACACAGCCTGAAGGGGTTAGTGCACCACAGCTAGCCGGGAGGGAGTCCGGAAAAAGTCTGCAGCTGCCGAAGAGGCAAGAGACTTTTTCTTCCCTCTTTGTTTCCTGGTGCACGAGGAGAGGGGATTCAAAGCGCCACCTAAACGAGCTCCAGAGACGGGCGCGAGCCGCGGCTATCAGCGCGGATCCCACAGCAACAGGGGCGCAGAGGGAAAAATGGAGAGATTCCTGCACAGAGGCTCGACCGAGCAGCACTCAGCAGCCCGAGAGGCTTGTCTGCTCCCCCGCCGGGGCGGGCGTGGCTGGGAGCTGAGGCTCGGGCTTCGGTCGGATCGCAGGGAGAGGAGTGGGGTTGGCGGCATGAACACAGCCTGAAGGGGTTAGCGCACCACAGCTGGCTGGGAGGGAGTCAGGGGAAAAGTCTGCAGCTGCCGGAGAGGCAAGAGACTTTTTCTTGCCTCTTTGTTTCACGGTGCGCAAGGAGAGGGGATTCAGAGCGCTGCCTAAACGAGCTCCAGAGACGGATACGAGCCGCAGCGATCAGCGCGGACCCCAGAGATGGGCATGAGACTCTAAGGCTGCTGCAGCCACCACCAAAAAGCCTGTGTGCGAGCAAAGGTCACTCTCCACACTGCCCCTCCCGGGAGCCGGTGCAGACCGCCACTGCCAGGGTCCCGTGATCCAGGGACAACTTCCCCGGGAGAACGCACGGCGCGCCTCGGGCTGGTGCAACGTCACACTGGCCTCTGCCGCGCAGGCTCGCCCCGCCTCCTCCGTACCCCTCCCTCCCCGCGGCCTGACTGAGCCAGAACCTCCAAAGCAGCTGCTCCTTTAACCCCGTCCTGTCTGGGCGGGGAATAGACGCCCTCAGGTGACCTACACGCAGAGGCGGGTCCAAATCCAAAGCTGAACCCCGGGAGCTGTGCGAACAAAGAAGAGAAAGGGAAATCTCTCCCAGCAGCCTCAGAAGCAGCGGATTAAAACTCCACAAACAACTTGATGTGCCTGCATCTGTTGAATAGCTGAATAGACAACGAATCATCCCAAATTCAGGAGGTGGACTTTGGGAGCAGGATATATTAATTTTTCCCCTTTTCCTTTTTTTGTGAGTGTATATGTATATGCATCTGGGTGAGATTTTGTCTGTATAGCTTTGCTTTATAATAGCTTTATTTTACTTCACTATATTATATCCTCTTTCTTTCTTTCTTTCTATTTTTTCTCCCTTTTATTCTGAGCTGTGTGGATGAAAGGCTCTTGGTGCTCCAGCCAGGCATCAGGGCTGTGCCTCTGAGGTGGGAGAGCCAACTTCAGGACACCGGTCCACAAGAGACCTCCCAGCTCCATGTAATACCAAATGGCGAAAATCTCTCAGAGATCTCCATCTCAACATCAAGACCCAGCTTCACTCAACGACCAGCAAGCTACAGTGCTGGACACCCTATGCCTAACAACTAGCAAGATAGGAACACAGCCCCATCCATTAGCAGAGAGCCTGCCTAAAATCATAATAAGGCCACAGACACCCCAAAATACACCACCAGACGTGGACGTGCCCACCAGAAAGACAAGATCCAGCTGCATCCACCAGAACACAGGCACTAGTTCCCTCCACCAGGAAGCCTACACAACCCACTGAACCAACCTTAGCCACTGGGGACAGATACCAAAAACAACAGGAACTCCGAACCTGCAGCCTGTGAAAAGGAGACCCCAAACACAGTAAGATAAGCAAAATGAGACGACAGAAAAACACACAGCAGATGAAGGAGCAGGGTCAAAACACACTAGACTTAACAAATGAACAGGAAATAGGTAGTCTACCTGAAAAAGAATTCAGAATAATGATAGTAAGGATGATCCAAAATCTTGGAAATAGAATAGACAAAATGCAAGAAACATTTAACAAGGACGTAGAAGAACTAAAGAGGAACCAAGCAACGATGAAAAACACAATAAATGAAATTAAAAATACTCTAGATGGGATCAATAGCAGAATAACTGAGGCAGAAGAAAGGATAAGTGACCTGGAAGATAAAATGGTGGAAATAACTACTGCAGAGCAGGATAAAGAAAAAAGAATGAAAAGAACTGAGGACAGTCTCAGAGACCTCTGGGACAACATTAAACGCACCAACATTCGAATTATAGGGGTCCCAGAAGAAGAAGAGAAAAAGAAAGGGACTGAGAAAATATTTGAAGAGATTATAGTTGATAACTTACCTAATCTGGGAAAGGAAATAGTTAATCAAGTCCTGGAAGCACAGAGAGTCCCATACAGGATAAATTCAAGGAGAAACACGCCAAGACACATATTAATCAAACTGTCAAAAATTAAATACAAAGAAAACATATTAAAAGCAGCAAGGGAAAAAGAACAAATAACACACAAGGGAATCCCCATAAGGTTAACAGCCGATCTTTCAGCAGAAACTCTGCAAGCCAGAAGGGAGTGGCAGGATATACTTAAAGTGATGAACGAGAAAAACCTACAACCAAGGTTACTCTACCCAGCAAGGATCTCATTCAGATTTGATGGATTTAAAACCTTTACAGACAAGCAAAAGCTGAGAGAGTTCAGCACCACCAAACCAGCTTTACAACAAATGCTAAAGGAACTTCTATAGGTAAGAAACACAAGAGAAGGAAAGCACCTACAATAACAAACCCAAAATATTTAAGAAAATGGGAATAGGAACATACATTTCGATAATTACCTTGAATGTAAATGGATTAAATGCTCCCACCAAAAGACACAGACTGGCTGAATGGATACAAAAACAAGACCCATATATATGCTGTCTACAAGAGACCCACTTCAGACCTAGAGACACATACAGACTGAAAGTGAGGCGATGGAAAAAGATATTCCATGCAAATGGAAATCAAAAGAAAACTGGAGTAGCAATTCTCATATCAGACAAAATAGACTTTAAAATAAAGACTATTCCAAGAGACAAAGAAGGGCACTATGTAATGATCAAGGGATCGATCCAAGAGGAAGGTATAACAATTGTAAATATTTATGCACCCAACATAGGAGCACCTCAGTACATAAGGCAAATATTAACAGCCATAAAAGGGGAAATTGACAGCAACACAAACATAGTAGGGGACATTAACACCCCACTTTCACCAATGGACAGATCATCCAAAATGAAAATAAATAAGGAAACACAAGCTTTAAATGATACATTAAACAAGATGGACTTAATTGATATTTATAGGACATTCCACCCAAAAACAACAGAATACACATTTTTCTCAAGTGCTCATGGAACATTCTCCAGGATAGATCATATCTTGGGTCACAAATCAAGCCTTGGTAAATTTAAGAAAATTGAAATCGTATCAAGTATCTTTTCTGACCACAACGCTATGAGACTAGATATCAATTACAGGAAAAGATCTGTAAAAAATACAAACACATGGAGGCTACACAATACACTACTTAATAACGAAGTGATCACTGAAGAAATCAAAGGGGAAATCAAAAAATACCTAGAAACAAATGACAATGGAGACAGGACGACCCAAAACCTACGGGAGGCAGCAAAAGCAGTTCTAAGAGGGAAGTTTATTGCAATACAAGCCTACCTCAAAAAACAGGAAACATCTCGAATAAACAACCTAACCTTCCACCTAAAGCAATTAGAAAAAGAAGAATAAAAACCCCCAAAGCTAGCAGAAGGAAAGAAATCATAAAGATTAGGTCAGAAATAAATGAAAAAGAAATGAAGGAGACAATAGCAAAGATCAGTAAAACTAAAAGCTGGTTCTTTGAGAAGATAAACAAAATTGATAAACCATTAGCCAGACTCATCAAGAGAAAAAGGGAGAAGACTCAAATCAATAGAATTAGAAATGAAAAAGGAGAAGTAACCACTGACACTGCAGAAATACAAACGATCATGAGAGATTACTACAAGCAACTCTATGCCAATAAAATGGACAACCTGGAAGAAACGGACAGATTCTTAGAAATGCACAAACTGCCGAGACTGAACCAGGAAGAAATAGAAAATATGAACAGACCAATCACAAGCACTGAAATTGAAACTGTGATTAAAAACCTTCCAACAAACAAAAGCCCAGGACCAGATGGCTTCACAGGCAAATTCTATCAAACATTTAGAGAAGAGCTAACACATATCCTTCTCAAACTCTTCCAAAATATTGCAGAGGGAGGAACACTCCCAAACTCATTCTACGAGGCCACCATCACCCTGATACCAAAACCAGACAAAGATGTCACAAAGAAAGAAAACTACAGGCCAATATCACTGATGCACATAGATGCAAAAATCCTCAACAAAATACTAGCAAACAGAATCCAACAGCACATTAAAAGGATCATACAACATGATCAAGTGGGGTTTATTCCAGCAATGCAAGGATTCTTCAATATATGCAAATCAATCAATGTAATACATCATATTCACAAATTGAAAGAGAAAAACCATATGATCATCTCAATAGATGCAGAAAAAGCTTTCGACAAAATTCAACACCCATTTATGATAAAAGCCCTGCAGAAAGTAGGCATAGAGGGAACTTTCCTCAACATAATAAAGGCCATATATGACAAACCCACAGCCATCATTGTCCTCAATGGTGAAAAACTGAAACCATTTCCACTAAGATCAGGAACAAGACAAGTTTGCCCACTCTCACCACTATTATTCAACACAGTTTTGGAAGTGTTAGCCACAGCAATCGGAGAAGAAAAAGAAATAAAAGGAATCCAAATCAGAAAAGAAGAAGTAAAGCTGTCACTGTTTGCAGATGACATGATACTATACATAGAGAATCCTAAAGATGCTACCAGAAAACTCCTAGAGCTAATCAATGAATTTGGTAAAGTAGCAGGATACAAAATTAAGGCACAGAAATCTCTTGCATTCCTATACACTAATGATGAAAAATCAGAAGATGAAATTAAGAAACCACTCCCATTTACCATTGCAACAAAAAGAATAAAATATCTTGGAATAAACCTACCCAAGGAGACAAAAGACCTGTATGCAGAAAATTATAAGACACTGATGAAAGAAATTAAAGATGATACAGATAGATGGAGAGATATACCATGTTCTTGGATTGGAAGAATCAACATTGTGAAAATGACTCTACTACCCAAAGCAATCTACAGATTCAATGCAATCCCTATCAAACTACCAGTGGCATTTTTCACAGAACTAGAACAAAAAATTTCACAATTTGTATGGAAACACAAAAGACCCCGAATAGCCAAAGCAATCTTGAGAACAAAAAATGGAGCTGGGGGAATCAGGCTCCCTGACTTCAGACTATATTACAAAGCTACAGCAATCAAGACAGTTTGGTACTGGCACAAAAACAGAAATATAGATCAATGGAACAGGATAGAAAGCCCAGAGATAAACCCACGCACATATGGTCACCTTATCTTTGATAAAGGAGGCAAGCATATACAGTGTAGAAAAGACAGCCTCTTTAATAAGTGGTGCTGGGAAAATTGGACAGGTACCTGTAAAAGTATGAAATTAGAACACTCCCTGACACCATACACAAAAATAAACTCAAAATGGGTTAAAAACCTAAGTGTAAGGCCAGACACTATCAAACTCTTAAGAGGAAAACATAGGCAGAACATTCTATGACATAAATCACCGCAAGATCCCTTTTGACACACCTCCTAGAGAAATGGAAATAGAAACAAAAATAAACAAATGGGACCTAATAATACTTAAAAGCTTTTGCACAGCAAAGGAAACCATAAACCAGATAAAAAAGCAACCCTCAGAATGGGAGAAAATATTTGCAAATGAAGAAACTGACAAAGGATTAATCTCCAAGATTTACAAGCAGCTCATGCAGCTCAATAACAAAAAAACAACCAACCCAATCCAAAAATGGGAAGAAGACCTAAATAGACATTTCTTCTAAGAAGATATACAGATTGCCAACAGACACATGAAAGAATGCTCAACATCATTAATCATTAGAGAAATGCAAATCAAAACTACAATGAGATATCATCTCACACTGGTCAGAATGGCCATCATCAAAAAATCTAGAAACAATAAATGCTGGAGAGGGTGTGGAGAAAAGGGAACAGTCTTGCACTGTTGGTGGGAATGTAAATTGATACAGCCACTATGGAGAACAGTATGGAGGTTCCTTAAAAAACTAAAAATAGAACTACCATACGACCCAGCAATCCCACTACTGGGCATATACCCTGAGAAAACCATAATTCAAAAAGAGTCATGTACCATAATGTTCATTGCAGCTCTATTTACAATAGCCAGGACATGGAACCAACCTAAGTGTCCATCATCGGATGAATGGATAAAGAAGATGTGGCACATATATACAATGGAATATTACTCAGGCATAAAAAGAAATGAAATGGAGGTATTTGTAGTGAGGTGGATGGAGTTAGAGTCTGTCATACAGAGTGAAGTAAGTCAGAAAGAGAAAAACAAATATAGTATGCTAACACATATATATGGAATCTAAGGGGAAAAAAAAGTCATGAAGAACCTAGTGGCAAGATGGGAATAAAGACACAGACCTACTAAAGAATGGGCTTGAGGATATGGGGAGGGGGAGGAGTAAGATGTGGCAGGGTGAGAGAGTGGCATGGACATATATACACTACCAAATGTAAAATAGATAGCTAGTGGGAAGCAGCCGCATAGCACAGGGAGATCAGCTTGGTGCTTTGTGACCACCTAGAGGGGTGGGATAGGGAGGGTGGGAGGGAGATGCAAGAGTGAAGAGATATGGGAACATATGTATATGTATAACTGATTCACTTTGTTATAAAGCAGAAACTAACACCATTGTAAAGCAATTATACTCCAATAAAGATGTTTAAAAAATAAAAAAATAAAACAAAGATACCCACTGTATAACTTAATTTTTTTGTGTAGTTTGAAAATAGATAATAGAGGGGCAAAATTATAAATGAGAAGACATCCTAACTGGCAAGAAATGAATAATGGTGACTTTTTTTTTAACATCTTTATTGGAGTATAATTGCTTTACAATGGTGTGTTAGTTTCTGCTTTATAACAAAGTGAATCAGTTATACATATACATATGTTCCCATATCTCTTCTCTCTTGCGTCTCCCTCCCTCCCACCCTCCCTATCCCACCCCTCTAGGTGGTCACAAACCATCGAGCTGATCTCCCTGTGCTATGCGACTGTTTCCCACTAGCTATCTATTTTACGTTTGGTAGTGTATATATGTCCATGCCACTCTCTCACTTTGTCACAGCTTACCCTTCCCCCTCCCCATATCCTCAAGTCCATTCTCTAACGGTGACTTTTTATTAAGATAGGAGCACGGACTCAAGAGTTAGAAAGACACACATTTAAATACTTCCTATGCTTTATAGAAACTGTATTACCTTGCAATACAAGCAAACTAATCAGCTTTCCTTCATCTGTAAAATATAAATAATATCAAACTCTTGGGTTATTATGAAGATTCAATGATATAGCACGCAGTGAATGTTTAGCACAGTTTGTGGCACATTTTAAGCATTTAGCAAATGTAATATATACTATTACCAGGGAGGTTGCCACAAGGACAATGGGCATTCAGATACATTAGAGAGACATTAAGAGGAAAGAATTTATAGAACTTGAATAATTGAATATGGCTGAAGGGGGAAAAGGCAGTAAAGATCCCCACTAGACTTCTGGCATAGACAACTGAATAGATGGGGGTGACTTTCAGCATAATAAAGAATAGAGTATAAGGACTATTTTCCCCTTTTATTGCTCCCTAGCTTTTAGTAAACTCTCATACAGACATTTTATCCTGTGTCACCTCTGCCACATGGTAAAAGCTATTGTTCGTTGATGCTCAGGCCAGTATTAAAGCACATCTCTCCTTCCTCCCACACCCTAAGCTAGTGTAGCAGGGGGTATGAGAGGCTCTCAAGGGAAAGAACAGGAGCTCTGGTATAGGTACTTCTTCCCACTGGCACAGCCCTCTTCCCCTCTCAACCAGAATCTCTGGGTTTTATTTTATCAAGGAAGGTGACATGTCATCATGTGATGGGGCAGCCTGAGGGGCTGTTGTGCAGTGTGCTACTCAGTGTCATTCCCAGTCCCACTCAGGTTATGTCTGTTATACACAAAGCAAACTGGAGAACAGAAAGCAGTGAGGTATGAAAGATGGAGCCCAGCAGATTTACATTTCAATCCCTCTTAGCAGTACTAGAATTGAGGGCAAGTCACCCAATGTTCTAAACCTCAAACTCCTCTTCTCATGAAAAGAACTATAAATATAAAGTATGAAATATCTATCTTGCTGGGTTTTATAAAATTAGAGACAATTTGTGTAACACATTTAAATTGTAATAACCCTCAAATGTGTAGTTAAGGTGATTAGAAGTAACCCAACTTAAACCTAATTAACAACAACCAAAAAAGTGTTTGCACATGCAAGTGAAAAGTCATAAGTGTACTAGCTATCATCAGTACTCAGTTTCTCTCTGCTATGCCCTTTGCTGGGTGGCTTCATTTACAGGCTTTGGAGGCCCAGGGAAGTTGTAGAGGCACATCATCCTTACTGTTAGTAGTCTCAGCACAAAAGAAGATGTCTTTTCCTTTCTTCCTGAAAGGTTCCACACATGTCCTAGGATCCAGAGTGATTGGACCTTTCAGGTCATTTGTATTGCCATCACCATTTTAAAATAAGAAATGACTGGTTTGTTGTATTGTAAACCCCCTTGTGCCTAGGGGGGAAATTGTCACCATTGAACCAATCACTGGCCAGGTGTATGGAATTGTGCTAATTATCAAGACGAGCCACAAGTCTTCACCTGGACCAACAAGTGTCTGGATGCAGCTCTCAACACTGATGCACATTAGAATCTGGGACAATTTAAAAAAGAAGAAACACAATGCCTCCATGTCTGGGAACTACTCCCAGGAAAGCTGATTTAATTGTTTGTCATGCAGCCCAGGTACCAATGTTCTTTTAGGCCCCAAGGTGGTTCCAGTGGGCCCCAAATTTGAGAATCCTGGTTGAGGGAGACTTATTTTACTGACCATCCTAGAGCCAAAATTAGAATCTCACCTGAACCATGTATACCAAAAATGGAAGAGGGGTTGTTCCTCAAAACAAATCCAAGGCATAATTACTAAAAGAAGCAAGGATGGATCCTAGCTGGCAAAAACAGAAGTCTATTACTATATACGTCACACACCTTATCTTCACAGCCACTACACATCTGTTTGCTGAAAACCTTCCCAAGTTTTCAACCCTCTAAAATGGAAGGTCATGGTTCTTCCTTGTGAACAGGTCTAAATATTATAGGGAGTATTATTGTAAGTGCAGAAATATATAAATAGCCTTTTAATATACAAATCACCATTAATTTACATTTAAGAAAAAAAGGAAATCAGAAGTGCTGAATGAAGCCTAGAGCTATGGGTAAGAGCATGTGTCATGGGATGAGGGGAAGTGGAGAAGTGAAAAGCCAGCAGAGAGTTCCTAGCTCCTGGGTACATTTTTATGGAGGTCAGGGAAAGTATAATTTAGATTTATTTAGCAATATCTGGCTGTCATTGTTCCTGGAGAAAAGTTACTAGATATAATAAATCATTATAATCTCTCTACATTATAATCTACATGTTTATAGTGATTAAGGGGGTTAGGTTAGAGATATGTAGCTAATGCTAGGATTCTTAACCCTCAGGGCTGAGACCATGGAGGGAAAAATTCTCAGATAAGCCTTTAATTTTCAAAGTGCAGTATGCTTCAGGAATTTCCACTTATCGTTCCACGTGTCACTAAGCTGCCCTCAGGAGTGCAATGAAGCTCAGCTTCCACACATTTTGGTGCCAGTAATGCCACAAGTTTTACATAATTATAAGGAACATACACCCTTTGTCTATGGCTCAGAACACTGTGGTTTGAACATCAGGCAACCCTATGGCAGCATAAAATTTTCATGGTTTGGCAACAAAAATTCTAGGTGATCCCTTGGAATGCAAGTCAAAACATTCTCATATTCCTCCTCAGTGTATTAGGTACTTATATGGCAAGTCATGCATTTTAGGTCTCCACCCTGTCTCAATGCTTGAGTTTTTCAGATTGGAAAAAAAAAGAAAATATTTCCTGCAAGTGGTCATGCAGGGTAGAATGTGAACTAAATACTCTAGAGTCATACTGCTTAACTTGCCAACCATGTTAGTGACAAGTTTAAGTCAATGACATTCTCTAGGTTTTTTTTTCACCTTAAAACTACATTCCGTAGTGAGGTCCTACAAGATGTCAGTTAAAGAACATTGTGGTAGATGCCAGTTATAATGGTTTTCACCTGATGTTAGTACTGAGCGCTCCCAAATGTTTTTAATATTTTAAAAAAACACAAATCATTTCTAAGAAATATTTGAACATGGTGAAAGAATGACCTAAAATTCCTTTTCTTTTTTTCTTTGAAATGAGCACACATACACTTATATTTATTTACTTTGGGGAGTAAATATCTACTTTGGGGACTCCTTTAGAAGTCTGGTATAGCCTATGAACCCCTTCCCAGAATACTTTCTTAACATAAGTAACAGAAAATACATAGAATTATAAAGACATGAAGTATTCACGCTCTCCCTGGCCGGGCCTAAGCCACGCCAGACTAGGGACAGACGTCCCTGCCCCTCGCCTCCCCTCCCCCCAGCCCTGTCGAGGGGTGTGTGGAAGGCAGGGGTGCGGCCTCCGGCCCTGACCCTCAGTCTCCCGCCCACTGCCTCACAGCCTCGGGGGAGCTGTGGTCCTCTGACGCAGCAGACACTCTCGCTTTGCCTCCTTGGAGTGTGCCTCGCCAGTGGTTCTCCCCGAGGTTGGGGGGGTCCCGGGGGGGGTCCCGCCCTGCGCTGCGCTGCGCGCCCCTGTCGGTGCCTGAGGGTGCCTCTCTGGGCCCTCTGTGGTGCCCCTGGAGCGCTCCAGGTCATCCCTCATGTGCCTGAGGCCGAGCAGTGGTGTCATTTCCCTTTCCCAGCGTGCTCCTCTCATCCCCGCCACGGTGGTGTGTCCCGTGAACAGCTCTCTTGGGGGGTTCCAGACGGTAAGAGAGGCGTGCCTGTCCCCCCCTTCGGTTGAGCTAGGTGTCACCTCGTCGTGGTCGTCCTCTTGCGGTGTGCCCTGGGGAGACTGACTTAGGCCGGGCGAATGCCACGTGTGCCCCTTTGTGGGGGTCGCAGGCGGGCGTGGGGGTGATAGCGGTGGGCCAGGGCCTGCGAGAGGGGTGCTGTCACGTTTCTCGGGCGTGCTCCCCCCCCCTTCAAGAGCCCGCTAGACGAGCCTGAGAGCAGCACAGGTCGTTCCCCAGCCCTGACCGTGAACACTCCTGTGGGCCGTGTGCTTACCCATACTGCAGAAGCCCCCGTCCTCTGCCCAGTAAAGGACTGGCGGCTCGTGGAGCGCCTCCGTGGGCCCGAAGGGAAGACGATGGGTGGGGGACGACGCGCCCTCGGTGAGAAAGCCTTCTCTAGCTATCCGAGAGGGAGCCTTGGGGTACCAGACCCCCCAGCTGCTGCCCCTCCCAAGCGCAGTGGCCACTGTGGCGAGTGCCAGAGCACGTGGACAGAACCCCTTGCCTTCCCCAGATGGGTGTGCTGGCCTGCAGTGGGGCCCAGCACCTGCTCTTTGAAAAAGAAAAAAAGAAAAAAAAATAGAAAGAAAAAAATTAAAAACAAAAGAAAAACAAAAAAAGAAATGAAGTATATTAGAATATATTAATGCAAGTTCACAGACCTGAAAGTTGTGCAGATTTAAGTTAAGAGCCTAGTCTTAAGTATTCTCTCTTAAAGGTTTTATTCAAGAATGAGTTCAAGGCATTTCAACAAAACATGTTAGAAAATGTCTTGGCAGGGGATACAAATTCAGACACTCATAGGGATAGGCAGATAATAGGGATACTAGGAGGAAGGGTGGTAGCAGATGTGTGAATGGTGGGAACTGTAGCAAAATACAAAGCACATGCCCTGTCCACAGGGGGAGCCAGCAGGTTTTTACCACATGGGAACATTGGCCCCTTATGGCCAGGTATTTCCCTTTTTCAAGAGAAGCCAGGCACCTAGATTTTCATATGAACTATACAGAAGGATTAATGTTGGTTGGAGGAAAAATTCAACACTGGGACGAAGGAAACACAGACAAATCTTTTACCAGATTTGTCTGGTGGGTTATGAGTTTATAAATTCAGGAAAGTAAGGGGAATTGGAAGAAATTAATTACTCACATTTTTATGTATTTTTTACTATCGATATCTTTATTACATTTATTTTGAAAACATAAGAATTAATTTAAATTTAATTTCCTTCCTAGAGTGGCAGCATGTTACCGTAGAACAATGAGAGGCTTCAGGAGCTAAATTGTTTATTTAATGATATCGAGAAACATTTACTGAAAACCTATGTTACTGAAAACCTATGTCGATGCACCAGGTACAAGTCGGCAAAAATATAAAGATTAAGACATTCTTTCCAAAGCTTACCCACCAGTGCATAAAGAGTTGTACCAAAAGATTACAATACAATCTGTTAAGGCCTATTATAGAGATATGTAAAAAGTACAAAGGGAGTAGGAGGTAAGAAAACATACATCTTTCCCAGGAGATTGGGAGGGATTATCAGAGGAATGATCTCTTTGAGTAGAACTTTGCATTAAGGGGTCCAGATTATTAATGATCTAATAGATTATTCTGAAGAATCGGGCTTTTATCCTAGAGAAAACAGAGGGTCACTGAAGAATTCTGAACGGGGAATTGATGTTTAGATTTTTATGATCATTCCAGCTACAGTATGGAATGGCCTACAGGAGGAGATAGAGTAGAGAATGAAGACCCACAAGATGATGATTTCAATAGGTCAGTGAACTAGGGCAGTAGCCGGGAACATGTAGTAAGACTATTAGTTTGGAAAGATATTTAGGGAATAGAAACAACAGAACCTGGTGGTTGATTGTACACTAGATGGTAGAGTAGCAAAAGAGAGGGAAGAGTTGTGAATGACTTGAGACTCTGTGAGAGTCTGGTACAAAGGTGAGAACATAGTCCCTGGAGCCAGACCACTTGGGTTAAAATTCTCTCTCTTCTAACTCATTTACTGTGTGACTTTAAGCAAGTTATTTATTCTCTGTAAGCCTCAGTTTTGTATATATGTCAAGTGTTCTTTTGTGTCTAAAAATTACTGTTATTATTATTTATTATTATAATTCCGGTTAGGATGGTGGTATCATTCAGTTTGTTTCTTTTAGAAGACTAGCATTGCATTTGAAGTGCTTTTAGGAGATTCTAGGTTTGTATAGTTGAATACGTGGATCTCGGGTTGAGAAGAAAGTTTCAGTAGTACAGTGAAGGTGGTTAGAGCCTCTGATGCAGATAAAATAGCCTAAGACATTTTCAGAGAAGAAGGCCCAGGGTTTGAGTCTCCAGGACACTAATGTTTAATGGGTAGATAGAGTAGGAAGCAAAATCTGCAAAGGCTCATAATAAGAGAAGGCCAGAGAGGTAGCAGAATGTAAACAGAAGAGCAGTGTCTAAAGCGCAAGAGAAGAAATGGTTTTAGAAAGGCTATAGTCAACACAGAAAATACTACAGAGGAATCAATTATGATGATGACTGATAAGTGTCTATATTTAACAACTAGGAAATCTTTAATAAAATAATTTAAAATGGCTCCTTGGTATTTGACATATAGAAAAGGCTCAAATGTTAGTTTCCTTTAACCTTAATTTTAAATGCATTTCTAGAGAAAGAAGAATTAAAAACAACTACTGGATTGAATTATATAATTTTTTGTATTTGTAGGTTAAAAAACATTGAATTCAACAATTTCATGTAATTCAACTATGTTGAATAACTGAAAAGCTGCTTCAAAGACTGGTAGAGTAAAATCAGATCTTTGTTTCTATTGTTTGCATTATGATGCAAGAGCAAAAATTACCCCTTTTTTCTTCTAATTTTTCCTAAATAAATGGAGTTTATAATGATTGCCAATACTCTATTCATATGAATAGCAGGTAATGATATCTAAGTGCCTTCCTTACTCCATGTTCTACTGTAGTTATTTCCCTTGTCACTCTGCCTTTGAGTCTAAAAACTACAGGGGTGAAACCTAAATGCAAAGGTAATTTAAAGGAAAGGATATTCGCACCTTTCCAAAGAAATGCCTTCTATTACTAATAACATTGGTATTATGAAAAAAGTCTAGTTATTTTGGCAGTGTAGAGTATAAAGCATAGAATGTTGAGTGTTAGCTTTGGAATCAAGTTCTGACTCTACCACTTATCAGGCATGAGGTCCAGGGAAAATTATTTACTTGTCTAAGCTTCCACTTTCTCATATGGAAAATGGAGGACTGCTATCATTTGGGATTTTGTTGTGATAGGGTAAGATGATAATGTATATAAGGGATTTACAGCAATGCCCCTTACAACAAATGGTAGCTTATGATATTTACCCATAGTGGGTAAGCATGAGAAAGTTTGAGAGAATTGTTTTTAAAGTACTTTTAGAAGGATTAGTCTGTCCATACACCAACAAAAACCTTTAAGTTCTTTCTAGCAGTGCAGCCTTCCTTGCCCAATCCCTGGGAGCCTTCCAAGAGAACCAAGAGCCAGATCCATAACTTTCAAGACACAAGGGCTGAGTAAGCTTTGTGCTTCTCATCAGTCGGGGGCTGGCCAACATATTTCTTCATAACCAGTGAAATGCATGACTCATAAAACAAAACCCCTCAATATTTATATCCAAAGAAAAGCCATACAATTAACTACCAAAGACACATAAATGATAATGCTAATGATGTATCACAGGTATCTTTATCATATCCCCAAATTTTCTTATTAACCTGGTATTTAACAAAGATGAAAAAAATTTAGTTTTAGAAATATATTTTTCTTTCACTTTACAATAAATTAAAGCAAAATAAATTTATAAAATATACTGAAACTGTCTGGTGAAAAAGTCCTTGTAAGCTCATCACCTTAGTTTCAAAGTCCATGGTAGTGTCTCATTTCGAATTTAAAATTCAATAAATACAATCCTAAAAAATGCCTTAACCTGCTATTTACTTTGCATTTTTATGAAAGACTACTATGCTTTGCTTTTGGCAAAATGGTCATTAAACATATAATAGAAGACTATTCAGGGAAATGGAATCCCAGAAAGTACGATAGTATTATGGATCTTAAAGTAAAGCTGCCAGTGCATATGTTCCTAATCATACTGAAAACAGAAACACATAAACCAGTTTGTTCCAGCTACAGAATAATTCAATTAGAAAAGTGCTTATAATTTAACGGTATGAATAATAGTTCAAGCCAGGGAGGTAGTAAAACTGCAAAAAAAATATAAATCTACAGAGTCTGTGCCAAGGAACATTTTACAAATTCTCAAGGCTGAAAAAATCAGTTCCTTTTCTTGCTACAGGTAGAAAATTATTACCTGAATTAATTTTTAAGAATACAATGAATATACCTTTCAGGAAAATACACACACAAAAAAACAGATACATGCTCATACACTGTATGCACATTAGTTACCTAAGAGCTTTCACCAAGAGAAACACCTATCTAAATCCAGAATATCATTTATAATCTGCTTTGGGAAAGTTAAAATCAGACTTCTCACCAGTTTAAATTTTGTATTGAGAAACAAACAGTATGTAATGTGATACAGAATTAAATCAGCATGTGAAAACATAAGCTCTAAGGACACACAGGATTCTCTCTGCAAATAATGATCTTGGCAAAGAGCCTCCTTTATGTACAGAAAGGTCTACTCCTTGCTTATAGCAACTCTCAAGACTACAAAGGTAATTGTATGTTGCTAATTAGGTTTACAAATGACTTGTTCAAGCCAGGAGATATTTTATAGCTTGATTCAGCTTAAGTAGGAAGCTGTATCAGCAAGGTCAAACTATAAAAACTCATTCTCCCACAATTACTGAAATTATTGATCTTTACTCATGTAGTATGAATTTTAACATTGCAAATATATAATGCCATTAAAAAATTGGTTTGATGCTTATTATGTATCAAAAAATAGCAAAAAAAAAAAAGACAACTAGGAAAACATTTGTATACAGATATTCAATGTGTTTATTCCCCCAAAGTTAATTAAAATACATTTCATTAGTAGATCTTAGGTCACAATACTCTTCCAAGAAAGCAAATTGATATCTATTCTGCATAAGACAGGAAAATCAAATGCAGTACGTTACCTTGTGTCACCTGTTGAACTGCCAGCATTATCCCAGACACAGCGTCTGGAAGCAAATTTTCTTTCAGATTGTAATGTGTTGCCCATTCCAAAATAGGTAGCCGCCTTCTACACCACTGTTTAAAGTCTTCACAATGGGGCATATGCATCTTGCTCCAGAGCACACTTTTCTTTTTTCTCTTTGCCTCTGTCATTTTCAGATTACCTCTTGTAGAAGTAAACTTCTTTAAACAAGAAAAAAATCGTTGCAGAACACCTCCTTTCAATGCCAGGCTCCAACTCGTCTGTGGTTTACAATGTCAAAGCAATCCAGAAAATAAATCAATAAAAGAAAGAGGGAGAGAGACAGCACTTAAATATATGCAGCCAGGCTGTATGTGTTATTATGGTACAGCTAATTATGCTAGATGAAAGATACAGATTAAAACCTTGAATTCTTATTTGAATGAGATGGAGAAATGGTCCCTGTTAGTATAATATTTTTCTCATCTTGGAAAAGTAATGATTCAGTGTTAAGTTGGTGTAGAGTTCTCTTGCCAGTAATTCCCCTTATATTCACTGTAGTCTTATGTTTTGGCTTAAATCCCAGCAGCTAATGAGGTAGTTCTGGGCATGTGTTGGAAGTGGGCTGGGTTATGCTAATGAACCCAGGAAGCATTTAGCTATTCCCGTCTCTCCCTACAAGCTATGCAAAACCATAAAATTGCCAGAGAGGTTTGCCATGCAAAATGTATTCAGAGAATCTAGATTTACTTCTTTGGGGAGTGTATATTTTCAATATATCAAACAACTGCCAGTTCTAAAACATTCAGAAACATAAGAGGCATTGCTAAATGTCCTTATTTTTTTTTGCCTGGGAGACGAGATTTTCATTCATACAGAAACATTCAGACAGCCACTGCCCAGTCTGGGAACAGAATAGCCAGTTCTCATAAACAAACTGAAATTTTATTTCATGGGCTAAGAAAATAAGCATACAATGAACAATTATTTGTGGCAACAGTTCTTTCCTGTCTCTGAATTGTTCATTCAGTTTCCTCTATTTTTCCAATTATATAATTCTCACACTCGTGCTCTTGTAACTGAAATTTCTGAGGAATGACATATGGTTCATACTACTGTTTGAAATGTCCCCAATATTTTTTATGATTCTGGCCTATTTTCACAAGACTTTTGGGGGGTTTCTCTATTTTAAAAAAGATGTTACATTTTATAATGGAACAGTCAGGCTGTCAAAGACCTTTATTTTATGATTGTAAGGCCCAGCCCCCAGAATAAAAAGCCTACATTTATGAGCTGTGCCATTCGGATTAAACCAAAAAGCCAATATATTAACTAAAATTGTGAAGCTAAGAAAAAGAACACCATGTATAAAGTTTGCTGGAGCCCTTTTAATGCCTATTTGTCCAGAGAGTAGAGATCTGTTTTCTGGAAGTCTTTAGAATAACGAAGTACTTGGACACCTTGGCTACCTCCAAGGTTTCCTGCTATAATATTTCCCATTGTTTTTAAATCAAGGTGAAGATCCACTCTCTCAGTCTTCCAAAAATGACATCACTGGCTTTCTATCTGTGCAAAAATACCTCTCTTTTTATAAATCCAATGAATCCTAAATATGTAGTGATATATGTACACTTTATTCATGTGTACAGAATAGAATTTGCTTTGTGTTTTTCCAAATGTTTACATATGTTACATTTATGAACCTTTCATTAATTTAGATTTGGAGTCCCATCAGAGACTCAGTTGTAGTATTTTAGCCCTATTCTTCTGGTGTCAGAAGTAGACTCATCAGATAAGGAAATCCACCTTTAATAGAGATGCTATGTTGCTTTTTCTTCACAAATAGCAATCTAACTTTGTTTTATATACTCTACTCATTACATAAACAAAGAAATTCAGAAGCTATATATAAACTGAGTATTATTACTTTTATAATCAAAATAAACAGTAAAGTTTTTTTTCTAAACATATCTAGGTGAAAAATTCAAATCCATGTTAACAAAATGAGAAGAATAATTGAAAGCTTAAATACTGAAATCACCAATCAACAGCTATGATTTGTGTAATTTCAATCATGTAAAAAAAAATTGTGTTCAATGTTAGTAACAAAGAATTCACATGAATATAATTTTTAGAATTAAAGATGAATCTATATAGAAATATCTAATCATATTAGTGCCAGCAATTGCTCTAAAACATCCTAAGATCAAGAGGGAAAAGAAATTAGTTTGATAAAATAGTTCTGTAGTCTCTCAATAAAAGAAAAAAAACTCCTAAAAGTTACAGTAAATCTTTCCTAAAAATATTTTTTTTAAGTATAAATCTGGAATTACAACTCCAGGTTTTCTTCCAACTCCATGTGCTTAGACATTATTTGAAACATGCCAAAATCTCACTCCAAAGCATGGTATCAAGAGTAGGATTGATTTATTATAACCAGCAATACGAAAAAACCTTTGTGAAAAAATTTATTCACACCCACAAGACTCTTAGAGCACTTTACCCAGCCCATATAGTTCAAGAGTAAACATATTTATTCAAAAGTTTCAATGGCTAAAATTAGCTTAAAGTTCAGTACTACATGTCATCTATATAAGATATCTCTTCCCAAATCTCCAGGTAACACCTATACAAATAAAAAGTTGAACTTATCTTCCACCTCCCATGTAGAACAACAGAAAAATTCTTCTTCCTAAAATATTTTGATCACATCCCTGACATGTTAGAACTTCCAGTGATTTCCAATATTACACTTAAACTTATTAGCACAAGCATGTGACCATTTCTCCACATCTCTACCCCTCCTCTAACTACATATCAACTCTATTTAAATCAGCAAGTATTTATTGATCAATCACATTTTGCTAGACTGTGGGAAATGTGATAGGAGGATGGGGGAGGGGAAGATATTGTCTATTTTCTAGGGGTTATTTAGTGAAGGAAATAGAAAAAGACAGAATAGGATAAACTAACAATCAAGTCACACAATAAGTGTCATGGAAGCTCAAAGGATAGAGAGTTGCATTCCCAGTGAGGAAAAGGGCTTCCCACCTTGCCTAGACCCTGTGTTCTAGCAAGTTAGTATACTTGCTATCTGCTGCACACTGACTCTTCAGTTTATCTCTATACTAATTTCCCTAGTTCCATGGTTTTTTCCTTGTCTAAACATTTACTCAATACTTACCTCTTCCATGAAAATTTCCCTGGCTTCCCCACAGTCCTGTTCTTTCTGAACACCCAAGATCCAGGTAACCAGGCTATTCATGGGTATACAGCTATAGTCATTTTCACTGTCTATTGATTTTCTTCCTCAAAATTTATTGCGTGTGATTTTAACCAGCTCATGAGATTGTAAATTCCTTGTGAGTAGGGATTATTCACATAACTTACTTTGTTTCTTTCCTCAGGATCTAATGGAAGGTTCTGCAGACATAAGATCTACTCAGTAAGTATTAACATATGAATGTCCCTACTCTTGAAATTACCAAAGAATCATTTAATCTATCTCAGCCTAGTTTCAAGACTGTGCTGTTAAATAATCAGGAAAATAGGTAGAGATAGAAAGAGAGTTAGAGATAGTAGTGGGAAAAATAAGGAGAAATTCTGTTTTTACTTGCTCAACCTCTCCCTATTCTTTCATAATATAAGGAAAATCCTATCTTTTTCAACACGATTCCTTTTTCTTATATTATAGAATCTGAAGAATGTAAAGAGGAAAAACTAGAGTAAATGCAGAAGAAGAAAGAGAAGAGACAAAAGAGAGAAAACCTCATGGACAGGAGTTTCAGAGAGAGTTTTAGAGGGTTAGTGTGTGACAGGAAAATTGCTCTGGAGCAATTATGAAAAAAGGGAACTGAGCCAGGCACAAATGAAGAAAAATGTTAAAGAAAAACATTTTAAGAAAAGTTGTGCACTGTAAACTGGATCACATTTAATAGTTTATGAGAAACACTAGTAAAGACTGAAATTCTTCTCACATTACTTTTTATTGTGACACTATGCTTCTTTGAATGTGGTCTATATGGAGACCAGAACACCTAAAGCAGTGATTTATATTCACATTACACTTGGAAATGTAGACTCATAAATATTAGAGGGCATTAACTCCAAACTCAAGCCTACTTCAGGAAGTTGATCTACAGCATTCCTAATAAGAGGACATTGCAAAAGTTTCCCATCCGAGTAGGTAAGTAGTAGCTGAAAGTGAATCCATGTTCTACTAAGTCATGTAACTGACATGGCAATACATCAACACAGAGAGAGCAACTTTAATTAACTCATCCACTAGATATGGTACCTTTTTCACAATTTACCTAAAATGTCATATAGGCTGGCCTAGCCCTGAATCCAACCTATGTTTTAATTCTGCTAATGACTGTAATTGACAAGCTTAGAAAAATAGCTTTTTCCAATTTTCAGACATTCTAATTGTTAGAACATTTTTTCCTATTAGCAATTGAGCCAAGATCTGCTATTTAAAATACCCACTCTTGACCAAAGGACAGACAGCAGAAGCAAGAAGAACTACAATCTCACAGCCTGTGGAACGAAAACCACAATCACAGAAAGACAGACAAAATGAAAAGGCAGAGGACTATGTCACAGATGAAGGAACAAGATAAAACCCCAGAAAAACAACTAAATGAAGCAGAGATAGGCAAACTTCCAGAAAAAGAATTCAGAATAATGATAGGGAAGATGATCCAGGACCTCAGGAAAAGAATGGATGCAAGGATTGAGAAGATGCAAGAAATGTTTAACAAAGACTTAGAAGAATTAAAGAACAAACAGAGATGAACAATACAATAACTGAAATGAAAAATACACTAGAAGGAATCAATAGCAGAATAACTGAGGCAAAAGAACGGATAAGTGACCTGGAAGACAGAATGGTGGAAATAACTGCTACAGAATAGAATAAAGAAAAAAGAATGAAAAGAAATGAAGACAGCCTAAGAGACATCTGGGACAACATTAAATGCACCAACATTCACATTATAGGGGTCCCAGAAGGAGGAGAGAGAGAAAGGACCCGAGAAAATATTTGAAGAGAATTATAGTTGAAAACTTCCCTAACATGGGAAAAGAAGTAGCCACCCAAGTCCAGGAAGTGCAGAGTGTCCCAGGCAGCATAAACCCAAGGAGAAATGCACCAAGATACATAGTAATCAAATTGACAAAAACTAAAGTCAAGGGAAAAATAACAAAATACTTACAAGGGAACTCCCAAAAGGTAATCAGCTGATTTCTCAGAAGAAACTCTGCAAGCCAGAAGGGAGTGGCATGATGTATTTAAAGTGAAGAAAAGGAAGAACCTACAACCAAGATTACTCTACCCAGCAAGGATCTCATTCAGATTCAACAGAGATATCAAAAGCTTTACAGACAAGCAAAAGCTAAAAGAATTCAGCACCACCAAACCAGCTCTACAACAAATGCCAAAGGAACTTCTCTAAGTGAGAAACACAGAGGAGAGAAGGACCTACAAAAACAAACCCAAAACAATTAAGAAAATGGTCATAGGAACATACATATCAATAATTACCTAAAGTGTGAATGCATTAAATGCTCCAAACAAAAGACACAGACTGGCTGAATGGATACAAAAACAAGATCCATATATATGCTGTCTACAAGAGACCCATTTCAGACCTACAGACACATACAGACTGAAAGTGAGGGGATGGAAAAATATATTCCATGCAAACAGAAATCAAAAGAAAGCTGGAGTAGCAATACTCATATCAGATAAAATATACTTTAAAATAAAGAATGTTACAAGAGACAAGGAAGGACACTATATAATGATCAAGGAATAAATCCAAGAAGATATAACAATTTTAAATATTTATGCACCCAACATAGGAGCGCCTCAATACATAAGCCAAGTGCTAACAGCCATAAAAGGGGAAATCGACAGTAACACAATAATACTGGGGGATTTTAACACCTCACTTATGCCAATGGACAGATCATCCAGGCAGCAAATTAATAAGGAAACACAAGCTTTAAATGACACAATAGACCACATAGATTTAATCAATATTAATAGGACATTCCATCCAAAAACAGCAGATTACGCTTTCTTCTCAAGTGTACATGGAACATTCTCCAGGATAGACCACCTCTTGGGTCACAATTCAAGCTCAGTAAATTTAAGAAAAGTGAAATCAAATCAAGCATCTTTTCCGACCACAACACTATAAGATTAGAAATAAATTACAGGAAAAAAATATGTCAAAAACACAAACACATGGAGGCTAAACAATACGCTACTAAAGAGCCAAGAGATCACAGAAGAAATCAAAGAGGAAATCAAAAAATACCTAGAGACAAATGTCAATGAAAACACAAACATCCAAAACCTATGGGATGCAGGAAAAGCAGTTTTAACAGGAAAGTTAACAGCAATACAATCCTACCTCAAGAAACAAGAAAAATCTCAAATAAACAATCTAACATTACACCTAAAGGAACTAGAGAAAGAAGAACTAACAAAACCCAAAGTTAGTAGAAGGAAAGAAATCATAAAGATCAGAACAGAAATAAATTAAATAGAAAAAAAGAAAACAATAGCAAAGATCAATAAAACTAAAAGCTGGTTCTTTGAGAAGATAAACAAAATTGATCCACCTTTAGCCAGACTCATCAAGAAAGAGGGAGTGGACTCAAATCAATAAAATTAGAAATGAAAAAGGAGAAGTTACAACGGACACCACAGAAATACAAAGCATCATAAGAGACAATTACAAGCAACTAATACTGATAAAATGGACAACCTGGAAGAAATGGACAACTTCTTAGAAAGGTATAACCTTCCAAGACTGAACCAGGAAGAAATAAAAAATATGAACAGAACAATCACAAGTAATGAAATTGAAACTGTGATTAAAAATCTTCCAACAACTAAAGTCCAGGACGAGACGGATTCACAGACGAATTCTTTCAAACATTTATAGAAGACCTAACATCTATCCTTCTCAAACTCTTCCAAAATATAGCAGAGGGAGGAACACTCCCAAACTCATTCTATGAGGCCACCATCACCCTGATACCAAAACCAGACAAAGATAACAAAAAAAGAAAACTACAGGCCAATATCACTGATGAACATAGATGCAAAAATCCTCAACAAAATACTAGCAAACAGAATCCAACAGCACATTAAAAGGATCATACACCATGATCAAATGGGGTTTATCCCAGGGAAGCAAGGATTCTTCAATATACACAGATCAATCAATGTGATACATGATATTAACAAATTGAAGGATAAAAACCATATGATAATCTCATGCAGAAAAAGCTTTTGATGCAGAAAAGGCTTTGGACAACAGTCAACACTCATTTATGGTAAACACTCTCTAGAAAGTAGGCAGAGAGGGAACTTACCTCAACATAATAAAGGCCATTTATGGCAAACCCACAGCAAACATCATTCTCAGTGGTGAAAAACTGAAACTATTTCCTCTAAGATCAGGAACAAGATGCAGATGACATGATACTATAGATAGAAAATCCTAAGGATGCCACCAGAAAACTACTAGAGCTAATCAATGAATTTGGTAAAGTTGCAGGATACAAAATTAATGCACAGAAATCTTTTGCATTCCTATACACTAACAACAAAAGAACAGAAAGAGAAATTAAGGAAACAACCCCATTTACCATTGCAACAAAAAGAATTAAATACCTAGGAATAAACCTACCTAAGGAGGTAAAAACCTGTACTCAGAAAATTATAAGACACTGATGAAAGAAATCAAAGATGACACAAATATATGGAGAGATATACCATGTTCTTGGATTGGAAGAATCAATATTGTGAAAATGACTATAGTACCTAAAGCCATCTACAGATTCAATGCAATCCCTGTCAAATTACCAATGGTATTTTTTACAAAACTAGAACAAAAAATCTTAAAATCTGTATGGAGACACAAAAGACCCTGAATAGCCAAAGCAATCTTGAGGAAAAAAACGGAGCTGGAGGAATCAGACTCCCTGACTTCACACTATACTACACAATATGGTATTGGCACAAAAACAGAAATATAGATCAATGGAACAGGATAGAAACCCAAGAGATAAACCCATGCACCTATGCTCAACTAAGCTATGACAAAAGAGGCAAGGATACACAGTGCAGAAAAGACAGTCTCTTCGATAAGTGCTGCTGGGAAAACTAGACAGCTACATGTAAAAAATGAAATTAGAACACTCCCTAACACCATACACAAAAATAAACTCAAAATGGATTAAAAACCTAAATTAAGACTCGACACTATAAAGATCTTTTTTGACCCACCTCCTAGAGTAGTAGAAATAAAAACAGAAATAAATGGGAGCTAATGAAACTTAAAAGTGTTTGCACAGCAAAGGAAACTATAAACAAGATGAAAAGAAAATCCTCTTAATGGGAGAAAATGTTTGCAAACGAATCAATGGACAAAGGGTTAATTTCCAAAATATATAAACAGCTCATGCAGCTCAAAAAAAAACAAAACAAACAAACAAAAAAAACCCCAACAACCTAATGAAAAAATGGGTGGAAGACCTAAATAGACATTTCTCTAAAGAAGATATACAGATGGCCAAGACGCACATGAAAAGCTGCTTAACATCACTAATTATTAGAGAAATGCAAATCAAAACTACAATGAGGTATCACCTCACACCAGTCAGAATGGCCATCATCAAATAATCTAGAAACAATAAATGCTGGAGACGGTGTGGAGAAAAGGGAACCCTCTTGCACTGTTGGTGGGAATGTAAATTGATACAGCCACTATGGAGAACAGTATGAAGCTTCCTTAAAAAACTAAAAATAGAATTACCATATGACCCAGCAATCCCACTACTGGGCATATACCCTGAGAAAACCATAATTCAAAAAGACACATGCACCCCAATGTTCACTGCAGCACTATTTACAATAACCAGGTGGTGGAAGCAATCTAAATGTCCATAGACAGACAAATGGATAAAAAAGATGTGGTACATATATACAGTGGAATACACTCAGCCATAAAAGGAACGAAATTGAGTCATTTGTAGAGACGTGTATGGACCTAGAGACTGTCATACAGAGTGAAGTAAGTCAGAAAGAGAAAAACAAATATCGTATATTAATGCATATATGTGGAATCGAGAAAAATAGTACAGATGAACTGATTTGCAAGGCAGAAATACAGACACAGATGTACAGAACAAACATATGGACACCAAGGGGGGAAACAGGGGGGTGGGATGAATTGGGAGATTGGGATTGACATATATACACTAATATGTATAAAATAGATAACTAATAATAACCTGCATCAAAAAATCTACCAACAATAAATGCTGGAGAGGGTGTGCAGAAAAAGGAACCCTCTTGCACTGTTGGTGGGAATGTAAACTGATACAGTCACTATGGAGAACAGTATGTACGTTCCTTAAAAATCTAAAAATAGAACTACCATATGACACAGCAGTCTCACTACTGGGCATATACCCTGAGAAAACCATAATTCAAAAAGACTCATGTACCACAATGTTCATTGCAGCTCTATTTACAATAGCCAGGACATGGAAGCAGCTTAAGTGTCCATTGACAGATGAATGGATAAAGAAGATGTGGCACATATATACAATGGAATATTACTCAGCCATAAAAAGAAATGAAATAGAGGTATTTGTAGTGAGGTGGATGGACCTAGAGACTGTCATACACAGTGAAGTAAGTCAGAAATAGAAAAACAAATACCGTATGCTAACACATATATATGGAATCTAAAAAAAAAAAAAAAAAAGCTTCTGAAGAACCTAGGGGCAGGACAGGAATAAAGACGCAGTTGTAGAGAATGGACTTGAGGGCCCAGGAGGGGGAAGGGTAAGCTGGGACGAAGTGAGAGAGTGGCATGGACATATATACGCTACCAAATGTAAAATAGATAGCTAGTGGGAAGTAGTTGCAGAGCACAGGGAGATCAGCTTGGTGCTTTGTGACCACCTAGAGGCATGGGATAGGGAGGGTGGGAGAGAGACGCAAGAGGGAGGGGATATGGGGATATATGTATATGTATAACTGATTCACTTTGTTATAAAGTAGAAACTAGCATACCATTGTAAAGCAATTATACTCCAATAAAGATGTTAAAAAAAAAAAAATAACCTGCTGCATAGCACAGGGAACTCCACTTTGCTGTATAGTAGAAACTAACACAGCATCATAAAAACAACTATACCCCAATAAAAAAAATTTTAAATAAAATAAAATACAATAAAATGCCCACTCTTTAGTCTTTATCCTAATCCCTGTGACACATAACAACCTCTCAGGACTAATTCATTTAGTGCTATCCCCAAAAAAGCTCTGATGCTTTTATGATGCTGTTCATTTTAGAAAAACTGCTACATTTAAATGTGGATGCACATATATGTCAATTACAGTCCTTAACAGTGCAGTTAATATTTTACTCATGATAAGCCAACCAGTAAAGAAAAATGAGCACAAACCTGTGCTCTCAGTGTTGATTGCTAACGTAACTTACTTTGCTCTCTTCGGATTAAATAACACTTTACTATCTGTTGCTTTAACATGTTTTTTCTTCTGCCATTAGTTTATGTTCTGTGACTTATTTTGCTTCATAATAGGGGTCAAAAGGAAATAGCTCTAGTGAAGTAAAAAAATGCCTAGGGAAAAGAATCACTTGTACTTTCAAATGAATGTTTTACCAGGATCCAAGGCATTTTCAAAGAAAAAGGAGGGAAGGATGGGGGGAGGGGAGGTAGGGAGGGAAGACAGAAGGTGTTATGGACTGCAGGTTTGTGTCCCCCCAGTATTTTTATGTTGAAACCCTAACAACCAGTGAGATGGTATTAGAAGGTGGGGCTTTTGTGAAGTAATTAGTTTTATACAAGGTCTTGAGGGTGGAAACCATGTTGGGATTAGTGTGTCTATAAGAAGAGAAAGAGACTAGAGCTTGCTCTCTCAGCCATGTGAGGATACAGCAAGCAACTGGCAATCTACAAGCCAGGAAGAGGTCCTCACCAGATATAGAATTTCCTGGTGTCTTGATCTTGGACTTCCAAGTCTTCAGAAATGTGAGAAATAAATGTCTGTTGTTTAAGCCACCCAGTCTATGATATTTTTGTTATAGCAGACTGAACTGAAAAAGAAAGGAAGTAAGGAAAGAAGGAAGGAAGAAAGGAAGGAAAGAAGGGAGGGAGAAAAAAGGAAGGAAACAATAAAGAACAGCAGTTCACTAAGGATTAGTAAAAGCTCCTTCTCATTTCTGACCAACAATTGATGAACAGTAAGTAAAATAAACTATGGCTGGGGACACAGCATGACATGAAAAGATCTGATGATACCAAGAAGGAATTATCCCATGCAGTGCTAGAAATTCACTTCCTTAGAAGTGCATGATTGTAGATCTATGACTGCTGCTTCAGCTGTCCTATTTGTAGGAGCAATAACACTCATGCTGAAGGAAATATGTGTAAATATTTATATGTCCTTGTATTTAATGTGGATTTCTTATAGGCAGCATAGAGTTGGGTCTTGTTTTGTAATCCATTGTCACAATCTCTGCCTTATTTGGAGTATTTAGACTATTTATATGTAACGTGGTTATTGATATGGTTGGGTTTAAATCTATCAATTTTTTATTCTGTATTTATCTCATCAGTTCTTTATTTTTTCCTTTTATTACCATCTTTTGAATTATTTTTATGATTCTATTTTACTCCTTTGTTGGTTTATTAACTATAACTCTTATTTTGGTGATTGCTTTAGAGTTTATAATGTACATCTTTAACTATTAAAGTCTATCTTCAAATGATAGCATACCACTTCACATTTAGTATAAGGACATTACAACTGCATAATTCCATTTTCCTTTGTACTACAGTTGTCATACATTTATGTCTACATGTGTTATAACCCGAAAATAAAATATATATATTTTTTTGCTTTAAAGTTGCATATCTTTAAAAGACATTAAAATAATTTTAAAAGTCTTTTATATTTACCTGCAGAGTTACCATTCCACTATTCTTCATTTTTCGTTGGATAGTTCCAGATTTTCATTTGGTATGATTTTCCTGCCTGCAGTACTTACTTTAATGTTTCTACTAGTGCAGGTTTGCTGGATAAATTATTTATATATCTGAAAAATGTTTTATCTTCCCTTTGGTTTTTTTTTGTTTGTTTTT
The DNA here is from genome assembly GCF_965194805.1 of Balaenoptera borealis. Classification (NCBI taxonomy): domain Eukaryota; kingdom Metazoa; phylum Chordata; class Mammalia; order Artiodactyla; family Balaenopteridae; genus Balaenoptera; species Balaenoptera borealis. Next base: position 44,957,922 of record NC_138876.1, read on the forward strand.
AATTAATTTTTATAGGAGTATAGTTGCTTTACAATATTGTGTTAGCTTCTACTGCACAGCAAAATGAATCAGCCATACATGTACATATATACCCTCCCTTATGGATTTCCCTCCCATTTCCCTCCCACTACAGTGCATTAAGTAGAGTTCCCTGTGCTATAGAGTATGTTCTCATCAGTTGTCTATTTTATACATAGTATCAAGAGTGTATATGTGTCAATCCCAACCCACCCCTTTCCCCCTTGGTATCCATACATTTGTTCTCTACGTCTGTGTCTCTATTTCTGCTGGGTAAATAAGGTCATCTATAACATTTCTCTAGATTCTACATATATGCATTAATATACAATATTTGTTTTTCTCTTTCTGACTTACTTCACTCTGTATGACACTCTCTAGTTCCATCCATGTCTCTACAAATGACCCAATTTCATTAATTTTTATGGCTGAGTAATATTCCATTATATATATGTACCACACCTTCTTCATCCATTCCTCTGTTGATGGACATTTAGGTTGCATCCATGTCCTGACTATTGTAAATAGTGCTGCTATGAACATTGGGGTGCATGTGTCTTTATGAATTATGGTTTCCTCTGGGCGTATGCTCAGTGATGGTATTCCTGGGTCATATGGTGGTTCTATTTTTACTTTTATACGGGACCTACAAACTGTTTTCCATAGTGGCTGTATCAATTTACATTCCCACCAACAGTGCAAGAGGGTTCCCTTTTCTCCACACCCTCTCCAGCATTTATTGTTTGTAGATTTTTTGATGATGGCCATTCTGACCGGTGTGAGGTGATGCCTCATTGAAGTTTTGACTTACATTTCTCTAATAATTAGTGTAGTTGAGCAACTTTTCATGTGCTTCTTGGCCATCTGTATGTCTTCTTTGAAGAAATGTATATTTAAGTCTTCCACCGTTTTTTGATTGGGTTGTTTGTTTTTTGATATTGAGCTACATGAGCTGTTTATATATTTTAGAGATTAATCCTTTGTCAGTTGCTTCATTTACAAATATTTTCTCCCATTCTGAGGAATGTCTGTTCCTCTTGTTTATGGTCTCCTTTGCTGTGCAAAAGCTTTTAAGTATAGTTAGGTCCCATTTGTTTATTTTTGTTATATTCATTTATCTAGGAGGTGGGTCAAAAAAGATCCTGTTCCAATTTATGTCAAAGAGTGTTCTGCCTATGGTTTCCTCTAAGAGTTTTATTGTGTCTGTCCTTACATTTAGGTTTTTAATCCATTTTGAGTCTGTTTTTGTGTATGGTGTTAGGGAGTGTTCCAATTTCATCACTCTACATGTAGCTGTCCAGTTTGCCCAGCACCACTTATTGAAGAGGCTGTCTTTTCTCCATTGTATGTTTTTGCCTCTGTTGTCATAGGTTAGGTGACCATAGGTGTATGGATTTATCTCCGGGCTTTCTATCCTGTTCCATTGATCTATATTTCTGTGTTTGTGCCAGTACCATACTGTTTTGATTACTGTAGCTTTGTAGTATAGTCTGAAGTCAGAGAACCTGATTCCTCAAGCTCAATTTTTCTTTCTCAAGATTACTTTGGCTATTTGGGTCTTTTGTTTTTCCATACAAATGGTAAAATTTTTTGTTCTACTTCTGTGAAAAATGCCATTGGTAATTTTATAGGGATTACACAGGGGAAAAAGAAGAAATACAAACACATGGAGGCTAAACAACACGCTACTAAAGAACCAAGAGATCACTGAAGAAATCAAAGAGGAAATCAAAAAATACCTTGAGACAAATGACAGTGAAAACATGACAACCCAAAACCTATGGGATGCAGCAAAAGCAGTTCTAAGAGGGAAGTTTATAGCAATCCAGACTACCTCAAGAAACAAGAAAAATCTCAAATAAACAACCTAATATTACACTAAAGCAACTAGAGAAAGAAGAACTAACAAAACCCAAAGTTAGTAGAAGGAAAGAAATCATAAAGATAAGAGCAGAAATAAATGAAATAGAAATGAAGGAAACAATTGCAAAGGTCAATAAAATTAAAAGCTGGATCTTTGAGAAGATAAACAAAATTGATAAACCTTTAGCCAGATGTATTAAGAAAAAAAGGGAGAGGGCTCAAATCAATAAAAGTAGGAATGGAAACGGAGAACTTACAACTGACACCACAGAAATACAAAGGATTATAAGAACAACTATATGCCAATAAAAATGGACAACCTGGAAGAAATGGAAAAATTCTAGAAAGGTATAACTTTCCAAGACTGAACCAGGAAGAAATAGAAAATATGAACAGAACAATCACAAGTACTGAAACTGAAACTGTGATTAAAAATCTTGCAACAAAGTCCAGAACCATATGGCTTCAGAGGTGAATTCTATCAAACATTTGGAGAAGAGCTAACATCCTTCTCAAACTCTTCCAAAAAATTGTAGAGGAAGGAACACTCCCAAACTTATTCTATGAGGCCACCATCACCCTGATACCAAAACCAGACAAAGATACCACAAAAAAAGAAAATTACAGACCAATATCACTGATGAACATAGATGCAAAAATCCTGAACAAAATACTAGCAAACAGAATACAACAGCACATTAAAAGGATTATAACCATGATCAAGTGGAATTTATCCCAAGGATGCAAGGATTCTTCAATATACACAAATCAATCAATGTGATACACCATATTAACAAACTGAAGAATAAAAACCATATGATCATCTCAATAGATGCAGAAAAAGCTTTTGACAAAATTCAACACCCATTTATGATAAAAACTCTCCAGAAAGCGGGCATAGAGGCAACCTACTTCAACATAATAAAGTCCATATATGACAAACCCACAGCATACATTATTCTCAATGGTGAAAAACTGAAAGCATTTCCTCTAAGATCAGGAACAAGTCAAGGGTGTCCACTCTTGCCACTATTATTCAACATAGTTTGGAAATCCTAGCCACGGCAATCAGAGGAGAAAAATAAAATAAAATAATACAAATTGGAAAAGAAGAAGTAAAACTGTCACTGCAGATGACATGATACTATATGTAGAAAATTCTAAAGATGCCACTAGAAAACTACAAGAGTTAATCAATTAATTTAGTAAAGTTGCAGGATACAAAATTAATACACATAAATCTGTTGCATTTCTATACACTAACAACAAAAGATCAGAAATAGAAATTAAGGAAACATTCCCATTTACCACTGCAACAAAAAGAATAAAATACCTAGGAATAATCCTACCTAAGGAGGTAAAAGACCTGTAAGCAGAAAACTATAAGATGCTGATGAAAGAAATCAAAGTTGACACAAATAGATGGAGAGACATACCATGTTCTTGGATTGGAAGAATCAGTGTTGTGAAAATGATTATACTACCCAAAGCAATCTACAGATTCATTGACTTTGTTTTTGAAAGATATTTCCATTAGGTGTAGAATTCTAGGTTGGCAGGTATTTTTTGCTGCTATTGTCATTTTCTTTTTGTTTTAGTACTTTAAAGACATTGCTCCACTGTCATCTAGCTTGCATTGTCTCCAACAAGGAATTTTTTTGCCATCTTTATTGTTCTTCTGTACATGTTTTCTTTTTTTCTCTAGAGGCTTTTAAGATTTTCTCTTTAGGTCATCTTAAAGCACCGAGTTGATCTCCCTGTGCTATGCTGCTGCTTCCCACTAGCTAACTATTTTACATTTGGTAGTGTATGTATCTCGATGCTACTGTCACTTCGCTTGGGATAGGGAGGGTGAGAGGGAAGTGCAAGAGGGAGGGAATATGGGGATATATGTATGCATACGGCTTCTTCACTTTGTTGTATACCAGAAGCTAACACAGTATTGTGAAGCAATTATACTCCAATAAATATCTATTTTTTAAAAATTAAAAAAAAAAAGATTTTTATTTACCATTGGTTTTAAGCAATCATTATGCTGTACCTTGGTATTTCTTCCTTCCAACATATTGTGCTCTTATTTATTTATTTATTTATTTGTGCTTGGCGTTTGTTGAGCTTCTTATATCTGTGGGTTTACAGTTTTTAACACTTTTGGAAAATGTCTAGCAATTATCTACCGAAATATTTTCTATCCTACTTCCTTTGGAAACTCCAAATAAATATATATTAGGCTACTTGATGTTGTCACACAGTTTAATGGTGCTTTGTGTATTTTTTTAAGACATGTTTATGTTTCATTTTGAGTAGTTTTTATTACTATGTTTTCAGGTTCACTAATTTTTTACTCTACCATGTCTAATCCAGTGTTAATTCCATCCATCTTTTTTTTCATCTCAAAAATTAAAAGCCAAACCTGAATTATACTGATAGGTGGGACAAGATCAACATTTATTCCCACTATTGTGGCTGAACTCGTTGCCACTTGACGCTCTGTGGACCATGGAATTTTCACTCTGGGTAATGGAAACATGAACCTTGTGTGAGTCCCTGGGATTGCTCCTTCTAATCATTTCCCCAGTGTCTGTAAATTCCCTACATTTCTGTGCTAATCTTTACTTAGCTTAACACTATGCACAGGTGTAGATTTCTGGGGCTCTCTCTCTGGCACTCTGCCATGTGAAATCTAGCTACTTCAGCCTCTCTAGACTTCCAGGTCCTTCTCTTCAACTTAGGGAGACTATCTCCTCCTGGGTTCTCCTCCACCTTCATACTCTGCTGCACAATGGCCTGGAAACTCTCCTAGCAGTAAATTGGGACAATCACTGGGCTCATTTCATTTGTTTCCAACCTCTCCAAGATTATTGTCTTTTGTTGCCCAATGTCCAAAATCTTGACAATATTATTTCATATTTTGTCAGGTTCTTATTTGTTTCAGGCAGGAAGATAAATGTTCCTGCAACTCCATTCTAGCTGGAAATTATCATATAATATGACTTTTTATTTATTTATTTATTTATACATGAAGAAGGATTTTTTTTTTTTTAATTTGGTTGTGCAGGGTCTTAGTTGCAGCAGGTAGGCTTCTTAGTTGTGGCATGCAAACTCTTAGTTGTGGCATGCATGTGAGATCTAGTTCCCTGACCAGGGATTGAACCCGGGCCCCCTGCATTGGGAGTGCAGAGTCTTAACCACTGTGCCACCAGGCCAGGGAGGTCCCCATGTAATATGACTTTAAAATTGTCCATCATTATGATCACCCTCCTCATGATTTGCTACAGCTTGCCAATTTTCCTTTTAGTATGTGATACCAAAATTTAACAGTGCTTAGCTGTGTTCTGGCTTGAAAAGTATAAACAATACCATACAATTAAACTCTTTTTCCAAACCTACTCTGTTAAGTGATATATTCTCCATCCTTTATTATGTAGGAACCCTTTTATAAAAATCTAAGCACCCAGTTTTATATTAAACCTTACCTGATATATTGAATCTGGTCAATTAATTCGTTGTGACAAAATCTTTCTGAATCTGATCTAGTCATTATTAATACTGATAATTATGTACTTCACTTAAACATATTAGCTATTCCTCCAAACATTGTTACCTGTATTATTAGTCAGCTCAGGCTGCCATAATAAAATACCATACACTGGGTAGCTTAAACCACAGGAATTTATTTCTCACAGCTGTGGAGACTGTGAAGTATAAGATCAAGGAGCTGGCCAATTTGGTTCCTGATGAGGGCCCTCTTCCTGGCTTGCAAAGAGTCACATTCTCACTTTGTCTTCATATAGCAGAGAGAAAGCAGAAGTACCTCATGACATGACCTAAAACTAATTATCTCCTAAAGGCCTCATCTCCAAATACCATCATATTGGGGGTTAGGACTTTAACATATGAATTTTGGGAGACATAACACAGTCCATAGCATTACCCAAAAATTGATGAAGCATGTCATATAAGTCCTTATTCAAATCAATAAATAAGAAAACCCAGATACATCTACTAGACTCTGTCCTTCAGACTGAAATTTATTTAGTAGGAATTGAGAACAGTCAGTCAAATATAATGTTTTTTTCATTTTGTCCACAAAGGTATCTTAAGAATTCATATAAAACTTATTACTGAAGTCAAATATGTCTTCAGTAGTCATGTAATTTTTCAGTTTAGTACTTCTATTAAAAGAGATAATAGAGTTTGTCTAATAACTTCATTAGACTTTCCCTCTGGGTACAGAGTCTCATCTAGAAGGTATCATAATAACAGAGAAAAAAAATCGACTCTGGGATTGTTGTGTTACTCAGAAGAAGAATGCCTAAAATACTCCATACAGCCTATATTTCTGCAAAGGGATCATCAAAAAAGCAAGTTTCCCCAACACTTTCAGTGTTTGATTTATGCAATTACTTTTAGTGCAAATTCAATACTAGCACGGCTCTTGTAGCGTTACCTCATTAGGTCTTAAGTCTTAAAGTTGAAATAGTATCTAGAGGTAACTCCTAATGAAGAGGATTCAAGCAGTGTGAAAACATTTTTATAACATTCCTGAGAAACGGTCACTCAGCTTTTTATGCATGAAATAAGGAGCTAGTCTAAGATTCAGGACTGATAATTACTCTTAGGGTCTCACTTACTTGCAACAAGAAGTATTTTTATCAAAAGATAATTATTGTGTATATGAAATATGAGTAAACTTACAAAACTGAAAAATAACCAAATGCTCTCATATATATATATGTATTAAAATATCAAAAATTAAAACCCAAGTTTCTACTTATTCCATTGCTTTTACTTTCCGTGGTCAGCTTCCATGGTTTTGCATACTTTGTGCCAAGGAGCAATAGGGCAAAAAGTAGAACACCTGCACTTTGATAAGAATTCAGAAGCCATTTATTTTTTCCAGTAATTTTAATTTTTCTGATTATTACATAATCAAATTACTATTATAAAATAGAAAGTTTTGCAAAGTATAGAAATGGTGGTGTTAAAAAAAAAGATATGTTCCATGATCACACTGTTGATTAAAATTTTGACATAGTTCCATTTTTTTCTATGAAATATTTTTCTTTACATAGTTGAGACAATACAGTACACATAACTTTTTTTTATTTCACTGAACATTATAAGCCTTTGCTATATCATGAAAAACTCTTAGAGAACACCATTTTTTTCATGAGTGCACAATATTCCCTCATAAATATGTACCAAAGTTTACATAACCATCTTCCTAGGAATAGATCCTTTGGTTCTTCCAGTTTTATGGAGTTTTTTTTTTTTTTCAAATAACACTAGGATACACATCTTACTAATCATGTCATTTTTTTTTCGTGGATATTGTTCTCATGCTCCAATGAGGCTTTTTGGACTAACATCTTATGCCAGCCAAGATGTATAAGAAATTCATCTTTTGAGTGGTCTTATTGGGACATTCTTCAACATGTTACATGTTGACTTCCACAATACTTAAGGATGTCTAGTTTTCTGGATGAATTGACTTCCCAATGGGAATTTAGAGCACTTACACTTAGAATTTCCTGGGACCTTCAAGCCACGAAACATATTTCTCTTTTGAGTTAGTTTTTTCTTGCTGGTTTACATTCCATACTTAACGACATAATTCAAATATGGGTTGCTACCACTAATGTCTTATTACCAAAATGTACATAATAATATTCAGAAATTCTCAGTGCTCAAGCTTATTTGTCCCCATAGGAAGTCAAATTGGGTGGCTAAGTATAACTCAGACAGTGGAGTCAAATTAAAAAAAAGAAATATTTATCATTTATTGGAAGATGTAGACAAATACTTGAATAATTTTAGCTTATTGAAAATTCAAATCTTTGAGGTACTTTTTAGGCCTTCCATAAAGCATTTCTTTCACTTCAAGAAGTAGCATGTAGGGAATAGTACCAGAGTTCTCATTCTCCCAATTAACTAGTGGCATAACTGAAATTTACATGAGAAGTTTCAAGATCTATATTGCACATAGATTACAATGATATTTTGTACCATATTCACTATATATTTGGCAGTAAAAAAAAACCAAACAAAACATATACTAGAGGAGATAAACTAAGCCCGGGCAGCATTACTTTTTATTCACGTCAAAAGGAGAACAAGAATAAAGAAATAGTTGAACTGTTGTATTATGAAGCCAGATAATCAACCAGCACATTGGCGAACAAAGCTAAAATTCCATGCCAACTTTTCAAGGTCTTTGAGGGGAGGATTTAGATAAGTAGAGTACCAAGGACAATGTCTGGCATATGGGAAAAGCACTGATAAATGTTAGTTGTTAGTGCCTATAAATTTCTTTCATTAGTTGCTAAGACGATTTGAATAATGTATTTCAATAGTTTTGAACTGACTTTTTAATATGCCTTAATACATTGAAAGCATAAAGTAAGAAAACCATATATGTCTTACTTCCCATCATTATTCAGTTAGAATGGAATATTTTCTTCTTCTGGGATGAACAATCTTATCCAGTTTATATTTTTTGCAAACCAGCCTACTTAGATTCCAAATAGAATAACAACCCAAATCTATTTCTATCTGCCTTGCTTGAAATCAAAATTCTGAATTGGACTATGACATTATTTATCCTCAAAAAAAAAAAAAAGGTCATGTATCCCTGTTTAGTTTGAAGATCTGCATGTCAGCTCCATTCTTCCTTTTCAGACTCTAACCTTTGTCATGTCCTCAAGGTGATCCTGAAATGCCTAAACTCTTGACTTTATTTTATCTTCTGGTATTTATACCTTCTACATTCTGAAAATGATTAACAAAAAGGCCATCCATATCCTGGGTCAAACAGATGAATTAGTTCTTAACTGAATTACTGAAATGAGTTCAGAAGAATTCTGAAGCAGTGCATCCATGCTCAGCAAGAAAGTTTGCATAAATCTCTTAGTGATATATGCCATGGTTATTGATGGGAGTGTAAACTTAACATTATTGCTCTAGCAGTTATTAATCTAAATCAATTCTTTATGAGAGCCAGGAGAAATATTTTCATCTATAAACTGCTTTTAACAAATTGACTGGGGGGTCTCAACCCAATCTATAAAAACAAGGTTTTACTCTACCTAGAAACTTAAAACTCGTGTGAAGTAAGAAGTGATGAATATGCTTAGTAGCACATAGTATTTATGCTTGTCAATTCTTTCAGCTGTCTATAGAGAAGGGATTACTGTTGGTGGACAGCCTATTAAGCTGTACTTAAAAGAAAAACTCCACTTAATTAAATTTATAATCCAAAAGTCTCCAATCCAATGAACAGTCTTATTATTTGAAGCCACTGTTTTAATTGGTTGCTTTAAAAATTACACTGGATGATCAGAATGTTTTCTGATACATCTCCATGGATTATTCATTCCCAAGGAAGTCCCAAGAATGAGGGAGAATTATACTTCAGGAGACTTAACATAATTAGGATTGTAAAACCAAGAACAATAGATTTAAAAATTCAAGGTCTAAACTTCCCTTCTGGAATTGATTTCTGAGATTAGGAATAAGGTAGATTGTATGTATTATCTTTCTCACATTCTAATCAGCATCTTAAGCAGATAATGCCCAAAACAGTGAATGTAGTGAAAGTACCTATATCACATTCAGCAACAAAGCAGTTTCTGAATCTGATGACCCATTTCAGGTATAGGAGAAAAGAATTACTTTCATATCTAACCTCCATTCTCATGGACTAGAAGATCACTGTCAAATAGCGACCAGCTGAAAGCAGAGAGCTTATCAACTTATTCATAAGTCCAGAAAAAAAGAACCCCACCACAGAATATGCCTTTTACTTCTGGCATCCCAGGATAATCATCAGTTAAGGGGATGAAGGTGAGAAAGATGAAATACAATTCCTTTACTGTCAATCTTAAATCCTTTTGAAGAATCCTCTTCCTTTTGATGATAATGTAATCAGAATGAAAATCAAAAGGAATAGAGAGATGCAAGAATGTAGTAGAGGTAGAAGCCACGTAATATGGCAGAAAAATTGGAGGCCAAAAAATGTCAAAGAGAAATGTTTTTATGTGGCTGAGTATATTATATGGTGATGTCATTACTACAATGGAGATACAATTCTCATTCTACAATGAGAATCTGAGAATCTATCACAAGAAGAAGGTGATGATTCATCCAAGAGAAAAAATACAGAGACTAAAATAAAGAACTAGAGGTGGAACACCATCAAATAGAGAGGAAAAAAAGTAAGACGAGGGCTTAGAAAAGTATGGAATTTAGCAATTAGAAAGCTGTTGAATGAGTTTTAGGAGAAAAGTTTTATTACCAGTTGCAGTTGTTTGAAGAGTAAATGGGTGATAAGAAAATAGGGTCTACTCTTTGAAGAAGTATAACCAAATAGGGTACAGAAGAAGCTTGAGGGTTTTTTGAGGTACAAATCTCTAATCACTTTTATAGATGGGAAAAAGACATGGTAGTGAGAAAAACAGTGAAAATGAGACAGGCATGATGATAACAAATGGAGCAAGTCTGGAGAGAAGCAGGAAGCAAAAGGATAAAGGATACAGATCACAGGATCATCCTCTAAAAGGACAAATACATATTCCTCAGGAATGGAGGGGGAAATAGTGAAGGGAGAGAGTCCAAGATAGAAAGGGAGAAAATTGAGTGAGTTTTGTTAAACTGCCCCAAATTAACTGAAATAATAGATAAGGTAATGTTGACAGATTTAGCAAATTAAAATAAAGGAGACCTACTTAAATTTGTATTTCAGATAAATAAGAAATAATTTTTATTTTTAATATAGATATGCCCCATGCAATACTGGGGACATACTTATACAAAAAATGTATATATTTATTGTGTACCAGAAATACAGATTTTTGTATGGGACATACTTATGCTAAGAAATCATTTCTCTGAAACACAAATTTAAATGGGAATCCTGTGTTTTATCTAAGAATCCTAAGTTAAGGTTTCCTCCTGTGAATAAAAATATTAGTAGGTATACCAAATAGACCCAGAGTTTTTTCACAGATATGAGTTTCCAAAAACACCTTTTAAAAAGTGCTTTGTGATGACCTAGATGAGTGGGATGGGTGGGGTGGGGGTGGGAGGGAGGTCCAAGAGGGAGTGGATATATGTATACATATAGCTGATTCACTTCATCGTACAACAGAAACTAATACAATATTGTAAAACAACTATACACCAATTAAAAAAAAAAGTGATGGAAAGGAAACTATATTATGTTTATGTTAAACTCACCCTACTATTTTTCCATAGGCCCTCTTATTTTGATATAGACAACTTGATTGGAAATACATACCATCACAGAGCTCAGGTGGCAACCTATCACTAAGCTCGCTGTGTGACTAGCAGCCACATCTGTCAATAAAGGGGCCAGAGAAGCCGTCAAACAATGTTTGAATTTCAGTTCTGCCACTTCTTAGATTTGTAATCTCCTACAAGTTTGTTTGAGAGAAGGATTAAATTAAAGTACAAAGCACAAAGGTCATCACAGAGTTGACAAATTTTAGACATTGGCCTGGTGGTGTATGGTACTAGGAGTAGCAACAGCAGTAGTAGTACTTAGTAGTTTGTTTTATTATAAACATGTGTAGATTTTATATAATAAATAGTACTGTCAGAACTATTTGTAATAATGCTGATGATCAGTATTAGTCCAATTTCAGGCTAATATAAACAATAGTGCTTCCTGTATAACTTGTGTAGCTAATGGAGCTTCCTGCACTAACTTGGTGAAGCAACAGTGTCACCTAGTGGTTGTCAACAACGAACGATTACGAACACCTGGATAAAGGTTGCTAGGGCAAAATCTGCACAGAACTTAACGAATTTATGTCAGTGATGACTTTTTTTTTTTTTTTTTTAAACATCTTTATTGAAGTATAATTGCCTTACAATGGTGTGTTAGCTTCTGCTTTATAACAAAGTGACTCAGTTATACATATACAATATGTTCCCATTTCTCTTCCCTCTTACATCTCCCTCCCTCCCACCCTCCCCATCCCACCCCTCTAGGTGGTCACAAAGCACCAAGCTGATCTCCCTGTGCTATGCGGCTGCTTCCCACTAGCTATCTATTTTACATTTGGTAGTGTATATATGTCCATGACACTCTCTTACCCTGTCACATCTCACCCCACCCCCTCCCCATATCCTCAAGTCCATTTTCTGGTAGGTCTGTGTCTTTATTCCCGTCTTGCCACTAGGTTCTTCATGGCCTTTTTTTTTTTTTTTTTTCCTTAGATTCCGTATATATGTGTTAGCATACGGTATTTGTTTTTCTCTTTCTGACTTACTTCACTCTGTATGACAGACTCTAACTCCATCCACCTCATTACAAATACCTCCATTTCATTTCTTTTTATGGCTGAGTAATATTCCATTGTATATATGTGCCACATCTTCTTTATCCATTCATCTGTCGATGGACATTTAGGTTGCTTCCATGTCCTGGCTATTGTAAATAGAGCTGCAATGAACATTTTGGTACATGACTCTTTTTGACCTATGGTTTTCTCAGGGTATATGCCCAGTAGTGGGATTGCTGGGTCGTATGGTAGTTCTATTTGTAGTTTTTTAAGGAACCTCCATACTGTTCTCCATAGTGGCTGTATCAATTTACATTCCCACCAACAGTGCAAGAGGGTTCCCTTTCCTCCACACCCTCTCCAGCATTTATTGTTTCTAGATTTTTTGATGATGGCCATTCTGACCGGTGTGAGATGATATCTCATTGTAGTTTTGATTTGCATTTCTCTAATGATTAATGATGTTGAGCATTCTTTCATGTGTCTGTAGTCCATCTGTATATCTTCTTTGGATAAATGTCTATTTAGGTCTTCTGCCCATTTTTGGATTGGGTTGTTCGTTTTTTTGTTATTGAGCTGCATGAGCTGCTTGTAAATCTTAGAGATTAATCCTTTGTCAGTTGCTTCATTTGCAAATATTTTCTCCCATTCTGATGGTTGTCTTTTGGTCTTGTTTATGCTTTCCTTTGCTGTGCAAAAGCTTTTAAGTTTCATTAGGTCCCATTTGTTTATTTGTGTTCTTATTTCCATTTCTCTGGGAGCTGGGTCAAAAAGAATCTTGCTGTGATGTATGTCATAGAGTGTTCTGCCTATGTTTTCCTCTAAGAGTTTAATAGTGTCTGCCCTTACACTTAGGTCTTTAATCCATTTTGAGTTTATTTTTGTGCATGGCGTCAGGGAGTGTTCTAATTTCATACATTTACATGTATCTGTCCAATTTTCCCAGCACCACTTATTGAAGAGGCTGTCTTTTCTCCACTGTATATGCTTGCCTCCTTTATCAAAGATAAAGTGACCATATGTGTGTGGGTTTATCTCTGGGCTTTCTATCCTGTTCCATTGATCTATATTTCTGTTTTTGTGCCAGTACCAAACTGTCTTGATTACTGAAGCTTTGTAATATAGTCTGAAGTCAGGGAGCCTGATTCCTCCAGCTCCATTTTTCGTTCTCAAGATTGCTTTGGCTATTCGGGGTCTTTTGTGTTTCCATACAAATTGTGAAATTTTTTGTTCTAGTTCTGTGAAAAATGCCAGTGGTAGTTTGATAGGGAGTGCATTGAATCTGTAGATTGCTTTGGGTAGTAGAGTCATTTTCACAATGTTGATTCTTCCAATCCAGGAACATGGTATATCTCTCCATCTATTTGTATCATCTTTATTTTCTTTCATCAGTGTCCTATAATTTTCTGCATACAGGTCTTTTGTCTCCTTAGGTAGGTTTATTCCTAGATATTTTATTCTTTTTGTTGCAATGGTAAATGGGAGTGTTTTCTTAATTTCACTTTCAGATTTTTCGTCATTAGTGTATAGAAATGCAAGAGATTTCTGTGCATTAATTTTGTATCCTGCTACCTTACCAAATTCATTGATTAGCTCTAGGAGTTTTCTGGTAGCATCTTTAGGATTCTCTATGTATAGTATCATGTCATCTGCAAATAGTGACAGCTTTACTTCTTCTTTTCCGATTTGGATTCCTTTTATTTCTTTGTCTTCTCTGATTGCTGTGGCTAACACTTCCAAAACTATGTTGAATAATAGTGGTGAGAGTGGGCAACCTTGTCTTGTTCCTGATCTTAGTGGAAATGGTTTCAGTTTTTCACCATTGAGGACAATGTTGGCTGTGGGTTTGTCATATATGGTCTTTATTATGTTGAGGAAAGATCCCTCTATTCCTACTTTCTGCAGGGCTTTTATCATAAATGGGTGTTGAATTTTGTCAAAAGCTTTCTCTGCATCTATTGAGATGATCATATGGTTTTTCTCCTTCAATTTGTTAATATGGTGTATCACATTGATTGATTTGCATATGTTGAAGAATCCTTGCATTCCTGGGATAAACCCCACTTGATCATGGTGTATGATCCTTTTAATGTGCTGTTGGATTCTGTTTGCTAGTATTTTGTTGAGGATTTTTGCATCTATGTTCATCAGTGATATTGGCCTGTAGTTTTCTTTCTTTGTGACATCTTTGTCTGGTTTTGGTATCAGGGTGATGGTGGCCTCATAGAATGAGTTTGGGAGTGTTCCTCCCTCTGCAATATTTTGGAAGAGTTTGAGAAGGATAGGTGTTAGCTCTTCTCTAAATGTTTGATAGAATTCGCCTGTGAAGCCATCTGGTCCTGGCCTTTTGTTTGTTGGAAGATTTTTAATCACAGTTTCAATTTCAGTGCTTGTGATTGGTCTGTTCATATTTTCTATTTCTTCCTGGTTCAGTCTCGGCAGTTTGTGCATTTCTAAGAATCTGTCCATTTCTTCCAGTTTGTCCATTTTATTGGCATAGAGTTGTTTGTAGTAATCTCTCATGATCGTTTGTATTTCTGCAGTGTCAGTGGTTACTTCTCCTTTTTCATTTCTAATTCTTTTGATTTGAGTCTTCTCCCTTTTTTTCTTGATGAGTCTGGCTAATGGTTTATCAATTTTGTTTATCTTCTCAAAGAACCAGCTTTTAGTTTCATTGATTTTTGCTATTGTTTCCTTCATTTCTTTTTCATTTATTTCTGACCTAATCTTTATGATTTCTTTCCTTCTGCTGGCTTTGGGGGTTTTTTGTTCTTCTTTCTCTAATTGCTTTAGGTGGAAGGTTAGGTTGTTTATTCGAGATGTTTCCTGTTTCTTGAGGTAGGCTTGTATTGCTATAAAGTTCCCTCTTAGCACTGCTTTTGCTGCGTCCCATAGGTTTTGGGTCGTTGTATCTCCATTGTCATTTGTTTCTAGGTATTTTTTGATTTCCCCTTTGATTTCTTCAGTGATCACTTCGTTATTAAGTAGTGTATTGTGTAGCCTCCATGTGTTTGTATTTTTTACAGATCTTTTCCTGTAATTGATATCTAGTCTCATAGCGTTGTGGTCGGAAAAGATACTTGATACGATTTCAATTTTCTTAAATTTACCAAGGCTTGATTTGTGACCCAAGATACGATCTATCCTGGAGAATGTTCCATGAGCACTTGAGAAAAATGTGTATTCTGTTGTTTTTGGGTGGAATGTCTTATAAATATCAATTAAGTCCATCTTGTTTAATGTATCATTTAAAGCTTGTGTTTCCTTATTTATTTTCATTTTGGATGATCTGTCCATTGATGATAGTGGGGTGTTAAAGTCCCCTACTATGATTGTGTTGCTGTCGATTTCCCCTTTTATGGCTGTTAGTATTTGCCTTATATATTGAGGTGCTCCTATGTTGGGTGCATAAATATTTACAATTGTAATACCTTCCTCTTGGATCGATCCCTTGATCATTATATAGTGCCCTTCTTTGTCTCTTGTAATAGTCTTTATTTTAAAGTCTATTTTGTCTGATATGAGAATTGCTACTCCAGCTTTCTTTTGATTTCCATTTGCATGGAATATCTTTTTCCATCCCCTCACTTTCAGTCTGTATGTGTCTCTAGGTCTGAAGTGGGTCTCTTGTAGACAGCATATATATGGGTCTTGTTTTTGTATCCATTCAGCCAGTCTGTGTCTTTTGGTGGGAGCATTTTATCCATTTACATTCAAGGTAATTATCGATATGTATGTTCCTATTCCCATTTTCTTAAATGTTTTGGGTTTGTTATTGTAGGTGTTTTTCTTCTCTTGTGTTTCTTGCCTAGAGAAGTTCCTTTAGCATTTGTTGTAAAGCTGGTTCGGTGGTGCTGAACTCTCTCAGCTTTTGCTTGTCTGTAAAGGTTTTAATTTCTCCGTCAAATCTGAATGAGATCCTTGCTGGGTAGAGTAATCTTGGTTGTTGGTTTTTCTCCTTCATGACTTTAAGTATATCCTGCCACTCCCTTCTGGCTTGCAGAGTTTCTGCTGAAAGATCAGATGTTAACCTAATGGGGATTCCCTTGTGTGTTATTTGTTTTTTTTCCCTTGCTGCTTTTAATATGTTTTCCTTATATTTAATTTTGGATAGTTTGATTAATATGTGTCTTGGCGTGTTTCTCCTTGGATTTATCCTGTATGGGACTCTCTGTGCTTCCAGGACTTGATTAACTATTTCCTATCCCATATTAGGGAAGTTTTCAACTATAATCTCTTCAAATATTTTCTCAGTCCCTTTCTTTTTCTCTTCTTCTTCTGGGACCCCTATAATTCGAATGTTGGTGCGTTTAATGTTGTCACAGAGGTCTCTGAGACTGTCCTCAGTTCTTTTCATTCTTTTTTCTTTATCCTGCTCTCCAGTAGTTATTTCCACCATTTTATCTTCCAGGTCACTTATCCTTTCTTCTGCCTCAGTTATTCTGCTATTGATCCCATCTAGAGTATTTTTAATTTCATTTATTGTGTTTTTCATCGTTGCTTGGTTCCTCTTTAGTTCTTCTACGTCCTTGTTAAATGTTTCTTGCATTTTGTCTATTCTATTTCCAAGATTTTGGATCATCCTTACTATCATTATTCTGAATTCTTTTTCAGGTAGACTACCTATTTCCTCTTCATTTGTTAAGTCTGGTGTGTTTTGACCCTGTTCCTTCATCTGCTGTGTGTTTTTCTGTCGTCTCATTTTGCTTATCTTACTGTGTTTGGGGTCTCCTTTTCACTGGCTGCAGGTTCGTAGTTCCCGTTGTTTTTGGTATCTGTCCCCAGTGGCTAAGGTTGGTTCAGTGGGTTGTGAAGGCTGCCTGGTGGAGGGAACTAGTGCCTGAGTTCTGGTAGATGAGGCTGGATCTTGTCTTTCTGGTGGGCACGTCCACGTCTGGTGGTGTATTTTGGGGTGTCTGTGGCCTTATTATGATTTTAGGCAGCCTCTCTGCAAATGGATGGGGCTGTGTTCCTGTCTTGCTAGTTGTTTGGCATAGGGTGTTCAGCACTGTAACTTGCTGGTCATTGAGTGATGCTGGGTCTTGATGTTGAGATGGAGATCTCTGAGAGATTTTTGCCATTTGGTATTACGTGGAGCTGGGAGGTCTCTTGTGGACCAGTGTCCTGAAGTTGGCTCTCCCACCTCAGAGGTACGGCCCTGATGCCTGGCTGGAGCACCAAGAGCCTTTCGTCCACACGGCACGGGGGGATGACTATGCCAACAGGGCAGCCGTAGTACAGGCAGAAGAAGCAGCAACTGGGGCCAGACAAGGAGGCTAGAGCAGAAGAACTGAGGATGTTATGAGCATCAGAAACCTGCTGGTGTTGGGGGGGGTCTCCTGTAGAGGCGGGTGGTGGCTCTGTTTCACCGTGGGGATAAGGACACTGGCAGCAGAGGTTCTGTGAAGTTCTCCTTGGCGTGAGCCCTCCCAGAGTCTGCCATTAACCCCACCAAAGAGCACGGGTAGGCGTCAGTGATGACTTTGATGGTAATTGATATTTTCCATAATATATTACATCAAAGTCGTCTCACTTTGCATTAAAATGATGCACACACTACCCACAGAAGGGTATTGGCTATCTGCTGCTTTTACCTACCTTCACCTAACAGTCTAACATACTTTGTTAAAGAAACAAATTCCTGCTGTCCAGGATATTTTAATTATAAAATTACTCATAGTTTTTGAACTTCTCACAGCATCTCCTAACTCTACTATTCCCTGAAAACCTCAGCAGAAGGGGAGGAGATGGTGGGGAGAATTGGAAATATGAAGCTTGAGGCCTACTTAATTACCAGCTTCAAATTTATTTTCCTTCTATGCAGGTTAGAGGTTTCTCTTTTCTTTTGCATGCAGTCAAGAGGATCTATGATTTTCTTTGGGAAAAGAAAAGATGTTACTTTTCTAAAACTCAAATTGAGATATAAATATTCAATTACAAATTTTGTTTCTATATGAGCTGGGAACCAGTGTCTACTCCAGTTATATTTTATAGCTTCTGTCCTGAAGGCCTCTCAAGGAGATAAGAGACTTATAGCTCTTAGGGTTATGCATGTAAGTAAAATTTTTAAGAAGTAATGAATAATGCAGCTTGTGATCACTTCCAAAAATGTCAAGAGAAATTAAGAATCCCAAGTAGCCTTTGGGGGAGATTTTACTCTGACCCTACTTAATCTACTTCTTATATGAGACTATTATAGAAGTCCCAAACCAGAATCCCATGGACTAGTGGTTAACAGATGGTTAAACTAAGTAAACATTGCATTAAAATTGGTAATATATCAACTCAGATATGACTCAAGAGTTATTAATCAATGACTACTAGAAATATTTCCTGAGTTTGTGAGAAATACACACACATACACACACATACACACAATTTCAAACATTCGTTAGGAATCATTCCTTTTAAAGAACCAAACTTTATTAGACATATATTTTAAATCCCCAAAGATTCTTAATTATCAAAATATTTCTGTGGCTCCCAGACTTTTCACAGTTCTTTCTTCCCCAGACTCCATCCAAAAGCTTTCATAAATATTTCATGGCTGACATTGTTTCACAATGTTCCTGGACTGGTGGGAATTATGACTTTCTCTTTTTCTCCTGATAAGAATGAGTAAAAATATTCACATGGATAATTTATTAGAAAGCACATGCCACAGTCCCTAAAACCAGTCCTAAACATGAACAAAAGTCCTGTAAGATTTCTTTCTATCTCCTCTAGTTGTTCCTTCTCCTCTTGATGGTTATTTTTAGGACTTAGGGGGACTAAGCTATCAATACCAGAGGTAGATAGCTTAGATATAATTCTACCATGCAGAAATCCCAGGCATAGCAACAAGGCCAGAGCACTTCATCCCACAAAAACCTCCAACTCCAGCATACCTGGGAAACCACCTCACTAATTCATGTCGCGTCTATTTGCAGGACATCAATGACTGCTACTAGAAGAAAAGCTAAATTTGAAGTAACAGGAGATATCACAGAATCCCCTTGAACTAATTTATGAGTCAGTCAAGGAAAAGAATGACATGCTCTCCTTGAATGTATGTACTGCTTATCTGAATATGTCTGAGAAAACCAAGTAGCAACACGAAGACTGTTTGTCCATAACATGTGTATTCATTGAATAACACTGTTTTCAATCACGATCATTTACCATCTGAAAAAAATACAGGGTCTCATTCAGGTTTAGCTGTCTTATTTAAGAGCACCAAACACTTAAAAAATAACTTCTCAATTCCTTCATTAGAATTGAGAATGGACCAGGTATTTTATGCAGATGAAAAGAAGGCAAAGATATGTGCCCTTCACTGCTAAGTCTCTCTGCAACATTTTCATAAATAACAGAGGAGCCACCCAATTTTAATCGATGCAAGAACTATGACATATATGTGTGTGTATACATACATATATAACTGCTTTAGTAATGACTTAATGATAAGCAACTATTCTACTTCATAATCTACTTCTTAAGGAATCTATAAAATTTTCTAATACACAAACCAACTAATGAAGCTTTTGGGGCGCCACTATGAAAAAATAACAGGTTTAAAACTTTCAGCAATAATTTTTTAATAAATTTATTATAAGGCTAACAGATTTTATTAAAACCAATTAATTTATAAGCTAGTGATCTCCAAAGTATATATATTTTTTAAAGTTTGTTTTTTGTTTGTTTGTTTGTTTTTTGTATTTAATTAATTAATTAATTTATTTATTTATGGCTGCATTGGGTCTTCGTTTCTGTGCGAGGGCTTTCTCTTGTTGCGGCAAGTGGGGGCCACTCTTCATCACAGTGCGCGGGCCTCTCACTATCGCGGCCTCTCTTGTTGTGGAGCACAGGCTCCAGACGCGCAGGCTCAGTAATTGTGGCTCACGGTCCTAGTTGCTCCGCGGCATGTGGGATCTTCCCAGACCAGTGCTTGAACCCGTGTCCCCTGCATTGGCAGGCAGATTCTCAACCACTGCACCACCAGGGAAGCCCCAAAATATATTCTTAACCAACATTCCACACCTATAAGGATGGTGGTCACACTGTGAAGAGAAAAAAAAAAAAAACAAACAGATACTCTGAAAATTTCAGAGAACTGAGAATTACAGGCATACCTCTTTTTATTGTGTTTCACTTTATTGCACTTCGCAGGTATTGCATTTTTCACAAATTGAAGGTTAATGGCAACCCTGTGTTGAACAAATCTATCAGCACCATTTTTTCTAATAGCATTTGCTTACTTCATGTCTCGGTGTCACATTTTGGTAATTCTTGCAATACTTCAAACTTTTTCATTATTATTATATTTGTCATGGTGATCAGTGATCTTTGATGTTACTGTAAGACTCACAGAAGGTTCAGGTGTTGGTTAGCATTTTTTAACAATAAAGTATTTTTTAATTAAGGCATGTACTTTTTTTTTAGACATAATGCTATTGCACACTTAATAGACTATAGTCTGGTGTAAACATAACTTTTGTTTCTTTTTTTATTGAGGCATAGTTGATGTACAATATTATATAAATTTCAGGTGTACAACTTAGTGATTCACAATTTTGAAAGGTTATATTCTACTTATAGTTACTATAAAATATTGGTTATATTTCTTGGGTTGTATTATATATCCTTGTAATTTATTTATCTTATACGTACATAGCAGTTTGTACCTCTTAATCCTCTACACCTATTTTGCCCCTCCCGCATCCCCTCTCCCCACTGGTAACCACTAGTTTGTTCTCTATAACTGTCACTCTGTTTCTGGTTTGTTATATTCACTCACTTGTTTTATTTTTTAGATTCCACATATAAGTGATATACAGGATTTGTCTTTCTCTGTCTGATTTATTTCACTAAGTTTAATATCCTTCATGTCCATCCATGTTGTTGCAAATGGCAAAATTTCATTCTTTTTTATGGTTGATTAGTATTCCATTGTATGTATATACTACATCTTCTTTATCCATTCATCTGTTGATGGACACTTAGGGTGCTTCCATATCTTGGCAATTGTAAATAATGTTGCTATGAACATTGGGGTACATGTATCTCTTCAAATTAGTGTTTTTGTGGGGTTTTTTTTTTGATAAATACCCAAGTGTGGAATTGCTGGATCATATGATAGTTTAATTTTTTAGTTTTTTGAGAAACCTCCATACTGTTTTCCATTATGGACACACCAAGTTACATTCCCACCAACAGTGTATGAGAATTCCCTTTTCTCCACATCCTTGCCAAAATTTATTTGTGGTCTTTTTGATGATAGCCATTCTGACAGGTGTGAGGTCACCTGTGGTTTTAATTTTCATTTCTCTGATGATTAGTCATTTTGAGTATCTTTTCATGTGCCTGTTGGCCATCTGTATGTCTTCTTTGGAAAAATGTCTATTCAGGTCTTCTGCTCATTTTTTAATCAAGTTGTTTGTTTTTGATGTTGAGTTGTACAAGCTGTCTATATATTTTGGTTAACTCCTCATTAGTATATTATTTGCAAATATTTTCTCCCATTCAACAGTTGTCTTTTTGTTTTGTCAATGGTTTCCTTTGCTGTGCAAAAGCTTATACGACTAGGTCCCATGTGTTTATTTTTGCTTTTATTTCCTTTGCTTTAGGAGACCGATCCAAAAAAAATATTGCTATAATTTACGTCAGAGAACCAAAAATTTTTGGTTCTCTGACATAAATTGTCTAGAACCAAAAATATCTCCAAGGTGTGCCTATATGTATAACAGTTGAAAAGAAGTTAAACTAAGTTAAATATGAAAATGAATTTCAGATTCACAGCAAAATTAAATCCATTCTTTTCATTGTCCCAGTCTTCTACATCTGCCATCTAATCTATTTGGAATAAGCAGATGTTTCTGAAAACTCAGATTTAGAATACCATCCTTAAGGGTGTTGGAGAAGAAAAGAGATAAAGGACAGAGTAAAGGAGGGTCACAGGGCTAAAAGGCAATAACTGCACTTAAGTGTTTAAAGAACAGCATTTGTGTAGCAACAAGGAAATTAAAGAGATATGTTGTAGAAATTCTGGTTTTCTGGAAGACTCTGTGGGCAAGGTATAGACATAGTTGAAATAAAACACATTGAACTAAGCAGGGAGCTAAGAGTTTAGGCTTTTCCACTGACACACTGTATGATTTTGAACAAGTTACTTTACTTTTTCAGGTTTCAGAAACATATTTGTTTGAAAAGCAAGATGTCAGGTTATATGCCCCTCTCCCATGTTTTCTGAGGGGAAAGCTGCCTACTGTTTTTCCACACTGTCTCTTCAGTGATCAACTTCTTTATTCCTTTTTCTCTTCACATTTCCTCTTCTCTCCTTCTGGGGCTCACTCTGCTTTACAGTACTTTACAGTCCCCTTAATGAAAGGGTCAATCTGATGAGTCTTAACTAGGCTAACATAAATTATTCTTTGTTTCAGGGTTGCTTCTTCATCAGGCTCTCTAAAGCATACTAAAAATGCAAAATTTAAATACAATCAGTCATGAAGGCATCTTTCAAATCCAGGGTATTCTCCACCAACTTGGGAATATTCCCAATATACTTCAGCTCTCCCAATGAACACTGAGCAGCATTCTTGGCTAGAGTTGTCAGACCTTAATTTGTCAGTAATCACCAGGTTTAGAAATGCATAGCACTTCTTGGAACCACAGGACCAAAAAAAAATCTCAAGAGATCACCTCGTTCAATCATCTGTATTGTCTAAACGTTTTTCCCCCTAGACAAATTAACATTTTGTATACATTGAAGCTACACAGAATTGTATCATAAGCCTGCTAGGCATAGGCAGTGCCTGATTTTTTATATAATACTTAGAGTCCTGTGAGTGTTAATTCAACAGACACTAGCACCACGAAATAGACAAATTTAGCATACCTGGAAACATCTTCACTACTTTTCCCCCTCCTTGTCACCTACTCAAGCATTCTGGCACTATGGTTTCCCCATGCCAAACCACTGTGATTACCTTAGATGCTTCTGAAATTCAGCAAGACATGCTCAACTAGAACTGATTATGGGACATACACCCTGGAAAATATATCAGTACTAAGCAAATAGGAATCCCCTTAGCATTGTAAGAAAAATAGTACAGTGGAAAAATACTTTTCTAACAAATAATTCCTTTCATGAAATGAGAAGTTTGGAATTAGTGGTAAGATAACTGGTATCTGGTACATGAAAGATTCTCTCCCTTTCTCTATATACCTCGCTAAAAATATAATGTATCAGAATTCTATTTCATAACACAGATCCTCATATGAACAAAAATACAAATAACATATTATGAACAGATTCACTTGGTTAGATAACCTCTGAAAGTACTTAAATTGAAAGAATTTAATTCCATGAGTATTTCTATCAGGTAGGTGCCCACATATACTTTTAAAATACATCCAGGAGAGTTAAGATGGTGGAGGAGTAGGAGGATGTGGAGTTCATCTCTTTCCACGGATGCATCAGGAATACACCTATAGATGCAACAATACTCACAGAACACCAGCTGAACACTAGCAGAAGACCTTGGACACGGGAAAGGACTATAAAGATCCCTGCATAACTGGGTAGGACAAGAAAAAGAAGAGAGAAGGAGGAGGAGAGGAATCGGGATGGGACCTGCACCCTAGCACAGGGGAGCTGAAACAGAGGAGAGATTCCCGAATTTGAGGAAACCTCTTTCTGATAGGAAAATCGACTGGGACAGAAGGGAAGCATTTGAGTCTGCTGGAAGAGGGTGAAGCAGCCAATCTGTGGCAGACACGACAGAGTGAGAACTACACAGATGCTCCATACCACAGCCCTATGTACCCTGGACTGGGATGAGTGTTCACAGATGTGCAAGGGGGCTGGGAGCTGGAGAGTTGGGATTGGAGAACAGGCCCAGGGTGAGAACTGCTGTTGGCTGTGGGGAGACAGACTGAGGGGGTGGGAGGGAGGAAATCCATAGCAAGGAATGCCTATGGAGGAAGACTGGATTGCCATGGAAGCAGGCACTACTGCTGAGTCCCACGCAGGGAGAGGAACCACTATTGTAGCCTCTCTCTCCCCACACGCCAGCACCTGCATGGACAATAAAAGAAGCCCTCTCAGGGCTGGACCTCACAGGCCGGCTTCAGGGCAATAAAAACAGCCCCCTCAGGGCTGGTCCTCATGCACTTATGCCAGGAGCTAGAAAAGACCCTCACTAGGGCCATATCTCTTGTGCCTGTGGCCACCGGCTTCCCTGAACATTTGGTGCATCCCAGGGCTTCTGTGATCTAAGCAGTCATACCACCTCTGCACCCTGTTCTCACTGGGGCAGACCCAAGAGCTCCAAGGCAGCCTCAGGACCAGACTCCTCTGGGTGGACCACATGCTGAGGTGGGGATAAAACCAAAGCTGAACCCCAGGGGTGGGGTGACTAAAGAAGAGGATCAAAAAACTTTCCATGAGCTGCACAAGCTGCAGATTAAATCCCCACAATCAACTAGGTAGACCCTGTGTCTATGTAATATCTGAGTAGACAATGAGTGTTCCCACAAATGAAAACAGTCTAGCTCTGGCATCTGAGGACTTTGGAGGCAAGTACACGCAGGAATTGGGCCAGATCAGATTCTGAATGGTCCCCACAGGGCCCACAGTAGGTCCAGAGAGCTGTCCGGAGGCAGAGGAGGGCCTCTTGGAGAGGAAGAAGTGGGCTGTGGCTCACAGTGTATGCAAGGACACTTACAGCTGAGACTCAGGGAAACATAATTATTACTATTATTTTTAATATGTTTTGACTCATTCTGCTGTTGGTTATGGCTTTTTTTGTTTGTTGTTTTAACTTTTTTATTTAGTCTTTTGGGATTTTCGTGTTTTATAACATCTTTTTTATTTTATTTTTTATATATTTCTATTTTTACTTTGCTTTTCTGTTGTTCTGTGTTCTTTTCCCTTATTTTTTTCTTCTTCTTTTTCTTTAACATATTTTTTTATACTTCTGTTTCTACTTTGCCTTTGTGTTGTTCTGTGTTTCTTCCCTTTTTTAAAATTTTAATCATTTTTATCAGTTTGTTCGTTTCTGTGCTTTATTCTTCAGTGGGCACACTGCTTTGGTTTTTTTTTTTAGGTTTCATGTTTTTGATAGTTTTGATTTTAATTGTTTGATTTCACTTTGGGTTCTTCTGTTTGTCTGGTTGTTCTCTTGCTTTTTGTTTTATTTGGTCCTGTTTTTGTTTCTTTTGTATGTGTGTGTTGCCTTGTTTCTGTTTTTGTTTGTTTGATTTTGCTTTTACCATTTGTCTGGGGTATTGTTTGTCATTTTTTTATTCTTTAATATTATTTTTTTAAATTTCTATTTGTACGTTGCTTTTCTGTTGTTCGGTCTTTTTCTTTTATCATTTTTGTCAGTTTGTTTTGTTTCTTTGCTTCATTCTTCAGTTGGCACTCTGCTTTGGTTTTGTTTATTGGTTTTGTGTTTTTGTTAGTTTTCTTTTTAATTATTTGATTTCATTCTTGGGTTCTTTTGTTTGTCTGTTGTTCTCTTGCTTTTTGTTTTATTTGATTCTTTTTTTTTTCTTTTGTGTGTGTGCGTGTTTCCTCATTTCTGTTTTTGTTTGTTTGATTTTACTTTTTACCATTTTTCTGGGGTTCTGTTAGTCTTTTTAAAAAAATTTTTTTAATCCCCTTTATTGCCAGGACAAGCGAATTGTGAGGTCTTTGTTCTCCGACCAGAAGTCGGGCCTGAGGCTCTGGTGTGGGAGAACTGAGCCCAGGATGTTGGACCACTAGAGAATTCCCAGCACCAGGGAAAGAGCTCACATGGAGGCCACTATCTGAACCCAAAACCCAGCTCCACCGAACTGCCTGCAGCTCCCAGTGCTGGACGCCTCACACCAAACAACAAACAGGACAGGAACACAAACCCACCCATCAGTACACAGACTACCTAAAGTCACACTAAGCTCACAGACATCCCAAAACACACAACCTGACAGGGCCCTGCTTATCAGAGGTAAAAGACTCAGTTCTACCCACCAGAATGCAGGCACCAGTCCCACCCATCAGGTAGCCTACACAAGCCACTGGACCAACCTCACCACCAGGGGCAGAGAACAGAAGCAAGAGGAACTACAACCCTGCAGCCTAGGGAAAG
The DNA here is from genome assembly GCF_965194805.1 of Balaenoptera borealis. Lineage (NCBI taxonomy): Eukaryota > Metazoa > Chordata > Mammalia > Artiodactyla > Balaenopteridae > Balaenoptera > Balaenoptera borealis. The sequence goes on from NC_138876.1 coordinate 44,984,221, forward strand.
CAGACCTCAAATACTATAAATTAGACAAAATGAGAAGAGAGAGAAATATCTTGCAGGCAAAGCAGCAAGATAAAACCCCACAAGACCAAATAAATGAAGAGGAAATAGGCAAACTACCTGAAAAAGAATTCAGAGTAATGATAGTAAACATGATCCAAATCTCAAAAATAGAATAGAGAAAATACAAGAAACATTTAACAAGGACCTAAAAAAACTAAAGAGCAAACAAACAGTAATGAACAACACAATAAGTGAAATTAAAAATACTCTAGAAGGAATCAATAGCATAATAACTGAGGAAGAAGACCGGATAAGTGAACTGGAAGACAGAATGGTGGAAATAACTGCTACAGAGTGGAATAAAGAACAAAGAATGAAAAGAATGCAGCACAGTCTCAGAAACCTCTGGGACAACATTAAGCACACCAATGTTCAAATTATAGGTGTCCCAGAAACAGAAGATAAAAAGAAAGGGTCTGAGAAAATATTTGAAGAGATTATAGTCAAATACTTCCACAACATGGGAAAGGAAATAGTCAAGTCCAGGAAGTGCAGAGAGTCCCATAAAGGATAAACCCAAGGAGAAACACGCAGAGACACATATTAATCAAACAAACATTAAACACAGAAAAAAATATTAAAAGCAGTAAGGGAAAAGCAACAAATAACATATAAGGGAATCCATCTAAGATTAACAGCTGATCTTTCAGCAGAAACTCTGTAGGCCAGAAGATGGTGGCAGGATATATTTAAAGTGATGAAAGGGAAAAACCTACAACCAAGATTACCCAGCAAGGATCTCATTCATATTTGATGAAAAAATCAAAAGCTTTACAGACAAGCAAAAGTTAAGAGAATTCAGCACCACCAAACCAGCATTACAACAAATGCTAAAGGAACTTCTCTAGGAGGGAAACACAAGAGAAGGAAAACACCTACAAAAACAAACCCAAAACAATTAAGAAAATGGTAATACAAAAATACATATCAATAATGACCTTAAATGTAAAAGGATTAAATGCTCCAACCAAAAGACACAGACTGGCTGAATGGACACAAAAAAAGACCCATATACCCACTGTCTCCAAGAGACCCATGTTGGACCTAGGGACATATACAGACTGAAAGTGAGGGGACAGAAAAAGATATTCCAGGCAAATGGAAATCAAAAGAAAGCTGGAGTAGCAATTCTCATATCAGACAAAATACACTTTAAAATAAAGACTATTACAAGAGACAAGGAAGGACATTACCTAATGATCAAGGGATCAATCCAAGAAGAGGACATAACAATTGTAAATATTTATGCACCCAAAATAGGAGAACCTCAATACATAAGGCAAATGATGACAGCCATAAAAAGGGAAATCAACACTAACACAATAATAGTAGAGGAATTTAACACCCCTCTTACACCAATGGACAGATCATCAAAATGAAAATAAATAAGGAAACACAAGCTTTAAATGACACATTAGACCATATGGACTTAATAGATATTTATAGGACATCCATCCAAAAACAATAGAATAAACATTCTTCTCAAGTGCACATGAACATTCTCCAGGATAGATCACATCTTGGGTCACAAATCAACGCTTGGTAAATTTTAAAAAATTGAAATCATATCAAACATCTTTTCTGACCACAATACTATTAGACTATATATCAATTACAGTAAAAAAGAATCTGTAAAAAATACAAACACACAAAGGTTAAACAATACTAAATAATCAAGAGATCAATGAAGAAATCAAAGAAGAAATCAAAAAATACCTAGAAACAAATGATAATGAAAATGTAATGACCCAAAACCTATGGGATGCAGCAAAGGCTAAGAGGGAAGTTCATAGCAATACACTACTACCTCAAGAAACAAGAAAAATCTCAAACAATCTAACCTTACACCTAAAGCAATTAGAGAAACAAGAACAAAAACACCTCGAAGTTAGCAGAAGGAAAGAAATCATAAATATCAGAACAGAAATGAATGAAAAAGAAATGGATCAGATCAGAAATAAATGAAGGAAACAATAGCAAAGATCAATAAAACTAAAAGCTGTTTCTTTGAGAAGATAAACAAAATTGATAAACCATTAGCCAGACTTATCAGGGAAAAAAGGGAAAAGACTCAAATCAACAGAATTAGAAATGAAAAAAGAGAAGTAACAACTGACACCACAGAAATACAAAGGATCATGAGAGACTACTACAAGGAACTATATGCCAATAAAATGGACAACCTGGAAGAAATGGACAAATTCTTAGAAAAGTACAACCTTCCAAGACTGAACCAGGAAGAATTAGAAAATATGAACAGAACAATCACAAGCACTGAAATTGAAACTGTGATTTAAAATCTTCCAAGAAAAAAAGCCCAGGATGAGATGGCTTCACATGTGAATTCCATCAAACATTTAGAGAAGAGCTAACACCTATCCTTCTCAATATCTTCCAAAATAAAGCAGAGGGAGGAACACTCCCAAACTCATTCTGAGGCCACCATCACCCTGATAATAAAACCAGATACAGATGTCACAAAAAAAGAAAACTACAGAACAATATCACGGATGAACATAGATGCAAAAATCCTCAACAAAATACTAGCAAACAGAATCCAGCAGCACATTAAAACTATCATACACCATAATCAAGTGAGGATTATTTCAGGAATGCAAGGATTCTTCAATATATGCAAATCAATCAATGTGATACACCATATTAACAAATTGAAGGATGAAAACCATATGATAATTTCAATAGATGCAGAAAAAGCTTTCAACAAAATTCAACACCAATTTATGATAAAAACTCTCCAGAAAGTGGGCAAAGAGGGAATGTACTTCAACATAATAAAGGCCATATATGACAAACCCACAGCAAACATCATTCTCAATGGTGAAAAACTGAAAGCATTTCCTCTAAGATCAGGAACAAGCCAAGGGTGCCCACTCTTGCCACTATTACTGAACATAGTTTTGGAAGTCCTAGCCACAGCAATCAGAGAAGAAAAAGAAATAAAAGGAATCCAAACTGGAAAAGAAGAGGTAAACCTGTATTGTTTGCAGATGACATGATACTATACATAGAAGATCCAAAAGATGCCACCAGAAAACTATTAGAGCTAATCAATGAATTTGGTAAGGTAGCAGGATACAAAATTACTGCACAGAAATCTCATGCATTCCCATACAGTAACAATGAAAACTCAGAAAGAAATTAAGGAAACACTCCCATTTACCATTGCAACAAAAAGAATAAAATACCTAGGAATAAAGCTACCTAAGGAGGAAAAGAACTGTATGCAGAAAACTATAACACACTGATGAAAGAAATCAAAGGTGATACAAACAGATGGAGAGATATACCATGTTCTTGGATTGGAAGAATCAATATTGTGAAAATGACTATACTACCCAAAGCAATCTACAGATTCAATGCAATCCCTATCAAATTACCAATGGCATTTTTCACAGAACTAGAACAAAAAAGTTTACCATTTCTATGGAAACACAAAAGACCCCACATAGCCAAAGCAATCCTGAGAAAGAAAAACAGAGCTGGAGGAATCAGGCTCACGGACTTCAGACTATACTACAAAGTTACAGTAATCAAGACAGTATGGTGCTGGCATAAAAACAGAAATATAGATCAATGGAACAGAATAGAAAGCCCAGAGATGAACCCACATACATATGGTCACCTTATCTTTGATAAAGGAGACAAGAATATACAATGGAGAAAAGACAGCCTCTTCAATAAGTGGTGCTGGGAAAACTGGACAGCTACATGTAAAATAATGAAATTAGAACACTCCCTAACACCATACACAAAAATAAACTCAAAATGGATTAAAGACCTAAATGTAAGGCCAGACACTATAAAATATAAAACTCTTAGAGGAAAACATAGGGAGAACACTCTATGACATAAATCACAGCAAGATCTTTTTTGACCCACTTCCTAGAGTAATGGAAATTAAAAAAATAAATAAACAAATAGGACTTAATGAAACTTAAAATCTTTTGCGTAGCAAAGGAAACCATAAACAAGATGAAAATATAACCCTCAGAATGGGAGAAAATATTTGCAAAGGAATCAATGGACAAAGATTAATGTTCAAATATACAAACAGCTCATGCAGCTCAATATCAAAAAAGACAAATAACCCAATCCAAAAATTGGCAGAAGACCTAAATAGACATTTTTCTAAAGAAGATACAGATTGCCAGCAAACACATGAAAAGATGCTTGGCATCACTAATCATTAGAGAAATGCAAATCAAAACCACAGTGAGGTATCACCTCACACTGGTCAGAATGGCCATCATCAAAAAATCTACCAACAATAAATGGTGGAGAGGGTGTGGAGAAAAGCGAACCCTCTTGCAATGTTGGTGGGAATGTAAATTGATACAGCCACTATGGAGAACAGTATGCATGTTCCTTAAAAAACTAAAATTGGAACTACCATATGACCCAGCAATCCCACTACTGGGCATATACCCTGAGAAAACCATAATTCAAAAGGATACATGTACCACAATGTTCATTGTAGCACTATTTACAATAGCCAGGACATGGAAGCACCTAAATGTCCATCGACAGATGAATGGATAAAGAAGATGTGGCACATATATACAATGGAATATTACTCAGCCATAAAAAGGAATGAAATTGAGTTATTTGTAGTGAGGTAGATGGGTCTAGAGACTGTCATACAGAGTGAAGTGTCAGAAAGAGAAAAACAAATACCGTATGCTAACACATATATATGTAATCTAAAAAAATGGTACTGTTGAACCTAGTGGCAGGGCAGGAATAAAGACACAGAATCTAAAATCCTGCTTTCTAAGCAGCTTTGCTCTTTTAGCTTTTGTAGCTCACTGATCCACCACCAACCCCCATGTTTACTTATAGTGTTGTCCTATTAGCCATCTTCACTCACTCCAATGCTGTACCTAGAAACAGGGCACATGTCCTGGACTCCCTTCCACCATAGGGGACTTCTCTGGACCCTCAGGACACCCACTGAGTGGGATGAGAATTATTTAAAAGTCTCCTCCTTAATCCTGGTGTGCCAGGGCTGGTTTAGGTCTCAAGGGCCCTCTTGAACTCCAATAGCTCCAATAGCCTTCATGAGATATGTAGCCCTGTGGCCTACAAGAAGGCTCCCAAAGTTCCAGCAGCAAGTGTGCAGAAAATCTGCACAGGGACTTTCTCTGTGCCAAGAAGCAAAACAATTCTTTAGCAAGTGCAGGAGACTTCCAGCCATTTATTATCTCACAGCTGCAGTCTAGAAAATAACCTACACAACAAGGATCATGCAAAGAGCTATTTTATGAAAAAATGCCAATGAAGGTTCCAAGTGTTTTAGAGATTTTAGAAGCTTTATTCAGCAAAAGAAAATTAAATCTACCTTCATTTAAAATTTTCTCAGTAATCTCCATTAACAAATATGATAGTATAAAAGAAAACAATGTTTTTCAACATAAATTTCAAAAAAAGCAAATATCCTTAATGGCTTATTCCTTCGATTATAGAAAAACAATTATCAGTACTTTACCTAGATCTATTGATTTTTTAAAAAATAAATTTATTTATTTATTTAATTTTGGCTGCATTGGGTCTTCATTGCTGCATGGGCTTTCTCTAGTTGTGGCGAGCGGGCACCACTCTTCGTTGTGGTGCACATGCTTCTCATTGCAGTGGCCTCTCTTGCTGCGGAGCACGGGCTCTAGGCTCCCCGGCTCTAGAGTGCAGGCTCAGTAGTTGTGGCGCAGAGGCTTACTTGCTCTGCGGCATGTGGGATCTTCCCGGACAAGGGATCAAATCCATGTGCCCTGCACTGGCAGGTGGATTCTTAACCACTGTGCCACCAGGGAAGTCCCAAGATCTACTGATTCTTTACCCACTGGATTCAACTAACATCATTCTGAAAACTTGTTAGAGCTCTTGGGTAATTACATAGAGAAAATCTGTCTTGGATTATGTAAACAAAGGAAACACAGAAATGTTAATAATCAGAGATTATTCTTGAATTATTACTAATCCTAAAATATATATTTTTCTCTTTGAAACTACTTCCCCACAACACAGATGATAACAATGTACAACAGTAAAAGAGACTTGAGTTTTTACTCTTTTTTTTAACAACTGATTATCGATTTATTAAAAATGTTGATTTAAGCATCTGCAGTGGTGACTTCGACCTCGACTCCTGGCTCAATATTGATGGACGTGATCTGCTTGAAAATCTCAGAAGGACTGTGCAGGTCAATGAGTCGCTCGTGGATCCTCATCTGGAAATGATCCCAAGTCTTAGAACCTTCACCACAAGGAGTTTTCCTTGTAGTTATTCTCAGAGTCTTAGTAGGCATCCGAACGGTCCTTTCACTTTGAGATTCTGTTCCTTAGCGTGTCTGATCAGTTCAGCACATACCTTCTCCAAAGACTTCACGTTGCGGCTGGTGAGGGTGATTCTAATCCGGTGAATCGCCACCTCTGGCTCCACGGAAGTCTTTCCGGTATCTGTAAAGCCATGGCTGCGGCACGGCTTCCTGACTGACTTGTTCCTCAGCTAGGGCGAAGAGCAGTGAGTCAGGAGCATGAGTGGGTGGCCTGAGGCTCTGCTGCAGTGGTGACCACGTCTTCCTCCAAGAACTCTCCTATGTCTTTATGAGGCAAATGTGAGTGAACCAAAAAAATTCCAGAGAGTACCCACAGAAGAGAAAAAAAGAAAAATATTAAATCCAAAAAATTCACGAAAAGTTAATGCTCCAATTGCTTCAACTTCACTTGAATAAATAAAGGTTGGTTGTAATTGTTAGAAAATAAAAATATTTTGCAGTGTTTCACATTCCAACAATGTTTCAAAAGTATTATAGATTGGCAAGAAGAGACCACAAACTCACATGCATAGAGACACCCACATTTATGTGGAGTAAGATTAATTTCTGATTTAATAAAATAATGATTCAGAACACAGGGTCGTCCCAAAGGGCAGAAGCAGATGCATCCTTCCCAGTCTAGTTCCCATGGTGACACTTGATGCATGACCATGCATCCAGCAACACTAAATCTCCTGACCTCAGAGTCATGCTTTCTCTTTAGCACACATTCAGTTATTTGGTGCTTTCTAGCATCATCCTGAACTTTATGTCTTTCAAACACTCAATTGATTCCTATTCATTATACCCACAGAATTCATTCCCTCACTTGTTTCAGATTTTTAATCAAATATTACTTTATCAGACACAGACTACCCTGTATAAAAAGTATTCTCATAATTTCTCTATCTCTCGAATCTTATTTTACTTCTCTTCAAAGTACATATCACCATATTATTTTTCTGGTTTTATTGTTTGCCTCCCCCACCCCATCAGAACATAAGCTTTCTGAAATCAGAGACCCTGTCAGTTTTGTTCATTGCTATATCTTTAGAACAGAAAACAGTGCCTGGTAGACAGTAACCCCTCAATAAATATTTGCCTAATACATGAATAAATAATTTGTGAAGAAGAGAATCAATTCTATTTTAGATATGTTGAAATTGAAGAGCTTGGAAACATGGGTTAAAAATGAAGAAAGAGATTTAGCAGCTACCCACCTAGGTGTGATAAATGAAGCTAAATGAAACTGATAAGAGTAGGTGAGTTCCTTCAGGTAAAGAAAAAGTGCTAAGAGAGAATAAAATGGGACTAAGTAGAGTAATCTCATAGAACCCTTGTTTTTGAATGAAGGTATAGAAGAGAATTCAGTTAAAGGTATGAGGAAGAGGCCATCAGAGAAATAAAGAACGATCCTAAGGCATACAGTTCCAAGAGGCAGAAGATGGTCAATCGAGCCCAAACCTACAGAGAAGAACAGCCAGATAAGGAGCAGCTGGATTGGTAGGAAGTCACTGATGACCTCTGAAATACCAGTTTTGGAATAGGGCAGAAACTAAGTCTCGGTGCCTTGAGACATGAAGAGGACGGGGTGAAAATGTGGAGGCAGAGAGTCAAGAGTCTCTTCATGTCCTCTGAACTTCAAGAGTACCTGAAATATTTGTTGAATAAATGAGTACATAGAAAAATGAATACAGTTTTCTCCCCAGAACCAAGACAGCACATAAATTGCAGCTGAAGTCATGAGATTTAAATGGTAAACAAAACACTCTTTTCAACAACATAGGTTGTATAAAAATATTTCCCTAATCAAAATCAATTTTCTCAGTAGTTTTCCCTCAATAAACATACAGTTTATTCCTGTAACTCACTTTTAAGTGAGCTCCTATGACTTTCATTTGTACCTTGTTTTTTATTTTTGCTTAAAATGCATTCTTGGTTAATGGAGCCTTTAGAAATTTACCTCGAGGCCCTGACTCTGTCTCAGTGGGGACTGACCCTTGATTTCTTTGGAATTGATAGCCTCTCAGCTGTGCTCCGTTGATTTAGCTTCCCAGGTATGCCAGAGGCAACCCTACCGCATGAAGGAGTATTTCCTGAAGTGAACTAATAAAGGGCCTAGTTAGGAAGGTAACATGGTAATAAAATATATGTAAGATGAGAAATCACTCAGCTTTCCACAAGAATAACCACCAAATAGTTACATGAAGAAACATGTTTCTAGTGGGGTTTAAAAATAAATTATAATTAAATTTCTTGCTTTTCTGAACCCACAGCAAATTTATCTTAATCTGTCCCTGGGGTTCTCAAATAAGAGTGTGCATCAAAATCACCTGGAGGAGCTGTTCCACCACAGACTGCTGGGCCATACTCCCAGTTTCTGATTCCGTGGTCTGGGGTGGGGACAGATAATCTGCACTTCTAACAAGTTCTCAAGTGATGTGGATGCTGCTGGACAGAACCACACTTCCAAAAAGTACTGGTCTATGCAAATTGTATACATATTTTCATAATTTTTCCCCTACTTTTCTGTCATCCTTCAGAGAAAAGGAGTCAAATTCTCATCCCAGCACTACTTCCCTGGTTTCTGTCAGTTTCTCTTGTGGAAAAAAAATTTTAAAGCTTTAAAAGCAAGAACAAAGTGATGTTAGGAGTAACCAAGCCTGGCTTTTCAGCTTCTACTCATTTTTAAGTGGAATGAAGGTTTTATCTTAGTCAATAAGACGTTAGTGTCCCTTAGGAAAAAGAAGATGGTGGTATGACACTCCTGATTTCATATTATACTACAAAGTGAAAATAAAACATCATGGTATTGACAGAAAAACATATACACAGATCAGTGGAACAGAATTGAGAGTTCAGAAATAAACTTACACATAAATGGACAGTTAATTTACAACAAAGGAGCAAAGAACATACAATGGAGAAAGGATAGTTTTTTCAATAAATGGTGTTGGGAAAACTGGACAGCCACATACAAAAAATGAAACTAGACCACTATCTTACATCATACACAAAAATAAACATTAAGACTTGAATGTAAAACCTGAAACCATAAAAATCCTAGAAGAAAACATAGGCAGCACACTCTTTGACACTGGTCTTAGCAACATCTTTCTGGATATGTCTCTTCAGGCAAGCAGGCAAAGGAAAAAAAAGCAAAAATAAAAAGGACTACATCACACTCAAAACTTTTGCACAGCAAAAGAAACCATAAACACAATGAAAAGACAACCTCCAAATGGGAGAAGATATTTGCAAATCATATATCAAATAAGGCGTTAATATCCAAAATATATAAAGAACTCATAAAACAACAAAAAGCCTGATTTAAAATGGACAGAGGATCTGAATAGACATTTTTCCAAAGAAGACGTACAGATGACCAACAGGCACATGAAAAGATGTTCAACATCACTAATTATTAGGGAAATGAAAATCAAAACCACAATGAGATACCACCTCCCACCCATTAGAATGGATATTATCAAAAAGGCAAGAAACAAGTGTTGGCAAGGATGTGGACAAAAGGGAACCCCCATGCACCGTTGGTGGGAATGTAAATTGGTGCAGCTGCTATGGAAAACAGTATGGAGGTTCCTCAAAAAATTAAAAATATATATGTGTCAAACCCAATCTTCCAATTTATTCCTCCCTCCTCCTCTTACTCCCCAGTAACCATAAGTTTATTTTCTACATCTGTAACTCTACTTTGGTTTTGTAGATAAGCTCATTTGTAGCCTTTTTTGAGATTCCACATATAAGTGATATCATATGATATTTGTCTTTCGCTGTCTGACTTACTTCATTCAGTATGAGAATCTCTAGGTCCATCCATGTTGCTACAAATGGCATATATATACAATAGATAACTAATAAGGACCTGCTGTATAGCACAGGGAACTCTACTCAGTACTCTGTAATGGCTTATGGGGAAAAGAATTTTAAAAAGAGTGGATATATGTCTATGTATAACAGATTCACTTTGCTGTATACCTGAAACTAACAGAACATTGTAAATCAATTATACCCCAACAATTTTTTTTTTTAATTACAAATAGAACTATTACATGATCCAGCTCTTCTACTTCTGGGTATTCATCTGAAGAATATAAAAAGACTGGTTTGAAAAGATATATGCCCCCTATGTTCACTGCAGAATTATTTACAATAGCAAAGTTATGGGAACAACCTAAGTGCCCAAAAATGGATGAATGGATAAAGAAGATGTGACCCATATATATATATATATATATATATATATATATATATATATATATATATATACAACTCAGTCATAAAATATAAGATGCAATCTTGCCATTTGCTACAACAATGATGGACCTTGAGCATATTATGCTAAGTGAAATAAGTCAGAGAAAGACAAATACCATATGATTTCACTCACATGTGGAATATAAAACAAACCATAATAAAATAAAACAAGCAAAACAAAAACAAACACACAGATACAGAGAACATATTAGTGATTACCAGAAGGGAAGTGGGGTGGAGGAGGGTGAAATGGGTAAAGCAGGTTAACTGTATGGCAATGGATGGAAACTATTGGTAGTGAGCACACAGTAGTGTATACAGAAGCTGAAATATAATGTTGTATACATGAAATTTAATGTTATAAACTAATGTTACCTTAATAAAAGAAAGAAAAAAATGATGTTAGTGCCACTTAGAAAATAAGAGCTCAAATGAAATCATACAAATATAGTTGAACTATCTAGCACTAAAAAGTGATTCTTTTTCATTTGCAAAACAGGCATAAAATAAACACTTGTCCCCATCAAAGTCCTTAATACTATTTAGAAAAGGAGGGTGGTATTCATAAAATGACAGAAGAAAATAATACTCATTTGCCACATTGATCTTTATTTTTCCATTTTTTATTTTGTTTTTAAGTCAAAGAAGAAACAGCACACTTAGAGTCTAAACAGTCTAAAGGTAGACTGTAGTGCTTAAATTGGGACCTTCACAATTAAATTATTTTTCTTCCTTTACTCAATGTATTGACAAAGAGAAGAGCATGGTATCCTAAGTAGGGCATAATCTGACTGTGCAGAGCTGACGGGGCAAGTCATGTGAGGCTCTAAATGAGCTTCTTACCTGCTCTACACTTGAGCAATTCCAAAGAGATTAGGGTCACGTTGATTAAAACATTTGTAAGAACAAATTAATATTCGAAGTGGTACCAGCTGTAGATTTCTGCTTATTTTCCAGGTCTAAAAAGTAAAGATTAAAAATAAAATTAAGGCAGTACTCAATAAATATTTTTGAAAAAAATAAATATTAACTATCTCAGAGATTTCAGAACATTAATTTCTAAAGAACACACTAAACAATTTATGCTTGATTTGCTCTTTTCCCACACACAAATAAACAAACTTAACTAGCTAAGAAGGGCATACGCAACACTAAACAAAATTCAATGATAAAAGATTATCTACACTTTTATCCAAAGATATTATTACATTGTCTAGCTATAAAGTGTTTGGGATGAAGGTGAAAAACGATACAGAATCCACACAAACCTGATTCTGATCTACAGGGATGTTAAGTTGATCAATCGGCAGAGACTAATTGAACACCTCAGTAGACATCTCAGTTTTACCTGTCTAGCATCCATTTCTCATGGAAATTACTCTTCCTAATACTCTGTTCATTGTCTGCAATGTTCATTAAGATCTTCACTGGCTGGGTTTCAGGCAAGTTGACCAATATATGACAAGTTTTTGTACTTAAAATATCTCTGATCTTAACTTCTCAATGTACAAAAAAAAGACAGTCAAAAACCCTGTCAGCCAACTTAGTGTACATGTCCTGACCACTATATTTGAAACAATGGCATCCTCAAAGCTTACCATTTATATGTTTTATAAACAACTTTTGAAGTTGTTTATAAACAACATAGCTCTCAGAGAGAGAATCCAAAACAGAGTCACAGCTTAATTTGTTGATAATGCTACTTAGTTTTATCATAACCCACTGGGCTATCATCATCACAATCCACAGTGAGAGATTTCATTACTGTTCTGTTCACTCTTCTACAAAAGAACTTTGAGGGCCTATTCAAAGGTTCAAGCACCTAAGCATAGTTATTAATACATCCTTGAGAGAGTAATAACCTTTCAGCTCTGGTGATAAATCAATGGGGAGCCAAAGTCATACATCATATCACATTTACATCCACCTCCAACAGTGACTATGAAGGGCTCAGAGAATTCACAGCACTATTCTAACAATAAGTATTTGGATGAAGGTGAAAAAATGGAATCTCTACAAATCTGACTTCTTTCCTAGAAGTTTACGTGATCACCCAGGAAACATTTACTGAAATTCCCAATGGGCATCTTGTTTTTGCCTGTCAGCATCCATTTCCCATCTGCCAGCACAAAAGCCCACCTTTTCCTTTAAGGAACTACCCATTCTCCAATTTAAGTGCAAATGTCATGAAAGTGAGAGGGCAACTGATCCCACCTCCCGTCTCAAGACATAGCCATGTAACTCAGGCAGAGCACATGACCCAGAACAGTCCAATAAAACCAATAATCATCAGCCCCAAAGCTTTCCCTGAATCTACTGAGAGAAGGAAGCTCTTCCTCTACAACCAGAAGGCATATTTTAGGGAGCTCTCACCTGAGAGCAAAGCCAAGACAAAGGAAAGCAGGAGGACAAATTCTTGATGAAAAATTTGGATACCTGATCCAGCATGACTAAATATTCAGCCAAACCCATCCCTGGACCTTCTTCATTACTTGAATTAGTGTTCGGTTTCTTTAACTTGCAACCAAGAGTTCTGAAAAATTACAAGCAACCAAAAACCTGCACCCCGTTAGACAAAGTGGCAAAGATACAAAGATATATAACAAACAATTCCTGCCTCTAAGAATCTTTCAGCATCTAGTTGGAAAGATAAGACATAAACACAAAAAATAACTAGAAACATAAGGCTCAACACAATGATAGGTTCTATATGAGTACAGAGAAAGGAGATACCACCACAGACTGCATATTAAGCAAGACTTTACAATATAACAAAATGGTGAACAAGATGTTGAGGGATGTCCAGGATGTGGCTACCTGGCAAAGGTACAAAAGGACATTTAGAAAAGGTGAACTATGAGAGCAGTAATTCAAGAATGTGCATTTTGTAACTGGGGAAAAAATACAGTATAAACAGTAAATGGATCATAAAATGTTGAGTCATGGGATATCAACAATAAATATATTAGTCCAGGGACAAAAAGAATTCATAAGTAGTTGTCCAATGATAGACACATTATGTATAATATTTCAGATCTACTTTATATAAGATCATATTGATTAATTAGATTATAATGGCTTAATGTTAAAATTGTGCTTGAAGAACTAGTGACAAAAGCCAAAACCTAAATGTGGCCTTTTCCCTTTCTGTATACATAGAAGATAACCCTCTCATCCAACAAGCTATTCTTGTCCACTACTGTAATACATCTCATCTAGAACTAAAGGGCTATAAAAATAAACCATGCTACATGAACTTCACTCAACTTCTGTTTAAGAAACTAGGACAGAGGCGGTAAAAGACAAACATACACCAAGGAAGTAAACGTGGCCATACAGCTATCGCATTTGCTTTGTCCAGTTTCTCCATGAGGTGAAAAGTTTATAATAGAAATTATTAAAGGCATTTTCTATTTCCACTGTGGTTTTAACTATTTTCCCTTGGGTCATTAAGAAATTGTATGGGCAGAGTTTCCTTTGGCTCTTGTTGCAAGCAGGAATGCAAAATGTCTGTGTCCCTCATTCCCCTACTTGGGGGTATTATTGTTTAGTTAATTAGAATACAATGTTGTATTAATTTTTTTTTTTAATTTGTGGTACCAATCTGTATTTATAGTTGTCACATTCATGGTGATCTATGTATAGGTTTAAACATTTTGACTGCTTCAAGTAGTCATTCACCAGTTACATTAATATTTTTTGAAACATCTTTATTGGAGTATAATTGCTTTACAATGTTGCGTTAGTTCCTGCTGTACAACAAATGAATCAGCTACATGTATACATATATCCCCATATCTCCACCCTCTTGCACCTCTCTCCCACCCTCCCTATCCCACTCCTCTAGGTGGTCACAAAGTACCGAGCTGAATTCTCTGTGCTATGCGGCTGCTTCCCACTAGCTATCTATTTTACATTTGGTAGCGTATATATGTCAATGCTACTCTCTCACTTCGTCCCAGCTTACCCTTCCTCCTCCCCATGTCCTCAAGTTCATTCTCTACAACTGTGTCTTTATTCCTGTCCTGCCCCTAGGTTCTTCAGAACCATTTTTTTTTTTTTTTTTTAGATTCCATATATATGTGTTAGCATATTGTACCTGTTTTCTCTTTCTGACTTACTTCACTCTGTATGACAGACTCTAGGTCCATCCACCTCACTACAAATAACTCAATTTCATTTCTTTTTATAGCTGAGTAATACTCCATTGTATATATGTGCTCAATTTCTTTATCCATTCATCTGTTGATGGACACTTAGGTTGCTTCCATATCCTGGCGATTGTAAACAGTGCTGCAATGAACATTGTGGTACATGACTCTTTTTGAATTATCATTTTCTCAGGGTATATGCCCAATAGTGGGATTGCTGGGTCGTATGGTAGCTCTATTTTTAGTTTTTTCAGGAACCTCCATACTGTTCTCCATAGTGGCTGTATCAATTTACATTCCCACCAACAGTGCAAGAGGGTTCCCTTTTCTCCACACCCTCTACAGCATTTATTGTTTGTAGATTTTTTTGATGATGGCCATTCTGACCGGTGTGAGATGATACCTCATTGTAGTTTTGATTTGCGTTTCTCTAATGATTAGTGATGCTGAGCATCAGTTCATGTGTTTGTTGGCAATCTGTATATCTTCTTTGGAGAAATGTCTATTTAGGTCTTCTGCCCATTTTTGGATTGGGTTGTTTGTTTTTCTGATATTGAGATACATGGGCTGCTTGTAAATTTTGGAGGTTAATCCTTTGTCAGTTGCTTCATTTGCAAATATTTTCTCCCATTCTGAGGGTTGTCTTTTTGTCTTGTTTAAGGTTTCCTTTGCTGTGCAAAAGCTTTTAAGTTTCATTAGCTCCCATTTGTTTATTTTTGTTTTTATTTCCGTTTCTCTAGGAGGTGGGTCAAAAAGGTTCTTGCTGTGATTTATGTCATAGAGTGTTCTGCCTATGTTTTCCTCTATGAGTTTTGTAATGTCTGGTCTTACATTTAGGTCTTTAATCCATTTTGAGATTATATTTATATATGGTGTTAGGGAATGTTCTAATTTCATTCTTTTACATGTAGCTGTCCAGTTTTCCCAGCACCACTTATTGAAGAGGCTGTCATTTCTCCACTGTATATGCTTGCCTCCTTTGTCAAAGATAAGGTGACCATATGTGTGTGGGTTTATCTCTGGGTTTTCTATCCTGTTCCATTGATCTATATTTCTGTTTTTGTGCCAATACCATACTGTCTTGATTACTGTAGCTTTGCAGTATAGTCTGAAGTCTGTGAGCCTGATTCCTCCAGGTCCGTTTTTCTTTCTCAAGATTGCTTTGGCTATTCAGGGTCTTTTTTGTTTCCATAAAAATTGTGAAATGTTTTTATCTAGTTCTGTGAAAAATGCCATTGGTTGTTTGATAGGGATTGCACTGAATCTGTAGAATGCTTTGGGTAGTGTAGTCATTTTCACAATGTTGATTCTTCCAATCCAAGAACATGGTATATCTCTCCATCTGTTTGTATCATCTTTAATTTCTTTCATCAGCGCCTTATAGTTTTCTGCATACAGGTCTTTTGCCTCCTTACGTAGGTTTATTCCCAGATATTTTATTCTTCTTGTTGCAATGGTAAATGGGAGTGTTTCCTTAATTTCTCTTTCAGATTTTTCGTCATTAGTGTATAGGAATGCATGAGATTTCTGTGCAGTAATATTGTATCCTGCTACTTTATCAAATTCATTGATTAGTCTTATTAGTTTTCTGGTAGAAACTTTAGGAATCTCTGCGTATGGTATCATGCCATCTGCAAACAGTGACAGTTTTACTTCTTTTTTTCTGATTTGGATTCCTTTTATTTCTTTTTCTTCTCTTATTGCCATGGCTAAAACTTCCAAAGCTCTGTTGAATAATAGTGGTGAGAGTGGGCAACCTTGTCTTGTTCCTGATCTTAGAGGAAATGATTACAGTTTTTCACCATTGAGAATGATGTTGGCTGGGAACATATTTTACCAAAGGCCATTATCAGCTTTGTATTGAATAGGAAACTTTGCATGTGATTATTCTCTAACTTAATAATTACTATTTCTGATACACTATCTCTCATGGTTATTAATTGTTTCCTGGAAATTTTACTAAGAAAAATGGACTCATCATAATTCCTTGGTGACATAGTTTTCCATCTAGAGTCATCAAACTCAATAATGTTATATGAGAAAAGAACGTCTCTAATACCTTATCTCTTGATACCCATTTAAGTTTCTATTTCCATTTGTGGCATCATCTCCAGTATAACATATATTTCTACCAGTATAAAATATGTTCATTTGAAATAAGCTTTTACAAAGGAATTACAACACATACTCTTATAGTAGACATGTCTTCAGAAACCTCAATTAATAAAACCTCACAACTCTGTTAAAAATAATTACTGCTTTGGTCATTGTTTACAGTTAGAAATTGAAACACTAAAAGACCCTTTCTGTCAAGCCAAAGTCAGAGAAGAGGCAAAGGAGTTGGTCTATCATTAGACATGCTTTTATATCTTTTTACCAAAAGTTTTAAAATGTGAAATGCTATATAAAGTCTAAGTTTCACTCTTTACTCTTCACAGTGAAATGCATTATTTCCTGAAACAAATAAACATATGATTATAATCCTCTTGCTATTTTATGGAAAAGTAGTCTTGTGCTTTAAGTTTGAATATGCATGTTTACTAAATTTTATATTTGTTGAATAGTGGAATTGAGAGATGTTTTTAAAATATTCCTAAGTGATAATCACTACCATATTTTAAACTTTGAGAAGTCAAAAATTATCAAAATATATATTTATATCATACAGTATAAAGTAAAGCTTTGGATAAGGTTTCAATATTACATGAAGCACAAGGAATAGGAAATAAGTGATAGATGGTTTCCTGTTTTCTCAAAAAATGTTATAATGGTAGGCAGGATAAAGGCTCCCCAAAGATGTCTAGGTCCTGTGACTACATATGTTACCTTACCTGGAAAAAGTTAATCACACTTTGCAGGTGTGATTGATATAAGGATTTTTTTTTTTTTTTTTAACTTAAGGATCTTGAGATTAGGAGGTTAGCCTGAATTATCCAGCTGGACCCAATTTCATCACAAAGATCATTAAAAGTGCAAGAGGGAGGCAGAAGAGAAGGTCCAAGGCATGGGGTCTGAGAAGAACTAGATCTGCCAATGCTGGCTTTGAGTATGGAGGAAGGAGATCATGAGCCAAGGAATGTGGGTAGCCTCTAAAAGCTGGAAAGAGTAAGAAAATGAATTCTCCCCTGGAGTCTCCAGAAAGGAATGTAGTCCTGTTGACACTTTGATTTGAGCTCAATAAGACTCATATTGGATTTCTGACCTACTAAACTATAAGATAATAAATTTTGTTGTTAAGACTCCAAGATTATAGAAATTTGTTACAGCAGCAATAGAAATCTAATACTAGCATCATGTTCCAAATTAGCAGGACCAAGAAAGGCATGACTATGAGAGCCCCTCTCCCCATTTTGGAATCAAGGCACGCTGGAGCTAGAAGAGACTTTGGTCTAATCACTTCATTGTCCAGATGAGGAAACTGGTCCAGATATAATGAGAAGTAAGGTGACTTACCTTAGATCTCATAGTTCGAGGCAGAGACATGACTAGAATATAATTTCACTAAATTCTAGATCATTTTTAGTCATAGTATGCTTCCCAGCTTCTTTCACCAATGTAGTGTTTTGATTATAGTTTAATAATAATTTGCAGAACTGTTTGGAAGAATGAACAGTTATTGGAAAGTGCACATATTTTCAAATAAAGCATAGAAGAAGCATATTGCTTTGCTGTTCTGGTCTGTCTCCAACTGATGGCTAAACATATTCACTTGAATTATCCAACCATCAATTGAAACTCAACAAGTCTAAAATGAAACTTGAGTTCCTGCCTCCCAAATCAGCTCTATCTGGAATCTTCTGGTTTTCTCCCTCAGACCCTCTGAGGTTTCCCACATTCAATCAATCGCCAAGTTCTGCCATCCTTCCTCCCTCATGGTGCTTCCTTTCCTTGCATTTCTACTGCTACCCCTTATACCCCACTAGGCAAGCACTCTAACAGGTCTCTGTTCCTCAGTTTCTCTTCTCTTCAAACTCCAATTAACCCAGCACAGCACTGCCAAATGATTCCTTCTAAGGTACATCTTTTTTTTTTGTATCATTGACTTGTCCCCACACATTCAGGAGGACTCCGTTTCCAAACAGGATCAAGTTCAAACTCTTTATTCTATCCTTTGACAGGTTCATAGAATTTGACCCTAATTTTTTTTTATGTCTTTCTCCCACTCCCAGCCACAAACCAACTTAATTGATTTACTTCCTTATGAACATGACTCATTCTCCAAATTGTTCTCTTCTCCTAAAATATCTTCTCAGCTTCCTTCTCCATGTATCTGAATTCTATCTATGTCAAGGCCCTGTACAAGTTCCAGCATCTGCCTGGGCAATTCCTAGGCCTGACAACCTACAGTGATCTCAACTTACACTTTGAAGCCCTAAAGCAATTGGTCTCATTTAACATTTTGTTTTTATAACTAGTGTCTTTTACATCTTTACAGAGTTTAAACTCTTAGATTTTAACCATTGGGACAAACTAGGTTCCCTGCTTATTTGCATTGTACTTAGCACCCAGAGTTCCCTGCTTTAAACAGGTTCTCAAATATTTATGGAATGACTGAAAGTAATTTTAAAAATACAAGATGAACATTCAGAATGACAACTCCTCTATTCCATCAGTGATAAGCGCCAGCAATGAGCACTCCTCTAAAGTTAACTGCTCCATTTAGGAAGTGCAGCCATACATTCAGGATTGCCTAGGACAGTCCTGGCTTCCTGCTGATTTTCCAGTTATTAATAATGTTGCCCACCTTCACTCTCAAAAGGCTCTTGGCTTAGATGATACATTATATATGGTCATTCCACCCTTAGGGTAGTTTGGACTGTAGTAAGGGCAGAAACCAGAAAGAAAATCCTGCTCATGTTCCAGCCACCCATCCAGCTATGCAGCATTCACTCCACTACAGAGTGATCCTGCTCTTCATCACCATCTTAGCATAATCAGTGTCCTTTGAATTTCACGTGGGAGGTTCAAACATTTTGGTTATGCACAGCTTCAGATAAATGTGCTGCAGTGAATACAACTTAAGATTCTTTAGCAGAAAAAAAAAAAAATCATGTATACTGAATGCAACTGTTAACTCTACCTAGCAGTTTAAGAACAAAAGGGAGAGTTCCCTAAAGGGAAACGGCAATTCAATGAATTCCCAGAGAAGTAGAAGCAATCAAGAGACAGTGTGCGAGATCATTTATACTCTAATTGTTTTGCTGTTTTCTGAATAAAATGATAAGAATCATTCATGCCATTTCAATTTTCTGAACAATAAATACACATTATTTTCATGATTGTTTAGAATTAGAAATGTGATGCCTTCTGATGCTCTAAGTGTCCAATTTACATTAAATTAACTAACCATTGCATGTTTTAAGACCTACATTTATTTTCACAGTTGACTGGTTGAAATGATCAGTTTCATAAATGAATGTCAGTGGTATATAAACAGTAATAACTTTTTATTGCAAAGTAAGGTTTTGCTGTGTAAGTAGTGAGTAAACTTATTAAATGTAATCTTTGTTTCATTACTGACAGCTTGTCTTTAGACAGCTTGTCTAAAAACAGGAATTAAGGCTGCAATTTTTCATTTATTTTCATAAAGTAGATCAGCTTTTTCACTCATTTGTAGTGAAACCTACTCAATCTAATCTCTTTTGAATGAAGTTTTAATTACATTACATCATTCAACACAGGGCTGAGAGTTCATGTTCCATACTGTTTCCTCCTCAACTCTTCAACTTTAAAGGCATCTAGGGAAATGTTATGTTCAACTAGTGTAACTATGTGAAATGAAAATATCAAATGCATATATTGGGCACTGGATCACCCAAGTATTTGGAAAGAATTTTGAGACTATTTAGTAACCTCTAAGTCACTGGTTCAATTATGACCCAAGTTGGTAGTAACTAAAAAGGATTAATTTTTGTTGCTGTTTTGAAGCATTATATCATTAGTAGTTAACACTTAAATATCAATTACATTGAAATTATTGACAATTCTATAATTGCTAAGGACTAACTGAATGGCAAGGGCTATAACATTTGAAAAAAACAAAAGCATCTGAATGAATTATGGTAAAAGTTAATATTTGAGATTGTGTAAAATTTTTCATCAACTATTTCCAATCCTCTTCTCACTAATTCATAAGATAAGCATGGCATAATTTCACATTCACCTGAAAAGAAGCAATTACAATTGGATATTTGGTTGTTTCTAGCCTTTTATATCAAGAACAAAGGCCCATTTGTCATCGTGTCTCCCTTCTTCAACTGTGCCCACAGATAACAAACCCATCAGAGACAGAACATTCTGTAAAGCACAACAGGGTAACTAGATGTTGGCATTATCAAATTGGGTTCTTCCTTCATGCTAAAATCTAAAGGTTAGCATCCTGAAAAGACAGTAAAAAGCTGAATTTTTTTTAACAGAAAGGGAGGCTTCTAGGCAAACTAGTCTTTGTATACTCTCCCTTTACTTGAATAGAAAAATAGCATAAAATCCTAAATGTATGCAAAAGCAACTTTTTAATAACACGGTTAATCTGATTATCATCCCTATGTATTTTGTGTATGTTCTCACTCTAGAAACAGGGAACTAAACAACTCCATTAAAATAATGTTTCACAGAAACAGACTCACAGACATGGAGAACAGACTTGTGGTTGCCAAGGGGGGTGGGGGCAACGGATAGACTGGTAGTTTGGGATTAGCAGATGTAAACTATTATATATAGAATGGATAAACAACAAGATCCTACTGTATAGCATAGGGAACTATATTAAATATCCTGTGATAAACCATAACAGAAAAGAATATGAAAAAGAAAAAAGAAATATACATATATATATATAACTGACTCACTTCACTGTACAGAAGAAATTAACACAGTATTGCAAATCAACTATACTTCAATAAAATAAGTTAATTAATTAAAAATAATGTTTTGATTGCCAAGCATCTAGTAATATATATTCCAATCTAAATTTTTATCCAATTGTTAGCCATTTTAAAATATGCTTACATTTATTTAGCATAATTTATAAATTCATACTATACACTTGTTCTAATTGTAATTCCATTGTCATATACTTTTTTCACTACATATACTTACTGTTACTTGTTTAACTTTTTCAATTATTTTAAAGGTTAGAATCAGTGATTGTTTCACAGCAATTTTCCTTTAAAAATTTTTCTTCTCACCAATTTTCCGACACTTCCATGTACTCTGCCTGTCAACTTACCTAGGAATATAACTATATTTTGAGCTATTTTCTCTTTGTACACTGAAGATATTATGCTATCTTTTTTCTGGAATCTGCTTTCAGTTCATTGTCATTTCTTTGTAGGTGATCTATTTTCTTAAAATTTTACCTTTAGCTCTAAATAGCTTCCCTTTTGTAGTGTACATTTTTACCGAAATGTGTCTAGGTATGGATTTATTCTTATTCTACTTGGCACTCAATGTGCTTTTTCAATGTGAGGGATCATGTCTTTCTTCAATATTTTAATATTTTATTCCATTAATAAGAATTTACACCCAGGTCTCTGTTTCTTTTTTTTTAATTGAAGTGTAGTTGATTTACAATGTTGTGTTAGTTTCAGGTATACAACAAAGTGATTCAGTTATACAAACATAAATGTCCATCTTTTCAGATTCTTTTCCCTTATAGGTTATTACAAAATATTGAGTAAAGGTCCCTGTGCTATATAGTAGGTCTTTGTTGGTTATCTATTTTATATAGAGTAGTGTGTATATGTTAATCCCAAACTCCTAATTTATCCCTCCCCTCACCCCCTATCCCCTTTGGAAATGATAAGTTTGTTTTCTATGTCTGTGGGTCTGTTTCTGTTCTGTATATAAGTTCATTTGTATAATTGTTTTTTAGATCCCACATATAAGCAATATCACATGATATTTGTCTTTCTCTGGCTTACTTCACATAGTATGATAATCTCTAGGTCCATCCATGTAGCTGCAAATGGCATTATTTCATTCTTTTTTATGGCTGAGTAATATTCCATTGTATGAACATACCACATCTTCTTTATCCATTCATCTGTCAATGGATATTTAGGTTGCTTCCATGTTTTGGCTATTGTTAATAGTGCTTCAATAGATGCAAAAATACTCAACAAAATACTAGCAAACCGAATCCAACAATATATTAAAAGGATCCTACACCATGATCAAGTGGGATTTATCCCCAGGATGCAAGGATTTTTCAACATCTGCAAATCAGTAAGTGTGATATATCACATTAACAAATTGAAGAATAAAAAACATTTGATCATCTCAATAGATGCCGGAAAAGCTTTTGATAGAATTCAACATCCATTTATGATAAAAAAAAAATACTCTCAAGAAAGTGAGAATAGAGAGAACATAATAAAGTCCATATATGACAAACCCACAGCTAACATTATACTCAGTGGTGAAAAGCTGAAAGCATGTCATCTAAGATCAGGAAGAAGACAAGGATGTCCACTCTCACCACTTTTATTCGACATAGTTTTGGAAGTTCTAGCTATGGCAATCAAAGAAGAAAAAGAAATAAAAGGAATCCAAATTGGCAAACAAAAAGTAAAACTGTCACTATTTGCAGGTGACATGATACTATACATAGAAAATCCTAAAGATGCTACCAGAAAACTACTAGAGCTCATCAATGAATTTGGTAAAGTTGCAGGATACAAAATTAATACACAGGAATCTCCTGCATTCCTATACACTAACAACAAAAGACCAGAAATAAAATTCAAGGAAACATTTACCGTCACATCAAATAGAATAAAATACCTAGGCATAAACCTACCTAAGGAAGCAAAAGATCTGAACTCCAGAAACTATAACACACTGAAGAAAGAAATCAAAGATGACACAAACAGATGGAAAGATATACCATGTTCTTGGATTGGAAGAATCAGTATTGTCAAAATGACCATTGTATCCAAGGCAATGTACAGATTCAATGCAATCCCCATCAAATCACCAATGGCATTTTTTATGGAACTAGAACAAAAATATTTTAAATTTGTATGGAAACACAAAAGACTGTGAATAGCCAAAGCAATCTTGAGAAAGAAAAATGGAACTGGAGGATTCAGGTTTCCTGACTTTAGACTATACTACAAAGCTACAGTAATCAAAACAGTATGGTACTGGCACAAAAACAGAAATATAGATCAAGGGAACAGGACAGAAAGCCCAGAGATAAACCCACACACCTATGGTCAATTAATCTATGACAAAGGAGGCAAGAATACACAATGGAGAAAAGACAGCCTCTTCAATAAGTGGTGCTGGGAAAACTGGACAGCTACATGTAAAGGAATGAAATTAGAACATTCCCTAATACCACACACAAAAATAAGCTCAAAATGTATTAAAGACCTAAATGTAAGACCAGATGATATAAAACTCCTAGATGAAAACACAGGAAAAACACTCTTTGACATAAATCACAGCAATATCTTTTTGGATACTTCCCCTAGAGTAACTGAAATAAAAACAAAAAATAAACAAATGGGATCTAATTAAACTTAAAAGCTTTTGCACAACAAAGGAAACCACACACAAAATGAAAAGACAACCTACAGAATCTTTGGGGGTTTTTTAACCATTATGTTTTTAACTCATGCTATATTCTTATGCCACTGTGTTGCAGTTCTTATAATGCACTCAGACATATTTAATTGATTAAAATGTATTCTTACTTTCCTTTTAATTTTTAAAATGAAATTATGTAGATACAAAATCTCTTTATTCTCCTATTCTTTCTTCCATCCTTATTGTTTCTTCAGTGATGACTAATGTTAAGCTGTGCACACACTTGTGTGTGTGTGTGTGTGGGTGAAATCCTGAAGGAAAATTCTTCCATTTATCTGGCCTGAATACCAGTCATTCTATGTTCCACTCCACAAGCCAAGAGAAGAAAAGCCTCATATCTCTTTCACATGATAGTCTTTTAAACATAAGAAGGCAACTGTTTGAATAATTGTATTGATATCACCATCAATCAATGAATTTATTTACACTTTCTCTTATGGTTCAAAATAAAAATGTGCATGCAATCTACAGTGCAGCAAAAAGTGACCTGAAGGTTGTATCAGGAGGTGTAAACTAAAGTTCTAATTCTGTTATTTCATAGATTTGAAATTTGTGAAGAAACTACTTAACTAACTTAGTTGCCTCACCTGTGAATGGAGACAATGAAAACTAAGTCACAAAGTTAATAAAGAGGACCGGGACTCACATTATTCAAATGTCACCTTCTCAGGGAAGTTTCTCTTAAGCCTCCTGCTATAGGCTGAACGTTTGTGTCCCCCACAAAATTCCTGTATTGAAATCGTCATGACTAATGTATTAGGAGTTGGGGCCTTTGGATCCAGCAGAAGAAAAAGTAAAAATAATCCTATTTCTTGCACATCTGTCTTTGATAGCTTTAAAATTTGTGGGCACTCTTCCTGGTTTTGCCCCTCCCCCACTGATTGCATTTTCTTATTCTCCTTTGCTGACTCCTGCTTCTGCCTACCCTTTAAATACTGTTGTCCTCAAGGGTTCTGTCCTTCTGGCCTTCTCACTTCACTGTGTAAATTTCCTCAGGCAATCTTCATTCCCATGGCTTCAAGCGTCACACTTACATAAACAATCTTTTAATCCACATCACCAGCTCCAACCGGGGTGGGATAGGGAGGGTGGGAGGGAGGGAGATGCAAGAGGGAAGAGATATGGGAACATATGCATATGTATAATTGATTCACTTTGTTATAAAGCAGAAACTAACACACCATTATAAAGCAATTATACTCCAATAAAGATGTTAAAAGAAAAAAACAAAACAAAAAAAACCAAACAAAGCCTCATCTTGCTACTCCACTGCTTCGACAACTATACGTAGCTGAATTGTATCCTCCCCAAAATTCATATGTTGTAGTCCTAACCCCCAGCACTTCGAAATGTGACTGTGCTTGGAGATAGTCTTTAAAATGGCAATTAAGTTAAGATGATGTCATTAGGGTGGGCCCTAATTCAATATGACTGCTTTACTTACAAGAAGAGGAAATTTGGACACACATCTGTAGAGAAGGAAGATAATATGAAGACACAGGGAGAAGACAGCCATCAACAAGCCAAGGAGAGAGACCACAGAAGAAACAAAATCTTCTGACACCTTGGTCTTGAACTTCTAGCTTCCAGAATTGTAAGAAAATAAATTTCTATTGTTTAAGCTACTCAGTCTATGGTACTTTGTTATGAGAGCTGTAACAAGCTAATATAGTAGCTTTTGAAATTAAGTTCAAACTTTACATACAAGAGCCATCCTGATCTCATACCTCTCTCTAACCTCATCTCCCATACTTCACACTCAGTGAGTTCCCTGTACTCACTGTACAATTTATTTGCACAATATTACCTTTGAACAGGCAGTTCCTGCACCTAAATTGCCTTTCCACTGGTTCTTTATCTATTCTGATGCCTCCCTATCATTCAAAGCACATTTACAAGCAATGCCTATTAAAATAATTTTAATGTGTATTAGATATTCTCCAAGTACCAAGCACAATCACTGTGCTAGGACTCAGGGATACACCAGAGAATGTTCCCATTTAATTGAGATCCCTTCTTCTCATGCACCCTGTGCACACCTCTATCACAATACCTATCACAAGAATATAATCATTCTTTCTTGTCTAAAGGTATTGATTTTTAAAAATACCCTTATCAAGTAGCTACTATGTACTACCTTTATTAAGCACCTGCTGTACTAAGCATTGTCTACCGCATGTCTCACTCATAACAGCCCTGTGAAAGAGGTACTATTTTTATCCTGATTTTAGAGATGAAAACTTAGCCTCAAAGAAGAAATTAAGGTGACACAGGTAGTAAATGGTAGGCCTGGTCATCAAGCCCAATTTGTCAGATTTCAATTACCTTACTATATCACTTCTCCTAGGAATATGTAAGTTCCTGGAGGGCCAGAGCTATTATAACATTGCAATTACTCTACTTGAAATGAGACTAGCAGCTCATCAGATGATTTTGACTGGGAATCTATCAGAGCAAGAACATCTTTCCCAAGAAAGATATTCATTGGGAAAAAATGAACATGGCAAGTTGTGGAAGGTGTTCATGTCATAGCCAGTGAAAAGTAGAGTGTTTTGGAAACTTTTGCCAAATAATATGACATGTGTTATACTCATTAGTGTAATAATCTACTCCAGAATATAGATTGGAATATAACAATCTATTCCAGATGGTGATGTGAATAATTCACAGATAGGTTACATAAGCAATCAAGATTACAGATGTATTCCTATCTTGAGAATGAACATACACTTCAATTTTCATTTTTCCACTAATGGTCTCTCTTTTCTCTTGGTGTTTAATGTCCAGCTGGTTTGACTTTTAAATTTCTCCTCAACCATTATTTCACCTTGACATTATCCCTCATTGGTAACAGCTCTGCCAGATTTTTCTCTACAATACATTTGATGTAACATATTAATAACCTAATAGAACACAGGAGCTGGTATTAAAATCCAGTTCTTGGGCTTCCCTGGTAGTGCAGTGGATAAGAATCTGCCTGCCAATGCAGGGGACATGGGTTTGATCCCTGGTCTGGGAAGATCCAACATGTCATGGAGCAACTAAGCCCATGTGCCACAACTACTGAGCCTGCGCTCTAGAGCCCATGAGCCACAACTACTGAGCCTGCACATCACAACTACTGAAGCCTCCATGCCTAGAACCCATGCTCTGCAGCAAGAGAAGCCACCACAATGAGAAGCCTGTGCACTGCAATGAAGACTAGCCCCCACTCGCCACAACTAGTAAAAGCCCATGTGCAGCAATGAAGACCCAAGACAGCCAAAAATAAATAAATAAAAGAAAAATAAAAGAAAAAAATTAAAAGAATTTTTTAAAAAATCCAGTTCTTGTGATTCATCAGTCATTCTTAGAAATAAAATATGTACCAGGCACTCTGTTAAGCTCTCTCTATATAATGGGTGCCCATTCTAAACACTCCTATTCAACATACTACTTGAAATCCTAACCAGAACAGTCAGGCTAAAAAATAAAATAAAAGGCATCCAAACAGAAAAGAAAGAAGTAAAACTATCTTTGTTTGCAGATGATATGATCTTATATATAGAAAATCCTAAAGACTCCTCCAAAAAACTGTTAGAACTAATCAACAAATTCAGTAAATTTGCAGGATACAAAATCAACATACAGAAAGTAGTTGCATTTCCATACACTAACAACAAAATATATGAAAAATAAATAAAGAAAACAATCCCATTCACAATAGCATCAAAAACAATAAAGTTCTTGGAATAAATTTGAGGAGTAAACAAATCTGTACGTGGAAAACTACAAGACTTTGGAGAAAGAAATTGGAAGACACAAACAAATGGAAAGATATCCCATGTTCATGGATCAGAAGAATTAATATTGTCAAAATGTCCATATTATCAAAAGCTGTCTATAGATTCAATGCAATCCATATCAAAATTCCAATGACATTTTTCAAAATTTCCAATGATATTTTCAAAAATAGAAAATATAATCCTAAAATTTATATGGAGCCACAAAAGACCCCAAATAGCCAAAACAACCCTGAGAAAGAAGAACAAAGCTGGACATATCATACTTCCTGACTTCAAACTATACTACAAAGCTACAGTAATCAAAACAGTACAGTATTGACATTAAAATAGACACATAGACCCATGGAACAAAATTGAGAGTCCAAAAATAAACCTCTGCATATAAGGTCAACTAATATTTTACAAGGGAGCCAAGAATACACAATGAAGAAAGAATACTCTCTTCAATAAATGGGTTGGGAAAATTGGATAACTACATGCAGAAGAATGAAATCAGAGCCCTATCTTACACCATTCACCAAAAAGAATTTGAAATGAATTATAGGCTCAAATTTAAGGACTGAAACCATAAAAGCCCTAGATGAAAATATAGGGGAAATAACTCCTTGACATTGGTCTCAACAGTGATTTCCTGGATATGACAGCAAAAGTACGAGCAAAAGAAGCAAACATAAGTAAGCAGGATTAAGCCAAACTACAAAGTTTCTGCACAGCAAAAGAAACTCAACAAAATTAAAAAGTAACCAATGGAATGGGAGATAGTATTTGCAAATTATATACTTAATAAGGGGTTAATATCAAAATATAATAAGAACTCACACAACTCAATAGCAAAAAATCTAACAACCCAATTTAAAAATAGGCAGAGGAACTGAATAGACATTTCTCCAAAGAGGACATACAACTGGACAACAGGTATGTGAAAAGGTATGCAATATCACTAATCATCAGGGAAACGCAAATCCAAACCATGATGAGGTATCACTTCACGCCAGCTAGAATGGTTATCATCAAAAAGACAGGAGATAACAAGTGTTGACGAGGATGGAGAAAAGGGAACCCTGGTTCACTGTTGGTGGAAATGCAAATTTGTACAGCTACTATGGAAAACAGTATGCAGGTCCCACAAAAAATTAAAAATAGAACTATCATATGATCCAGCAATCCCACTTCTTATTATATAGCCAAAGAAACTGAAATCGGGATTTAGTAGACATATCTTCACTCTCATGTTCACTGCAGAATTACTCACAATAGCCAAGATATAGAAACAACCTAAGTGTCTGTTAACAGATGATGAATGGATAAAGAATATGTGGTATATATATATATATATATATATATATATATATATATATATATATATAATACAATTGAATATTATTCAGCCAAGGAAAATAAGGAAATCCTGCCATTTATGACAACTTGGATGGACACTGAGGGAATTATACTAAGTGAAATAAATCAGACAGAGAAAGATAAACACTGCACAATAACACATATGTGGAATCTAAAAAAGACAAACTTAGAGAAATAATAAAGTGGTAGTTACCAGGGGTTGGGGGTTGGGTGAAATGGAGATACTGGTCAAACTGTACAAACTTCCAGTTATAAGATAACAAGTTAGAGGATCTAATGTACAGAATGGTGATTATGGCTGATAATACTGTATCACATATTTGAACATTGCTAAGAAAGTAGATCTTAAATGTCCTCATCACAAAAAAGAAATGATAACTATATGACAGGATGGAGATAGTAGCTGATTCTATGGTGGTAATCATTTTGCATTTATAAATGTATCAAATCAACACATTGTACACCTTAAACTTACACAATATTATCTCTCAATTATATCTCAATAAAGCTGGAAAAAAACCCATTATATCATCATAGAGGTCAATTCTTAGATACAAATGAAGTTAGTACTGGTCGACTTAGATAAGGACAAAGAATAAGAGGAGGTCTTATGCTCATATTCACACAAAAAACACCATTTACCTTTGATGGAGGAAAAAACTCAACACATTCCAGCCATACGGTTAAAAAGGACTTTCCACATATTGCACATTTTCTTCCCTGAGAGATTATGTTCCTGACCTGTGGGTACCATTCTATGGCTTGCATTAGGAACGGATTCTTTTCTGCTAGCTGATTCATTATCAATCTTGATGTTATTTCCTAGATTAAAAAAGAATATGGTTCCTCAGATTATTCTCAAAATAACTGGTTTATGTTACATTGATTCTCATTACACTAATTTATATTTTTGGCTTATTCCTCACAGTTTCTGTTAAATTAGTTTTCTATAGTATATATAATGACTTACATTGTCAATGACTGGCATTGTAAGTTTAGTGTTCAACATTATATGAAAAGGAAGTTACTTCCATTGTAATATCTCTATGTCTCTGACATACAGGAATCCAAGTTACAACAAATTTACATTATTAGATAAAGTTTAGGTTCAAATTTCGTACCTCTCATTACAATAGGCAAGGACAGTACAAATGTTCAGACTGGACCCAAAAACTCAGTCTGTCATATTTACTAAGCTCTAAACCCTTACTACTTAAACTGTAGATCATGGATCAGTAGAATCTGCACCACCTAGAAGCTTATTAGAAATTCAGACTTAGTTGCACTTCAGACCTACTGAACCAGAATCTGCAGTTTAACAAGGTTCCCCGGGTATTTTGTATGTATGTTAAAGTTTGAGAAGCATTGGACTAAGTTATCTACTGCATTGAGTACCTGAATTGAGACAGGCTGGTAAAGAGTACTGATTTCTATTACCCAAATCTCTGAATTCGGTATGTATTAAACCTATCCACATAAATATTTCCAGATACTTCACTTTAGATGATAATAATATTATAATATTAAATAATAAAAGGGGTGGTGAGGATGGTCACGATGACCATCAACATCATCAGCTTAAAGTAAAAAAAAATATACATATATATATAATACATAACTATATCTTCACTGACCAAGCAAACAAAATAAACATTTGATTTACTCCATTAAATGCCCCTCATTGTTTGTGCCAATAGCATGAAGTTCTGTGTAAATGTTACAAAAACACTGCATGAATTTTAATAGTGTATAAGACTTTTTTCCTGGCCAAAGTGAAAGATTTCCCAGTGGTATTAAGGTAGTCCACATCAGGTTCTGATAGGAATCTTTGGAAATACATACATACATACATACATACATACATACATACATACATACATACATACATATTGGGTTGGCCAAACAGCTCATTTGGTTTTTTCTGTAAGATGGCTCTAGTAGTGCTTAGTTTTCTTTAACTTCATTCAAAACAGTTTTGTTAGATAGTATTGTGACAGCTGTCATATCAGCGTGCATTTAAAATAAAACTTACCAAAATTGGTGGGTTTTTGTGTAGCCATTTTAATACTGAAGATGGCAGAAAAAAGCAACATTTTCAGCATATAATGTTTTATTATTTCAAGAAAGGTAAAAATGCAACTGAAATGCAAAAAAAGATTTGTGCAGTGTATGGTGAAGGTGCTGTGATTGATCGAACATGTCAAAAGTGGTTTGCGAAGTTTCGTGTTGGAGATTTCTCGCTGGACGATGTTCCTAGGTCAGGTAGACCAACTGAAGTTGATAGCGATCAAATCGAGACATTAATTGAGAATAATCAATGTTAAACCACATGGGAGATAGCCGACATACTCAAAATATCCAAATCAAGCGTTGAAAATCATTTGCACCAGCTTGGTGATGTTAATCGCTTTGATGTTTGGGTTCCACATAAGCTAAGTGAAAGAAACCTTCTTGACCATATTTCCGCATGTGATTCTCTACTTAAACGTAACAAAAACATTCCATTTTTAAAACAAATTGTGACAGGCGATGAAAAATGTTTACTGTACAATAATGTGGAATGGAAGAGATAACGGGGCAAGTGAAATGAACCACCACAAACCACACCAAAAGCCAGTCTTCATCCAAAGAAGGTGATGTTTTGTATATGGTGGGATTGGAAGGGAGCTTCAAGAAAACCAAAGTATTAATACCAACAAGTACTTCTTCCAATTAGACCAACTGAAAGCAGCACTCAATGAAAAGGTCTGGAATTAGTCAACAGAAAACGCATAATCTTCCATCAGGATAACGCAAGACCGCATGTTTCTTTGATGACCAGGAAAAAACTGTCACAGCTTGGCTGGGAAGTTCTGATTCATCCACTATATTCACCAGACATTGCACCTTCGAATTTCCATTTATTTCAGTCTTTACAAAGTAGTCTTAATGGAAAAAATTTCAATTCCCTCGAAGACTGTAAAAGGCACCTGGAACAGTTCTTTGCTCAAAAAGATAAAAAGTTTTGGGAAGATGGAATTATGAAGTTGCCTAAAAAATGGCAGAAAGTAGTGGAACAAAACAGTGAATACATTGTTCAATAAAGTTCTTGGTGAAAATGAAAAATGTGTCTTTTATTTTTACTTGAAAACCAAAGGAACCTTTTGGCCAACACAATACATACATACATAATCTTTCACTCATCTATCCCACTTAAAATCTTTTAAATAATAACAAAATCCTATAAATTCCTGTCTCCCTGTTCCTTATTTCTCTATCCATTCCACTTAACAAACATCTGGGAAAGGTGTCATTATACAAAAACAGCCCTGAGCATTGGTTCCTAACTGCCTGATCCTTCAACAGCATAACCTCCTACACACTTCAGCTTATTCTCGGGAATGGTTACATAATGAGGTCATCCTTTCTGAAAGAATTACCCTTTCACACTAATATTACAGGACTCCTAAATTAAATGTTTATTATCACTCCTCTTACTACTTACACAAAGCATAGATTGTGATTCTGACTGAAACACTGATTTTAGAGGTAAGTTTTAGCTACCAGAATTCAACAGCTAGTCTCACTATAAAGCTGCAGAAAACTAATAGACAAGAATTCACACCCCAAAATAGCAGGTGGTAGAATTTGCTGAAGTACATGGGATGAATAAATAGGTCACAATTCATACAGTTCACTTTTTCCGTTTATGATTTCTGGAACCAAACATGTTTGTCGCACTCAGTATGTCTCTTGACAACTCTTACATTACCCATTATTTATATCCTTCTCCTACTTGCTGCCAATGTGTTGCTGTGGAAGAATAACATATATCATTGAAATATAAAGTTATTACTTGAAAATACAAGTGTATATAAAATAAGATACTTTTGGTATGACCAATAGTAAATTTCAGGAAAACTCGTAAAGATACACGCAATGCAGTTTTTGAGAATACACAAATTAATGATGGCCTAATCTCGGCGTTATTTAAAAGTCAAGAAGTCTTCTATGACAAATAAATTGTTCCTTTTAAATAGTTTATATGCTATTCTGTTAGAATATTTGTTACCTAACTATATGTAGGTCAGAGATTATTTCTATGTTTAAACCATCATAGATTAAAATTAGTTTCAGGTGTTTCTTTTATTTTTCCTTATATATGATGATTTCATTTTTCCTTATATATGATGATTTCATTTGAGTTATAAAATTATCCATATACAAATTATATTTATATAAATATAAAAAATTATAAAATGTAAAAACAAATGTGAATCCTTAGAAGTAATATTGAGCTTTGGAACTATTGTATGATCAATTGTTACTGTATGATAGGCACTAAAATGTAGCATGAAGAGCAAAGATACTGAGTCAGAGTCAGATAGATAAATAGGTGCAAATCCTGGCTCTGTGACCTATCAGTGTGACCCTATTTGGACAAGTCTGATTTTGGATCAGACTTCTCTGATCTTGGATACCTCACCTGTAAAATAGGGATTTTAACTTCTCTGATCTTGGATACCTCACCTGTAAAATAGGGATTTTTTTCCCCTAATACTATCACGTAGAGTTCAGAGAATTAAATTACATAACACAGGTAAAACTCAGTCTGGCATCTGCTGATGCAGTATATTCTAGCTAATATTTTGTTATAATGTAGTTATCAATGTTAAATTTTAGTTCACAAATCTCTGAGGTGAGGAAAAGTCTTTAAAAAATCTTAACCAATGCAGAGCCTGAAACAATCCCTATAGCTTTTGACAGCCCAAGTAATTTAATCAGTAATGTTAACCAAATATCCAGTAGAAATGATTTTTACTTTAAGTACAAATATAAAATGTATAATAAATTTATCACCTTTCTAAGAAAAATTCTTAGAGATACTTTCAAAAATACCCAAGTCATTTATATATTGTAAACAAAAATCATTACTTCTACTAAATAAACAAAACAAAAACCCAAAACTGTTGTGTTCCTGGGTCCTTAGTTTTGAAATGAGAAGGAAGAAATATTGCTCTCTCACCCTGCTCCCGGGTCCCAGGCACAAGGTAACATTCTTGCTCTCTAGTGCTCCCTGTAAGACACCTGCCACATTGGGTTAACCACTCATCCATTCCCCTCCACAAACCAGAACCTCTTCCAACCAGAGACTACCCCTGTTTCTCTTTCCCTCAGTTTCTGGCAGCCCCTTTCTGAGGCAATACTGCAGCATGGAGTCTGGAGCAAAACTGCTTAGAATGGCATCAGCATTCCAAAACTTACTAACTCTGTGAACTTGGACAAGTTATTTAACCTCTCCGAGTCTCAGTTTATCTATAAAAGGGGACAATAACAGTACCTACCTTTCAAGGGTTAATGGAGGACTAAATTAGATCATTCCTGTTATGTGCTTAGAACAATGCCTTGCCCATGGTAAGCATAATAAGTGTTAGTTGTCTATTATTATTATTGTTGTTGTTATTATTTTACTACTACTATTCTGAAATACTTGATTCAAGGAGATAATTAGGTTATAAGGAATTAAACAAATTAAATACTTCAGTTTTTAAAATCATTTACAATTAAACGTCAAGTAAGTTTTTTTTGACTTGAGAGTGGGAAATAATACTGTTTGTGGAAATATAGATCAATTCTCTGGAAAAGAATTTGAAAAGAGCTAATCAGACTTTAAAAGATGAAAGTTCTTTGGCCCAGCAATTTCACTCACAGGGATAATATAGACATAAGAAAAGGACAGTCCTTGTAGCCTTGTTTATAAAGACCAAAAAGTTATAAATTTATTAATAATCTAAACAGCCAACAGTAAGAAAGTAGTTTAAAATATTATGGTGTAATCATATACCAGAATATTATTATGTATTCATCAAAAAAGATGTCATAGACATATTTCTTATTGATTGGAAAGATATTCACAATATTTTGAGTAAAAAAAGCAGGTCTCTAAATAGTATGTGGAGTTTGAAATCATCTTTGATAACAGAAACTTCTGGATTTATGGAAAGTTCTAGCAGAATAAATGTCAGAGAGAACAGTGATTGTAACTCTGCATACTGGATTTCTGATTTTTTTAATCAATTTCTATTGCCTTTTTTCTAATTTCTCTAAATAAGTTTGTATTACTTTTATAATAATTTTTTTTAATAAGTATGGCATTATAACTAATATTTTCTTCCTCGCTTATCTGTGTTTTCTACTTTTCTGCATTAAACATATATTACTTGTGCAATAAGGGGAAAATATTATTTTTTTAAACTAAACTGTCAAACAAGGTTGGTTGTTTCCTGTAACCAGGAAACTTGAATCCTATGCAATTCTTGAAAGTTTTAAGACAATTCTGCATGTTCAGCTATAGACCTAAAAGGACCTGAGGAGTCCAAATTCACGATGGAGACTCATACTCAAATGTGGAAAGATCTGAAATCTTTAACTCATCTATCACCAAAATACACACAAAGAGAGTCTTGTAATGTATTTCCCTATTCCTTCCTTTAATATCATCAACTTTTTTGACTAAAGGGAGCACAGTTTCTGGATCATATTCATTTATCCACTAGGAATGGGGACAAGTGAAAAGAGGATGGAAGAGACAAAAGACCCCAGTAAGAACTAATCAAATATATCCTTAGATAATACTGAGAAAATACTTGGAGGTTAAAGTGAAAACAAATTCCTTTGTTTTCAACAAAATGTTTTCATCCAATAAAATGTTTAAATGTTTCTGAATTTGGTCACTCTGAAAATCAGATAGGATTACATTGGATTCTGCAAGCAAGTCAAAAAGATTATGACTAGGGTCCACAATGCCAATGGATTATGGTTGTATGAATCGTTCGCTGGCTTGGCAAGAATGCTTTAGAAGAAAACTCTTTCAAACTTAAATCATGGCTTTAGTTTGAAGACCTGTGTGAATGCTATAAGGCTTCACCTGTAGACTCCAGATGTCCTCGTGTTTT
The DNA here is from genome assembly GCF_965194805.1 of Balaenoptera borealis. Classification (NCBI taxonomy): domain Eukaryota; kingdom Metazoa; phylum Chordata; class Mammalia; order Artiodactyla; family Balaenopteridae; genus Balaenoptera; species Balaenoptera borealis. The sequence continues at coordinate 45,020,709 of NC_138876.1, forward strand.
ACAGCATTAACCGGCTGCTTCAGGAACAGTGGGTTTCCCTCACAGTAGAACTCCCTCAGCTTCAGATCTTGAAACTTTCAAAACAAAATAAAAACTTCACTACACAGCAAAATAAACTTCATTTCTGAGCCTACATCTTCAATAAAATTAGACTAAAATTACTTTATTTATGACATATTCCACATTAGTATTTTAACAGCAGGGCATAATCTAGTTATTAGAAACATAAGAATCTTTATGTTGGCATGGATGGCAATGACCTTAGAGGTCACTGGTGACATCCCCCATACTAGACAGCTGAGAAAAGTTGTTCAGGATCAGAGAATTGTTAGTAATAGAAGAGAGGCTAATTAATCAAATGCTGGGAACAGTTTGCAAATAATAAGTTTGTTAGGAACCAAATATGATGAAAAATAACACTCTAATATACACCAAAATCTAGGTCTCATATATTGTCTTATGATCCATTCATTTATGATCAGTGAGGAAGGTAAGGGAAACAGAGGAACATCAACAAATTATCATTATATTGAAGTACAGTTGATTTCTCTGTTGTGTACAATGAAAATAAAAAAGAAAAATATACAATTCACAAGAATATTGAATCTTCTATGAAGAAAACCTAAATTCAGCTGGATTCTACCCCTTGAGTAGAAAAAAAGGAATTCTCTTATATTAATATTATATCTTTTTGAATTATGGTTTTCTCAGGGTATATGCCCAGCAGTGGGATTGCTGAGAAAACCATAATTCAAAAAGACATACATATCCCAATGTTCATTGCAGCACTATTTACAATAGCCAGGACATGGAAACAATCTAAATGTCCATAGACAGATGAATGGATAAAGAAGGTGTGGTACATATATAGAATGGAATATTACTGAGCCATAAAAAGGAATGAAATTGGGTCATTTGTAGAGATGTGGATGGACCTAGAGACTGTCATACAGAGTGAAGTAAGTCAGAAAGAGAAAAACAAATATTGTATATTAATGCATGTATGTGGAATCTAGAAAAATGGTACAGATGAACCTATCTGCAGGGTAGGAATAGAGATGCAGATGTAGAGAACAGACATGTGGATATGGGGGAGGGAAGGAGAGGGTGGGACGAATTGGGAGATTAGGATTGACATATATACACTACCATATGTAAAATAGATAGCTAGTAGGAACCTACTGTATAGCACGGGGAGCTCAGCTCGGTGCTCTGTGATGACCTAGATGGGTGGGATTGGGCAGGGGGAGGGGGAGGGAGGTCCAAAAGGGAGGGGATATATGTATACATATAGCTGATTCACTTCGTTGTACAGCAGAAACTAACACAACGTTGTAAAGCAACTATATGCCAAAAAAAAAAAGAACAGGATTAAAAAAAAAAAAGAAAAACTGTGTCAACAGAAAAAAAAAAATTACACCTTGACTCCCTTGAGTTCACATGACTTTGAACTCATGTGGTTTTCAAAGTTAAACTCATTTAGGGAATTACTTTTCTGAGACTTAGTTTCAGCTGTGAAATGGGGACAATAAGACCTATCTTCAGTGGTGTGCAGATAAAACAGTTCTCTGGAAAGAAAAAAAAAATGCCCTGATTTGTGGCATGCTTTGATTCTATGGTGTAAATACTCCTATCATAGCTGATTCCAGTCACCGAACACAGAGTTGGGAAGAGATGTTGAAAATTGGTTCTTGTGAGCCAGGATGAGGTAGTGCCATTACACCACTGCATCTCACAGTTATGGAAGAATTAGAGAGATTTCCTTGATTTCAGCCCATGGTTTGAAACACTGCACTCAACAAATTAAAAATAATTGATTTAAAACATCTTTCCAGGGCATCATGTCATTAGATCTAAATGTCTCACGAAATTTCTACAACATAGACAAGATTTTAAAATAAAATACAGAGTTTAAGGCCACATTGGAATCACCTACAGACATTCTGACTTTCTTAATTCAGTTTCCTATGTTATCCACCAACAAGGAGCAACCTAGAGAGTTGAACCTAATGGTAGCCACAAGTCAGTGCTGTGCTGAAATGAAAAGAGCACTTCTTGTGCTTAATGGAAGCATCATTTTTTCCTTCTGGCCCTAAAGAATAACATTCTATAATTTATACCTTAACTCATATTCCTTTTATAAAAATCTGATACAAACTTGACTAACTTGGTATCTGCAAAAGCATTAACACATGTGAACCTCATTTCAAAGTTGACCACAGTTCAAAGGGCATACATTTTTCTTTAGGGGTCATGTTTCTCTTCCTTCAAATCCTATCACTATTCTTCCATCAAACATGGTAGTGAGTTACCCAGCTTGCTAACTTACTACACATAATGTATCAGAAAGAAATTATCTTAATGAAAAGAAATTAATAAAGAAATTCATTAGCATGTGTTTTGCAGCAGGTAGGTTTCAATAACCTGAAGTCACACAATCTCTCAAAGTCCACTCTGAATATTCCCCAGAGCAACATTTTTTAATACCCTCTCTCTATATGCCCCTCTAGGTTTCCTGCCAGCCTAACTTCTTAATAGAACAATATTCTTTGCTAGCGTCATCACTCCAGTAGCATAATCTCTTCTGCTAATAAAATGTTGTTACAGCTTTTCAGAGTTTCTTTGCACAGGCCTACTCAAACTACCAGTGTTATGAGTTTAATCTCAACTGGAACAGTTTTGTCCCTCCCGCCCTCTCAGGGGTCTACAGATATTTTTCATTGTTACAACTGGGGGAGGGGGCAGTATTACTGGCATCTCTTTAGTAAATACCAGGGATGCTGCTAAACATCCTACAATGCACAGGATAGCTCCCGCAGCAAAGAATTATCAGGCCCAAAAGAGTGTTGAAGTTGGGAAAACCCTGGTTTAGAGGTATAAGGTCATAAACATTCACTGACCATTTATCTGGAAAGGGGATTTGCAGCTGGAGAGAAATGAAGGTTCAAATGAGGGTTTTTATTTTTTTTAACATGAAGACTTGATCATGTAGAAGGTAAGTACCAACATAGAGAAATTAATTTAGAGGAGAAAGGAATAATTGAAAGAGTAACAATCAGGTGAAGAACACAGAAAGACTTTTGAAAATTAACATCTTTGAATTATCCTTTCCTCCGTGGCCAGAAGAAAAGATGCAGGCATGAATAAGTTTGAAGGTGTGGAATTGGATGTGAAGGAATCAGACATGATCCCTTCAATTTTGTCTTTGAAATAGAGAATAAGACCATCTGCTAATTGAGTTGTGAAGCAAGGTGTCTATGTGGAAGGAGGCATGAAGAAGGTGGTGAAAGTATCGAATAGGTTTTGGAAAAGGAACCTGGCATGGGACAAGGAAAAATATTATACAGGGGTGCTGAGGGACCACACATTTATGGTAATACCTGTCCATAGATTGTGTGCTCTCCTTTAACACCCAGCAGTCTAGATACGACATTAAGAATCTGCAGAAGTATATGTCAGAAAACAAGGGCATGAGCTCATACGTACTAAAAAGTAACTGAATTGGACTGGGTCCTTTATGGTTTAGACCAGATAGAAAAAGAAATAGTACAAAGTTTCGATGGACTAAGAGTAAAAGAAGATGTAGAGGGACATGAAGTCTGTGATCTAAAAGGAAAGATATGGCTATAAAGCAATAAGAGAGCTGGAACATAGGAGGAACCAGGGGTCAAACTGCCATACTGGACTTTAATTCTTCATATTTAGAGCAGCTGAAGATGATGTTGCGATCTAGACATGACTGTGATGGTGGTTTGCTGAACTGAAGACCTGAAAAGCTCATTAAAATCAAGGAATCAAGGAACTTTGAGCCTAAGTTGTTTGTATTGACCACCTTTACAAAACAACTTCTTGAGTAATGTTCTCAAATATTTGGCTGTCTACTGGACATCTCCAGATAAGAGTCCCACAATCACCATAAATTCTAACATTCAAAAGTCGAACTCTAATTTCCCCCAGTTTTCCTTGTTCCTTTCCCCACATCAAACCTCCTGCCATGTCCTGTCAATTCTACCCTCTTAAAACTTCTAGAATTTATCCTTTCTTTCCATCCCCCTATCCACCCACCTCCTCGCCACCTCTGCACAATCTCTTCTCCTATTCCCTGACCCAGTCACTAATCCCTCTGGCTTGATTGAGGCCCTCATCTTACAGGAATTATTGCAATAGTACTTATATTGGTCTCAGTGCAAACTTTTGCTGCCAAAGTGGTCTTTTAAAATGAGAAGCTGGTCATAATACAACCTTGCTTAAAACTTTTCAAGGCACTCTTTTGTCCATAGGATAAATTCAAAAGCCCTAGTATATCATACTTGGTTCTCCTTGGCCTGTTTTTCCAACCATATATCCTAGTAAGCTCTACTTTCACCCTTATACACCAGCCATTCTGTAGTACTTAGGGGTCTCATAAGAGGCCTGTGTCTTAACTTACAATTATTACTCATGCTGTGCCCATTACTCAGTCCACTCCTGGATCACCTCTTCACGACTAAAATATCACCCCTGTAAGCTTCTGCAACTTCTATCAAATGTTTCTGTATCTCCTTAGGCCTAATTAATCATACCACCTGTACATACTATGAGGCAATCATTGTTGAAAATTTGTTTTCATCTATCAGGTTTGGTCTCTTTAAGAGCTATATCTTAAGTGACTATTTAATGCAAGCTCTAAATTCAGTACCTAGTACATAGCTGAGGCCCAATAAATAATCAACCACACACAACTCTCCCTGGGCACTCAAGATTTGCAAAGGCCTTCTTCTCCAGACTTGGTCAATTGTTATAAGTGTTCCTGCAAAGCCCCAGGCCTCAGGAACAATGTATAAGTTCAGCAAGCCCTTCTATTGCTTCAGGCCAGCCTTAAGTAATGAGGGAGATCAGAAGAGGGCTAATTTAGGAAGAAATTTGTTAATGTTAACAAGGAGAAGGGAGGCTGAGATTTCACATGAGCTCAGAAACAGAACTGATAAATAGGTGATGGCAAATAACCACGGACCCTTCAGACCATCTCAAAGCTCACAGGGTTACCCTTTAGCAAGAATTGGAATTTATAAATATGCTAACAGTTGACTTGTGAGGAGGGTAAGGTTTTAAGTGTTGGGACTATGTCATCCAAAAATATATAATTAGCAATTCTGAAAAAAGGACATGAATAAGATCTGTGACCAATGAGAAATTCAGGAAAATGTATGATAAACTTGATATCTAATCAGAATTGTGGAGTGATTCAGCTGATGATATCATTTGAACATAAGGAAGCCAAAAATTCTGTTGTGGGAACCCCTGTCTCACACACTGTGCATGAGTGGGAGGGAAAATAGGCAGAAAGTGACCTAAAATAAGAATCCTTCAGTATCTGCTGGATAGTTGACCCAAGAGAAGACCCCCTGAGGGAGTTGAAGAGAAGTGGCCAAGAGAGGTCTGGAGGGAAGGAGATAACTGAACCCCCAGGATCTAAACATATACACACACACACACACACACACACACACACACACACACACACACACACACACACACACACAACACACACACAGCCCTTCCTCATTCTGGTGGCCAGGGAGAAGCAGCTGAAGGCCCTTAAGCTCATGCTTCTCCCTGCCTTCAATATCCTGGGCCTTAAAGCTGATGGGACAGTAGCTCCAGCATCCTCTTCAGCCTCTTGATTTAAACATCATTGTAAAAAGGAAAATTGATCTGGGAGGACTTATTTGTTATTGCCTCACAATCCCCATCCATACCTGCTTAAGATCCCACTTCTATCCTTGAACCACCTGAGAACCAGTAACTGAAGAGGCCTCTGCTTCCACTCTGCCCTGTATTTTCCACCTCCAACAGTGTGATCTTACAATGTAAATCAGATCACAACAGTACCTAGCTCAAAACCATCCAGCACTACCTTGCTCAAAATGATCTCATTTCTCATTCAAAATGAAATGCAAATCCCTCAAGCTGGCCTACAGGACTCTGTTATGATTGGACCCTGTACCATCTCTTTGACCTTATATCCTACCATTCTGCCTCTCCCTCTTCCTTTCCACCTCCTCTTCCCTCTCCTCCCTCCCCCTCTCCCTCCCTCTCTCTCTCCCTCTCTCTATTTCTCTCTCCCCTCTGACAACATTGGCTTTCTTTCCAAGCGTTTTTTGCCTTGGGACCTTTGCACTTCCCTCTTCTTGGAACACTTTGGTCTCAGATTTGTCCATACTATTAACACTCAGAATAAAATGAAATCATATGTTTAGCAGTTTGAGAGGGGAAACATTTATAACTCAAGGATCTGATAACCAGACAAGTTTTCATTAATGTGCAAAGGCAATGGAAAGACATTCTCACATGCATGAGAATGAAAGAAACCAAAGAAAATTAACCAAAGAAAATTACTCAAGACACAGTAACTGAAAGAGAGTAACAAAAACCAAGAATTTGGGTAATACATTCATTTTGCCTGTCAAAATGCAAAGAATAAAAAGTCAAACACACACTGCCCCAATACAAACAATATTGGGGCAATCTGTTTTTTGCAAAAAAATAAAATTTGCAATGTCATTAAAAAGTCTGAAAATTGTTCTTACTCTTTGTTAATTCTACTGATAGGAATTCATCCAAATAAATATTTGAAATGGGAGCAAATATGTATACACATTATGTGTTTCTCAGAATTATTTAAAATTGTAAAATCCTTTCCTATATTAAAAAAAATGTATGATAAGTTATATTACACATGTAATATTCAGGCATTCTGCCTTTTGACTCTCTATGTCTAGCAAAACCTAAGCCTGGGTCATCCATGCCATTAGCTTTCCCTGTCTCTGCACACAAGCAAATAAGTGCTGTTTGCAGTTATACCTTAGGGCAGGCAAGAATCACAATAAATTCATCTTCACCAACTTCCAGTATGCCCTCAGTGATTGCTGGAAATTCTCCTCTAGTCAACACAACTCCATGTTTTCTTTGCTGGTTCATCTTTCTTTGCCCAACCATGAAATAGTTCTCCCCTGAGCCTAGCACATTCTCTTTTCACTTTATTTTTTTTCCCTTGGCAATCTTAACCATTTCCATGACTCAATGAAATCTCTATGCCAATGACTCTGGTCCACAACCTACAGCCAACTGCCTACTCAAAATCTTCACTTGGATGTCTTAAATATATGTTAAATTCACTGTGTCCAAGATTGAACTCATGATCTGCCCTCCTAGAGTTGGTCTTTTTCCAGTGTTTTCTATCTTAGACTATAGAAAGCTTACTAGCCCATCACTGTTTCTAAATTTATCTCGTAAATGTCTCTTGAATCTGTTCAGGTCTTTCCATTCCAACTTCCACCACCTTAGACCAAGTTATTGTCACTTCTTTCGTGGTTTCAGCAAGAGTCTATCAGAAGTCCACCCCATTCCCTTTGTCCTCCCTTCCAGTGTGTCCTCCGCACTTCGGAAATATGATCTTTTCAAAATACAGATCTGATTATGTCACCCCCTACCTAAAACCCTTTAGACTTGCATTGTTCTTCAAATAAAAATCAAAATCCTTAGCAAATTCCTTGGTCGTGGCCCCCTCTTAAATTCCTTCCAGTTCCCTGAACAATCCATGTTCCCTCCCATACCAGGGCCTTTCCACATGCTGTTCACTCTTTCTGGAATGGGTCCTTCTCCTTCATCTAATTGATTCCTAATCATTCTTCAGACTTGAGCTTTGTCACTCCTTCCAAGAAGCCTTCCCCAAATTACCTGTTTAGTCAGGCTCCTTTTCTCTCTCATAGACCAGTGGTCCTTTCTTTTAACGTACTGATTTCAGTTTGTAATTATACATTCATAATGTTAATTATTTGATTAATTGTTTTTCCCCTATAGTACAGGGAGAGCAGAGACCCTGTCTTGTTTCCTCACCATTAAATGCCCAGTTCTTAGTACAGGGCTTAGTATGTAATATAAAATGTTACAGAAAGAGAAGATAGACTCAGAAATCAGATTGCCTTGTTTGAATTTGAGGTCTGTTAAACATACTAGAAGCACCAAACTTTTCCTACTCCACACACACACACACACACACACACACACATACACACAAACACACACACACTTTCTACGTGAAATCACCTACCCAAGGACCCTGCCCTCTACAGATTTTACATGGTATGATTCTACTGCTTGGACACTTGAACAGGGACTTGATTTTTGAGCCAAAGAAAGCTAATCACAGGCCTGAACCAATCATCTGGGATCCAACAGGTTGGCCTAATCATATACTCTTTGTGGAATTTGAACCAAGAAACATGGAAATTTGTCATTTAGCTCTGGAAACTGGACCAGAACAACTATTATGGCAAGGAGCTGGAGAGTCCACAGTGGGCTATGTATAGATTGAAGTTAAAGGGGAACAGAAACAAGGTATAAGTAGAGCAAGCATTTGGAATATGGATACATTATTCCAACAGTATAATAAGTGTGATGAACTAACAGTTCATGCTGCTAAGAATCCCAGAAGCTTGTTGACCTGAGAACCACACACTTGCTCCAGTATCTCTGAGCTCTGCCCAGCCTTACCATATTCCCTGCTTGAATCCCCATGAGATCCTCCTTACTCTTCCCTATGAAACTTTAATTAAACTCCATTTAAATTGCAGCCAAAGAACCAAAAGAAAACATGCACACGAATTTCAACATCATAGAATTCTCTTGCCCTACCATCAGCAGATAGACAATTCTAATGTCTCTGAATTGCTTAAAGTAACCTTCTTATGTGCTTTTCTGTGAATCCTCCTTTGCAAAACACAAAAATCTACCTCTTCCTTCTCTAAATCTAGCTAAGACTTCCAAACTTTAGTCACTCACTCTTTAGAAACAGTCTTCTTTTCAGGTTTTGAAAGCAAAATATATAATTAGTACCTCTCCACTGGATAGGGGAGCCATACATCTAGAGACGCTTTTCCACCCATATTTCTAAACCTCACAGACCTGGTTACAGAGAAAAAGCAGAAATTAGTAGTAAGCAAACTATAAAAGGCAGTAACAAAGAAATCAAAGTTCCCAACCTCTGCCCTGGGATAGTCTACAATTTAAACTGAAAAATTCCACTTTAAAATTTATTCAGACCAGGCAACAATTCAGAGCACTGAACTAGAAGAAAGATAGTCAAAGAGTTTGTGAAAGCTGTTTATGGTCTGAAAACCAATTGTGAGATCTTTGATCTTCTATTTTTTTTATTCTGACAGGAAATTAAAGTTTGAGTGACCAGATTCATGATGGGAACTGCAGAAAGAATGTCCGTTTGTAGCTTCTCCCTTGGTTTCCAAATGAGCCCCAATGTCGTTTTAAATAAAGTCTCTCAAAGGCATAACACCTTTAATTCCTCCTGATATATTTTTGTTCTTCTTCATTTATATTAAATATCACTGTTTCAAGGGATTCTTGACTGTTTTTATTTACCTTCTCTTAAGTGACTGCTATTTTAACCAAACATTCTTTTCTTTTAAGCTTTTCATATAACTTCATCTATACTTAATAGTAGAATAGAGAAAACACTGGGCTCAAATGCTGGGGACTGGTTTCAAATCCATTTCATCCACACAACCCCTCCATACAAGTCATTCAAATATCTGAGCCTGTTCTTCATGTATAAATAGATATAATAATATCCATCTCACTGGATTTTAAAGGTCAAATAAGGAATGTATAAAGTACTTGGTAAACTATAAGGCATCCTAGAAAAATGAGGTACTACACCAACATGTAGTCCATTGTCTAAAGTAGGCAAGCCATATTTATTACTTTTCTCTCAACAGAAGAGTCTCTTGTTAGGGTCAGCCAATATTTTGTCTTCCATTTTTTTCATTACTTTGCTTCATTTAAGCTCTACCAGACAAGGATAAAGGCAATTTCATATGCTGCAAATCTACTAGCAAACTGATACATGTACTTCTAGTTTCAAGATGGCAAAACTAAGCATATTTAGCAGTTTCCCTCTCCCATGCCAAATCCTAGAAATGATGAGAAGATAACCTTTAAGAAAATAAATAACCACTTAAAAACAGGGTGATAAATTCTCACAGGAACAGAAACTATGTGTAGACAGTAACAAGTGAAGGAGGAAGCATCAACCCAGGATGAACATGGAAGCCCGAGGAAGAATTCCTACAAAGAAATAGAATTGAGGTAATTCAATACACAGAGGTAGTAGAGGCCTCCAGAGAGTATGGGATAGTAGAACAACAGACAGCAAGATTACTGAACTCTTTCAGAAGCAGGCAGACACTGTGAACTCACCCACACACTCTCACCCCTATGGCCACACTCTACCTCCCACTCCTATAGCTCCTTTCCCTGAATCCCACACACCTATAGCCTGGTGAGAACAGTGTTTTGAATAGAGAAAGGTGGAGGAGCTTCAAGATGGCGGAGGAGTAAGACATAGAGATCACCTTCCTCCCCACAAATACAACAAAAATACATCTACATGTGGAACAACTCCTACAGAACACCTACTGAATGCTGGCAGAAACCTCAGGCTTCCAAAAAGGCAAGAAATTCTCCACATAACTGGGTAGGGCAAAAGAAAAAAGAAGAAAAAGAGACAAAGGACCTGCACCTCTGGGAGGGAGCTGTGAAGGAGGAAAAGTTTCCACATGCTAGGAAGTCCCCTCACTGGCGGAGATGGGAGGGAGGGGAGCCCCAGAGGTGAGGGTAGCAACGGGGGTGCGGAGGGAAAGCAGAGAGAATCCTGCACAGAGGATCAGTGCCGACCAGAACTCACCAGAGTGAGATGCTTGTTGGCTCACCTGCCAGGGCAGGTGGGGGATGGGTGCTGAGGCTCGGGATTTGGAAGTCAGACCCCAGGGAGAGGACCGGGGTTGGCTGCATGAAGACAGCCTGAGGGGTCTAGTGCACCACAGCTAGCTGGGAGGGCGTCTGAGAAAAAACCCAGGCCTGCTGAAGAGTCAAGAATGTATTGTTGTGGTCGGCTTGAGGAGAGGGGTGGGTCTGCCATAGGAGCTTCCTGCTCTGTGCGCTCACAGACAGCTGGGCACCACCTACGTGACCTCCAGAGGTGGGCACGAACCGTGGCTGTTATCTCTGACACGAGAGGGGGGCGATGGCTGCCACCACTGCCACCAAGTGTCCTGTGTGTAAGTGCAAGTCACTGCCCACACCTTCCCAGAAGCCTGCACAGCCCTCCACTGCTGAGGGTCCCACGATCCGGGGCCAACTTCCCTGGGAGAATGCAAGGCACACCTCAGGCTGTAGCAACTTCACACCAGCCTCTGCCACTGCAGGCACTCCCCACACACCCCAATTGTGACTGCTGTATCCCTCCCTCCCCTCCCCTGGCCTGAGAGAGCAAGTGAGCCCTAATCAGCTACTGCTTACATCGCTTCTTGCCTGGGCAGGACACAGACACCTGAGGGTGGCCAACAGACAGAGGCAAGGTGAAAACCAAAGCTGAACTCCAGGGGCTGTGGGACCAAAGGGAAATCTCTCTGTGCAGCCAGAGGAGCAGCAGATTAAACCCCTGCAACTGGCTTGGTAAAGCCTGCATCTGTGAAATATATGAATAGACAATGAGTGTTCCCACAATCGAGGCTGTGGACTTTGGGAGCAACTGTGGACTTGGGAAGCAATTACATGGGGGAGGTAAGGCCAGATCAGAGTCTGAGCTGGCCCCACAGTGCCCACAGCAGGGCCAGAGACCTACTTAGAACTATTGGAGGATTTCCTGGGTAGGCAGGGAATAGCAGTGGCTCACTGTGGGGGCAAGGACACTGACAACCAAGGCCACAGGAAAATATAACTACTATTACTATTATATATACTTTATCTTATTTTTCCATTTTATTCTATTATTGTTCTTTTTAATTATTCTTTTAATTTTTATTTACTTTTTCTTTTCTCTTTTATACTTTTATTTTTAATATGTTTTTTATATTATTATTTTCCTATTTCTACTGTACTTTTTCATTATATTGTGTTTTTTCCTTGTTTTTCTTTTTTCCTTTGTTTTGTTCTGTTTTTGTCTTATTTTTAACTAAATTTTACATTTTTCTATTTTTACTTCTTTGTTGTTTTCTATTTATCTTTTTGTTTTCCTCTTTCTTTTGTTTTTACTTTTTTTATCGTTTTTGTGTGTTTCTTTTATGCTTTCTTTGTCTTGTTTTAGTTTGCTCTGCGTTTGATTTGTTTTAGATTTTTTGTTTTTGTTAGTTTAGTTTTTAGTGTTTGTTTTCATTATTGGCTTTGTTTATTGGTTTGGTTGCTCTCTTCTTTTTTGTTTTCTCTTTTTTTTTCTTTATTTTTTTTTTTTTCAGTGTGGGTGTGTGTTTCTTTATGTGTTTTTGTCCGTTCAGTTTAGCTTTTACCATTTGTCTTGGGGTTTTGTTTGTCTGTTCGTTTTCTTTTTTTTTCTCTCTCTCCTTTTCTTTTCCCTTTTCTTCCATGCCATGCAGCTTGTGGGGTTTGGTGCTCTGGCCAGGGATTGGGCCTGAGCCTCCAAGGTGGGAGAGCCAAGTCCAGTACATTGGACCAGCAGAGAACTCCTGGCCCCATGGAATATTAATCATTAAGAACTCTCCCAGAGGTCTCCATCACAACACTAAGACCCGGCTCCACCCAATGGCCAGCAGGCTCCAGAGCTGGACGGCTCATGCCAAACAACTAGCAAGACAAGAACACAACCCCACCCATAGCAGAAATGCTGCCTAAAGTCATACTAAGCTCACAGACACCCCAAAACACACAACCAGATGCGTTCCTGCTCATCAGAGGGACAAAATCCAGCTCCACCCACCAGAACACAGGCAGCAGTCCCCCTCACCAGGAAGACTACACAAGCTACTGAACCAACTTCACCCACTGGGGGCAGACACCAGAAGTAAGAAGAACTAGGAACCTGCAGCATGTGGAAAGGAAACCCTAAAAACAGTAAGTTAAAATGAGAAGACAGAGAAATATGCAGCAGATGAAGGAGCAAGGTAAAAACCCACAAGACCCAACAAATGAAGACGAAAAAGGCAGTTTACCTGAAAAGGATTCAAAGTAATGACAGTAAAGATGATCCAAAATCTTAGAAATAGAATAGAGAAAATACAAGAAACATTTAACAAGGACCTAGAAGAACTAAAGGGCAAAAAACAGTAATGAACAACACAATAACTGAAATTAAAAGTACTCTAGAAGAAATCAATAGCAGAATAACTGAGTCAGAAGAACAGATAAGTGAGCTGGAAGATAGATTGGTGGAAATATAAAAAGAATAAAGAAAAAAGAATGAAAAGAATGGAGGGCTCTCTCACAGACCTCTGGAACAACATTAAGCTCACCAACATTTGAATTATAGGGGTCACAGAAGAAGAAGAGAAAGAGAAAGGGTATGAGAAAATATCTGAAGAAATTATAGTCAAAACTTCCCCTAACATGGGAAAGGAAATAGTCAATCAATTCCAGGAAATGCAGAGAGTCCCACACAGGATAGGGGAAACATGTCGAGACACATATTAATCAAATTATCGAAAACTAAATACAAAGAAAAAATATTAAAAGCAGCAAGGGAAAAGCAACAAGTAACATACAAGGGAATCCCCATAAGGTTATCAGCTGAATTTTCAGCAGAAACTCTGCAGGGCAGAAGGGAATGGCAGGACATATTTAGGGTGATGAAAGGGAAAAAACTACAATGAATATTACATAGCCCAGCAAGTATCTCATTCAGATTCAATGGAGAAATCAAAAGCTTTACAGATAACCAAAAGCTAAGAGAATTCAGCACCACCAAACCAGCTCTACAACAAATACTAAAGAAACTACTCTAAGCGGGAAACACAAGAGAAGAAAAGGACCTACAAAAACAAACCCAAAACAGTTAAGAAAATGATAATAGAAACATACATATTGATAATTACCTTAAATGTGAATGGATTAAAAGCTCCAACCAAAGTCAACTGGCTGAATGGATACAAAAACAAGACCCATATATACGCTGTCTACAAGAGATGCACTTCAGACCTAGAGACACATACAGACTGAAAGTGAGGGGATGGAAAAAGATATTCCATGCAAATGGAAATATAAAGAAAGCTGGAGTAACAAAGCTCGTATCAGATAAAATAGACTTTAAAATAAAGAGTGTTACAAGAGACAAGGAAGGACACTACATAATGATCAAGGGATTAGTCCAAGAATATATTACAATTATAAATATATATGCACCCAACATAGGAGCACCTCAATACATAAGGCAAATGCTAACAGTTAGCAAAGGGGAAATTGACAGTAACACAGTAATAGTGGGGGCCTTTTGTGTTTGGCTGAGTTTGATCTTTGTTGCTGTATGTGGGCTTTCTCTAGTTGTGGTGAGCAAGGGATACTCTTCATTGCAGTGCACAAGCTTCTCATTGTGGTGGCTTCTCTTGTTGCAGAGCACGGCTCTAGGCATGTGGGCTCAGTAGTTGTGGCTCATGGGCTCTACAGTGCAGGCTCAATAGTTATGGTGCACGGGCTTAGTTGCTACTTTGCAGGTGGAATCTTCCTGGACAAGGGCTCGAACCTGTGTCCCCTGCATTGGCAGGTGGATTCTTAACCACTGCACCACCAGGGAAGTCCAAAGTTTTTATTTATTTATTTAGTTGCACCAGGTCTAAGCTGTGGCTTCGAGGCTCCTTAGTTGTGGCATGTGAACTCTTCATTGCAGCATGCATGTGGGACCCAGTTCCCGTACCAGGGATTGAACCCTGGCTCCCTAAATTGGGACTGTGGAATCTTAACCACTGCACCACCTCATTTACACCAATGGACAGATCATCCAGAAAGAAATTAACAAGGAAACACAAGCTTTAAATGATACAATAGACCAGATAGATTTAATCAATATTTATAGGGCATTCCATCCAAAAACAGCACATTGCACTTTCTTCTCAACTGCACATGGAACATTCTCCAGGATAGAACACATATTGGGTCACATATCAAGCCTCAGTAAATTTAAGAAAATTGAAATTGTATCAAGTATCTTTTCCGACCACAATGCTATGAGATTACAAATCAATTACAGGAAAAAAACTGTAAAAAACAAAAACACATGGAGGCTAAACAATATACTACTAAATAACCAAGAGATCAATGAAGAAATCAAAGAGGAAATAAAAAAATATCTAGAGACAAATGATAAAAACACAACAACCCAAAACCTATGGGATGCAGCAAAAGCAGTTCTAAGAGGGAAGTTTAGAGCAGTACAATCCTACCTCAAGAAACAAGAAAAATCTCAAATAAACAACCTAACCTTACACCTAAAGGAACTAGAGAAAAAAGAACAAACAAAACCCCAAGTTAGTAGAAGGAAAGAAATCATAAAGATCAGATCAGAAATAAATGAAATACACACAAAGAAAACAATAGCAAAGATCAATAAAACTAAAAGCTGGTTCTTCGAGAAGATAAAAAAAATTGATAAATCTTTAGCCAGATTCATCTAGAAAAAGAGGGAGAGCACTCAAATCAATAAAATTAAAAATGAAAAAGAAAAAATTACAACACACAGCGCAGAAATACGAAGCATCATAAGAGAGTACTAAAAGCAACTATACGCCAATAAAATGGAAAACCTGGAAGCCATGGACAATTTCTCAGAAAGGTATAATCTTCCAACACTGAACCAGCGAGAAATATAAAATATGAAAAAACCATTCACAAGTACTAAAATTGAAACTGTGATTAAAAATCTTCCAACAAACAAATGTCCAGGACCAGATGGCTTCACAGGTGAATTCTAACAAACATTTAGAGAAGAGCTAACACCCATCCTCCTCAAACTCTTCCAAAAAATTGCAGAGGAAGGAAGACTGCCTAACTCATTCTGTGAGGCCACCATTTCCCTGATACCAAAACCAAACAAAGATATTACACACAAAAAAAGAAAATTAGACCAATATCACTGATGAACATTGATGCAAAACTCTTCAACAAAATACTCCCAAACAGAATCCAACAGCACACTAAAAGGATCATATAACATGATCAAGTGGGGTTTATCCCAGGAATGCAAGGATTCTTCAGTATATGCAAATCAATCAATGTGATAAACCATATTAACAAATTGAAGGAGAAAAACCATATGATCATCTCAATAGATGCAGAAAAAGCTTTCGACAAAATTCAACACCGATTTATGTTAAAAACCCTCCACAAAGTAGGCATAGAGGGAACTTACCTCAACATAATAAAGACCATATATGACAAACCCACAGCCAACATTGTCCTCAATGGTGAAAAACTGTAACCATATCCACTAAGATGAGGAACAAGACAAGGTTGCCCACTCTCACCACTATTATTCAACATAGTCTTGGAAGTTTTAGCCACAGCAATCAGAGAAGAAAAAGAAATAAGAGGAATCCAAATGGGAAAAAAGAAATAAAACTATCACTGTTTGCAGATGACATGATACTATACCTAAAGAATCCTAAAGAAGATGCTACCAGAAAACTACTAGGACTAATCAAGGAATTTGGTAAAGTAGTAGGACACAAAATTAATGCACAGAAATCTCTTGCATTCCTATACACTAATGATGAAAAATCTGAAAGAGAAAGTAAGGAAACACTCCCATTTACTATTGCAACAAAAAGAATAAAATACCTAGGAATAAACCTACCAAAGGAGATAAACGACCTGTATGCAGAAAACTATAAGACACTGATGAAAGAAATTAAAGATGATACAAACAGATGGAGAGGTATACCATGTTCTTGGACTGGAAGAATCAACATTGTGAAAAATGACTATACTACCCAAAACAATCTACAGATTCAATGCAATCCCTACTAAACTACCAATGGTATTTTTCAAAGAAGTAGAAAAAATATTTCACAATTTGTATGGAAACACAAAAGACCCTAAATAGCCAAAGCAATCTTGAGAAAGAAAAACGGAGCTGGAGGAATCAGGCTCCCAGACTTCAGACTATACTACAAAGCTACAGTAATCAAGACAGTATGGTACTGGCACAGAAACAGAAATATAGATCAATGGAACAGGATAGAAAACCCAGAGATAAACCAGAGCACATATGGTCACCTTATCTTTGATAAAGGAGGCAAGAATATACAGTGGAGAAAAGACAGCCTCTTCAATAAGTGGTGCTGGGAAAACTGGACAGCTACATGTAAAAGAATGAAATTAGAACACTCCCTAACACCATACACAAAAATAAACTCATAATGGATTAAAGACCTAAATATAAGGCCAGACACCATCAAACTCTTAGAGGAAAACATAGGCAGAACACTCTATGACATAAATCACAGCAAGATCCTTTTTGACCCACCTCCTAGAGAAATGGAAATAAAAACAAAAATTAACAAATAGGACCTAATGAAACTTAAAAGCTTTTGCACAGCAAAGGAAGCTATAAACAAGTTGAAAAGAGAACCCTCAGAATGGGAGAAAATATTTGCAAATGAAGCAACTGACAAAGGATTGATCTCCAAAATATACAAGCAGCTCACGCAGCTCAATATCAAAAATACAAACAACCCAAGCCAAAAATGGGCAAAGACTGAAATAGACATTTCTTGAAAGAAGATATACAGATTGCCAACAAACGCATGAAAGGGTGCTCAACATCATTAATCATTAGAGAAATGCAAATCAAAACTACAATGAGGTATCACCTCACACCGGTCAGAATGGCCATCATCAAAACATCTCCAAACAATAAATGCTGTAGAGGGTGTGGAGAAAAGGGAACCCTCTTGCACTGTTGGTGGGAATATAAATTGATACAGGCACTATGGAGGACAGTATGGAGGTTCCTTCAAAAACTAAAACTAGAACTACCATATGATCTAGCATCCCACTACTGGGCATATACCCTGAGAAAACCATAATTCAAAAAGAGTCATGTACCACAATATTCATTGCAGCTCTATTTACAATAGCCAGTACGTGGAAGCAACCTAAGTGTCCATTGACAGTTGAATGGATAAAGAAGATGTAGCACATATATACAATGGAATATTACTCAGCCATAAAAAGAAACAAAATTGAGTTATTTGTAGTTAGGTGGATGGAGTTAGAGAATGTCATACAGAGTGAAGTAAGTCAGAAAGAGAAAAACAAACACCGTATGCTAACACATATATATGGAATCTAAAACAACAAAAAAAGTGGCTCTGAAGAACCTAGTGGCAGGACAGGAATAAAGTCGCAGACCTAGAGAATGGGCTTGAGGACACGGGGAAGGGGAATGGTAAGCTCGGACAAAGTGAGAGAGTAGCATTGACATATATACACTACCAAATGTAAAATAGATAGCTAGTGGGAAGCAGCTGCATAGCACAGGGAGATCATCTCGGTGCTCTGTGTCCCCCTAGAGGGGTGGGATAGGGAGGGTGGGTGGGAGACACAAGAGGGAGGGGATATGAGGATATATGTATACGTATAGCTGATTCACTCTGTTATACAGCAGAAAGTACCACACCATTGTAAAGCAATTATACTCCAATAAAGATGTTAAAAAAAAAAAAAGACAAATGCACCCCAGTGTTCATTGCAGCACTATTTACAATAGCCAGGTCATGGAAGCAACCTAAAGGTCTATCAACAGACGAATGGATAAAGTAGATGTGGTACACATATACAGTGGAATATTACTCAACCATAAAAAGGAATGAAATTGTGTCATTTGTAGACATGTGGATGGACCTAGAGACCATCATACAGAGGGAAGTAAGTCAGAAAGAGAAAAACAAATATCATATATTAACGCATATATGTGGAATCTAGAAAAATGGTACAGATGAACTGGTTTGCAAGGCAGAAATAGAGACACAGATGTAGAGAACAAACTTATGCACACCAAGGGGGGAAAAGGGGGTTGGCATGAATGGCGAGATTGGGACTATCATATATACACTAATATGTATAAAAGAGATAACTACTGAGAGCCTACTGTGTAGCACAGGGTACTCTGCTTCGCTTTGCTGTACAGTAGAAACTAACACAACTTTGTAAAACAATTATACCCCAATTAAAAAAAAAAAAAAGAAGGACTTCCCTGGTGGCTCAGTGGTTGGGGATCTGCCTGCCAACGCAGGGCACACGGTTCGAGCCCTGGTCTGGGAAGATCCCACATGCCGCAGAGCAACTAAGCCCGTTTGCCACAACTACTGAGCCTGCGCTCTAGAGCCTGCGAGTCACAACTACTGAGCCCACGTGCCACAACTACTGAAGCCCGTGTGCCTAGAGCCTGTGCTCTGCAGCAAGAGAAGCGACCGCATTGAGAAGCCCACACGCGGCAGCGAAGTGTAGCTCCCACTTGCTGCAAATGGAGAGAAAGCCCGCGTGCAGCAACGAATACCCAACGCAGCCAAATAAATAAATAAATAAATAAATTTATTTAAAAAAGACTAGAGGAAAGGTGAGATTGGGCCCTGAGGGGCTAGCAACACCAGGGAAGACTGAGTACCTATCAGAATGCAGTATACCTGCTGGAATAGTCCAACCATTTTTGCACTCTCAATACACTGACCAATGCAAGCTCCTGTAAGAACTTTTCCTTCTCCCATAACTTGAACTGAAAAGACAGCTGGCAGTCTTTCAGTTAATCTCGAGTGTCCCAAATTAAATAAGCTGAAAATTGAAAAATGAAATCACCTGATAATCATTGAGTGCCAATATCATTAGAGATAACAGATGCAAGAATTTATACCAGGAAATAAAACTAATAGGACAGGATTGTTAAATAAATAGTATAATTAATATCTTCAAACTAGATATGTGAAACGTTGCTTGCTCAAAGGAAGAATAAGAACCTATTTTAAAACTTGGAAATGTTGAATTATATAAGCTTTCTGAATCAAAATTTGGCAATATTTATCAAGTCAGTAAAAGTATGCACAATTTTTGATCCAGCGACAACACTTCAAGAAATTTTTCCTAACGAAGTAATCAATGCTCTGTACAAAGGTTAGCTACAATGGCGTTCATTGAAGCTTTTTTATTGTGGCAAGAAGTTTGAAATAGCCTACCTGTCAAAAAATAGAGGACTGCTTAAATATATACAATATCAACACTATGCAGCCATTAGAAATAATGATATAGGAAAATACTTTAAACCATGGGGAAATGTTTACAATAAAAACTGAAAAGGCATGTTATGAAACACGTACATGAATAATACGCTAATACAATAATATTAATAATACTAACACATTAACCTGTGTGAATATTCCATTTTGGGGAAAAAATCTATATGTGCATGTGTACACATGCATTCACAGACTTTAAAAAAAACCTGGAAGAACAGGAAGAAATAAACCACAGTGAAAAGAAATTTTTAAATGTTTTTCCAGGAACGATGTAACTTACATTACCCTAATTCTGATTACCAATCTGCAAACCTTGAGAAGACAAATTTGGAAATGGCAGCAATAGACACAGACTCATCCTATACTGGGTTAAAAGACTGGAAATACAACTACCCCGAAGTGAATAAAATTTTCCCAGGGCTAAAACTATTTCAAGGATTTCAAGAAAGCTATCTCAACATCTGTGGTGATTCTAAGATTTTCTCAGAAGTTTGAAAACTCTCCCACATATCTTGTCCATGAAGTATAAAACTAGGAATGTAAGAAATATTTTTTCAAGTCCTGTGCTGGTTCAGCTCATACATTTCAACAGTAAGGGTCAAAGCTGACAGCACCCCCCAAGGAGGTGAAAATTGGTTTTGGGGGAGGAGATAAAAATATTACATATTACAATGGTTTGTGGCCCTCAAAACTCAATCCTGCCTGACAGTATAAACACATATGCAGTATATATCTGGTACTAAAATTTAATGGTGTTGGGGAGGGGCTATTAGGGGGAAAAATGTCTAAAATGCTCCTGGAGGTGAGGAGGACAATGAAAAAAAGGCTGAGAAACACTGGTTCATCTATAGAACATAAAACTCAAATTCTTTTTTTTTTTCCTTATAACTTCTCTCTTAGTTAGAACTTAGAATAAAAGTATTCACTGCTTTTATTTTTTAATTATACATGTGCACACACATACATGTACACATGTTTCTTTGTGTTAGAAAGCTCTATCATTTGCTCTTCAATAGCTCGCTTCTATATTGAACTTTCTAGACCAAAAAGAATATTCTATAAAGTACTAGATTTTTTTCTAAGCATTGTATTGCTTTTTGTTTGCAAATATAAGTGTTTAAAGCTTTGAAGAAGTGTATACTTATAGCTATTAACATTACCCCAAGATCTTAGACATAGTTTTTTAAAGTTGACTCTGGAATCATTCACATTATTGTGACTCCTGTAATAAAGCACAAATTAGGGGTTAAAAATATTTAACCATTTTTTATCACTTATTGAGTCCTTTATAATATGAAGAACATGCATTAATTATGATATATTAATAAATTATAATATTGAGTATGCATTATAATATTATCTTCATGTTTGTCACTTTATAGTCTCATAATAGCTGCTAATTCTCAATCAAGTCCAAGCAACTTAGAGAAGGAAAGATCAAGAGGTGAGAGGTAAGAGAGATTAGTGCGAACCAGATAAGTCTGTCCAATTTTACTGGGAAAATAAAAGTTTTCCTAGAAGTCTCACCCAAAAGATTTCTACTTATTTTTCTCTGGCCAGAGCTATGACACATGGCCACTCCCCCTGGAAGTAGTTCAAGAGAAGAGGGTTGGAGATGGGGGCTTCAACCAGCTACCCAAAAGCACTTAAGTCTCTTTGATTACATATCAGCCCCTCAAAGTGCCTTTCTTGACAGTCCCACTTAGAGTAGCAGACCCCTCCTTTATGTCCTGGTTTGTTCTTGCACTGTTGTAAGCACTCAGAATAGAGAGGTGCACAAAACACACAAAATGTCCTCTCCTGGGCTTACAGTGCCCTATGTGTTTTCTTTATAAACTACCTAAAATTATAATATTTTTGTTTACTTGCTTATTATCTGTCTTCCCTTCTAGAATGTAAGCTCTAACAGGGTAAGGAGTTTGTTTTATTCAACTCTGTCTTCAGACTGTCTAGAACAGTTCCTGGTATACAAAAACATGTGAATGCATACTGAATAAATGAAATACTGAAAGAGGAAATTAGGCTTGGGGAATTTAAGGATTTCTACCCAAGATTAGACAGCTAATAAGTGGCAAAGCTAATAGTTTAAGAATCTCTGACACAAAAGAAAGACATTATCTTTTAAAATTCATACCAGATCCTCCTTATCTCAATCAGCAGTGCCAAGACTACTGCTATTGATGTGCTGACTGGTATTGGCTCAGGAGAGCTAATTATGAGCATCAATCTGCAACCTAGCTTTTAGTGATATCATGTCAGTAACTTGAAACAGTCTATGTTGGAAATATTTACTCCCAGCAACTGGCAGATTCCACAGATCAGGGCTCCCTCCCCTGACCAGAGAGCTGGTTGTTAAACATTTGCCAGCAAACCACTGGATATTTCCTTCCCACCCCACTTCCTGTCTCTATTAATGCTAAAAGCACATACGTGAGCTATCCAGACTTCTTTCCCTATGAGCAGTCTTTATTTGGCTGCTTCTGTGGAACTCACTGAGTTTTCAGCATGATGCCCTTCTTTTGCTTTCCCCAATTTCCAAATCTCTAAATCTTTGAACAAGAATCACAGCACAACCAGGATGGAGCAAATAAAAACTAAAAATTGTGACTACTCAACAAGCAAAGCGGGCAAGGTCACCAGGATATAGGTGGGGAAAGAGAGCAACAGAATTTATAACCAGCTCTGTGTCTATGAAAATGGGCCGGAGCAGAACCTTTGAATGACAGCTCATGGTTGGCAGTCCTGGGCTTACTCCGAGGAGGAGTTAGTGCTGGACTGACTCTATTTGTTTTTCCCCAAAGGACATTCAATGGAACTTGTATTCTAAAACAGTGAATACCTGAATAAAAATTATATGGGAGTGTTGTAAAAGAATTTCATTAAGTGGCTGCTTGCACTCTAATATTAAACACTAGATATATGTTTGTTTTATTTTATCTTATTCTTGCTTTACAGAGTATGTCTTTGATCCAGGAACATAAATTATAATTCCTCTTCCTGCCATACAGTTTTTTAAAAACTTCTAATATTAAATAAGATTTTCAACAATATTCATCCCATGTTCAATTTTTTCCCAACCCTTTTTCCCATTCATTCGTACACAGTCTGTGTCAGATTGCCCCAGGTGTATGTAAGGAATATGTAAGGAACCCTAACCCTAGGAGAAAAAGTAGGGGAGGAAGCAATAATTACACTTTCTAGCACAAGTTATCTTAAGACCTCAACATCATGGTGGCAGTCTCATATCACTGTAATAGTGTGTATGGGGTGGGAGAACATGCTTGTGCTTTGATGGTGATAGGCAAAGATAGGAATTAGGACTAAAATAACACATAAAGCAGTAGCTATGTTTCTGGTGATTTATATTTGCTAGCACAGTCATTTATCACAGCAGCCAGTATCATCTGTATTAATATCCCATTTTTTTTGGATAAAGTAACTAAAGTTCAGGGCTTTAGAAAACTTGCCTATAGTCACACAACTAGGAAGTTGTGAAACTGGAGTTCACATACAGCCCATGGAAGTTCATGTGTCTTCTACTACACAATGCTCCCTCCAATGAAGACAGCACACTAGCTGCTCTTCATTCTGTTATGACCTAAAAAAGAAGTCACTACCAAAATCTTGACTCACCACATTTCCCTTGGAAAGCTAACTTGTAAATCCACCAAGAAAAACCTGTCTTCTTCTATGGCCAACTCAGGGATCTCTTGCATTGGGCTGTTATCTGTGGGAATCATAGGAAATCAAACATAAGTGTCAGAGCCAGAATTCAAACCCTGGCTTGTCTGGTTCCAGATTCTGTCTGTCTGCTGTTTTCACCCATCATGCTTTTCCACTAATGTAAAAAAGAAAGATCAAAATATATCCAATATTACATAGAAATAGAATACTTATTAACTGCATGTGTTTATTAGAGTTGTGTATGTGACTTGATGCAACTGTAATTCTTGGGACAGAGATACACATGGAAGAAAGTCTCAAGAACAGATAACCACTCAAACACTTGGAAGAATCTAGCCAACAAGCAATTTTAAGAGATTAGCACCAACACCCTACTTAAAACATAAGAAAGGGAAAGTAAGCAAAATTTTTATATTTTGAAACAAAAAAACTACAATATCAAAAGCCTCACAGTCTTCCCACAGTGACACATTCAACTTTCCTCAGTGTCACCTACTGTCTTCACATCTTTGAGTCAGTTCCGTGACTTCCACTGCACAGCTTAATTGTCTAAGCCTTCTATTAACACAGTGTCCTCTGTTTGTAATTATTTCCTTGATTTATAGCTCTTTCTTGTTAAGTGTATCCTCCTAGCAAGACACACCTGCAATCTCTTTGAAGTTCCCCTTTATGTCAGGAATGCCAGCAACAGACTCTCAGATATGGTGTCTGAAAATACCGTCCAACCCCAACATCCTTTCCTCCTCTCAACAGTTAAGTTTAGAGGTTCCTTTTGCAGCGGGGAATCAGGATGCTACCAACTGTTCCTCCTAATTACCAGGCACAAAATGTCTGTTTCAGCAAGAGCTTTCAGAGTCAACTGCTAATCTCAACTCCTCACCTCAAATGAACATATGTTTTTAGTTCTCTTAAAGAACACATTTCCAGGAGTCTTGACTTCAGTTTTCTAAAGTAAGCTAGAGACTATAGGAGTATAGGGGGCTAGGCAGAAGGGTAAAGAAGGTTCAGAGATCAGTCCTTTCTCTGGCTAGTTCAGCTCAGCCATGCCTTCCAAAATAATTAAAAGAACATAAAATCTTAACAAACAGGAACAATATACGATAATCTGGCATGGTATGTTTCTAAAAGTACTACTAGTAATTAAGTATATTTTGGCTTTGAAGCAATCTAGGTTTTAATTTCAGCTCTGCTATATAATGTTGGGAAAAGTACATTAATCTTTTCCAAAGCTCAGTTTTCTCATCTGTACAATGTCAATAGTAATAGTACATAGTTTATAGAACTATAATGAGGATTAAATAAGATGATGGTCCTAAAGTGATTAGCACAAAACCAATCACATACTTTTCAAAGAATATTATTTATTATTGTTTGTTTTTATATAGTAACTTTTACATATCTCCCTTGACATATTACTGTTTCTAGCAAGCATCTGTGACCTAGGTAGATGAAACTCTCACTAACAATCCTGAGTATATCCCTCCTGTGATGGCCTTTGCCTATCCCTGATGGTTTTTCCCTAATTATCTATGGAATTTTCTTGCCAGAATTTCCTAAAGGAAAGCTGCACTAGTTCTAACAAAAGAATGAACTATGTGCCTTCTGGGCCTAGTTCTCTGACACTTCTGGGTAGTTGTCTTCTTGATAAAGAAGTGACTTTTTCCCTTTATTATGTTCTAGAACCTTCTGTCTTTACTGTCACTAATCACTATACCTGTCTCACCATTATACCTTCTCTGCACACTACAGTGTGATTTTCTGCTTAATGGCACTTAGAGGAAAAAGCAAGAGAAAGCTAAATTTTTGGAGTAGCAGGCAGTTTTCCATAAATTTATTTGATCCTCACTTCACAAAAATCCTAGGAATAATGAGAAAATTGATGCTCCTCCCTCCTACCCTGATTGTTGATTACAAATAAAATGTTCTGAAACGCCATGCAATTTTATATAGAGAGCTTTGAAATTCTTTTTTTTTCTTAACATCTTTGTTGGAGTATAATTGCTTTACAATGGTGTGCTAGTTTCTGCTTTAAAACAAAGTGAATCAGTTATACATATGCATACATATATCCCCATATCTCCTCCCTCTTGCATCTCCCTCTCACTCTCCCTATCCCACTCCTCTAGGTGGTCACAAAGCACCGAGCTGATCTCCCTGTGCTATGTGGCTGCTTCCCACTAGCTATCTATTCTACATTTGGTTGTATATATAAGTCCATGCCACTCTCTCACTTCATCCCAGCTTACCCTTCCCCCTCCCCATGTCCTCAAGTCCATTTTCTATGTCTGTGTCTTTATTCCTGTCCTGCCCCTAGGTTCTTAGGGATACCTTCTCAGTCAGGACTTGAGTTTTTATTTTTGTTTTTGTTTGTCTTTTAATATATTCTCAATTATCTTCCAAGAACTTTAGATGGTTTATTATATAGAGAAAACCTATACATTAATGCCAATAAAATTAGAGTTCAAAAATATAGGAAAAGATGATTCTAAAACTGTAATCTCTAAATTTTTTTCTGAACTTCTTGGCATCCAAGGCAAAAAGATTATTAAAGAGTTTCTATAATTTTTATTATCTTTTAAAATTAAAAAGGAAATAGAACTTTAATAGAAATGTAATGCAGCTATTAAACAGAGATTTACCTTAAGTAAGTCTGGAAGATAGGAACACAGAGTCCTCTGGAGGATAAATGGAGCAGGAAAGCAGTATCTGACCAAACAAATAAAGTGGAAGTTGAAGGAGGTAGGGACAAAATGCAGATAAGTGTTCTCACACCAAACAGAAGATTCTTGAGACCTTCTCAATGCTTGTGACTTATGGGCATTAGAAGAAGAGTAGGAAAATCAAACAATGGCTAAGATCATGCCATTCAGTCACTTATTCATTCAACAAATATATATTGCATGCTTACTATTTGCCAAGCACTATTCTAGGCAATAAGGATATAACAATGAATAAACAGAAAAGTGTCCTGTTCTCATGGGAACTACATTCCATTGGGAATAAAAGAATGGAGCATGAAGACAAACAATAAACATGTAAACAAATAAATAAACATATTTATAACAATAGTAAGTGCCATAAAGAAAATTTTTAAACTGTTTTAACAGAATGATGAGATAGATGGCTACTTTGTTGGGTGGTCAGGGAAGATTTTTCTGAAGAGTTAATATTTGACCTGAGACCTGTTATGATACAAAAGAGCCAGCAATAGGAAAATCAGAGAGAAGATTATTATTCCTCAGAGAGGCAGGAGAGAAGGAGATGATAATGCCACTTAATTAGAGAACCAGACCTAGTACCTATGCATCACCAAGAGAATGGTTTAAGCCAGAGTAAGAGTGTTTTGCTACTTAAAATTTTGATACCTGTAGAAGAGTCCTAGAAATGAGCAGAGGTAAGTGCTCATTAAAGAAAAGGAAATGTATAGGTTATTGAGGAAGGTAAGTAAGTTTTTCAGAATGAAGTTACTCAAGTTTTCTCAGTATCTTAATGAAATCTATCAAAAATGCCCAATTCCAGTAACAGAAAACAAGGTAACTCAGACAAAACCTCTCATTACATTTTACATAAGTAAAAATATATTAAAAATCTTCTTAAGGGCATCAAAGAGCTAATAAGACCATCAGGAATAACCAAGACAAGATCTAGGAGCTGACAGGTATCTAGAGAAATGAGTCCTACATTTAAAACCACTTTACCACACTGAGACCAGAAAAGATTTTCACATAAGAATAAGAGTAAATCAGAAATTATCCAACCCCCCACAGATAGAAGCCCAGCTTTGAATTATCTAGGTGACTCTTAAGCATTGAAACTAAACTAAAGTAGTACCAAATTATTAACATCTCCATCTTACTAAAGAGGTATCATATTGCTTCCGCATGGCAAAAGCAAATGAAAACTTCTCTAGGAAGTTACATCATCTGAGGTCTCAAATTATTTTCAAAAATAATTTTTCAAATACAACGTCCAGGATGCAATCAAATCTAAACAATCATATGAGAAGAAAATATGGTGCACTGTGTTGAATACTGTCTCTCTGGAGAACTCTGATACAGATAAATGAAACTTCACAAATAACAGAGAACAGAAATCAACCCAAAAGTACTCTCTGATATTGGATCTATCAGACTCAGACATTAAAACAACTACACTTAACATGTTCCAGGAAATAAAAGCCAGCCTTAACAATTTCAGTAGATAACTGAAAAATGTAAAAAGTAACATAGTAGGGACTTCCCTGGTGGTCCAGTGGTAAAGAATCTGCCTTACAATGCAGGGGATGCATGTTCAATCCCTAGTCGGGGAACTAAGATCTCACATACCACGGGACAACTAAGTTCACGTGCCACAGCTACTGAGCTCACATGCCTCAACTAGAGAGCCTGCATGCCACAAACTACAGAGCCCACACACTGTGGAACCTGCACGTCACAACTGGAGAGAGAAAACCCGCACACCACAACTAGAGGGTAGCTCACACGCCACAACGAAAGATCTTGCATGCCTCAACAAAGATCCCACATGCTGCAACTAAGACCCGATGCAGCCAAAAATAAATTAAATAAATAAATAATAAATAAATCTTTAAAAAAAAAAGTAACATAGTAGATTTGAAAAAGAACCAACCAGAAATTGTAACACTGAATAAAACTGAAATCAGTAAAATTTAAATAGCACATTAGACACAGGTGAAGAGTAAATTATTAAACTGTGAAGTATATCAGGAGGAACTATCTAGAATGAAGCACAGAGAGACAAAATGATCAAAAACAGAGAAGGGAAAGATAAGACAAAAAAAGATAAAGTGAGAAGTAATAACACATAGGGAATTAGAATTACCAAAGAAGGAGAGAGGAAGGCAGAGCAATACTGGAAAAGACAATGACTAAGACTTTTTAAAAAATAATGAAATACATCAATCTACATATTTAAGAAATCAAATAAATTCTAGGCAGGATAAATAAAATGAAATTTAAACCTACACACATCATAATTGAAATGTAGAATATAAAGATAATGAGAAAAATTGTAAAGCTACCAGGAAAAGAAAAACAGATTAAGGAGAAGCAACAGTAATGTTTGTAGCAGACCTATCAACATCAAAGATGGAAGCTAGAAGATAGTGAAATGAAATTTTGGAAGTAGTGAAATATAATACTGTCAATTCAGAATTGTATACCATGTAAGAATTATTCTTCAAGAATAGGCTAAAATAAAAATAGTTTAACTCAAACCAAAACTGGAATAATAAACCACCAGTAGACTCATTCTAAAGGAAAGGCTAAAAAATGTAATTTGAGCTGAAGGTAAATATAAGATCCCTAAAGGAAGATTGGAGATACAGGAAAAAATGAATAACAACAAAAATGTTAAACATGCAGATAAATCTAACTGAATATTATTTGTGTAAAATAATAACAACATCTTTGAAAATACAAAAAGAATTATAACACCAAATATCAAAGAATGGAGGTGAGTAAATAGATTAAAACTCTCATAAAATTCTTGCATTGTCTAAAATGGAGAGTATAAGTACCAATTAATAATTAACTTTCATAAAGCAAGTAAGATTTTTTTAAGCTTTTAAGGTAGTCAATTAAAAAAATAAGTTGTACAAAATTCCCTTAGACAGATTTTAAAATGGATTTGTAAAAATATCCAATCATTTCAAAAGGAAAGAAGAAAAGTTAGAAAAAGGAATACAGAACAAGCGGAACAAATTAAATATATATAGGAATAAATTGATTTAGTCCCAAATAAATCAGCAATTACATTAAACTCAGATGAACTAAATGCTGCAATTTAAATACAAATATTATCACGCTGGATTTAAAAAAATGAAGAGTCGTATACTATTTATACGAAATATATCTAAAACCTAAGGATATAAAAAGGTTGAAGGTAAGGAATTAAAATAGATGTATCCTGCAAATATGAATCAAAATAGAGCTGATATAGCTAAATTAATATAAGAAAACTAAACTTTAAAGCATAAAGCATTAGTCATATTCAGAATATATGGGCATGGGGCCAAGACATCAAAATTTTAATAAGCACCACTGCTGATTCTTATGCACTCTAAAATCTATTTGATAATGATATATTTTATAAGAATTATAGCCTGGAAAACCATAGAGAAATAAATAGTAAATCCCTAAAACCAGGGTTTCATAGAGTTTACATTTACATTGTTGATGGGGGTATGGAGGGGGGGGTCAATAGAAAGGACTAATCATCTAAATGAAAACCAATGCCTAAATAGGCTTCATAAGAGCTGCATTACTTGATTTCAATCAAAGCCTTTCTTTACAATTTTTCTCATTTTTTATTAGGTTTACTCCTTGAAAAATACTGGCCCTCATTTTGAAATCATTTAAACTCCACTTTTATCACAAAGCATAAAAGATAGCAGCTCTGACTCTCTTTATAAGCAAATAACCCTAACCTCCCTTTCTCCCAACAAGTGAAGTGGGTGTAGCTTAAATTTTGGAATCCCCATTTTGAAGATAAGCAACGTCACTTTTATCTCTTGAATCATTTTCTTTATATACTTGACTAGAAGAAAAACATTTCCAAGAATAACTAAATGATAGCTAAACACTGTTCACCAACCACCATAAATGTGGAATAGGGTCCTTTGAAGCACTTACAGGCATTCAGGACCAGCCTGTCTTTAATTCCATAGCACATATAGAAGTTGAAAGGCAGAACCCAGATTATTTAATTTAGCTAAACAGGGAAAAACATTTATACCCCCTAACTTAGGTTTTTTTTAAGCCCTCAATTTTGAATCAGAGTTTTAACAAAACCCTCAGGGCATCCAGAGTAATATTTTATGGATTTTCTCTATGTTTTTCATTTCAAAACGTCTATCTCATGAAATTTTAAAATTAGAATGGCAAAAGAAGCAATCACATATAATCCAACACCCTTCTCCTTGCCCACCGCCTCCCCCCCCCCACATATAAGAAAGCAGAAAACATGATCTCATTCTCGTAAATGTAGTGACAGGCAAAACATGTAGTCAAGTTTTGGAACTCACTAATTCTATATTAGCTAAGCTTACATCACTTACATAAAACGATAGAGCCCACAAGGGGTTTTCATTAGTCAAGCATTGACTTGTGTCCCATTTTTTAAAGGTAATTGAATGTTGTTTTAAATGTGTATCTCTTAATAAATTGAGTCACTGAGGCAGCACTGACAAAGAAAAATATACTATTTTCAAATTAAAGTCAAATTTTAGAGACGATGTAATAAGCTTCAAGGATAAGGTATAGTTTTCCTTAATATTCAACTGAGACGGAAAATAAACTATAGATATGGAACAAGAAAAAAGTTGATCTCTAATGTTTCTATTCAAAAGAGGCAGAAAAGCAAAGGGGTTGGAGGTAGACAACTGGAATATCTCATGGCTATTTGAGCAGAGTGAATACTTCAAACCAAAACACTAGAATGTGGAGATATTTGGAGATGTTCTTGTCCACAGCTTTATGAATGTTTCCCTGAATATCACTTTTATACTTTTATACTTGCAAAAGAGTTTCAAATGTTTTGATAGAAATTTTGGTACAAGTCAAACATCACAATTTCATGTTCCCAAGTGCCTTTCCCACAACTGTCTTGGGCTTTTGACCACTCAAGGACATTTTTGGTTATAGACATGTTGAAACTGTATATAACAATTCTCAAAGTGTCCAGTCTATTTCACAAAAATATTTATCTTAATCCAAAGCTAAATGACCTCCCTGTGTGTATGTGAACATATTTGTGTGTAACTGCTCATACTTGGAAATAATTCTACTGAAGGCAGTTGAGCTCATTTGAAAACGATGAGAATCATACAAAAATAAAATGGCTTTCATCACTTGACTTTGGATTAAGCCCAAAAAGTAAAACAACAAAAGGCATTGGAACATTTGTGAAATATTTAGGCTTTAGAAATTAGACAAATATGAAGCCAAGAGCAACACTAAACCAGGTTCTATATGCTAGGTATCAGGCAAGTGTCTGGAATCAAGGACACAGCAAGATATGCTTTCACTGGCATGGATCAAAATCAATCAGCATTGAATTTAGAGAAATGCAAATCAAAACCACAATGAGGTACCACCTCACACAGGTCAGAATGGCCGTCTTTAAAAAGTCTACAAATAGGGCCTCCCCTGGTGGTGCAGTGGTTAAGAATCTGCCTGCCAATGCAGGGGATGCAGGTTCAAGCCCTGGTCAGGGAACTAAGATCCCACATGCCATGGAGCAACTGAGCCCGTGTGCCACGACTACTGAGCCTGAGCTCTAGAGCCTGTGAGCCACAACTACAGAGCCCAAGTGCCACAACAACTGAGGCCTGCGTGCCTAGAGCCCATGCTCCACAACAAGAGAAGCCACCGCAATGAGAAGTCCATGCACCGCAACAAAGAGTAGCCCCTGCTAGCTGCAACTAGAGAAAGTCCACACACAGCAACGAAGACCCAGTGCAGCCAAAAACAAATAAATAAATTTATTAAAAAAAAAAGTCTACAAATAACAAATGCCGGAGAGGGTATGGAGAAAAGGGAACCCTCCTACACTGTTGGTGGGAACACAAGTTGGTACAGCCACTATGGAAAACAGGGGAGGTTCCTCAGAAAAGTAAAAACAGAATTACCATGTGATCCAGCAATCCCACTCCTGGGCATACACCCTGACAAAACTATAATTCAAAAACATGCATGCACCCCTATGTTCATAGCAGCACTATTCATACAATAGCCAAAACATGGAAACAACCTAAATGTCCATAGACAGATGAATGGATAAAGAAGATGTGGTACAAATATACAATGGAATACGACTCAACCATAAAAAAGAATGAAATAATGCCATTTGCAGCAACATGGATACAACTAGAGATTATCATACTAAGTGAAGCAAATCAGAAAGAGAAAGACAAATACCATATGATATCACTTATATGTGGAATCTAAAATATGGCACAAATGAACCTATCTGCAAAACAGAAACAGACTCACAGACATAAAGAACAGACTTGTGGTTGCCAAGGGGAAAGGGGGTAAGGGAGGGAAGGACTAGGAGTGTGGGATTAGCGGATGTAAACTATTATATATAGGATGGATAAACAACAAAGTCTTACTGTATAGCACAGGGAACTATATTCAATATCCTGTGATAAACCATAACGGAAAAGAATATATTAAAAAAAGAAAGTCTCTATGTGTATAACTGAGTCACTTTGCTATACAGCAGAGGTTGGCACAACTTTGTAAATCAGCTATACTTCAATAAAAAAAATCAATCAGGGTTTCCCTGGTGGCGCAGTGGTTGGGAATCTGCCTGCCAACGCAGGGGACGCGGGTTCGAGCCCTGCTCTGGGAAGATCCCACATGCCGCGGAGCAACTGGGCCCGTGAGCCACAACTACTGAGCCTGCGCGTCTGGAGCCTGTGCTCCGCAACAAGAGAGGCCACGACGGTGAGAGGCCCGCGCACCGCGATGAAGAGTGGCCCCCGCTCGCCGCAACTGGAGAAAGCCCTCGCACAGAGGCGAAGACCCAACACAGCCAAAAATAAAAAAAAATAAAAAAAAATAAAAAATCAATCAGCATTGCTTATGAACAGAGAAACCATTTTATTAATTTATTTATTTTTACTTTTAATTTTTATTTTCATTTTGAAACAACATCAGAATAACAGAACATTGCAAAAGAAGTACCAAGAAGTCCCATAAACCATTCACTAAAATTCCACAAATGTCGTTATCTTACATAGCACTGTACATGGCCCAAGACAGGGAATTATCAGATACAATACTATAGGTTGTACTAATACACAGGCCTTATGCAAATTTCACCAATATTCCCACTAATTTCCTTTTCCTAGTCCAAGGTTGAGTCTGGGGATCACACAATGCATGTAGTTGTCATGTCTCCTTAGTTTCTCCAACCTGTGACCATTCCTCAGTCTTCCCTTCTCTTTTATGATCTTCACATAATTGATCACATATGATCTTCAATAATAACTGTCTATTTTTTTAACATCTTTATTGGACTATAATTGCTTTACAATGGTGTGTTAGCTTCTGCTTTATAACAAAGTGAATCAGCTATACATATACATATAGCCCCATATCTCCTCCTTCTTGCATCTCCCCCTAACCCTCCCTATCCCAACCCTCTAGGTGGTCACAAAGCACAGAGCTGATCTCCCTGTGCTATGTGGCTGCTTCCCACTAGCTATCTATTTTACATTTGGTAGTGTATATATGTCCATGCCACTCTCTCACTTTGTCCCAGCTTACCGTTCCCCCTTCCCATGTTCTCAAGTCCATTCGTTATGTCAGAGAAACCATTTTAAATTAAAAGTATTCAAGGAAGGAAAGGACATAGAGATAAGTAGTAGGTGACAAGTTGTGTAAAGGGTCTAAGAAAAGGAGAATTCAGTTAACAAGGGGTCCTGTTTTCAGAGGGATCTCGTTTGACAATCAGAAACCAAGTCAGCCATGAGGAAGGGGGAAAGGATGAGACAGAAATAAACAGAGAATCAAAGGTTAAGATCCAGGGAAAGAGGGACCTCTTTCAGAGAGATAGTTTATTAGTAATATTTTGTTGATTAACCAAAGTAGGCCAGAAGAATGTAAATTGGTCTGTAGAGGAAAATAACCCAAAATAGTGTGCTGCTAACAGAGACTGCACTCCCCCCCCTCCCCCTATACCCTTGCATACAGAACAGTTGTTACCCTGCAAATTGCATGTTAGAAACTTTCAGGTGCTCTCATGGCTTTGAAAGACATCCCTGCATTTGGGATGGATTCAGCAGCAGGTAGCTCAGACCAAACTTTAAAATTAAAAGAAAATAACATTTAATATCTATCATGGGCCAAGCATTAGTAAAGGATTTATATATGTTATTTCATTTAATTATTTGTTCGTTCTATATTTGTTAAGCACCAACAGTTGTATCAGATACTTTCCCAGCAATGTTATGATACAAGTGGTTATTAATATCCTCAAGTTACAGAGGGAAAAGGGGGGGGCAAAGAGTAATTGAGTTATGTGCTCAGGGTCACACAACTGGTAAATTGACAATCTAGGCATATTTAATTTTTGTTTGGGAAGAGTATATTCAAATCTTCTCTTCATTCAAACGATTTGTGCTTCTGGGAAAGTTGCTTACATTTTTTTTTTTTCTCTCCTGTGTTTCTCATACTGTAAAAGGGAAAGTGCTCACACTATTCTCAAATTTGATTTATGATAACTCTGGTGTTTCTTGAAGGAAAAAAGGGGGCACTGATGAAATGGACTAGGTGCTATAACCATTATCCCCCTTAAATAGTCCAAACACAATTTTTCTCATAAAAACACTATGTGCCCACAAAACTTTAGGATATACAAATACTTAAGATTCTTAACTCTGACACAGAATCTGTTTATGGAGAGCACAGATTCAAATGAATATTGTTAATATGAATTTGAAACTGAACGAGCAGCAACTTTGGAAAATGTAGCATTGGCTGTGATTTATATCTTTTAAGCACATTTCTTCAATGTCTATTCACCACAAAGTGCTTTCTCACAAGTTGTCATATTTATACGTGTCCTTGTAAATGTTTTAGCTAAACCTGAGTTTCACTTCTAGATCCCATGTAAATAGGAAACTTTATGAAGACAAAACTCAGAAACAACTAAAAGTTACATGGTAAAGATTTGGCCTTGCCAAACTTTCTCCAAAATAAAACTTAGTGTTTAAAGTCACATGCTAAAAACCTCTCCAATTTTTAGATTGACTGATGAATACATGTTTAAGAGGTTATGTAATGGCATATATGCACCAAGTACATCCAGAGTGGCTGAAGAGGATTCAGCTTCCAACTTTATAGGCAATCCTTGTGCTCACATACCAAAATCTTAGTTTCTATGTAAAGTACTTTCCAGAGTACACAGAATTCTATAGTTCCTTGAGTATCATTTTAGTCAAGGACACAGGGAAATCCTCAGAACCCAAATTCTCACTGAGATGAAAGAAATGTCTTATTTATTTGTGTAACATAACAGGGATTGCCCCTGCCTGTCACTCCTGAGGCAAAGAATAGATTCCTCAGCATTTATTTTCTCTCAGAGGCAGGGTTCTAATATGGGCTTGCAGCAAAAATCTTGAGTGCAAGTCCAAGCTCTACCACAGCTCTATACGTCAGACCAGTGGTTCTCCAAGTGTGGTCCACAGACTTAAAGCAATAGGATCACCTAAGAAATTAATGGAAATAAAAATTCCTGGATTCTCCAAACTACTGAATCAGAAACTCTAGGGGTAGGGCCCAGATATCTGGGTTTTAACAAGCACTCCAGAGATTCTTTTTTTTTTTTTTTTATTGGGGTATAGTTGTTTTACAATGTTGTGTTAGTTCCTACTGCACAGCGAAGTGAAGTAGAGTTCCCTGTGCCATACAGCAGGTTTTCATTAGCTATCTATTTTATACATATTAGTGTACATATGTTAGTCCCAATCTCCCAATTCATCCCACCCTCCCCTTTCCCCCCTTGGTGTCCATACATTTGTTCTCTACATCTGCGTCTCTATCTCTGCTTGCAAACCAGTTCATCTGTACCATTTTTCTAGATTCCACATATATGCGTTAATATACGATATTTGTTTTTCTCTTTCTGACTTACTTCACTCTGTATGACAGACTCTAGGTCCATCCACCTCACTACACATAACTCAATTTCATTTCTTTTCATGGCTGAGTAATATTCCATTGTATATATGTGCCACATCTTCTTTATCCATTCATCTGTCAATGGACACGAAGGTTGCTTCCATGTCCTGGCTATTGTAAATAGTGCTGCAATGAACATTGTGGTACATGACTCTTTTTGAATTATGGTTTTCTCAGGATATATGCCCAGTAGTGGGAGTGCTGGGTCATATGGTAGTTCTATTTTTAGTTTTTTAAGGAACCTCCATACTGTTCTCCATAGTGGCTGTATCAATTTACATTCCCACCAAAAGTACAGGAGGGTTCCCTTTTCTCCACACCCTCTACAGCATTTATTGTTTGTAGATTATTTTCATAATGGCCATTCAGACCAGTGTGAGGTGACACCTACAACTTGTAGTGTTGATTTGCATTTCTCTAATGATTAGTGATGTTGAGCATCCTTTCATGTGTTTAATGGCAATCTGTATATCTTCTTTGGAGAAATGTCTATTTAGGTCTTCTACCCATTTTTGGACTGGGTTGTTTGTATATTTGATATTGAGCTGCATGTGCTGCTTGTATATTTTGGAGATTAATCCTTTGTCAGGTGCTTCATTTGCAAATATTTTCTCCCATTCTGAGGGTTGCCTTTTTGTCTTCTCTATGGCTTCCTTTACTGTGCAAAAGCTTTGAAGTTTCATTAAGTCTCATTTGTTTATTTTTGTTTTTATTTCCATTTCTCTAGGAGGTGGGTCAAAAAGGATCTTGTGATTACATTATACAGTGTTCTGCCTATGTTTTCCTCTATGAGTTTTATGGTGTCTGGCCTTACATTTAGGTCTTCAATCCATTTTGAGTTTATTTTTGTGTATGGTGTTAGGGAGTGTTCTAATTTCATTCTTTTACATGTAGCTGTCCAGTTTTCCCAGCACCACTTACTGAAGAGGCTATCTTTTCTCCATTGTATATTCATGTCTCCTTTATCAAAGAGAAGGTGACCATATGTGTGTGGGTTTATCTCTGGGTTTTCTATCCTGTTCCATTGATCTATATTTCTGTTTTTGTGCCAGCACCATACTGTCTTGATTACTTTAGCTTTGTAGTATAGTCTGAAGTCAGGGAGCCTTATTCCTCCAGCTCTGTTTTTCTTTCTCAAGATTGCTTTGGCTATTCGGGGTCTTTTGTGTTTCCATACAAATTGTGAAATTTTTTGTTCTAGTTCTATGAAAAATGTCATTAGTAGTTTGATAGGGATTGCATTGAATCTGTAGATTGCTTTGGGTAGTATAGTCATTTTCACAATGTTGATTCTTCCAATCCAAGAACATGGTATATCTCTCCATCTGTTTGTATCACCTTTGATTTCTTTCATCAGTGTCTTATAGTTTTCTGCATACAGGTCTTTTTTCTACTTAGGTCAGTTTATTCCTCGGTATTTTATTCTTTTTGTTGCAATGGTACAAGGGAGTGCTTCCTTAATTTCTCTTTCAGATTTTTCATCATTAGTGTATAGGAATGCAAGAGATTTCTTTGCATTAGTTTTGTATCCTGCTACTTTATCAAATTCATTGATTAGCTTTAGTAGTTTTTTGCTAGCATCTTTAGGATTCTCTATATATAGCATCATGTCATCTGCAAACAGTGACTGTTTTACTTCTCTTTTCTGATTTAGATTCTTTTAATTTCTTTTTCATCTCTGATTGCTGTGGCTAAAACTTCTGAAACTATGTTGAATAATAGTGGGGAGAGTGGGCAATCTTATCTTGTTCCTGAACTTAGTGGAAATGGTTTCAGTTTTCCACCACTGAGAACAATGTTGGCTGTGGGTTTGTCATATATGGCCCTTATAATGTTGAAGTAAGTTCCCTCTATGCCTACTTTCTGGAGATTTTTTTTATCATAAATGGGTGTTCAATTCTGTCAAAAGCTTTTTCTGCATCTACTGAGATGATCATATGGTTTTTATC
Organism: Balaenoptera borealis; assembly: GCF_965194805.1. NCBI lineage: Eukaryota > Metazoa > Chordata > Mammalia > Artiodactyla > Balaenopteridae > Balaenoptera > Balaenoptera borealis. Next base: position 45,059,121 of record NC_138876.1, read on the forward strand.
CTTCAATTTTTTAATATAGTTCATCACACTGATTGATTTGCATATATTGAAGAATCCTTGCATTCCTGGGATAAACCCCACTTGATCATGGTGTATGCTCCTTTTAATGTGCTGCTGGATTCTGTTTTCTAGTATTTTGTTGAGGATTTTTGCATCTATGTTCATCAGTGATATTGGACTGTAGTGTTCTTTTTTTTGTGATATCTTTGTCTGGTTTTGGTATCAGGGTGATGGTGGCCTTGTAGAATGAGTTTGGGAGTGTTCCTCCCTCTGCTATATTTTGGAAGAGTTTGAGAAGGATAGGTGTTAACTGTTCTCTAAATGTTTGATAGAATTCACCTGTGAAGCCATCTGGTCCTGGGCTTTTGTTTGTTGGAAGTTTTCTAATCACAGTTTCAATATCAGTGCTTGTGATTAGTCTGTTTATATTTTCTATTTCTTCCTGATTCAGTCTTGGAAGGTTGTGCTTTTCTAAGAATTTGTCCATTTCTTCCAGGTTTTCCATTTTATTCGCATAGAGTTGCTTGCAGTAATCTCTCATGATCCTTTGTATTTCTGCCGTGTCAGTTTTTACTTCTCCTTTCTTGTTTCTAATCCTATTGATTTTAGTCTTCTCCCTTTTTTTCTTGATGAGGCTGGATAATGGTTTATCAGTTTTGTTTGTCTTCTCAAAGAATCTATTTTTAGTTTTATTGATCTTTGCTATCACCTCCTTCATTTCTTTTTCATTTATTTCTGATCTGACCATAATGATTTATTTCCTTCTGCTAACTTTGGGGGTTTTTTTGTTCTTCTTTCTCTAATTGCTATAGGTGTGAGGTTAGGTTGTTTATTTCAGATGTTTCTTGTTTTTTGAAATAGGGTTGTATTGCTATAAACTTCCCTCTTAGAACTGCTTTTGCTCCATCCCATAGGTTTTGGGTCATCGTGTTTTCATTTTCATTTGTTTCTAGGTATTTTTTTATTTCCTCTTTGATTTCTTCAGTGAGCTCTTGGTTATTTAGTAGTGTATTGTTTAGACTACATGTGTTTGTATTTTTTACAGTTTTTCTCCTGTAATTAATATCTAGTCTCATAGCATTGTGATAAGAAAAGATAGTTGATAACAATTTCAATTTTCTTAAATTTACCAATGCTTGATTTGTGACCCAAGATATGATCTATCCTGGAGAATGTTCCATGAGCACTAGAGAAGAAAGCATATTCTGTTGTTTATGGATGGAATGTCATATAAATATCAATTAAGTGCATCTTGTTTAATGTGTCATTTAAAGCTTGTGTTTTCTTATTTATTTTCATTTTGGATGATCTGTCCATTTGTGAAAGTGGGGTGTTAAAGTCCCCTACTATGATTGTGTTACTGTTGATTTCCCATTTTATGGCTGTTAGCATTTGCCTTATGTATTGAGATGCTCCTATATTGGGTGCATAAATATTTACAGTTGTTATATCTTCTTCTTGGATTGATCCCTTGATCATTATGTAGTGTCCTTCTTTGTCTCTTGTAATAGTCTTTATTTTAAAGTCTATTTTGTCTGTTATAATATTTTGTTTTAAACCTCACATCAAAAATAAACATCATTATACCACCTGATGATGACCATTAAAACTTTTTCTCACTTTTGTCCAGTCAACTTTTTTTTCAAATGACTGCAGTTTGAAAAATAACCAGTCTCCTGAGGGAAAGAGGAGCCAGAGAAAAATCTTTCTTAAAGATAAATATATATATATATAAATAATTGCTTCAAGGTAACTAAAAAACTCAGTGACTTACTTTTCTCCCTGTTGAAACAGCTGAATCATAACTACTTCAGACTGAGCTTTCTATTCTTTCTTTTAGAATCTAGAGAGATGTTGGTAACCCTTTCCTCCTAGAAATCCCTCTATGATATCTTAATCCAAAATCCTTCTGCAGTAAATGACAGTGTGGGTTTTTTTTTCTCCATCATTAAAAGTTATTAAAAAAAAAAGTTATTAAGGCAGCTGGTTACTGTCTCCCTTCATATAATGAACTCAACAATGAAATTACCACCTACCTACCTCCTTTCTCTTTCCAAGCTAATTAATGTCACTTTCTTTAATTTTTCTAGTTTTAAATTTCTGTCTTTATATTTTTCTTATGATCTCTCTAAGGCCCACTTCAAACATGAAATCCAAAGTTCTTACAGGACAACATTCATATTTGTTTACTTGTCTCCCCAGAATTTCCTGAGGATAGAAATTCTTCAAATCTTCATGACCAAAACAGAGAAGAGAGTTTAACTTGGTTGAACTGAATTGTCATATAAGCCTCACTTAGGAGAGTTATATCTATCACACATACAGGTGCTAGATAGAGTACTAAAACTCGTTGTTCTACCCAAATATAATGAGACATACCCTCAAATTGTATGTCCACCTAGAACTTCAGAATGTGACCTTATTTAGAAAGAGGTTTTACAGATGTAATTTGTTAAAATGAGAGTATACTAGATTAGGGTGGGTCCTAATCCTAGGGCTGGTGTCCTTACAAGAAAACAGAGACATGTTATTTTAATGCCCAGTTTGTGGTACTTCATTACAGCAGAACTAGGAAACTCGTAAACCAAGCATCACTGTTTCCCCCACTATCTGAGCAACTGGCAATGTTTCCTTATGGTTCACTGTCCATCACAGGCAATGTCTCAAAATTGTTACTCCCTCCAAAAAAAATACAAATAAAAGACATTTTGTTTCAAATCATCCTTTTCCTCAAAGGCTTGTTCATTCAAAATCCACATCCAATTCCATCAATATAATAAAAAATGTAAGAAAAAGTGAACATATGATAAGAAAAGGTAAAAGGACACCCAGTCATTAAAAATCACATATTTGAAGAACTTTCATTTAAGGAAAGTGCTCAATATATAATGTTAAAAGAAAAAAACAAGATACATATTTCATATGAAATATGCTTTCAATTTTTTAAGTGCACATATAAAAATAAGATACTTGAAGAAAAAAAAAAACAACAAATACTCTTTGGGAGGCAAACCTAAAGATACCTTATATTTGGCTCTTTCTATCCTTATTTATTTTCTGGATTTTCTACAATGAATTAATTACTTCTATAATCAGAAAAATGCTATTTACACAAGGTTATTTGAAGACAAGAGAACTAAATGGAAGAAAAAAAAACAGTTATCTTTAAAAAAATCTTAATCCCTATTCATCCAAGAAGCACAGGACTATTGCAAACTATTAAAATGAATAAGTTTGACATGTCTTAGATAGGAATTGGATATCAAATAATTTTATCTGAGACACTGAAAATTTCCTCAAATTGTGCAATGGTATATCAAATCAAGAAATCAGCCCCAGAGTTTTGCTTTCTCTCTACTGATCTTTCTACTACCAATGACACCTTTTACATACTTAGATGGTACTTCTTTAAAAAGAAAATTCAGGGACTTCCCTGGTGGTCCAGTGGTTCAGAATCTGCCGTCAAATACAGGGGATGCGGGTTCAGTCCCTGGTCAGGGAACTAAGACTGAGTGCCACAACTACTGAGTCTGCATGCCACAACTAGAGAGCCCACGTGCTGCTACTACAGGGCCCATGTGCTCTGATGCCTGCACGCTACAACTAGAGAGCCTGCACAGCATAACTAGAGAGAAGCCCACATTCCACAACTGGAGAGAAACCCATGCACCACAACTAGAGAGGAGCCCGTGTGTTGCAACGAAAGATCCCGTGTGCCACAACTAAGACCCAACGCAGCCATAAATAAATAAATACATAAATAAATAAATAAGAAAATTTGTACTGGGAAATTAAGTATCATGAAACCAATCCAGACATAGTATAACGTGAAAAACGTACTATTCATTATTAACCACCTTCTTCAGTGCCCACATCCACACACTTTCTTGTTTCCATATATCTAATTCCAAAAATGGCACATCTAATCTCATTCAAATACCTATGCCCAACTGAAAATGCATCATCCTCTTCTCAAAGAAAGACACCAAAATCATGTCCAGTTTCTGAATTGTGCTCTGAGTTTAAGATCTCTGTGGGCTGTGAATTCCTCTTGGTGGGTTTCAAATGTGGCTCCTCATGGTCCAGCAAATGATAAATGGTCCAGCGAAATGATGAATGTGATCATCCCGACAAGCTCACAATACACAGGAAAGGATAAACAATATTATATCACCAAAAGACCTCCCATTTGAAAGATAGAGAAGGAGAAGGGCCGTGGAGAGGTGAAATGATTTCCTGTTCTGTATTAGAATGAAGTCCTCAGGGGACAGCCTGATTTTGAGGACCTTCCTGCCACACCTCAAGGAAGCAGGAGGAAGACTCCCTTTCTGGAACTACATTGCTTTGGCACCTCTCTTCTTGTTGGCATATTTTGAAAGGATGGTGATTACCTTTGCTTAGGAGCATTTATGGTTCTCTTTTCAGACGCTGGCACTTTCTGGCAATAAACTCCTTTAAAATTCTTAAAAAAATATATATGCTTTAACAGACTTTTCTAAAGAACACACATGTAGAGGTCCTGGAATGGATACTCTTATTATTATTCTGTATTTCTTTGTTGTTTGAAACTTTAAGAAGAATGTATAATTTGTACAACTTTCAAAAAAAGTTTTAAGTTTAAATCAAGAAGAGAAAAAAAGAGATAAGGAAAGAAATTAAAGTCTCAATGCACTAGATCTGACTACATGGTAATAAAAGAACCAATGCATTTCTAATACAGTTAACTCACTATCTGATGATGACGGCATTTTTCTTAATAATCTAGAAATTCTTTTGATTCAACACATATGAACAAATAATTATAACAGTCCCATTGTCTTACTGCAGATCTCCATTTAATGTACACTCTTATACAAAATTCCTGGTGAAAATTCAGTTTCAAATATTTAAAAGCCATGTGAATAAAAACTAAACTTCTGTGAAACAACTGCATTTTCCAAATAGCACACCAAGTTTCAGGTCATAAAATAGCAACAGTCTTAAATAAAGCCCTATTTAAAAAAAAAAAAAAAAACAACAATAGCTGTGAGGCAGTAAAATAAGCCACTTAAAGACACTTCTACAGAGCACATTTTCAAATCTTTGGGTTAATACTACACTTCAGGGCAATAGGTATATGGAATTTCCTTTTGCTTTTCTCTCTGTTTTTATGTATGTTTGAAAATTTTTATAATAAAAATAAGTTTTGAGAACATGTACCTCACAAGGTTAATTTTTCCTATTAATGCTAGTAGACAGTGGATGCTCACTATAATTATACATATTACTAGTATTTCACTATTGGTATATATTGTACATACAACATATAATCATAAGAGCTTCCATTCCTTGAATGCCAACTGTGAACAAAATGCTTTAAATCATTATGTAACTTAACAACCTTCCTAAAGTTAATGGTATTAATATACCCATTTGACAAATAAAACAGCAACCCAGAGAAGTTAAGCCACTTGTTAAAGATTTCAAAGTTAGTAAATAGAAAGTTAGAACTTTAAACTCATGTGTATATGACCCCAAAGTCCATGTTCTTCATTTCTATACTATATTGCTTCCTAAAAAGGATGGTCTAATTATTTTTAAAGTTCACTACCATTATTTTGAAACTTACTCTCTTTCACTGATGATAATCATGGCATAACCTAGAGTCAGTCATTTATCCTCTTTGTTCATCATTTCCTCATTAGTTGCCCCATCTAATAAAATGTGGAAATTTTATTAACTTGAACCAGTTGGACCAAAGCTCAGATGAATTCACAGAATATCTTACTTCAGAGTTTTCAGAAAATTCTGAAAGAGATGTTACAAAGGTGATACTAACTCAGATTCTGCCAAAATTACTCTAAATTAATGGAATCTAAGTAATGGTGTTTTATCAAAATTCTAAGTACAGAATCACTGTAGAAGAAACTGTGAATTCACGATACTACTAAGGCAAATACTGAATGTAGTTTAAGAACATTATTTTTATTTATTTGTTTAACATTTATTCAATTGGAATTTAAGACACTGCAGGTATAAAGTTTAAAAAGAGTACTCCTTTCCTCTGTAAGATTACAGTCTAATGGGAAGACAGACTTGAAAAGAATTACTCTACTTTGTGGTATGTACAAACTATAACGGTACCAGAGAAGAAGTAGCATCAGAAGTCTGCTTTGGCAATCAGAGAAGGCATCATAAGGCAGAAAAAGAGGTAAACTAAGACATGAATAATATGTTGTAGCAGGATGAATAAAATCTTGCAGCATTTATCAGGTCAGCATTAACAACATCCAGTGCTTATTAAACATTCAAAACTGTATTTTTGGAAAACAGTTTGGCAATTCCTTAAAAAAATTAAAACATGGAATTACCATATGACTCAGCAATTCCACTGCTGGGTATATATCCAAAAGAAGTGAAAGCAGGGACTTGAACAGATATTTGTACCCCCATGTTCACAGCAGCATTATTCTCAATAGTCAAAAGGAGGAAGCAACCCAATTGTCCATGGGCAGATGAATGAATATACAAAATGTGGCATATACATACAATAGAATATTATTCAGCCATAAAAAAGAGGGAAATCTGACACAGGCTATAACATAGACAGACTTTGAAGGCATTATACTAAGTGAAATATGCCAGTCACAAAAGGACAAATATTGTATGATCCTATTCATATGAGATTCCTAGAGTGCTCAAATTCTTAGAGACAAGAAGTAGAATGGTGGTTGCCAGGTGTTAGAGGGAGGGAGGAATGGGAAGTTGCAGTGTTTAATGGGTGCAGTTTCAGTTGAAAAGATAGAAAACTTCTGGAGATAGGTGGTGATGATGGTTGTGCAACAACATGAATATACGTAGTGCCACAGATCTGTACACTTAAAAATGGTTAAAATGGGGCTTCCCTGGTGGCGCAGTGGTTGAGAATCTGTCTGCCAATGCAGGGGACACGGGTTCGAGCCCTGGTCTGGGAGGATCCCACATGCTGCGGAGCAACTAGGCCCGTGAGCCACAACTGCTGAGCTTGCGCGTCTGGAGCCTGTGCTCCGCAACAAGAGAGGCCGTGACAGTGAGAGGCCCGCGCACCGCGATGAAGAGTGGCCCCCGCTCGCAGCAAATAGAGAAAGCCCTCGCACAGAAACGAAGACCCAACACAGCCAAAAATAAATAAATAAATTTATTAAAAAAAAATGGTTAAAATGGTAAACTTTATGTTATGTATAATTTACCACAAAAAGCTCTACATTTTTTCTAAAACACAGAAATTACACTCATTTTTCCTATTTGAGTCATCTTCAGTGTAAAATATTGCTCAGTGGGTAAAAAGGACTGAAATCTCAATTTTGTGTTGATCAATCAGAAAAATTAATTAATGGATCAACAACTATTTATTGAATACCTTGTGGATTGATGGGCTTCTAATTATTACCTTGCAGTGGAAACATGCTCACCCCAACATGAAAAATTGCCATTTCTTTACCAGAAGTTAGAAGTTGCTAAGACCAACTGCTTCTCAGTTATTTGAAATAAAGCAAAAAGTCAAAATTCATCTCCAAATGAAAAAAAGTGCATTTTTCATTGTTTATGGCTTAAAAACAACTAAGAGAAGTGTCTCTTTTGGATTAATTGCAAGGGATAAAAATTTATGCTCTGGAACGTAATATTTTCAAAAAGTCTGAGGTGACCAAAAACAGTATATGATTAAAAGAAACCACTTAACCATAGCTAATATATTAAAATATTTATGCTAACAATCAGAGTTCACTCCGTTCAAACAAGTTCAGCAGGCACAGAACACAAAGGAAGGAATGGGAAAGAACAGGTCTTGAAATTCTAGAACAAAGCAAATCTTTGAGTTATCTGTATAATTCAAGGTTCCAATTACTATAGGTTTTACTGGCTGCCTATTTTTTCTATTCCCAATAGCATAAACAAAATTATTTTTCAATTGTATTTCAAGTTGACTCTACTTACTCCTGGTGGAAACATCTGAATAACATTTCCAGCTATGTCTAGGATTCTTAGGTTGAAAAGATCACAAAGTCCCTGTGTCAGGAAACAAAAGAGAGAGAGAGCTTTTTAAAAGTCTAATATGTAGAATCATAAACATTTCTTGTAAGTTTAAACTTGATGAGGTTGACCACCTTTCCTAATTACCTGGTCAATTCTTCAGTATATCTCCCCAGGGAGATCACTATGTCTGGATCACCAGATTCTTTCAATCCTCCATTTCCTCTGACCACTCCAGGGCAACATAACATGGTGACCAAGAACTAGACTATTTGTAGTAAATATCTGTAGGTTCAAATTCATCTCCGACACTTACTATATATCTATAGGCAAATTTCTTAATCTTTGCACTTTAGTTTCTCCATTTGTAACATGGAAATGTTAATGGAACCCACTGTCTTCAATATGGATGCTGAATACATTAAATAAATTACTAATCAAAAGTGCTTACTAAAGGGCTTAATACATAGTGAGCACTTAGTAGACATTTCTATCATTAAAACAGAAAGAACCTTTGGGAGACAGAACACAGACGTAATCTTAGAAAACTATTTTTATCAACAATTCCACTGGCATTTATTTCACATCTACCTTTTGTGTGGCATTGTGCTAACACAACCCTTTCCTTATAAGGGAAATCTGTTAGTCTAGCCACATGCCCAATGTGACTGGATGAGCATATACCTTCATATGCACGTGTGCAGACATACACATAATTTATAATGTACCAGAAAATGATTCATAATATGTTCAGTAACAAAACAAATGAGTATTTTCTGTAATGTCTTATCATTTATAATTTAGACCAAAAAGAACAATGATAGACTGAATCATATTAAATGTACAAGGACATAAATGATTATAGGCATTCTTTACATGATAATTCAGGACAGGACTGACTAGCATTCAAATTTTTTAAAGTCTAAACGCCTTGGGTTTATAAAATTGTGGTTAGACTATTGATTTGAAATACGGACTTTTAAATTAGACAGACATGGATCTGAGCTCTTTTCCTGACCTTTGCAAACTATGTTCAAGTCACAAAACCTCTCTGATCTTTATTCTAAAATGGGTATAATAAGAGATACATTATAAAGTTGTTATGAACACTAAGTAATATAATGCTTCATGATGATCCTATTGCTGCTGTTACTGCTTTTCCCTCAAATAAGGCAGACATGTTTTTAATAGGTTTAATATGTAATTCCAAGACAGTTTTTTACTTGCTTAAACTAAGTCGAAATTTTAAGGAATATAATAATAAAATTTTTGAAATATACTTATTTATAGCCTATACCTTGGTATATTTTTACATATCACATTACAGGGTGCACAGAATTTTTAAAGGGAATACATTCTTTTTAAAAAAATTTATTCATTTATTATTTATTTGGCTGCATCGGGTCTTAGTTGTAGCGTGGGCTCTTCATTGCAGCACACGGGCTTCTCTCTAGTTGTGGCACACAGTCTCCAGAGCACGTTGGCTCAGTAGTTGCAGCAGGTGGGCTCTCTAGTTGTGACGCGTGGGCTCAGTAGCTGCAGTGCACAGCCTTAGTTGCCCCACGACGTGTGGGATCTTAGTTCCCCGACCAAGGATCAAACCTGCATCCCCTGCATTGTAAGGCGGATTCTTAACCACTGGACCACCAGGGAAGTCCCAAGGGAATATCTTCTTGAGAGAAAAGTGAAACAGTAGGAATTAATCTGCTTTTTTTATTCCTCAAGTTACTGTATGACATGCATTTCCTCCTACCAAGTTAATTCTAATTTGTATAAGTAAGGAAGGTAAACCTGTTGACAGGTTCTTAACAGGAAATGGTACTCTTAAACTGGGAAATTTGAGGAGAGTTTAATAAAGCCACTATTTATAAAAGTTTGACAGGGTTCAGGGAAATCAATGAGGTTCCCTAAACCAAGAAAGGTAGTTCCATAAAACCACAAGGTTCTCAAAAGCTAGCAACAGCAAGGAGTTCTTTAATACCACAGGCCTAAAGAGTCAAGGGAATGTAATAATGTCCATTGAGGATCACCTGACATTTGCTATGACCCTCCAGAAAAGCATGCAGGCAACTCACAGCACCCTATTAGAGAGAACACCAGGGGAAAACTATATGGTACTCAATATCCCACTGCCCTTCACCTCCTGCTATTGCCCCTCATTGGCCATATCCTAGAGGAAGTCTGAGGACAAAGGAGCTCATTGATGCCCATAGGGGTCAGTCTCCCAGGCACAGAACAGGTTGGAAAAGGATGGAGAGTGGATGTAAAGGAAAAATGGAAGATATCTAGTACTTACTCAAAAACCAAAAAGTACTAATATTTTGTGCTGTATATAGAGTTGCCAGATAAAATACAGGACACTCACTTAAATTTAAATTTCAGGCAAAAAAAAATAAGATTTTTAAAAGGTATAAGTATGTCCCATGCAATATTTGGAACATACTTATACTAAAAAAAATTCTTCATCGGTAATCTGAAATTCAGATTTAAGCATTCTGTATTTTTATTTACTAAATCTGTCATCCCTAGCTTTGTGAAAAAATCCAAGTTATAACCTTCCTTTGTCATAGGGATTTGGGAACTGATTATACCTAATCAGAGGGAAAGCAAATGACCTCTTGTACTCAGATGCCCAAATCTATTCTACAACTGCTCCTTATCATGGTGTAATGAGTTCTTCACCAACAAAAGAAAATTTGGTTCCATCTTTTGCTTACCTCTGGCAAAGATTCTATGTTGTTCCTGACCAGAAGAAGCTTCTGGAGCTTCTTCAAGAAATTCATCTCTTTGGGTATGCAAATGAGCTGATTGTAGTTAAGTTGAAGTTCAGAAAGATTCTCAAGGAAACAAAGTTCTCTAGGAATGCTGGCTAGCCGGTTATGATTTATACTCAGATATGTAAGGCTTTTTAATCTAAAAAATAAAGTGTATGAATGAAATTCACAAGAATAAGAAAGTCCATTGTACAGACCTCACTTATCAGAGCCACGTATCAATTCACATTTTTTGTAGCTCACCTGAGCTTTTCTTCAGTCAAGTGTTCACAACTACTATGAATCATTTGAGCATAAAAAAAACTGTGTTGTAATTTAACTTTTAAAGATATTTTATAATCAGATGGCTTATGTTAAAAGTTAAAATTTTATCTAATCAAAACTTAGATTTAAGAAAAAGAAAATTCTATCTTCATTCTTTGTACATATACACTAGCTATACTGAAGAGGAAGCCAGAGGACAAAGGAGGACATATACACACACATGGATATAGATAGGTATAGATTTAGATATAGATTATACATCCTGTACCACTTAGTTGCTGCAGAAGATGCAAAGACAGATCGGCCACAAATTCTGCCCTTATGTATATCATTGTCTAGAAGGAGATATTAGATAGAGTCATAAATTGAGGATAGAAAATGCCAACAAACAAGGAGAAAAGGGTTAAGATTTGAGCCTGTAATTGCAGATATAGTACCTGAGGTCCCTCACAAGCATTTTGGAAGAACCAACATTTTGAACTTGGCCTTGAATAATAGAACCTGTAAAATTAGGGCAACAGGAAGGCATAGCAAACTGAGAAAATATTAGTATTTTGAATAAAGAAGCAGGAACAAATTAGCACTACTGAGCACCAACTATGTACTTGTGCATTAAATTTAATCTACAGCACAACCCTAAGGCTGGAGTTATTACCCTTAATCCAGAAATGAGGAAAATAAAGGACCAGAGGCAGTGAATAACTTACCCAACTTAAACATCAGAAAACCATGTCAAGATTCAAATGCAGATGTGTCTTCTTGCAAAGCTAAGAATGAAGATTTATAATGCTCTCAAGCTGTTGAAGTTAAATTAGTAACATAATGAGGTGACATTTCTAGACAGTTTAAAATGGGGGACTGTTGCTTATGACAATAGTCAGTGCTAGTGAAAGAGATTTGGGGGAAGATTCTATGAACTTGATGGGGGAAGAGTCTATGAACTTGATCGTGGAAGCCATGTGAATACATGAGACTGACAGAAAGAATAACAACAACAAAAGATCAGAAGGAGATAGAGAGGAAGCAGATGGAAAGATTCTTGAGAAATATGAACATCTGACAAACAAACAAACAAACAAAAACCAAAGGCACCCAGAGAAGGCATGAGCAGAAAAATAGATGAACCTGGTTAACAAGGAATTTCTAAAGGTATGAGAGGAAAGTATTTCAAAATTAAAAATATAGTCAAAATGTTAAAATGTTAAAGAGAGGTACTGCAAAAAAAAAAAACCAAACGAACCTACTAGAACTAAAAGCAGGGTCACAGACTACAAAGTCACTATTTAAAAAATCTATTTTATGTCTATATTGTAGCCACAAACAACTGAAAATAAAAGTTTTCAAAATTCCATTTACAATAACATCAAAAAAAAACACTTAAAATAGTTAAGAATACATTTAACGAAAGACAATATTGTACTTTGTTCTCCAGAGCTAAGCTTACTAAATTGTGAAATCATAACGTGTTATAGCTGCAAGAATTTCAAAGTTCATCTCCTCACAATTCTTCCTTTAGAGATGAGAAAACCAAGGTCCAAGACAGTTAAATTACTTGGCCAAGGTCATAAGGCTAGTTGCACAAAGTTATGACCTGAACCTAGTTCACCAGATCTTCCAAGGTGTCCGTTTTTCATTACATGACCAACACATAAATCAGTTGATAAGCTGAATGAGTGAAAAAGCAAGCAGACAACTATTGGCATTTTCATTACCATAAGTATTCCTCTTCTTCATAAATTAGATAGCTTCAAATTTTTTTCTAGTTGCTCTGATTTAAAACATTACTTTTTCTGTAAAAATCTATCTGGGGAAAAATACATTAGCTAGAGGTATAAACAAGTAAATTGGAATAGACTTTAGGTGTTGCAGAAAGCCCTTTGTTGAGAACTATTCATAGTTTTGTATCCTTTAAAAATCTGGATGTTCTTATGTTGTAATACATCTGTTTCTGTTTGACAGGCAATAGAGTCTCCAAAGTAAACCTGAGTAGGGTTCTGTCTCCATCTGTCAGAAGAAAAGCCCAAGAGGGTGTTTTGCCTGCAGAAGGACAAGGCCTTCAGCTGACTTCAGAAAGTCACTGTAACAGCAGCCCATCTATGCAAATGTGCAGGATAAGGAAAAATAGCATTTTGTTTTTGTTTTTGTTAATGATAATAAAATGTGTTTTTTTTTTTTTTTATGAAAACGACATATTGGTTTTAAAGTCATTGCTTTCATATTACCTTTTCCATCAAGCTGAAAATGTTTTACAGTAAAGTTTAATGTCCCCAATTCTGTAGCAGAGCAAGCTCCAAGAACCCCCCAGTTAGGAAATCAATAACACAATCAACTTTAGAACTTTGTTTCAAACCCTCACTTTTATACTTAGACTACCAAGTCATGCTGTTTCTCATTTCTCTGAAGTGTTTAAAGAATCATTTGCTTAAAATCAGTGTCTTGCCTCAGTCCTTCAGGTGCCTCTTTGCTATGTATAAATCCCACAAGGACTTGAGGCTAGGCATACCGTGTTCAAATGACCAGGATGGGGAGAAATGGCAGTTGGCGGCATGGGGTGTGGGGGGTGGTAGTGGTAACCAGCTCTCACTAGAAACAAAATTACCTGCTGATTTCTTGAGGAATCCATGTAAGCTGATTGTTGTTCAGATTAAGCAGGATCAAATTTTGTAAGCCATCTGTTAGAAAATAATTTTAGTCACTTTAGATATCTGTTAGAAAATAATTTTTAGTCACTTTTCTGTACATCTTTGTTTTCCTTCTGGTTTCTTGCCTTGGCCAAGGCTCTTTGGGTTGCTGGTAACTGATACCCTCTCAGATTAACTTAATCAAAAAGGCAGAATTTATCCCAGTTAGAAAGCTAAGTCTTGACACCTGAGGATAGAGGGTACAGCCAAACTCACCACAAACTGGACCTGGAAACTATTATAAAAGGCACCGGAACCCAGGGTTTTAGTTTTGTTTTTGAAACTCAGAACCGTAGTCCCATAAATGTTTGCGAAATGCATGAATGACGTCCAAAGGGTCTTCCTGACGAGCCGAACTCATCCACCAACCAGGAAAACCGCACAGGAAACCAGCCCATCGCACCACGGCCCACAACTCCCTGGCGAAGAGGGTGAAGTTGACGTAGAGTGTGTTCAACTCTATTCCAGAGCCAGAGTCTCCTTGAAGTTGAAGGAGTAGATGGGCGCTGGTGCGTGAAACAGCTACTTGCTGATCTTCTTCACCGGAGACTGGAAGGAGCTGGGGAATTCTCTGCTGTATTTCGTGGGGAACAGGTCCTCTTGGGTCACCAGCTTCTGCAGGGAGCTCAAGACAAAGTCGACGTACTAGGGGACTATGCACTTGCCGTTCTTCCTGCCCTTTGTGCCGCTAGCACTGTGTGTGGCCCATGACCGTCGTCTGGCACCCCTCTCCTATGCAGAATGCTGGGCTTCCCCATCCTGCACGAGGACGTCGTGGAGACCGTCGCGGTGTTGCTCGCCAGCCCCTGGTTGAGGTCGATCTCTCAGGCAACACCACCAGCACCTTGAACTCGAAGTCGGACTTCGATTCCGGACTTGGTGTACTCCGCTTCCAGGTACATCTTCTTCTCCCCAACAGGCTTCTCATTGTTGGGCTTGGCTTTTAGACGTCCCCATGAGCCAGTCCATGGCTGCGTGGGCCCACCGCACCCTATGTCCAACATGCTGGACCTTGTGGCTGCAGCGGGAAGTCATATTAATATAAACATATGTATATAAATATGCGTAAGAGATACATAAAATATAATTTTAGGTATATATGTACACACACACACACACACACACACACACACACACACACACACACACACAGTAGTCCTTTGAACAACATGGGGGCATTAGGGGCGCCAATCCTCCACACAGTGGAAAATCCACGTATAACTTATAATTGGTCCTCCCATCTGCTCTTTCTCTGCATCCCGGGATTTAAACAACCCAGGGATCTGCAGTACTGCAGTATTTACCATTGAAAAAAAATCCTGGTATAAGTGGACCTGCGGTTCAAACCTGTGTTGTTCAAGGGTCAACTGTATGTGTTGGCTGTGTATATACATAGTCCTTTGGCTGCTCTTGGTAGTCACAGAAATGCTCATGCTTGAGTCTCCTGGGTTTCTGATGCTTCTGAATCACTGAGCCAGGTCGTGATGTCCAAGGAAACCCATACCAGCTCCAGGCTAATAGTCTGTCTGCCCCCAGGAGCTTCTCAAAGTCTGGTAGATAATACTCTCTGGGAATCTCTGCAGAACATAGAGTTCCATTTCTCATTACAGATTCTCTCAGCTTCATATTCATTCTCTTTCTCTTTCTCACTTCCCCTCTCCTTCACTCCTCATTCTTTCTCTTTTGAACATATTTTCTTTACTTTTCCATGTATCCATATAGCTGTCCCACAACTCCTGCATTTGAATGATCATGGAGTAGACAGAATTCTCAAATTGAAATGGCTACAGCAGGGGTCCCCAATGCTTGGGCCATGGACTGCTACCGGTCCATGGCCTATTAGGAATGGGACCACACAGCAGGAGGTGAGCAGTGGGCGAGTAAGCGAGCGAAGCTTCAACTGTATTTACAGCTGCTCCCCATTGCTCACATTACTGCCTGAGCTCTGCCTCCTGTCAGATCAGCAGCAGCATTAGATTCTCATAGGAGCGCGAACCCTACTGTGAACTGCGCATGCAAGGGATCTAGGTTGCACACTCCTTATGAGAATCTAATGCCTGATGATCTGAGGTGGAGCTGAGGCAGCGATGCTAGCGCTGGGGAGTGGCTACAAATACAGATTATCATTAGCAGAGAGATTTAACTGCACAGAGATGATAATAAATCAACTGCTTGCAGACTCATATCAAAACCCTATCAGTGAGTGGCAAGTAAAAACAAGCTCAGGGCTCCCACTGATTCTGCATTAAGGTGAGTTGTATAATTATTTCATTATATATTACAATGTAATAATAATAGAAATAAAGTGCACAATAAATGTAATGTGTTTGAATCATCGCAAAACCTTCCCCCCTCCTGGTCTGTGGAAAAATTGTCCTCATGAAACCGGTCCCTGCTGCCAAAAAGGTTGAGGACCACTGGCCTACAGGAACCAAGAAGATAACTCAAAACACAGCAGGGGGCCTAGCAGGAGTTCACCTGTCAGGCATGCGCTGAACTGGTAAGCACATGCGTTTTCCAACACAGCAGCTGCATTTCAGCCAGCTCCCAGAAATTGCTGTCACATGGGAATGTGAGTCCAGTGTTGCCTAATCTTTCTTTTTTAAAACAGACAGACAGAAAAGAGCCAGAGATTCAGACTTTTATATGAACTCTCTTAATTTGGAAATCTGGGGACCCTAAAATATTTAGAGAGGCAGACAAAACAGAACTAACCTATTTGTGAACCAGATTCATCCCACGGGTCACCAGTTTGAAATCTCTCTCTTAGTTCATGTGATTAGCTCAGACCAGTAAAACTGTTTTAGGCTCTATCATAATCCCCAAGAAAGAGAATGTGACTGACCCAGCTTGGGACACATGTCTCACCCTGGTCCAGTCTACTTTGGTGGGGTGGGGGGATGGGTATAGTGCCATGTAATACATGCTGGACAGTGCTCAAATCCCTGACACCAAACTGCTTCTGCCCTTGGATAATCAAGACCTGGCATAGAACATAATTTATGTCACTCACATGGGATTTTCAAAGTTCAACAGCCCCAAATCAAGAAACAGAGAAACTACAGACATGCAGGGGCACTGTACACAGATTACATTATTTTTTAAACCTCAAATTTAAGAGCAACATGAGAAAAAATTTCTTTACAGAAGCCTAAAGTAGCATGAATTAGGTTGCTTAATATCATTTATAATACATCAGGTTTTACCTGTTTGTCCCCTCAGTATAGTTCATAAATATTATTGTGTACTTTTTTGCATGCCCTTAATTTTTTCTTATGTGTAAATTGTTTTCTTCCTAAGTAACTTATGACTGAACCCTGAATCTACAGCTTTGTATGTATAACGTGCATACCATTAATAAGAGTTTATTACAGTTATTATTCTGTGGAAAAATATTTCTGCAAGATACATGAGCTAATATTTTAAAGTACTTTAAAGAGATAGTACCAGAATCTACTTGTGCTCTTTGCTATACGCCTCTAACTGAGGGCCCATGAAATAATACCCTTAATAAATGCTGCTCAATGATAACAGTGATGATATATAGCACCCATGCCTCAAAAGTTCACAGAACTTTATAAATTCTATTATATAGTTCTAATTTTACTATCGGGGACACAAAGTAGTAAAATGCCTTACATGAGTTAATGAACCTATAAAAATTATCTGGATCTCTGTCATGTGTTCTGTCCTTAAGCATACTCTACCTATATTAAATAGGAAAAATGTCATATTAAATGGAGAAATTATTAGTTTAAGGGAAACACAAAGAAAAAAGGGCCATTTATTGAATCTCCTATCTTTTCTTTAAAATTCTCCCCAAGTTCATTTAAGCTTAACATCTTGAGCAAAGATTGTGACTTAGTGTTTTAGACAGTGTAAAAGGTGTAAAGAACAAGGAGAGCTGTGTAGAGCTTTTCTTGATTTGATTTTCAACTAGTTTTCTCTCTGGCCCAGAGAAAGGGTGCCCAGATTTGAGAGTCTAAATGTACACTGATTCTGAAAAGGGGAAAATTTACTAACACTAATGCTTATTTATTTTCTTAGATCTATATGTAAAGAAATATATAATATGGTAGTCGGAAAAAAAGTTGTTCCCCAAATTCCCTAATTTCAAGTGTAAATATCTCCAACCAAAAAGATTAAAATGTAAAATTCCTTCTTCACTTTAGTTTCAAATTGTTCAATATAAGGAAATTAAGTTTGACACTATAATTATGCTCTTCTTTGACTAACCACATACTCCAGATGCAAATCTATGAATCTTATTTCCAAATAAATGGAGCTTCTTCAAGGATGTAAGGTATTTCATCTCTTCTGGAACTTCTTCTAAAAGGTTGTTTCCCAGATTTAGTGCTGTCAACTGCAAATATATAGAGATTTAATGAACTCATACATTATGCACCTTACATGAGAAAAAAGAAATAATTAAGCCCCTTTGCTGAGATACATATAACCTAAAAAAATCAACATAATCTTAATTATTTCACATGTACCTAAAATTATCTATAAAAATAAAGGTCATTTGAATTCATGTTCAAACACTTTATGTTAATTTAAGCACAATTTAATTCTCAATTAAAGTACTTAACTTCATTAAAATTGTATTACAAACCATTTCACAGGTATTTAAAAACACAATTAATGATCCATTCATAAGTTACTTGAGCAACTCAGGAGTATCCTAACACTAAAAACTCAGCAAAGGGGCTAATTTCCTGAAATCAGAAATTAGCTGAAGACATGAGGTCCTTCTGTCATACTAATCCCAAATGAGCTTTTTCACTTAGGCCAATAAGACTTCTATAATACATGGATGCGGGTGGGGTGGGAGGGTGGCCTTTAACATCACTCTGTGATCACAAAGTTCATAAGAGAAACTATTGACATGATATGGTAGGGTAGGGAAGATCTGCCCTATGTACCTACTAATGTCAGATTGGTCAGACATAGGAAGGACCATACATAAAAGGAGTTAGAAAGATCCTCTAGATCCTCTAATCCAGGGGTCCCCAACACACCCCTATTTTAAGGAGGAAGATTCGAGTCAAATCCCAAAAGAATGTTAAGTAAAATAAAAGCATACAAGTAACCACTGGACTTAGCAACATGAAAGTTGTTGGTGACCTTGATAACAGGGGTGAAGTGCTGAGGAGGAAACTGAAGTATGCTGTGGAGAAAATGTGAGAAAGTGAAGACAATGACTGAAATACAATTCTTTAAAAAACTTTTGTTATGAAGGGACACTAGAAAATTAGGAGGGAGCCTGGAGGGTTTGTTTGTATTTTGTTTAAAATAAAATATAGTACAGTTTATTTATATGCTGATGAAAATAATCTTGTAGATAGTGAGAAACTAATGATATAAGGACAGGGATAATTGCAGAATCAAAATCCTTTAGTAGACGAGCAAGGATAGGATCCAAGATACAAATGGGTGATAGCCTTGGATAAGAGCAGGGACTTTTCATTCGGGAAGTAAGAACGAAGGTAGAGAAGGTAAGTGCAGATCAGGGCAGTGGATAGATTTGACGACTGAAAGATGAGGGAGTTCCTGACTGACAGTGTCTGTTTTTTTAATGAAATGTGAAACAAAGCCATCTACTTGGAGGAGGAGATGTAAGAGCTTTGAGGGAAGGTAATTTTGAAGAGCAATCTAGAGAAATGTAGTAGGGTGGCCAACAGCCACATCTGGTTTTCTGATTCAATTTAGCTCCCAAGATAATGATATAAAATGGGTAACTCAAGAAGGCATTTTCTCTGGGTGACACATTAACTACATGCCCCTTTGGCTTGAAAATGCTGCCATGTAAATTTTGAGCTCCACGACCAAGAATATGACATGTAGAAAATAAAGAGGGTTCAACTGAAAACCTTAACGTTTAAAGGATTTCAAAGTTAAAACTAAGATGAAGTGAATGGAACTGGGATTATTCTTGATAGAACAGAATAAATAAAAGAAAATTCATTGATGGCCTTTAAATTCATAGAGGTATCTTAAAGACCAGATGATTACACTCTGTCATCATGGCAAATATGTTAGAGCTTCACCCTAAATTACATAAAAATACAGAAAGGTCCAGAGACACTGTAGCAAGGACTGAGTTACCTTTCAGAAATACCTCAAGACCCAACCTAAATGTTTCATTAATACAATCATATTTATGTCTGTTGTGTGCTTGGTACTATTCTGAATGCTAGAGTGAAAAAGACACACAAGATCCCTCTCTCTTAGTGTTTATTTGTTGGGAAGTGAGAGAGACAACAAAATAAGTAACAAATCATAGCTCTTAGTGTTAAGTGCTATATTTAAAGGAAAGTAAACAGGATAGTTGGATAAAAAGTGACTCAGCGTCAGATTGAGTCATTAGGGAAGACTTCTCCGAGGAGGTGACATTTGAGCTGAGCTATTTAGGATGCCTTGACAAGACTGTTCCAAATGGTGTTTTACTCACAAAGGGTTTCATAAATAGAAGGCATCCAGAAAGAGCCCAGCTGTGTGTGGTTAGTAACTCTCCTTGGTTATGGGTAGTTCCTGAGGGAAGTTTTAGTCATATGAGAGACAACCACCTGATAAGCTTAAAACTTACAAGACTTCAGTAATTATCTATAGTGAAGTTCTGTTGGTATTCTCAGAGTGTAACTCTTCTGTCCTTTGGAAACTAGCACATTGTCATAGATTGAAAGACACCATTGCTACTAAATGGTTTCTCACGGACCCATGATCCAGGGAATTATAGCATCTTACAATCAGAAAGAACTTTCATAAGTCACCCAGTGCAACATACAAAATGCAAGTGAGCAACTATATACCTTCTTCATGAGCACACTTAGTAATGGGTGGCTCTTTTATCTTGTTAGGCAGTTTTATTTATGACTGTGTGTGTGTGTGTGTGTGTGTGTGTGTGTGTGTTTCTTTAGGCACTCTGTAACTTCTATCCAATTCTTCCCATAGGAATCATAAAAGATAGTTTTATTCCCCTGCCTCTCTCCTACGTAACAGTCTTTAAAATATTTGAACATTGCTATCATATTCCCCCTGAATTTGTTCCATTCTTCCTTAACCATTTCCCTCAGGACATAATTTCCAGACCCTTTACCATCCTGGTTACACTCTAATTTTTCTAAGTACTCCTCTCTAGAAACATGGTACCTAGAGTGAGACAGGAAATGTGATCTCATAGCATAGATCTGTTGGGACCATGGAATCTGCCTCAGGCAGATGACTACACTTCTGTTGCAGCCTAACATGGCTGCAACATGCACTCTTTCAGAAATGGGGCACATGGTTGGTGCATAATTAATTTTGTCTGTGGCCAAGAAAAACCTACTGTCAAGGAGATAACTCACATCCTGAACTTGTGCAATTGAATGCTTTTCTTAACTTAAATTTAGGAATTTACAGTTATCCCTGTAAAAATTTCATCTTGTTGGTTTTGGCTCAAAAGACATAAGTGGATGTGATGATGTCACTCTAAATTCAGAATCTAAACTGGACAATGTCAGTGGACAAATGAGATCTGTTTTTCCCCTTCCCACTTTGGCTAATGCACTCATCTTTCTCATAATAATATGGTAGCCAAACTTTGGAATCACCTAGAACTTCTCTCTTGCCACCTAAATTCAATCAGTAACCAAATCCTATTCTCAAAATGCCTTTTAGATGCATCATTTTCAAGTCTCATTGCAATTACCCTAACACTAGTCCTCATTACTGCCTGCCTGTAGCATTACCTAACTTAAGAATGTAAAGAATGGGCTACCTTATCATTTAAACTCCTTTTACCTGTCCTACTGGATTATATATAAAGAGTTGCCCGAATAATCAGTCCATGAGGAATTTCCCTACTTAGTATGCACTAAATGTTTCTTGGCTCCCTGTAGCCTCTTCCACATCTTTGTATGTTTGTCCCAAATAGTGTCTGTGTATCCCAACTCGTCCTAAATTTGATTTGATTTATTTAATTGCATTGGCCTACTCATACCTCTAAGTTATAACCTGTCTGTAGCCTGCCTTGAAATGGATGTGTGTGTTTCCTCTTACATCTTGGATATGAGGTAAGCATGTCAGTGTCCATTGATGCCTTTGGGTTATAGACTCTAGATTTAATGGGTAGCAATCTTTGGATAAAGAGAGAAGAGTATAAGAAGTTTGAGAAGAAAAAGTACTGATTAACTTATTAATACTAATGACTAACATTTAAATAGAATTTTATATGTGCCAAATACTGTGCCATGCAACCTTGTACATTGCCTCAGGTGGACTTCAAGGTACCCCCAATTTACAGAAAAGGGATCTGAGGTATAGGCTGTGATTTATGGTGAAATAACATAGCTTCACTCAGTGGCCTATACTCCTAATTTCTACATTACACAATTTACTTTAAACTATTATTAAAAAGAATTTATTGTTGCTTAGAATGATCATATATATGCACGTGATATATACATTCATTCATACACACACCCATTACACACACACAATAGAATTGTATGCAATATATGGATTTCTCTTTTTAAATATTCTTGTTCTGTGAGTTACACCATTTAGTCAGTATTTTGCAGTAGCAAAAGCACAGGCTTTGGAGACCATCTGCTATGCAATGTACTCACTATGGGATCTCAAGAAAGTCACTCCAATTCCTGTCTTCCTTTCTTTATTTTTAAATGGAGATACTAGCATCAACTTCTCAGGGCTGCCTTAAGGATTAGAGCCAATATAATGAAGTACCTGGCAAATAGTGGATATTATGAAATGCTAACTATAAACTTTTAGACTCAGGAGAAGACCATGGAACAAGATGTTAGACATACATGATGCTAGGAATGCTTCATATAGTATATATGTTGACACTTCGACTCAGTTTTCAATTTTTAAACCTGTTTTCTTAATGATTTCTAACTCCTTTTTCCAAAGATTTCTAAATTCACAGTCACTTTTGAATGACATTTTTAGGAAAGAGAAAATTATCTCTGTTATTCTGTTGGCCACAGGAATAATGACTTTCTGTTAATCAGTTAATTTTGCTGGAAATTTTTTTTTTTTATTATTTCTACAGTGACAATGTTCTCAGGATTCTCTTTCCATTAAACTATCACTATACCTTGGTTCTCCAATTATTATAATGGATTTCTGTGTTTAATGCTCCCCCTTGGCATATATCACCTTCTCCAGGAAGCCATCCTCCTTTTGTAGTTGCATAACACTGTGTACTTTCTATGGCTAATTATTACCTTCTGCTTTGTATTATAGTGACTCATGTATATATCTTACCTTTACTATAAAGTTGGAAATTTTCCAATGATAGGGTCTCTGTAATTCATCCAGCACTCAAAAAATAGTGTCTGGAATACAATAGCTGTTCAATAAATATTAGTTGAATGCTGTCTGCTTAGATCATTTCTTTAATAAGCTGATGGTTCAAACTGTGAAGATACTCATTATGGCTCCACATCATTTGTCTTTTTTCAAAATCAAGTATCTATTGAGCTCAGTCAGTGCCAATCTACCCAGCTGGATTCACTTCCTTCTAATGGGCTGCATGCCTTCTTTATTCTAACCATCTGCTCGTTCTCAATAACCCTATAATCAATACAATGTGATGCCTATCATATGTATGCCTAGAACTTGGGCCAGGCAACCTCTCCTAACATTTAATTATGCTGTGCTTGTAGCTATTAATTATCACTAGAAAACTCTATGCTATTTATTATATCTTTCAATTACTTATTTGATTTTTAAAATGATATCCATGACTAACTTGGACCAAAAACATTTTTTTTTCATGTAAAAATATACCAGCTCAAATGTCCATTTTTATTGGGAAGTCTTTCTAAACTAAATTAAGGCTTGGTGAGCTCAAATGTCCATTCTTATCGGGAAGTCTTTCTAAACTAAATTATGGCTTGGTGATACCATTTTGGAACAAACTATTAAATCATTCACCTGTAACATGTACAAATATGTTTGAGCTGGTATTTGAAATATTAATCCTTAAATTCCTTAAAGGACAGTGAATATTTCCATTCACTGTACCTAAATAGTACATAACATAATGTCACATTCTGTAAACTAGTTAATAAAAATAATTGAATCCAATTAATAAAAGAAAAATAAGACTTTTACATTTTTTAATTAGTTATGTATATGGCCAAGGTATGTGG
Source organism: Balaenoptera borealis (assembly GCF_965194805.1). Taxonomy (NCBI): domain Eukaryota; kingdom Metazoa; phylum Chordata; class Mammalia; order Artiodactyla; family Balaenopteridae; genus Balaenoptera; species Balaenoptera borealis. Next base: position 45,082,992 of record NC_138876.1, read on the forward strand.
GACAGGGCAGAATTAGGGCTCACTCTGCTAATTCTTTTTTTTTTTTAATGGACAATTTTTTAAAAATTTTTATTGGAGTATAGTTGATTTACAGTGTTGTGTTAGTTTCATGTGTACAGCAAAGTGAATGTTATACATATACATACATCCACTCTTTTAGATTCTTTTCCCATATAGGCCATTACAGAGTGTTGAGTAGAGTTCCCTGTGCTATACAGCAGGTCCTTATTAGTTATCTATTTTATATATACTAGCGTGTATATCTCAATCCTAATCTCCCAACTTATCTCTCCCCCCCTCACCCCCTGGTAACCATAGTTTGTTTTCTACATGCTTATTCTTATAAATGCCGTTTTTTTAGGAATCTAGCACTGCAGTGCAGTACAATTGCCAAATGCATCTTCTGAGTCCAGCTGGTCCTGAAAGAATTTATTTGAATAACTTGGCTAATTTCAAAACTATTATTTAATTTTTCAGTAACTTCTTAATTCTTAATATTGGGTTGGCCAAAAAGTTCCTTCGGTTTTTAAGTAAAAATAAAAGACATTTGTCATTTTCACCGAGCACTTTACTGAACAACGTATTCATAGTTTTATTCCACTACCTTCTTCCATTTTTCAGGCAACTTCATCATTCCGTCTTAACAAAACTTTTTATCTTTTTGAGCAAAGAACTGTTCCAGGTACCTTTTACAGTCTTCCAGGGAATTGAAATTTTTTCCGTAAGAGGAATTTTGTAAAGACTGAAATAAATGGAAATCCGAAGGTGCAATAACTGGTGAATACAGCGGATGAATCAGAACTTCCCAGCCAAGCTGTAACAGTTTTTGCCTGGTCATCAAAGACACATGCAGTCTTGCGTTTCCTGATGGAAGATTATGCGTTTTCTGTTTACTAATTCCAGATGCTTTTCGTCAAGTGCTGCTTTCAGTTGGTCTAATTGGGAGCAGTTCTTGGAATTACTTGTTTGGTTTTCCAGAAGGAGCTCATAATAGAGGACTCCCTTCCAATCCCACCATATACACAACATCACCTTCTTTGGATGAAGACCAGCCTTTGGTGTGGTTGATGGTGGTTCATCTCACTTGCCCCACGATCTCTTCCGTTCCACATTATTGTATAGTATCCACTTTTCATCACCCATCACAATTTGTTTTAAAAACGGAGTATTTTCATTATGTTTAAGTAGAAAATCGCATGCAAAAATACGGTCAAGAAGGTTTTTTTTGCTTATGTGTAAACCAAACATCAAGCAATTAACATAACCAAGGTGGTGCAAATGATTTTCAACGCTTGATTTGGATATTTTGAGTATGTCGGCTATCTCCCATGTGGTTTAACATTGATTGTTCTCAATTAATGTCTTGATTTGATCACTATCAACTTCAACTGGTCTACCTGACTGTGGAGCGTCATCCAGCAAGAAATCTCCAGCACGAAACTTCGCAAACCACTTTTGACACGTTTGATCAGTCACAGCACCTTCACCATACACTGCACATCTTTTTTTGTGTTTCAGTTGCATTTTTACCTTTCTTGAAATAATAAAGCATAATATGCTGAAAGTGTTGCTTTTTTCTTCCATCTTCAATATTAAAATAGCTATACAAAAATTCACCATTTTTAAAATTTAATTTTTTTATACAGTAGTTTCTTATTACTTATCTATTTTATACATATTAGTGTATATATGTCAATCCCAATCTCCCAATTCATCCCACCACCACCACCACCACCACCACCACCACCCGACCCCCCGCTTTCCCCCTTTGGTGTCCATACATTTGTTCTCTACATCTGTGTCTCTATTTCTGCCTTGCAAACCAGTTCATCTGTACCATTTTTCTAGATTCCACATATATGCGTTAATATACGATATTTGTTTTTCTCTTTCTGACTTACTTCACTCTGTATGACAGTCTCTAGGTCCATCCACGTCTCCACAAATGCCCCAATTTCGTTCCTTTTTATGGCTGAGTAATATTCCATTGTATATATGTACCACATCTTCTTTATCCATTCGTCTGTCGATGGGCATTTAGGTTGCTTCCATGACCTGGCTATTGTAAATAGTGCTGCAATGAACATTTGGGTGCATGTGTCTTTTTGAATTATGGTTTTCTCAGGGTATATGCCCAGTAGTGGGATTGCTGGGTCATATGGTTATTCTATTTTTAGTTTTTTAAGGAACCTCCCTACTGTTCTCCATAGTGGCTGTATCAATTTACATTCCCACCAACAGTGCTGGAGGGTTCCCTTTTCTCCACACCCTCTCCAGCATTTGTTGTTTGTAGATTTTCTGATGATGCCCATTCTAACCGGTGTTAGGTGATACCTCATTGTAGTTTTGATTTGCATTTCTCTAATAATTAATGATGTTGAGCGGCTTTTCATGTGCCTCTTGGCCATCTGTATGTCTTCTTTGGAGAAATGTCTATTTAGGTTTTCTGCCCATTTTTTGATTGGGTTATTTGTTTTTTTTTAATATTGAGCAGCATGAGCTGTTTATATATTTTGGAGATTAATCCTTTGTCCATTGATTCGTTTGCAAATATTTTCTCCCATTCTGAGGGTAAAAATTCACCACTTTTGATAAGTTTTTTTTTTTTTTTTTTTAATGCACGCTATTACAGCTGCCACAATACAGTCTAACAAAGTTGTTTTGAATGAAGTTAAAGATAACTAAGTGTTACTAGAGTCATCTTACAGAAAAAATATGAACGAGCTGTTTGGCCAACCCAATACATCAAGTCAGATTTCTCAAAACAATTATACTTTTATTGGAAATAGTTTCAAGGTCCATCTAATCTCTAGAGAATCCCTGTGACCTCTAAGACCTGTTCCCTTAGAGCCCAAAATTAATCCCAGTGTCATGAAATTGGCACTTCCTACTCAGCAATATTAGAAGGAATCTCTGGCATTCACAGCAGAAGCATTAACAAGGCATTACCTTTTAGCATCCTGTCAGAAGCTTCTAAAGGAAAGACTAAAGAAGCAAGGATAAGAGTTCCAAATCTTGGAAAAGGGGAATTGCAACACAAAACTCATTCAAGTAAACTGTAAAACTTTCAAGTGTTTGGACGAACTAAGTATTTGGATGTTTGAATCGGGGTAGAGGCTAAAATTTTCTGAGTAACCAACATGGTTAAGACACTATATATGAGATAAGTCAAGGGAGGCACAGAGAGATTATGTGCTCAGTTGGCAAGTGAGAGAAGAGGGTTGGGGCTCCTCTAGACATCTGACAGCTAGAGAAAGAAGCAGAAGTTCCAGTAGGGGTTCAAGAGGCTTAATGCAGGCTTGGGCATACAAGCAGAGGCAAAAGAGGAATGAAAGTAGTGTAGAGAGAAGGAATTCACTAGGTGCCTGTGTGCCAGGACAGGATACAATAAACAAGTATGAGAAAGCCCTGTTTTTATAGCAAAGCCAGGCTTAGAAACAGGAGGCATTACCTACTTCATGCAGGAAGAGCGCATTTCCAGTGGATGGGACAGGAGAAAGGACAGGCTTGATGCTGACAAACAGTACAAACGATGTCAAATCCTTTCTGTTCTGCCAGACTTAGTGAGACCCAGAATGTCCAAGGAGGGAGAGATAGGGAAAGTTGTTGCATATGCTTTTCCTCTTGTGTTCCTCTGCATAACTCCCATCCTTCAGATCTTACCTCAGTTGCACTTCTCAGGTCTACCTTCTCTGATTTCTCTGACTACAACTCCTCATAACACAATATAATTCTTCTTCATGACACTTTTCACAATTATAATTTTACATGTATTTGTATATTTGATTACCTTTCCCCAGTAAACCTGAGAGTAGAGACACATGATGTTTTCATTCCTTTTTGTATTATCAGCATCTAGCAGAGTGCTAGTCTACTACTAGCAGGCACAACAACTATTTGTTAAACATAGGAAAGAAGGAAGGCAGGAAGGGAAGGAGGAAGGGAGGGGGGTGACTGGGTTAGGGGGTCATCCAAAAGGACAGTAAAAGTATGAAAAGGAGAGACTAGGGACGCAATAACAATTTACAAACTACCCAACTCTGCTTAGAGTTGCCTTTATTTACTGTCAATTCTTTATGGTCAAATAAAAAGCTATGGCAGACCACATCTTTGTCCTGGGCAGCTACACATGTGAACCACTTAAGGTGAACATTGCTGTACTACCATTGGACTTTATGATGCATATCAACAATGCTGTACACAATTAGAGATAATGGCTATTTGTTTCTTTGGAGATTTTAAACCTATCATGATAGCTCTGTGTTTGATTAAGTTGGACTTTGAAAATGGCTTACATCCCATTTCACTCAAATTGACATTCAATGGTTTACTAAGTGCCAGGCACTAGGGACAAGACAAGGTCTCCACCCTCAAGAGTTATAATAAAGGGCATCTTTGAAAATTGTTGATATACCAGCACTTCATTAGTCCTAGGCCAAATGTATTCACCATAAATTATAGGACATTAATCCATTTTTTTCATGTCATTAGAAGTGATTGAAAATTTCCAGTTTCATTAGTCAAATTAGCAAAGAAAAAAAGAATAGAATCTGTATTCTCTAAAGAATCTCCTTCCATTTTATCATTGTTGCTAGTTAGACCACAATAGCCACTCTAATTTATTTCAAAGTTTCATGTTGCTAGTTAGACTACAATAGCAACTCTAATTTATTTCAAAGTTTCAATGTCAGGCATTGAGCTTACATATATTAACATTTAATTCCCAAATGAAGACAAAGACCTTATTTTTTTTTTTCACATCTCTATCCTCAGGACCACCATAGACACAAGAAGATGAATGTAAATATTTGTCAAAAGAATGGATATGTAAACAAATGGAGAGTGGGAACAATTCATGTACTGTTCAAACCTGCCACCTTTAGGCAATCCAATTTTTGTTTTTAGGAACTATAAATTGAACAACACACCCTGGTGAATTTCACACTAAGTGTATAGAATAATAAGACAATAGAGCTGAAAACAACCGCAAAAGAGACCTCATTTTATACATGTATTCACTGGTTGACCTTGGCAAATGACTTAACCTTTCTGGATCATAAATTTTATTAACCATATGAGAGTGATAATTATAACTTTCTTGAAAATGAACAAAGAGTTCCTAACATTGTGTCTGGCTCTTGGTATATGGTGGATGCTGTTATTCTATTTGATACCATTTTGTGAGTGCACAAATTTTGTAATTATTACTTTTGTTTTAGGAAGTTAAATATCAAGCCTATTTTAATGCTGTGCATTCTGTGGCAAATATAACCCCAAAAATCAGTATATTGGGGCAAACTGGACTTCCTATGATGATAAAAGAAAGACTAACCCAAAAGTCAAGCACAGTATAGACCCAAAAGAAAAAAAAAAAAAAAATAGATAGGGGGAGTTTCAAGCATTATTAAAAGCACGACCTGTAGCACCACAAGAAAGAATTCAAACCAACTTTTAAAAAACGCATTCGGGGATTTTATAGAAAATTGTTAGAGTAAGAATTATGATCATCTTTGAACAATGACATAAGTATCACCAAGATATGAAGACCACAAGGACACTTGGCAGCATTTCAGCTGAATGCCACAATGCACCCTGCCTGCTTTATCTGCTATATTTTTCTCCTTAGCACTAATACTACCTCACATCCCACTTGTTTTGCATGTTTCTTTCTTGCATCTCTTCTGACTAGAACATAGCTCCATGAAGGCAGGTATTTTCATCTGTTTTTTTTTTTCTTTTTTTAATTGCCAAATTACCTGAGACACAAATGGTGCTCAATACTTAAGTGTGGCTTTGAATAAATGAAGGCAGAAATTGAGGCCCGGTGAGATTAAATATCTTACGTTTAGTTGGTGAGTGGCTGAACAGGTTCAAGTATCAGGATTTGCAGACACTCTTCCAGGGCTCTTTGCAGCTCTCTAAGCTCTCTCTTTTCTGAAAGTTTTGTCTTCCTTTCTCTTAGCAACTGGGAGAGTGAGCAGTATTTCTGAACTATGTAAATAATCTCTATCCATCTTTTGAGGGTTTCTAGCACATTTTATTCAAGGTGCTTCTAGAACTCCCATTATAAAGGGAAAATGGATTTTTTTCAAAACTCCACAACATTGGAGACTCTACATGAAAAAAATTGCTAGTTCATAGCAGTGAAACAATAATGCCATTAGCCTGAGTCTGACTTGTAAAGCACTTTAAAGATAGACCACAAGAAGCCTAGTTTCTAATCAGTTGAATTCTTCTTTAAAAGTAAAATGTGACTTCTTCTTTCAAAGTAAGGGCTGAGCTGAGCCAACACCCTGTTTAAGGAAATTGAATTGGGAAGTCAAAATTTAGGGTCTCTCCTAAATAGTCAAAAGATGAGGAGGAGAGTAATGCGGGAGCCACAAGAAGACAAAGTAATAATGATCAGACTCTTCGGCTTTTTTTCCTGAGGGAGTATATTTTACAATCTGTAATTTTTTTACTAAACAACTATTAAACGGAGAGAAGGATACACATGTTTTCAGATATGCAAGAGTTCAAAAAATTTAATTACTACATACCTAGACTAGGGTGCTATCTGGAGAGTTATTTCTACAAAATAAGTAAACCAAAAAAGTAAACCAAAAAAGAGGGAAAACATGGTTCCAGGAAACAGTGGTTCCAATTCAGGAGCCGCAAAGGGATATCCGGGCTGACAGTATCCAGCAAACCTAGATAGTAATCAGCTTAAATTGGGGCAGGAGGACAGAGGCTCCTGGAAGGAAGTTACTCAAGGAAAAAGCACGTTTGATAGGGTATGTAATATGATCACGTTTAAAATAAAATGAGGCCATGATAAAGGCAAAAGGCACAAGAAAAAGTGAAAGACAATTAGAAACTCCAAGGGAACAAAAATGGTATATGAGGAAGAAAATATAATCATAGTACATTAACTGGTTCCATATAAATGATATTTACTTATTAACAGTATACGTTTTAGAATTTTAGAATTCTCCATGAGACAAAGATTTAATCATGGTGATAACTGAATAGATTATAAATACTATACATCTCATAAAAGTAAGAAGTTTATAATTTGTGAAGAGGAAGAGGGAAGGAGAGCTGAAAGTGGATTACAGATGCCAACATTGCCATCTTACCAAGTGGGGAATAAAAAGAGATTGTAGTTGATGAAAAAAGAAACAGGGGTTTCCCTGGTGGCACAGTGGTTGAGAATCTGCCTGCCAATGCAGGGGACACGGGTTCGAGCCCTGGTCTGGGAGGATCCCACATGCCACGGAGCAACTGGGCCCGTGAGCCACAATTACTGAGCCTGTGGGTCTGGAGCCTGTGCTCCGCAACAAGAGAGGCCCGCACACCGCGATGAAGAATGGCCCCCGCTTGCCACAACTAGAGAAAGCCCTCGCACAGAAACGAAGACGCAACACAGCCATAAATTTAAAATAGTAATAATAATAATAATAATAATCTCCTTCATTTAAAAAAAAAAGAAACAAAGGTTGGGAGATTGGGATTGACACATAACACTACTATATGTAAAACAGATAACTAATAAAAACCTACAGTATAGCACAGGGAACTCTACTTGATACTCTGTAATGACCTAGATGGGAAAAGAATCTAAAAAAGAGTGGGTATATGTATATGTATAACTGATTAACTTTGCTGTCAGCAGAAAATAACACAACACTGTAAATCAACTATACTCCAATAAAAATTAACTTAAAAAAAGAAACAAAGGTGTAATAATATTAAATTTAAAAGATAACTATGGAGAAACTAAACATATTAATATAAATATATTTGGAAGATGAAGCATGATATCTAAAATGGACAAATCAAGAAAACAAAAGAATTAAAAGTGGTTATCAATAGAGGTCAAAATTGTGGGTGAGGAGGAGTGGATCAGAAGAGAGTTACTTTTTATTATAAACCTTTTATATTATTTGATTTTCTTAAAACAATGCACTGTTACTTTAATGGAAAAAAATTCAAGCAGAGGTGGAGAATTGGCTCTTGGTTCAGTCAAATTTTAAATTCCTTTGCAAAAAACTCCTCTGTCTCATTAGAAAAGTCCAAATCCCAAGGATGTCCACTCTCACCACTATTATTCAACATAGTTTTGGAAGTCCTAGCCACAGCAATCAGAGAAGAAAAAGAAATAAAAGGAATACAAATTGGAAAAGAAGAAATAAAACTGTCACTGCAGATGACATGATACTATACATAGAGAATCCTAAAGATGCCATCAGAAAACTACTAGAGCTAATCAATGAATTTGGCAGTTTCAGGATACAAAATTAATGCACAGAAATCTCCTGCATTCCTATACACTAACAAAGAAAGATCAGAAAGAGAAATTAAGGAAACAATCCCATTCACCACTGCAGCAGAAAGAATAAAATACCTAGAAATAAACCTACCTAAGGAGGTAAAAGACCTGTATTCAGAAAACTATAGGACACTGATGAAAGAAATCAAAGATGACACAAACAGATGGAGAGATATACCATGTTCTTAGATTGGAAGAATCAATATTGTGAAAATGACTATTCTACCCAAAGCAATCTACAGTTTCAGTGCAATCCCTATCAAATTACCAATGGCATTTTTTACAGAACTAGAACAAAAAATCTTAAAATTTGTATGGAGACACAAAAGACTCCAAATAGCCAAAGCAATCTTGAGGGAACAAAATGGAGCTGGAGGAATCAGGCTCCCTGACTTCAGACTATACTGCAAAGCTACAGTAATCAAGACAATATGGTACCAGTACAAAAATAGAAGTATAGATCAATGGAACAGGGTAGAAAGCCCAGAGATAAACCCATGCACCTATGGTCAACTAATCTATGACAAAGCAGGCAAGCATATACAATGGAGAAAGGACAGTCTCTTCAATAAGTGGTTCTGGGAAAACTGGACAGCTACATGTGAAAGAATGAACACCCTAACACCATACACAAAAATAAACTCAAAATGAATTAAAGACCTAAATGTAAGACCGGACACTATAAAACTCTTAGAGGAAAACATAGGAAGAACAGTCTTTGACATAAATCATGCAAGATCTTTTTTGACCCACCTCCTAGGGTAATGGAAATAGAAACAAAAGGGACCTAATAAAACTTAAAAGCTTTTGCACAGCAAAGAAAACCATAAACAAGACGAAAATACAACCTTCAGAATGGGAGAAAATATTTGCAAATGAATCAACAAAGGATTAATCTCCAAAATATATAAACAGCTCATGCTGCTCAATATTAAGAAAACAAACAACCCAATCAAAAAATGGGCAGAAGACCTAAATAGACATTTCTCCAAAGAAGACATACAGATGGCCAAGAGGCACATGAAAAGCTGCTCAACATCACTAATTATTAGAGAAATGCAAATCAAAACTACAATGAGGTATAACCTAACACCGGTTAGAATGGGCATCACCAAAATATCTAGAAACAATAATTGCTGGAGAGGGTGTGGAGAAAAGGGAACCCTCTTGCACTGTTAGTGGGAATGTAAACCAATACAGCCACTGTGTAGAACAGTATGGAATTTCCTTTAAAAACTAAAAATAGAACTACCATATGACCCAGCAATCCCATTCCTGAGCATATACCCTGAGAAAAACATAATTCAAAAAGACACATGCACCCAAATGTTCATTGCAGCACTATTTACAATAGCCAGGTCATGGAAGCAACCTAGATGCCCATCAGCAGATAATGGATAAAGATGTGGTACATATATACAATGGAATATTACTCAGCCATAAAAAGGAATTAAATTGGGTCATTTGTAGAGACATGGATGGACCTAGAGACTGTCATACAGAGTGAAGTAAGTCAGAAAGAGAAAAACAAATATCATATATTAACGTATATATGTGGAATCTAGAAAAATGGTACAGATGAACTGGCTTGCAAGGCAGAAATAGAGACACAGATGTAGAGAACAAACTTATGGACACCAAAGGGGGAAAGCAGTGGAGAGTGGTGGTGGTGGGAGATTGGGATTGACATATATACACTAATATGTATAAAATAGATAACTAATAAAAACCTGCTGTATAAAAATAAATAAATAAAATTCAGGGAAAAAAAAGTCCAAATCTGTTCTACAAATGCACTTTTGGAAGTTATTATTAAAGGGGGAGTTTTTGAGTATTACCGTATTTCTTGGAAAGATATGGCCACAGACTACAAACTCAAATAATTTTGGAAACCTAAGAGGAAATGAGGTAGGTGAAGGTAAGAAAATAGAGTTTTGTTTTTTTTTTGTAACTCTGAACTCAAAAGTAATGAACTATAATCAACTACAATGACTTGGCTGGTTATAGGTTGTTTCAGTGCTGATGACAGTTTAGAAGTGAACAAAAAGAAAACTGCAAAGTTAATATCCCTTGCCTTCTCCCAACCTCAAGATTTTAGCAGCTGGAGTTTCACATTGTTCAGCAGAAATGTTTAACACAAGCATCTGGGATTCATTCTGTTGCTCTTTATAAGAATATTCTTTATTTAAAATACTAACCTTCTTTTAAAGACTACTTCAGAAGAAATGAATGTTCCCTCCTTCCCATTTCCTGCCAACACTCCATTTCAATGTTCAGCCTGCTCTAGGAAATTGAAAAGAACTCCCTTCTTACATCAGAAATATCTCTTCATTCCATATGCAAAAGCTTCAGGATAGTCCCCAGGGTGAACAGCATCTCCAGGATCCTCAAACCCACTTCCAGATGGAGCCCCCAAGGTAGACAAGTAGATCCAGGCTCCCAACCCCTTTCCAGATGACAGCCTCCAGAAAGATGAGTGTGGCAGAGACCTAACCCTCTGATTCCAAATGTGGGTCACAGAACACGTGGATAAGTTGTAACATCTTCTCTCCCTACCATATGTAATTCACTAAGGGAGAAAGCCTTCTGATCCCTTTCCAGCAACCATCCACATTAAGTCTCCAGGGAGCTAAGTCTCCAGAGATTGAAGGCTTCTTGTTTTCTCAACTCTTTTCTCTCTTCCTATTTTCCATCCTCAATTGAAAAAGATAATGCTGTTCCTCACCTGGGTCAAGGTGCTTATCTCTGGGCACACTTTGGGGATTCGGTTATTCTGAAGGTCTAGAGTCTTCAAGCCAGGCAGTTTTTCTAACATTGAGGGCATCTTTGTCATGTTCTTTCCATTTAAGGTAACGATTTTAGTGCTTTTACCGCCCTTCAGTGCTCTTATTAACAACCTTTCAGCCATGGGCTTGGAAGAGAAATAGCTTCCTTATTACGCATCTTTAGAACCTCTAATTGCAGAATTGGTGTGTCATGGAAACAAAAACATTCTGAGATCTACCATGTTGAAGGTGGGAGGCATTAGATAGTTTCCTGTGTAAAAGGTACAGAGGGAAAATAACTGATTCCAGGTTTGGGGCAGGAAATGTACAAGATGAGCCTAGAATATCTTGTGCCAGAGGCAAAGAAGTTACCAAGGACTAATGAGATCACATCAAAGGACACAGAAGCCACTTCTAAGGGCTCCCACTAGTCTAAAATGGGAATATTTGAGAATCAGAAAGAATGATGAGTGGACCGAAACATCAAAATAATTAAAATCTAAGAATTCATAATGGTATTATAAAAATAAAAGAAACCCATTGACTACCTTGGGACTTGCTAGGGAACCAACTCAAAAGACTGAAAAATGATAAAGGAAAAAAAATGAAGCATTTATTCTGCTTTTCCAGTACAAACTGCATTTTGGTGTAACCTAATAAAGTTCTTACTCATAGAAAAACAGAAGCCAATAAATGAGGAAGAAAAAAATAGATTTAGGAAAAATCACCATTTTGGTAAATCTAATGAAATACTGGATATATGTAAAGATCACAATTGGGTGCTAAAAGCATTAGGTGAAAGGTTGATGAGGAAATTTGTGAGTAAGAAATCAGGCTAATAACTTAACTTACTAATCAATTTTAGCACCACTAAAATTGAGACAATCATATATTGTTTTTAAGTCTCATGATGTCATACAATAAAAATTACACAGCGCCACCTATAAAATATTCTTGCCTAAAAACTGAATCTGAGTTTAATCATGCTTCTATATCTAAATACCATTTACAGAAAATATGAGGACTAGAAAACAAACTAAATTAATCTCAGACAAGCAGTCAGCCAAATCTAGAACATGGGAAATTCTGCAAGGCAAATGACACAATGTTTAACCAACAAATCAATGTCATTAATAAAAAGAAGGGGAAACTGTTATGAAATGAGACTTAAGAAAAATAACAGTCAAATGCAATCTGTGAATCTTGTTTGGATCCTTATTTGAATAAAAATATTTCTAAGTTGATTGAGGAAATTTGATCATGGACTGGGTATTAGATGATAGGAATTGCTTATTCTGTTATATGTAATAATTACATGGTGGTAGTATTTTTTTAAATGTACCTAACATTTAGAAATGCATCTGAATTTTCAAGTGAAAAGCCATGATGTCTTGAATTTTTTTTTTAAATAAGCAGGGCAGAAACGTGGGTGGAAGAAACAGATCAAATAAGATTGACCAAACATTGGTAATTATTGATGCTCAGTAATGGGTACATAGGGGCTGATTATACTGTTCTTATTATATTTTGTATAATTGAAAATTTCCAAGTGAAAGATTCGGACAAAGACAAAAGAGTAAGGGAGAGGAGATGAAGCCAATGATATTTGATTAGAACCCCATTTGGGCCAGTTATGAGGCTTGGAGGCATTTGGGCTACATATATATATCACATTTAGACTGCTGATTTTCAAAAACATGAATACTGTAAAATGTATTCCACAATGAAAGTAGTCAGAACACAATTCCATCTTCCTTTGTAATTCACAAATCCCTTTATTCATTCATTCAGCAAACATTTAGGAGTAGCTACTATGTGCGACACTGTTCCAGGCACTGGGGATAGAGGAGTGAATTAAAATGACAAAAACCCCTCTCTCAATGAAATTACATTCTAGAAGGGGGAGAAAAGCAAGCAAGATAAATAAGTAAACTTAGTACATTAGATGGCATTGGGTGCTTGGGAAAAAATAATAAAAACAGGTTAAAAAAACTAGGAAGTGTGGGAGTGAGGAGTTTGCAATTTTAGGATGACCTGAGAAGGCTTTACTGCGAGGGTACTATTAGAGACAGGAGCTTTTCCAATAAGAGGGCAAAGCAAGTGCCAAAGTCCTAAAGAAGAATCATTAAATTTATAAAAGGCTATTATAATGAACATCAATATCAAAAAAAAGAGGTGCTGATTAATAGATTTCCAATTGCTAGAATGATAAAATCATTTTTCAGCTACTTAATCACTGCTCTTTTTATCTCTTCCAAACCTATCTTCCAGTGTCTTTTGATATTGTTTTAGTTTCCTAAGAACAATCATGCTGTTACTATCTAAACAAAGTGATCATAAAGCTTTGGTTCTTTTTTTTAAAAAAAAGTCTCATGGACACTCATCTCCTCTAAAGTAACGCTGTATGGCCTGTACCCCAGCTGACACTATCTAAACACTGGTGATTTCTTCCTGCTTTAAATGGGTAAAGAGGTCACCACAATCGAATACTGCTTTTTTATTAATTTGCTTAACATAGAAAATCTGGTAAACATTCTTAATTCCTCCTCCTGTCTTACTTCCAATATGCAATCAATTCTATTAATACTGCCTTTTCCAGTTATTTATTGCTGAGTAACAAACTACTGTGAAACTTAATGGCTTAAAACATTTATTTTATTCACAAATTACAATTTAGGCAGGGCTCAATGGGGACAGCTTGTCAATGTTTCTCTTGGTGACAGCTGGGGTCTGGGGCAGAAATTAAAGGCTCATTCACCCATATCTGGTGGTAGGTGCTGGTTGTTGGCTGGAACTTTAGGGCAGTTAGCGAGAACACCTACCTGTAGCCTCTCCTATGTGGCCTGAGCTTCCTCCCAACACAGTGGCTTGGTTCTAATGGAGAGCATCCCAAGAGACAAAGTGGAGCAGAAGTTATATTGCCCTAGCTTCAGAAGTCATGCAGCATCACTTCTGCCACATTCTATTCATTAGAAACAAGTCACTGAGGCCAGCCCATATTCATTCAAAGGAAGAAGAATTAGACCCAACCTCTTGATGGTAAGTAGACATGTCTTAAAACCCACAATAGTCTATCCCCTGGCCATGAGTTACATACATTCCTCCAACACACAAAATAGAGTTGCCTTCTACCAAGAGCCCACCTCCCCAAAAGTTTCAGTTATTTAGAGCATCAGATCCCAAAATCTTGTCATCTAAATCAGGTACAAAGTGAATGTGGCTTCTCAGGGGCAGTTCCTTAAGTCCAGCTCAAGTACAGTTCATCTTGATCTGAAGACCTATGAGCTAAAGAGACAAGATATCTGTCCCCACATACCCAGAATTTAACAACTGGTGAAACATGGAACAGGCAATAGACAGTTCCACCCAAAAAAGTAGAAAATTAGAGGCACAAAGCAGCCACTGGATCATAGCAATTCTGGAACCCAGCTAGATATATGTTGTCAGTTCCTTGATTAGTGTTCAGTCCTACTGCCTGGGACTAGCTCTTGGTTCCCCTTTCTGGGCTCTTGAATTTGTCTTTCTCTTTCCATAAAACACAGCCCATGTTTGCTGAATTTCCTCAGACTGCTTCCTGTCCATAGAAGAGTCCAAAGGCCTCTCTTCATTTTTTTCTTTTTTGGTAACAACTTTGCATTATAATTCACATATCATACAATTCAGCCATTTAAATGTATAATTCACTGGTTTAAGTATATTCACCAAGTTGTTCAACCATCACCACAATCAGTTTTAGAATATTCTTATTACTCCAAAAAGAAACCCTGGATCCTTTGGCAATCTCTTTCCCATCCACCCAGCCCTAGTAACCACTACTCTCCTTTCTGTCTCTATAGATTTGCCTATTCTGGACATTTTATGTAGATGAATCATATAATATGTGTCTTTTATTCAACATAATGTTGTCAAGGTTCATCCATGTTATAGCATGTACCAGTACTTCAGTCCTTTTTATTGACTAAAAATATTCAATCATATGGCTATACTATATTTATCCACTTATCAGTTGACTTACATTTAAATTGTTTCTACTTTTTGGCTATTACAAATAATGCTATGAATATTTGTGTACAATTCTCTTGGGCATATATATAGGAGAGGTCATATGGTACCCTTTGAGGAACTGCCAGACTGTTTCCCAAAGTGGCTGCATCAGTTTATATTCCTACCAGCAATGCATGAGGGTTCATCTTTTCACTTTATACTGTCACTTTTGACCCAAACTCATACAATCCCTTTAAAAACTTTGTATGTTTGCCTTGAAACAGTTCATAAGTCACTCCATCAGACAAAAGCAACACCCAAAAATGTCTTTGCAATAGCCCTTCTCTATTTTGGGTTCCCATGTGAAACTACTATGAGACAATAGCCTTAAGAATTTTAGAAGCTCTCTCATCTGTTGTTTAGAAAATGTCTTTAATCTTCCTGAGGTCTTAACAAAGCGTTTTACAGTCATGCCTTTGGCTTCATCTTTGGAGTTCATTTTCGTGACAGTTCCCTATCTGGAATTCATTCCTTAATTTTAGCATCATTTACTGTCTGGAGAGGCTAGGAATGAGAAAGTTTTGTTTTGTTTTTCAAACCCCAAAATTCATGGCTCATTTATATTTAATAATTTGTCCTCTTGCTTGCCTTTCCCCCGTCATTTACTATAGGCAGCTAGAAGAATCCAGATAGTTCCTTAGGTAGATCATCCAGTTGATGAGATATACTTCTTATTTTCCATGTTAATGCTGCTGGCATCACTGCTAAACTTTCTTCTACTATGTAAGAGAAGTCACCTTTCTTCCAGGTTCCAATAACATTTTCCTCATATTCCTTTAAACCCTCACCAACAGCCTCCTTGACTGACAACAGTCTCCTGCTAACAATCTCTTCAAGGCCTTTCTTACTTACACCTGAGGCCCAGTCCCAAAGCCCATTACATGGTTTAGATAATTTGTTATAACAGCAAATTCTGTATCAGGGTTCAATCAGAGAAAAAGACCAACGAGGAATCATATAGACTTTGACCTTAGGTAATTATAGAAGCTGGTTAAACCATCTGTGTAGGTCTGTTGCTTTTGTGTCTGGTGCTATGCCTGTCCCAGAATTGAGATGCTTAAAGAAAAAATCCAACTGAAGTGGGAGAAGCTACAGGCTCAACTGTTAATTCACGCTAGTGAAGTGAGCCAGTAGACTAGCAACAGGATGCGTGATATTAACACTACATGCCTCCAGTTTTTTCCAGTTAACATTGTATTAGTTTAAGGTGTACAACATAATGCTTTGGTATATGTATATGCTGCAAATATTACAATAATCACATATTTATCAAGTGCCCATTACATGCCTAGGCAGCATTATAGCACTGCGGCACAGGGGACATAGTAAGGAACAAGATAGGTCATTTCTTTCATGAAGCCAACATTTCAATATAATAAATGCTAATTTAAATAAATACACGAAGTGGCAAAGAACCTGATTTTGTTGGTTCAAGGAAGATTTCCTGCTGTTGACTGCTGAGTCCAGTCATAATATGTTTAAAAGGACTAACTAGTTGATGAAATAAATGTGAGGGGGGAAAGAATTTAAAAAGGAGCATGAAAAAAAATGTTCATGGCATGAAATACACAGGGCCATGGGGAATATAAATAATTCTAGTGCGTAAGTCTACAGAAAGGAGTGATGGAAGTTGATGCTGGAGAGGTATGTAGGACCAGTTGTGAAGGACCTCCTTTAAAAGCCACAATAAGGAATGTGGACTTCATCCCATAGGAATGGGGAGCCACTGGAAAGTTTAGGTAGGGAAAACAGTAGCCAGATTTGCATTTCTGGCAGTTCACAGCAGCATGAAGGGAGAGTTTATGAGAGTTAAGACTGGAGGAGGGACAGCAATTATGAGGCTTCTGTACTATTCTAGGTGAAAAAGGGATAGAGAGGAAATGATAAAGCATAATTTGGGTAAGATTGTGACTAGAACCTGATCTCATAGGTACATTAGATGGGATGAACCGTAATTTAGGATGTGAGTGGGGAAATGAGAGTTGGGCAGGGTCAGGCTGTGGCACAGGTCCAGCCTTATGAAGACATAGGAAGAGAAAAGTAAAAAAGGAGATGGGGTTTACCATTTCAACGTTTTGAGTTTTGACCTGCATCTTAAATGCATTCCCTATGGATGCCCAGATGAAAGGGTTGCTAATCTCTTTGCTGTATGTGTTAGCTTTGTGGAATGTCAGCATCCAGAGCTTTCCTAGCAACCAGAAATCAATCTATTTGGCAGGATAATCTGATGAAAAATCACCAGGTTTTTAGACAGCATCATCCTGTGAATTCAGCACAGGACAAGGAACCTTAAATTGAATGTTAATCCAAACGGAGCAATTGACTTATTATGGAAACTTAAATAAGTCAGTCAAACTAAGCTATATCTGTCTTGTCATCAGTAAAACAACAAGACAGAATACCAAACTATTCCACTGAGATGTGTGAGAAATATCTAACTAATGACTGTAAACTACTGTGGAAGTATAAAGTGCTATAAGAATGCTAAACTAGCATTCTAGAATCTCAAGGACCTTAAAGTAAAAAAAATCACTAATTTTATTAACAAAGAGAGGGCTTGTTCCATTTATTAATACTATATAATACAGAGAACCTGGGTAATTCCTACTCTTATAGGGGTCCCTATGACAAATTAAAAAGGCTTTGAATGCTACAAAAATGCATGGAAAACTGTAGTTCATAAATACAGGTTATGGCAGAAACCAATACACTTATTTGTTTTGGCAAGCTTATTTTGTGATTAAAATGTGGTCTGAGACTTGGGGCACAGATAGTCCCAAGGTAAAAGTTTCCAAACATAAGCAGATGCTTCATGTACTAGAAATCTACTGTAGAAATTCTCTCTTCTGTAATAAACAAGGGTATTGTATTTCTCTTGGTTTTCTGTTTAAATATGGAAATGGAAGTTTTGATTTAAAGGGTTTTGGATTCTCAAAGGCCTGCCTTCTATAGTCAGCCTTGCCATTTACTAGCCGTATGGTTTAGCAAGTTATTCATTCTTAACCTCTTCAAGTCTCATCCCCATTATCTATGAAAACAGGGTATTGGGCATACCAACCCCTGCTGGACCTTAGCTCCACTATCCTCTTCCTTATCCATCACTACTTCAACCTAACACACAGCAGGGAGACAAGTCCTTGGTGCAACAGGCGTATGTTAGCACCTTCTATCAGTTCCAAGAGTAGTGCTTGCACACTTTAGATTTAACAAAAGGTGAAGATCTTGATTTAAATGTCTATGTGAAGCTGTACAAAAGAAAACATAACTACCTTTACTGAGAATTTACTGTGTCAGGCAGTGTACTAAATTCTTTATATAAGTGGACTTATTTAGTCCTTACAGAAGGCAGGGGTTGGTATTTTAAGCAAAATCAGGAGAAAGATTATAAGTCATTCCTGTTCAGAAAAATAATAAACTCAGCAGGCTTGTACAAAGGCAGTAATTTGTTTCAGTAAGGTATACTAGTCATCCTGATTACACTGAAATAAGACAACTGTAAACTTCTTCCTGGTCAGCATATTAACCAAGGTTTTCTTTTCTTTTTTTTTTTTTGGTCTGTATACTTATTTTAGAGGACCATTATATTTTTTAGATTCATTAAAATCAAATTGTCCTAATTGACACATGAAGGTAAATTAACTGTAACACACTATCAGAAGTTAAGAAAAAAGAAAGCTCTCTTGGGTTCCATTCTTCCTTTCAACTAACCAGAAGACTTAAGAATTCATCCAAGGGTAATATAAATTAGAAAGCAGCCCTTCTGTGAGCAAGCAGAATTCTCAGCCCTTCTGTGAGCAAGCAGAATTCTAAGCCACTATCTTGTTCTATTCCTAACGGCCCATTAGCCTAATGAAACTCCTCAGTCATATCCTATCCTCTCAGCTGATCTTACAACTATCAACAAACATTAAGCAATTAATATATAGGCCAAGCAATGTGCTAGATATTTTAATAGTAATCAGCAAGTCCTTGTTTCTAAGCACTTAAAGACTAAGGGGAAATAATAACAACAATAATAATAATAAACAACTAAATGTAAATAACTAATTATAAGTGTATAGTTACTAGAAAGCAACATGCATCAAGTGGGGTACCTAACCCAGCCCAGGTAGGAGAACTCTGGGGAGCTTACCTAGGTCGGTGCTATTTAAGCTGAGACCAGGACAGTAATAAGCTAGGTGAAGCAGGTTGCACCCAACTCCGAATGTCAGTCCAAAGGCCTTACAGGAGGGAACAAGATGGGGTAAAGAACAAGAACTGATGTTTCTAAAACTTACTTTAAAAAATGAATTAGAAACCCTGTGAGTTCTACTTTTTCCATAAGATAGAGAAAGATATATTTCAAACAGGACTTAGAAGAATCAATGTATGTAAAAACACACGGACATGAAGAAACATCTCTCTCTCATTTGTTCAGTAAAAGTAAAAACAGTATGAAATTACAAACTAAATTTTCAGAAAAAAAATGTCCTTCAGCTAGTTCATGACAAACTATACCAAGACAATGTATTGACAAATACGTGGCAGCACTAATTTGCACAGATTTCCTTCTTACTGCTTCATATTCTTACACACAAATGTTTATTCATTTTTCTTTTCTTCTTTAACACCCAAGAGTTTTAGATAGTTTTCTAATTAATTTGCCTTTCATTATTTTAAAATAATAAAATAATATAAATGTTATAAATATTAGAATCTGTGACTATTACTTTCAATTTTATATGAGGACAAAATAAAGGCTGAATAAAATTCTAAAACAAAAGTTTTCTCTACTTCTAAATTCTAAAATTATTAAAAAATAACAATTTGAACAAATGTTGATTTAATCATTCATCTTTTATTTTTCTTTTAGCAAACATCAGATAATATGAACAAAATTTTATTGCTCACTATAGTTACACACACTCTTTTTTGCTTTATATAAGTTAGAAAACATATTTAAGTGGATAAAATTCTTGGCTAAAGACATATTCCAGAACTCTAACATATACTTTTCTGAGTTAGGACAAAAGAAAGCTTATCAAACTTCCCTAAGAGACCAGCATCATACAGCAAATTAAATTAGTATATGCTGCTATTAACATCTGCCATTTTTTAAAGACTTTAATTTTAGTCTTTAGGTTACAGCTAAAATAATTTTTATCTCAAGTTTTAAGAAAGAAGAGAAGCTGACCATACAAATCCTGTTCATTAGCATATTGGTCATTTAAAAAATAAAAAATAATAAAAATTTAAAAATATACCTACAATCAAGAAAATTCTACTCATCCTGCTAGAAGAAAATAGCTACCAATAAGTTATTTTAGAATACTTTAAATATAGATGGAATTTATAATAACTAGATTTCTTTGTATCTTGTTTTATTACTTCTTAATGCTTCTCTTTTAAAGTAACAGATTACTTCAAAATAAAGCCAAGCTGCTTAGTATTTTACAATTTTATTCTTTTATAAATTTCAGACCCCCAAAAAAATTCAGATCAAGGATTACAAAACAAGCAGCCTTCAGAATATATTTTGTTTGGCAGGCAGAATGGTTTTAATCTTTGGCAGTTGAATACCTTCATGTAGTACTTATTTGCTCTAGATGACCACAACAGCTCCTGCCAGGTTCCCACGCAGTCACCTGCTGGGCATGTGATTCTGATACCCTGTTTTTAATATTATAAAACCCAATATTTACTTATAAAAATTAGTTGCATTCATGGAGAAAAAATTCAAATTTTATAAACTTGATGCAAAATCTTACTAGTTATTTTCTTATTTGAGAAAAACAGATCAAACCAGAAAGGTCTCATTTTTATAATACCCCCTTACATAACAAATTATCAGACACATTTGTACATATGGGTACTATCTTCTTAGAATATTGTTACAAGTAACCTAAAATCTGAGCTAGACAAATCATTCAACTGAAAAGTATTGTACTGATTTTATTATACAGTGTTGGCTCAACAGTGGCTTTCAGCCACATAAAAAATGCCCAAATACTTGAGACAAATATTCTCAAATATTTGAGGAAAGGTGACATTAATAAGGCTAACAAAATAACAAGTTAACAAAGGCATTCTCTAATCCTAGAGAATGAAGCAAAGGGAGAGATCTTGTAAGACAAATTGTAAAAGAGGAAGAATTTGAAGTAAATTTGGCCTTGGACCCTTTTATATTGCTACCCCTTCAATTTGCACAAGTTAAAGAATAAGAGAGACTAAAAACTATTTCTTAGTGGAAAAGACTGCAAGGAAAGCAAAGTAGCTGAGTAGTGATGGAGAAAACACAACAAAGAATATAAAAATTTATAGTTAAGAAGATACTCAAGAAATGATGGTACAACCATTCTGAAGTTAAGAAACAGAAAGGAATAACAAATGAATTAGGAAGGCAATAATCTGCTGAGTCTTTTTAAGTTATATACAAATAAAAGACATCTGTACTTCTTTAGAGGTTTAAATATGATTGGAAACATATTGACCTATGAATTTGTCTCATTTCTTAAAACATAACAACTGATTCCCATCTGAATAAATATTTTTAAATTCTTTATTAAAGCAAGCTTCTTAGCTGCACTTTGATGGGGTTATATAAAAAGTGTCACAGCATTAATCCCATCAACACCAAAGTTACTGCAATCACGTTCATTTATAAGCATTCATTAAATTTGCTATCACCATCACCACATTATTGCAATGTCAAAAAGACTGAGTCATTTCACTTCTTCAAGAAAAATTACACTGACACGGTTACTGAAAGCTTTCAGTAATAGGGAGAAAAAAAGAATTTTAATTATTTCAACACAGAACAGAATGTTCAGGATTCTATATTTAATAAAAATATCAGCAAACAGGGTACCATCTTGGTCTATAAATGATGTTCTCCACAAGGGACTTACAAGTGTTTTTAAAACACCACTAAGGGGACATTGGTGAAAGTTTATCTTTGACACATTTTTTAAAAACCTGTTAGTAGCTTTGCCATAAAACTGATTTAAGGTAGTTGTTTTATTTCGGAAACATTTAGAACAATCCAACACTTGGTATTAATACTCAGGTCAGCACACTGTACTAAAACATAACAGCAACATTTTATAGACTAGCTGCAATTTTCACTAGCTGTGTTCACCAACCGTTTAACAGAATTGTAGTGTTCTCCTAAGCCATATGCATGTCTCATATAACTGAAATAAAAAAAGGAGAAATAGTAATTTAGATAAAAGTAATTCAATTCACTGTATATAAATGTTTATTATGTATATAAAACCAAGTACTTTGAATTAATCACTTCACAGGTTATCATTCAATAGACTTCATTACTTAAAAGTTCAACACCATTTGAAAAGCATCAGCAGTCAGTAAGATCTGGTTCAATAACTCTGTCTGCTGAGTTTGTCAGGTAAAACACAATCATTGGAGTGAAAAAGGAAAAACTGAGATGCTGAGTGCTCAACAAGCTTAAATTATTACCTAAACCCAAGCCATTAATGACTACCTTAGTAGGCTTAGCTAATGAACACTAAAGCCAATGGCAAACTCTCCATGCTGTGTTTCAGAGAACTCTCAATTATGCAACATGTTTTTACAATATGAAGAAAAAAATCTCTAAGGAATAAACAATCAGGCAACATGAATGTATTTCAGCTTTTACACCTGTTGAAACTTTTAGCATTATTAATGTCAAACCAGAACAACATGAGAACTAATCCTAAAATTTTGTAACCTTTAGAAATGACTTTATTCTTAAATCATATACAAGATTAAATCACTAGAGGTTTAAACAATTATCTAAATCACATATTTTGACAATGCTTTCTAATTCTGTAATTGCCTTTTACATAAAATAAGCAGAATTAATGCTGCTGAAGATGGATTTGTTTTGATTAATCAACATATATAACCTAAAATTTTTTCATAATCCTTTTTGTCTTAATCATGAAAAATATTAACAGTAGGAATTTCTAGGTACTTACACAAGTATTAATGGGTTTTTTGGATATTCTTCACCAACTACAAGAGGAGGAGAATCTGCCTGTATTATCTCTATTGGTGTTTGTAAAATGTGAGACAGGGCTCTTAGCTATAAAAGAGAAAATGTAAAACCAAAAAAACAGACAAACAAACAAATATGTATATATTAGTAGGGGAAATAAAGAGGTAAATCTTATTCAAATCATAAACTACTGAATTTATGCATGAATAGGGCAACCAGTCAGAGCAGGGATCTACTCTTGTTCCTTAATGTACACCAAGAGCCTGGCACATAGTGGGCACTTAATACATATTTGTTAAAAATCAAATAAATATAATGTTTACTAAATCAAATGCATAAGTTTCAAGTCCTGGATGTACAACAGCTTTTTGGAAATATCTATGCCATAGTTAATGAAGGGGATGAGTAAATTGAGTTCATTATACTAGTCTCTCTACTTTTGAATATGCCTTGAAAATTTCCATAATAAAGGATTTTTTAAAATACCATTACTCAGGCACCAGATCAAATCAATTACAATTGAGAGGGGCTGGGGGAAGGACAGAGGAAGCAGGAAAGAATAGGAGGTTTATTTTTTTTAAAGCTTTTCAGATGACTCTATTGTACTAATGTTGAGAACTGCTCTATAATTTTCAAGGCATGAGTAGAATGAGTTAGGTTATGAACTGTACTATCCTTTCATGGAATTTCCAACTGATTAACATACAATTTTAAGTTCATGCCACATGATATAAAATTAGAGCTTAAAGTTGGATGAATAATAGTTAATAATGAATACTGGTAGTAACATTTTTTTAGACTTACTTTAACCAAGCACTCTAAGTGCTTTATGTGTATTAATTCATTCAATCCTCACAATAACCTTACATGATAGGTACTACTGTTATACATTTTAAAGACTATAATTACAGGTAGAGAAAGGTTAAGAGAAGTCAAGCACAAGGAAACAAAATGACTTGCAACTGAACTGAGAAGTCTGACTCTAGAGCTCAAGTTCATAAACAAATTAATCATTTAACAGTTTTCAGTCATAATGCCCTGATCTGTTTATTTGTCCCATTATAACAGAACATGGACCTTTTAGGAAATTTTAAACAAAGGTAAGAAATTAATTCAAGAATATGGAAAAGGTTCTGTGCTACACAGTAGCAAATTTAATCCCATGTTCCATCTCGTAAAATATTCCTTTGAGGCACTTTTTTCTTATACCTAAAATAACATTTTTTAAAAGCTAGCATGGAATGGAGGGTGCAAAACAAGCTCTGGAAATCTTAACATCCCATCTAAGTCTTCAGAAATCATACAAAGAATTTCTCTTTAATAATTTAAATTTACCCCATTGTGAAAACAGCAACTCTTAGTTCAAATGAATTCACAAACAATTTATGAGAAAATGTCCTTCAAAAGATGTTTTAAAAGGTTTTTCTCAATTTAAAAAGAGTCAGTTAGGTCTCTAGAACTCAAATTAATTTGAGATTCTTATTAAAAAGTTCAAGCATCTTTAATTACTCCTAATGCAGTCACAAAGCTAACCTTCCCGAGTTTCAGAGACCCAGGAGAGGCATACAAAACAAGTGGACACAGTTCCCTCTGGTGGCTCAGAAGAGGTACAAATATAGCACTGCTAAGAAAAAGACTTCGAAGAAGCAATTATGTCATATCTCCAAACAACATAGTTCTTGAAGTGAAATAGAGCCACAAACTATTTAAGATGACTAATCATAATTACACAATAATATTAATTATATTGCTAGATTCATCTATCTGGCACTTTAGCTTACAAACTTCTATGCATATACTCTTTGCCTTATTTAATATCCACAAATGGCCTACCATGTACATATAGGGGTTTTATTATCCCCATTCAATAAGGAAAATGGAGCTCAGGAGGTTGGCTGACTCCCCCAAAGTCACAAAACTGAGAAGTACAAGGAAAAACCACGACCTAGCCCCAAGTCTTTCCCTCTTACTCCCTGACTTCTAATACCCCAGGCTATCTCATCACCACTTGGACCACTTAGGTGTTTTATTTTGCTTTAATGAAACAAAGTTAACAGTAAGATAAATAATTAGAACTTAAAAAAATCATGATTAACTCCCTACAAGTGACTAAATATATTGTTTTCTTACAAGTGAATTTTAATGCATCAAATACTGCTTTCAAGTCAGTCAGTATCAACTAGGAACTCAAGACACAATTGTAATTGATGTATTGTGGGAGGATTTGACGTGTATTCTCACATTAAAATATTGTTTTCTATTTCTGATGTAAGAGATGTTACTTTTCCAATAGTGATTTTCATCAGTTGAGCCACTTGGGTAAATTTTACTGTACTTGAGTAAACTCTTCAGTTTCATAGGTCCAAAAATTCAAATATATGGCCAGTAGCAATATCACAAATGGAAATACGCAGATGCAACACTAGCCTCACCAACACACTGATCAAACACTGGGCTATTTAAAATGAAATAGTGCTTCAGTTCCCAAAGGTACATACTTAAATTAAAGGCCTAAGAATATTAACTCCCTTTTTCAATGCTTCATCAGTAGAGAAACAGGAAATATATAAAGAAAAGGAATCTTGAAAGGGAAATTTGGATCATCTGAAAAATATGTCTGAAAACTACAGAAGGGATTTTTAAAAATAATTTAACAATGCCACTATGAATAATAACAAACTTACCTCAAGCTGACCTCCCCATGCAGCGGTGTTTATGATATCATCACAGTACTTTCTAAACTCTTCTGTAGAAAATAGATCAGAATATAGCACTTAATAATTTTTAGAACTCATGTTAGATCCCTTTTATACCTCCCACAATTTCTGATGAAACTGCCCAAGTTATGAACTTCCTCCTTCTCTACCTATATTCTCCAGAATTTAATCCACTTCCCAATCCAAACTTAATTCACCCAAACTTTCCATCGAAGAGCAAAGCAATTCATCTCTGCTTCTCTCCCTCAGCCTAAGGCCCAGGGACTTCAACTACATTACAAGCCTACCTCTCTCTTGACCCAAGCAATGACCCCAAAATTGCCACCATATTCACGTTTTAAAGTCCAAATCTGCATCTGAAAGTATATGCTGAAAGACTAAAAAATGCATCCTTTATAATATCAGGTTCACTATAAGACCCTGTAAGAAATGTGAGAAGAGAATCAGAGTAAAAGTAAAATGAGATGAAACTCCTTTCCCAGTGATAGCATCAAATAGTGCCTTCACATATTTTAGAAACGTTTAATTTATTTGTATCAGTATCAGTTCTAGCCAAAGAAAGGTCTTCCTAGATCAGTCCTGAGAGGACATAAAAGACCTAATTTCAGAGTTTAATGGCATATCTTGAGCATACACACTTTTATACAGAAAGTTAAAATGGGAAACTAACACCTCTAACTTCCTGTTTAGAGGAAGGGGAAAGAATTATGGGCATCTAGAAGAAAATATGTCCCGTGTATCTGTCTCATTCACTGTCTCATATCCAGTGCTCAGAACAGTGCCTAGAGTAGTTCTTGGCACACTGTGGCCTTCAATAAATATTGTCTAAAGGAATGAAGGTAATTAAGTCTTTTGTCTTTTTCTCTGATTCACCATGCTGAGTTGCCACCTCCTCTCCACTTCCCTACAACTAGCAGCTGGGGGACTCCATTAAACAAGTCAACCTTAACCATCCCCTCCCTCTTCAATACATCCTGGCCATATGACTTGCTCCCAGTGGATACTGACACACCTGCTGTCTTATCTCAAGGACTAACTTTCTCCCTTACTTCCCTTTCTCTTTAAGAAACTTTTTCAGATTTTCACTTGCTCTCTCCTTTATTTGCTAGTTGTACATTTTTTTACCTTCCCAACTATCAAAGGTATTATAGAGAATAATAAGGCAGGTTATTAACTCATTTGTTTTTGGTTTTGCAAAGTCAAATTTTGCCTGAATATTATGGCTTATTGAGAATAAAATTAAATCTCCCAAACTACAGGATAAAAGGAGGAATTAGTTTTCCTAATCATTCTATACTGGTGGTTTTCAGGCCCTATACTTCCAGAGACTAGTCAAAGCTTAACTTTGTGAAATAGAACTTATTAACACACTTTTAAAAATAGTAATGATGAATCCTATTCCTATCTTATATAAAAGATTAATATATTTTAACTACAAAATAGTTAAGTACTTAAAAGATCTTAATAAACCAAAATGTGCTAGTATCTATTAAAGTTATAGAAAATAATTTTGCCTAAATGTTGAGATATTTTCCCCCATAAGGACCATTCAGGTTATTTTTATTATCAGTTCCAGGAAGCATTTTATTTAACAACCACCACAACCACGACAAAACATAGTAAAGAAAAATAAATTACCTGAAGTATACATATCTCCCGTACTAGCATTTGTTAAAAATGGCAGAAAGTCTTCCACGTGGCTTTGCATATAGTCAGCAGTCTGACATCTTAAGGCAGCTACAGTCAGACTGCAGTCCTGTTCTTTCAGTTGATCTTCAATGGCTCTATACATACAGTGGCCATCAGATGGAATCTGTTTAATTTCCAACTGTCTAGCTGCCAATATTTGAGCAAGTTTTTCACTTTCTACATGTCTAGCTCCAGTTAAGTTTTCAATTTCAGCTTCAGCTATCCTTTCTTCCCGCTCCTTTTCCAGTGCAGCTTTTTTGTCCTATGAAGAGGACAGTGTAGGAAAGTTAATTCCTAATAATTGGGACTAATTTACATTTATTATGGGGATGAAATATAAGATTCTCAAAAACATTTTTCTCCCTTCTCCCACAAGCACTATCATATTGATGATCTCATCACTTGTAGAATTTTCTATATTGTGAACTCCTTTAAAGGCAAATATTATTTCTCATCTGTGTGTACAGCACCTAGCTCTGTACTAGGACAAAGAAAGCCCTCAAATTTTTCTTTGAAGTCTATTTAATAACTACATGCCAAGTATCTAAAAACTTTACTTACCGATTTCAAAGTACTATCTTAGGACTGAGTTGTCCTAGGGCTTAAAGCAACATCATTGTCATACTTAAGTCCAAGCTAATCCAAACTTTTTAACTTATCACTCCACCAGTGAGGTCTTAATGTGCTAAATCACCAGCTCACCAGTGAGGCATTAACTGGCTAAGGTCTTTAGAAGGGTATAGGAGCTCTATTTATCCAGCTTTAAAAAAAAAATGTGTACATACAAACACACGCACATTTAACTAAAGTAACAGATAAAAGCATTCTTCTTTATAAAAAAGTTAAAATATTACAGATAATCTAAAGTTCCCCTGCCAATCCCAGTGCCTGCTCTAGAGTTCTGATGTGTATCCTTCTAGATTTTTTTCTATGTATTTTAATAAATACAGATGTACTCATAGAAAATGTACAGAAAACAGTATTTTAACAAAAGTCCCATCATACATTACACTCTGCAACTTGCTTTCCTTATTCAAATGTTATAATGGGATGGGGAGAGGGTAATGAGAGATTTGTGACATGAAGGGTGGATAAGAAGTAGAATGGGAAGGTTGGGAAAAAAGAGAAAAAACTCCTCACACTTGGAATAGCAAGGATCAAAAGACAGAAAGCACTATATGTTTCATAGCTGAACACAGTTCACATAGCTAGAGTAGAGTACCAGAGAAAAGTGTCAAGAGATGAGGTTGGGGGGCAAAAAAGATGGTATATAGTTAATATATATTAAGTCTATGCATACATAGTTTAAAAAACAACAACACTAGAAGGAGATACACAAAATATTTACAGTGCTTTTCTCTGGATGGTAGGATTACAAAATAAGTTTTATTCTGCTTTGTGTGTGTGCCTGCATGTGTATGTGTGAACATCTTTCTAACTCTCTATGGTATGTTTTACTTGTATACTGGGAGCAAGTGCTTTTCAATTTAAGAGAATAAAAATAGTTAAACTACATTCTATCAATATAAATCTTGATATTGGTAGCAAACTACAGTGAAGGATTTAGATAAACCAAGAAAAAGAAGGAGAAGGTAAAGATTTTTATGTCCCCAGCTCTAACCTTTCCTTAGGACAGAAGATGTGAATGGAAAGGCAAATTTCAATTTCACTTAATGCCACCTGCTTCTACTACATGCCTGTTATGTGCCATGCCAGATAAACCTAAAGTGATGTCTAAGTTACCTGAATCAAAAGCAGTATTATCTTCTTAATAAAACATAAATCTATTTGCTTTTTCTTCCCAACTCCAACCATGCCAGAAATACCATGAAACAATTTATTTCACTGCATACCTAGAACTGCGGATCACAGTGGCATAAAATCTTAAAACACAAGATGGCACTATTACTTTTTAAAAGACTATAAAAAACATTTTCAGAGGGGAGAGGAAGGATAAGCACCTTGAATATCATCTAATCCAAAACCCCTCATTTTCCTCTTCTGAGGAAACAGCACGCAGAAAGATTTCCAAAGGCCATACAGCTGGTTAGAAGCAGAGCAGGGACCAAGGACAACACAGAGAGCTCCTTCTATCCAGGCACCTGAATCAGAATAAAAGTTGGAGTAGATGGGAGCTGGAGTTAATGACGTCATGTACTAGTTACTGGAAGACTGGAACTTTATACTCTCTGTAAAACCTTAATTTAAGCCTCTAAAATACCAATCCAATCATTTCATTTTTTCCCTCATGCTCTGCTTCAATATTACAAAGCAATTGTATTTCCTTTTCAGGGCACTAGGTAGGAAACACACTGGATTTTTTCCCAACCAGGCAGAGTTTTCCAGTGGCATGAGGCACTTTCCTTTCTACAACCCTAGTCCTGGAGGTAGAATGGCACCAATAAATTCTAATGAAAATGTATGTACGATGAAAATAGCACATAAATCATAAATACATTGTCAGTAAAACTAGAGTCATGTAGCAATAATATAGCAATACAGCAAAAACAACTCTGAAGAGAAATCTTAAGAGCTGGGTACTAGTGCAGGGGTTGTATTAAACTTTCAGCATGCCACTGAGACAACCTGGGCCTCAGCTTTCTCATTTATAAAATAAAGAAATTGAACTAGATCTCATTCCTGCTCTCAAATTTCCTATTTTTGGAACCCAGTTCTTCTAAGTTCTACTTTGGGCTCTTTCCACCATACCAGTAAGTTTTCACTGAAGTCCTTTGAAGTAAATAAAATACTCCCTATGCTTTTCTAGATTGAAAATACGGGATTTGCTCTACAATATTCCAATGATAAATCTTCATAAAGTTTTGTCATGTTTTTCTACCAGACAGTTGTATCTCTCCCAAAGATGACATCATTAGTTAATTGACTTTTTATTCCTTGGTGCCTCTGGGGAAAAAAAAAAGTGGTTCAGCATAAGTCTAATACCCAATTATCTACCCTGTCTTCAGGTTCCATTTTCTTAAATACTATAAACTTTCAGTGTTTTCTGTCCCAAAATCCTATTAATATAACAAAGCAATAAGAAACTTTGGGCATTACTTATAGGGTGTTTTCTCTGCCAAGTGTTGACTCAGCAGAGAAGTGTTGCCAAGCAGCTGACTATAAAAGATACTACATTTTTTGAGGGTATAGCTGGAAAAGGTATGCATTTCAGCTATGCAATATTTTAGGAGAAAAGTAACAAAATGTTTGAGAAAGGTAAGGGAATTAGTTTGTTTTGTTGCCTAAGGGACCAGGTAGGGTGAAAAAGTGTTGATAAAGACAGGAAAGAGTTGTGTCATGTTTTCCAGAATTAAATAGTTGCTACTCTAAGATACAGCAATTACTAAGTAGAGGCAAATCCAACAAATATTTTGTTATGTTTCTGCCAAGCAAAACTTCTGCCCTTCACTTTTCATCTATAGAAGATAGATGACAATAATAAGGCTATAACAGAATACGTATCATAAGTAGAGATTTGGTGAACTAAATAACCTCCAAAATACCATGAAACCTAAATTTCATCAGTCTATGAAATTCACAATTATAATAATTACTCAAAAACAAAATTTTACAATAGTATGAGAAATGTTTGACAATTTGCAACTTAAGCAACTTTCAAGCAAACAAACAAAAAAACTTGTCTTAGGTTGAATTTCTTAAGAGGTGTACTATGCAGTATTTAACACAGTGAACAATACTATCATTTCTTGACCCAGTAGTTCTCCAGGCCTTGTTTTAGGGCTTTGGAAACAGTAAATTATTTAATATTCACAATAACTCTGTGAAGTAGGTATTATTTTCCCCCATTTTATACATGTGAAACTGAGGCTTAAAAAGGTTAAGAATCTTACCCAAAGCCACCACAATGGAATTAAAACCTCCATCTGACTGACAGCAAATTCCATGCTCTATTAAATTATGTACTACTAAATTATAAGATGCAAAGCTAGTTTAAACATTTAAATCCTAAAAAACATCAAGTGTTAATAAAACAATATTTGGGAAAGAAAGATTGGATTTAAACCCCTTGTTCTTTTTCAAAGTGAAAAGCCCTTACCTATCTAATCTCACGCCCATAATTTTGATATCATAAACTTATTACGTCCAATAAATCAGTTTCCTTACAGCTCTTTTCATTCCCATATTTGTTTTTGTGCATGCTGTTTCACTGACTTTAAATATCCTAACTAAATAACTATATTTCCTTAAATACCAACTATTTAACACTTAGCACAATGAGTTTTTCCTTCTCTGAATTTTCATCACAACTAACCAATACATATATAACTACATAATTCTGATATTTTGTACACCTATATATCTTGCTTAACTTCTAGATTCAAATTCTTATTTTACCACTTAATACCAAAGTTTTTAACCAAAGCTGTACATCAGTATCACCTGGGCTCACACTCTTCAAATTCTGAATTATTAAGTCTGGAATAATATATTTGTAAAAAATATCCTTTGCACACCCCCTTTCCTAGCCCCACCCTCCTATGAGAACTGCAAATTGGACATGTTATTTTATACTGCCTCAGGGCTGTTTTCTTCTCTAGAAGCTGGGGATAAGAAATCCTACTTCACAGGATTACTGTCAGGACTAAATGAGATTTCATATAATCTAAAGCCTAATAAATGTTAGTTCAGGTCCTCTGGCAAGAAACTCCATTTTTTTTTCTATTCACTTCCAATACAACACCTAAGATAGTATTACACACACAGCGCTAACAAATACTAGGTGACTTTCATACCCGTCTCTTTTGTGCTTTTGATATCCGAAACGGCTGATTCTCAAGAACCAAGTTTGAAATATTGACAGCAACAGAATCTATCTGAGGGAAACAAAAAACATTAAAAAGTTAATGAAAAATACCTTTAAGTTATTATTCAAAGTATTAGATTACTAAATTATTATCGAAAGTCACAAATATGTGTCATCCCACAATTCAAATTTGAATAACAGCACTAGATACAATACTAAACGAGACATGGTTCTGTCTACTTTCTCTGTATTTAAGGGAGAATTGTCAGATTCCCAAGAACTTTCCTTACAGCTCTTCAAAGACAATGCTCATTCCTGCATGGTTTCCTTCTTTCTTAGAATGCCTACTCCATTCATCTAAATACTTCCTATAAGGGCCACAACTCATTCAGCATTCCACCCTTCCCTTCTCTAAATGTTATACTTATAGAATATGTAAGGTTCTGTCATTATTACTTTCATAACCTCAAATGTGGTGGCAAAGGCCTTTCTCTATCTTAATTAGCCAGAACCTGATGAGCACTGCTTCTTGACCCTGGTAGGCAGTTGAGATTTTTCTATCCTTTCCCATCTACAAACTGAAAAACTTATAGGCAGAAAATTTAATTTATAATTATTGTTAAGATATTACAACTAATCTTTTTTTTTATTACTTTTTTTTTTATTTATTTTTTTTATGTCTGTGTTGGGTCTTCGTTTCTATGCGAGGGCTTTCTCCAGTTGCGGCAAGCAGGGGCCACTCTTCATCACGGTGCGCGGGCCTCTCACTATGGTGGCCTCTCTTGTTGCGGAGCACAGGCTCCAGACATGCAGGCTCAGTAATTGTGGCTCAACGGGCCCAGTTGCTCCGCGGCATGTGGGATCTTCCCAGACCAGGGCTCGAACCCGTGTCCCCTGCATTGGCAGGCAGATTCTCAACCACTGTGCCACCAGGGAAGCCCATTACAACTAATCTTAATCACCAAATGGCTGTTATGTGTTTGCTAAAGAACAAAATGCTAGACTTACAACTATCAGGATTAGTAGTTAGTATTTTATTACCACAAGTATAAGTTAAGCTAGTTTTTAGTATGACACATACATGAAACATATCAAGACCTCTAATACCAGAGTCAGCAGTCCCTAAGGCTATGGACCAAATGATCAAAATATCAAAATCAGATTAAGACTTCAAAGAATGTTTATCAACTTTAGTGAAATTGGGATTCTTATATTTTTCAGAGGAATGTGCTAATTTTACAAACTGCCATACTGACAACAGGCTAGATACAAAAAAGCATCTGGAAAAAAAAAAAGAGAAAGCAGTGACAAAAGAATTCAGGTGACATTCAGAAAGAAAACAGGCTTCAGTTTAAGAAAAAGAAGATCAAGTAAAATGAGAGTTTGTATTTTAACAGTTGGACAATATGTAGCTTAACAATTAAACATTTTTGTCCTTGGAAACCTAGGAAAGAAATCTCAAAATTGAAAGGCCTGAGAGAGGAAACAAAACTACCTCACTAATAGAAAAGATAGGGAGACAATTAGGAATACCATGATTGTAAAACACAAACACCTAGAGCATCATGCCTTGTTACTTGGAAATAAAAGGCACGGAAAGCCAGGCTCTTGAAAAAAAAGTTAAAGAAAATAAAACTATGTTTAATAACTGTAAATCAGTACAGACAAGCTGTTTTCCCTGTCAACAGCAGACCAAAAATGAACCAAATAAAATAAAATTTATTTATGGTAGATAAAATTTTGCATAGACATAAGAACTTTCTAACTATCAATAATGAGAATGAGGTTATGTAGTCTATCATCTTTGGTATCTAAAACCCATGCAATAAGCTACCACTCTAGATAAAATTATAACAGATTTCAGTATTCACATTCTGGAGTAAGACAGCTCTCATTTTGAATTCAGGCTTTGGTACTCAATGGCTGTTATAAATGTAGAACAAAGTTTTAAATCTCTCTGAGTCTGTTTCCCATTTGAAAAATGGGATTATCTACACTTACTTCAGAGGTAATACTTCATAGTGTGTTATTATGAGAATTATGAGAAAATTAATGTAATATGTTAAACGAAGTGTGTGGCATACAACACATTGTGTATGGCTACAATGATGAAATAAATATTAGCTAAAATGATCACAGTTAACATGCTACAATCTACCCACGAAACATTAGTAAATTTCCATTTATTACAACTTGTTCATAAAGCACTTTTAACTTAAAAAATGATTTCACATTTGTTATCCCATTTCTTAAAAAAAATCTGTGCTTAAACAGCAGTAGTATTTGTATCATATGATATGTGAAGAACTTATGCTCAAGATTAAGTAAATTTGCCCAGGTTACAATCCTATTTAATGGCAATTCTGAGACTAGGAGACTGGTCTTCCAACTTTCATTTGGTAAAGCTTCCTTTAGTCCATTTTATCAATCTGTTCATCTTTGGGGCAATAGTTAAGATAGGGGACTTTTCTTTGCTGGCCTTCCTTAAAAAACACACTACCATATAAACCTGGTCGGAAAAATATCAATGAAAGGTGATGGCATGAACGTGACTAAGTGACTTCTTTCCCTCCGATTTTATGATTTTATATAATAGTGTAGTAGAAGTGGCAGTTGCTTTCAAAGGTAGACAAAGAGAAACATTACTTCACCTACTTTACTCTCCTTAGAAGTCAGCTTCAATTGCTCCAGCTCCTCTTTATGTTTCTGTTCCATTTCTGCTTCTAACTTAGCAACATCTTCAATAAGTTGCTTCCTCCTCTTTTTGTCATTCTTGGGGACAGCATTCTTCATACCCTGAATTTTGGCTGAAAAGCCACCAAAACCATTAAGTCATAAACCCAGGGATTAAGAAGAAATATGAAATAGTAACAATAAGGGGATGGTAAACGGAGAAGGGTATAGAAAAAGTAATTATGAAAGCAAGAAGAGTAATTACACAACAGATAGTTACAGAGAAGGGTCCAGATGAAGCTAAGACACCCCT
Source organism: Balaenoptera borealis (assembly GCF_965194805.1). Lineage (NCBI taxonomy): Eukaryota > Metazoa > Chordata > Mammalia > Artiodactyla > Balaenopteridae > Balaenoptera > Balaenoptera borealis. The sequence goes on from NC_138876.1 coordinate 45,118,250, forward strand.
TCAAAAAAAAAAAAAGAAAAATTTTATTAACATAACCGTGAGTTTGTTTGGTGTGGGAGGAGGAAAAACTTTAAAAAAAAAAACGTAAATTTTTAAATCTTTCAAGTACCCCTTCCGAGTCCTCAAAATTTAGGTGAGATATTTCAAAACGCACCGAGTAGGGCAAGTGTCGGCAAGTCGGGCAGGAACAGGAAGGGGAGACAGGAAAGGGAGTCTGGGTCCAAGACGGTGGCTTCCCGGGGTTTTCAGAAACCCACACCCGGGCGGTGGCGCGGGGTAGGGGGAACGCGGCGGACCGGAGAAGAGGAAGCTTCTGAAGGTTTGGGGGATTAAGGGACCTTGGAAAGGCGGTAGGGAAGAGACCACTGGCTACTTTGGAGACGCCTAGGAGGATCCAGATCAGAAACCCCTCAAGATTTCCCAGAAGCGACCCGCCACGCACCCTTCCCTGGGTCCTGGCGACTTCTAGGTTCCCATTCCCCCGTCACCTTGCAACTCCTTCTTCTCTTTGCGATGCCTTCTCACCAGCTGCTCCTCCTCATCAAGCTCCTCAGTCAAAACTGCCTCCATGACGACCAGGTAACCCGGCACAGTTGCTGAAAGGAACCAGCACAAGCGGCTAGGAGCACCTTCCACCCTTCAACCCTCACCCCGTGTGCCATTGGCCGCAGCTAGGATCCAGCCCCGCCTTCAAGGCGGTACCGGATCTAAGCTGAGTCATCGGAGAGAGGAGGAAGAAGAACCGGATGCTGCGCGTGCGCACTCCCGTGACCCGCGCTAATGCGGCGCGGCGGGGCGGGGCGCGGCGGGGCGGGGCGCGGGTGGAGCACGATGGCGTGCTGGGGTTTGGCTTAGCCGGCTGAAGTTTGCAGCCTTGCAATTGATCCGCGCTACACCCCGTTCAGCAGTAAAGCTACACCAGTCTATTGGCCCTGACGTGAGGCGGGCAGAGATGACGTAGCGGGAACTGTTTTGGACGTTTGTTTTGTTTTGTTCGGTACTTCGGAACATCTACTTTAATGGGACCACTTTTGGTCCCATTGCTAGGAAGTACTATTCAAAAGGTAAGAAGGAAAACATAAAACATTTCAATAAAACGGTGAATAATTAGCAGTGAGAATCTTTGTGCTGATCCAATCAAACAGTAGGGAATTAAGTTCTGTTTATTATTTTCAAGGTCGTAATACCGCCGTTCGGAAGAAAGACAACTAAGTAATTGAGAAAATACCGCCTCTTGAATATAGCGGTGGAAATAGATGAGGTAGTAAGAATTGAGTATCATATCACACAGGAGCCTAAAGACCTATGCTCAATGATAAAGAGGCTATTGCCAGAGAGATTGAAAAGTATCAGGAAGCTGACAGAGATAACAGAAATGTGCAAACCTCATAGGGCACTAAATGGAATTACTGAAGTTAACGCAAAACAAGAGAAATTTTCATGCAGAAAAAAAAAGAAAAGAAATCAAGTAAAGTAAAGTGAAGAAGAGAGACCTAGAGCACCTGCCCAGGAGATAAAATCTACGCAGAATAGGAATACCTGAAACAGAGGACAAAGCAAATGAAGCTGAAACTATAAGGAACTAACTGAAGAAAAATGTCCGGAGTTGAAGAAGGAACTAGATCTGCAAATTGAAAAAGTTCACAGGGTACCATTAAAATTTAATGAAAAGAAAGCAACACCCAGACATATCCTGGTAATATTTTTTAATTGGAAGGATAAATAAAAAATTCTACAAGTATCCCAGACAGAGAAGGCAAGTTACTTATAAAGGGGCAAAGTTAGGCTGACCTCACATTTTTCTCTTGCAACTGTAAATGCCAGAAAACAGTGGAACAATATCTACAGTTTTAAGGGAAAATAATTTTGAACCAATTATATACCCTGCCAAATTATTTCTGTACCAAGGCAACTGGAAGACATTCACAGATACGCAGGGGTTGAGAAAGTATATCTTTCAAGTACCATCCTTGAAAAATTTGCTGAATAATGTACTGCAGCCAACAAAGAACATGAATTAAAATAACTTAAAAGTAAGGAGGCAATTGTATGAAAAAATTAGTGGTAAGCATTAGTTAAACAGCATTAAGGTTACATTGTTAGGTAGAGTTATAGAACTAAATGCTAAAATTTGTAAGTTGGGTTTAAAATTTCAGTTTATAAACTGTGAAAAGGCAGGCTAAACGTTCAATATATTGAGCAAATAAATACTGTTTTATTTTTAGCATGCAATGTAGACAAAGATACTCATGTTCTTAAGCCAAACATAAGTAAAATAAAAGGACTTTGTCACTGTGCACAGAACCTGTAGAATAAAGGCATACCAAATGCTAATCTGGCAAAATGGGAAAACCAGTCAGTACAGTTTTGTTTTCCCTAGTTTTAATTATAGAAGGGGGAAAAGTAGCAAATTTGTCTGTAATGCTAATACTGGTAGTGTAAAAAGAAAATTTTTTAATTACTCATTGGAGAGATCGTGAATTAAAACCTTGTTTTATGTGCATCTTGCCTACAGAAAATCAATACCTACTGCTTCATGTAGTAGTAGATCATTGTAAGTAAATTTGACAATGAGATGTGTTACAAATAAAAATAGAGCACATATTCCAATTGGGTTGTAGAGGAAGTGGTGAAAAACAACAAGGAAGCATTAAAATTGGCATAAGATAGATTGACATAGGTACTGATGAGTCATCACACTCGTAAACTGGTTAAATAGTCCTATTTAAAGAGATTAAAATTGGGTCAAAAATCAATCTATAACTCTGGATACTCACATTTGTATAAAGCAAAGGATAAAAGAGTTTAAAGATAATGGAAATGATAAGTCATAGAAATGGAAGTAGGGAGCAATATTTTTATTAGAACTCAAGCTATAACATATTTATAAAACATACAGTACAGGTGGTAACATTTAAGAGGCTTTATGTGGCAAATAACATGGCATTCATATGTAAAATAAATGTTCAATACCTTCATGTGAATGATAGTTTTACTGATGTATATATGTTTTTAAAAATTGTATTTAAAATTAGTACATTTTATGTACTTAAAATTAATAAAGTAATCCTTTAATTAAAGAAAATACACATGGCAAAAATTGTTGGACTATGACTTCAGTACTTACAGTCTTTAATAAGTCAAGTAAATGAAAAGTTGAGATAGTTAAGGAGTAGTTAAGTAGTTCAGAGGTGTGTGTGTATTTGCGTTCTTTTCAGATTGTCCTGAAAAGTGACTTTATTTCTAAGTGACTTATATACTAAGGTGCAGGGAAAACTTTAATATATTTCTAGAAAGCACAAATGATCACATTGCAAAAAAGCCTAGGAACTATGTTCAAATGTGAAAAATCACATATTTGGAATTTTTTTAATGTTATGAATTACCTTTGGGTCAAAGAGGAGATTATAATAAATGTGATAATTTAGGATCTGAAACAATAAGGACATTATGAGTTATATGTTATGGGATGGATGTACAAAAGTCAAGGAACTAAGAATGAAAACACTAGATGAAGAATGGAATATGCACCTAGGAAAGACATAGTTACTGGACTTTCTAAATTTTGCTACCTTCCAATTCTAAGTAGTGGATTTACTTCAATATAAGCTATTCTAAGTGCCATGGTTAGCTTCTTAGTGACAGATTTTTCCCAACTGAATTTTACCATAATGGATTCTAAGGAGCTAACAGTTGACTGTCAAAGAGAGAGAAGCCAAATTCTCTTCTCTCACCATCACCTACTGCCCTCCTCCCCGTCACTGTTTTTATTCTTCCTTTCTCAGACTTCCATGTAATACTTCTTGCTCCACAATCTTTTTATTGAAAAGTATCATCCTCAGAAAAGCAGCATAAGCATTGCCTGGGAGCTTGTTAGAAATGTGGTATGTCAGGGTAATAGCAACACAGGATTAGATTATAAAATGTATTATTAAGCATCTATAAGCCTTCTCAGTTCACACAGTGCATTGTATATTATGAATGTTTAATAAATGTTAAGTAGTGTTAGAATCTAGAAACAGGTTTGCTTAAGCAGTGTTATTGTATGAGAGATTTTGTGCTTGAGTTGTAAGCTATTGCAGCATCCCTATTTGAATCAAAAATTTGGTTGCATTTTCCAAATATTTCAGGTGAGAACTGGTACTTCTATTTTTCCTTGTAAGGATGGGACACAAAGAAAACTTCAGATTGAACAATCCAAACTTTAAAATGTTGAGGGAGTACAATTTAAAATGGTAAAGGAAGAATGAGCCTTTCTCTAGTGAATAAAATAACCATGGAGTAGATTTAAATTAGATATTTCAAGGTTTCTGGATAAAATCAAAGATCCATTTACAGCAGCTATATATAGTTGATAATGGGTGGATAAATAGGAGCATTGGCAATACTTGGAACAGTAGCTCTAGTAAGTTATAGACAGGACTTTTTCTATTCTTGAATGATCTACTCCCCTGAAGGTGATGACACCCTTGTATTAGCAAGGGTGGGCAAGACCAGCGATGCTCAAATATAAATATGCAAACCATTTGCCTGGGAAGATCATATTAAGTTGCAGATATTGATTCACCAAGTTTAGGGTAAAGTTGAGATTCTGTATTTCTTGCAAGTCCCTGTGGGTTGTTGATGCTGCCACTTTGGGTACCTACCGTACTTTCAAATAGAACAATAATAAAACCTATGTTGTATCTACTGTCCATGAAGGTGAGGCTCAAAAAAAAAGTAATTGGCTTAAGACCACATAGTAAGTATCAGAACCAAATATGATTTCAAGACTAATTCATGTCATCTGTACAATCCTGCCCTCATCCATACTACAGCACCTACTTAGAAGATTGTTGTGTGGATAAACTTTATATAATAAGGAAGAAAGCTCATTACTTCAGGTAAGTTACATATTGCAGAAAACAATGGCTCATGCAGGGGAAAATGAGTTTTGTTTGTAACATGTTGAGCATGATTTGTGACAGGGACATTTGTGGATAAGTCAGACAGGTATTTAGAGATTCAGGTCCAGAGCCAGAAGAGATATCATGATTGGAAATTTTGGTTTTAGTTTTCTGACTTGAAGGTGGTATTTGAGGCCATGAGAAATCACCCTGGAAAGAATGATAGGAAATAGAAGAAAAAAGGAAAGGAGGTTAAACCTTAAGGGACACACCTATATTTGATGGGTAAGTATTACAGAGGAATGGAATATTTAGATTTATAGTTCCAACTGAATTAAACATCAAAAATAAGGCACTTCCGAGAAGAAGTGTCTGGAAAGAGAGAGAAATCTAATGAAACATGAATGGTTGAAGAAAGTGTGTGCATCTCATCTGCCCAAGGATTGGAATGTGTGTGACTCACCCACCGTATGACTTGGGGACAGACAATCAAGCCCCTCTGAACCTCAGCTCCTTCACAAATTGGGATGGACAAGTGGCCTCCCACCCAGGAGTTTGTGAGAATCCCTTTTCTTTGTGTTCCTCTATTTCTCTATCCCGCTCTCTCCCCCTTTCTTCCTAACACGTGTCTGTTGAGTATCTATTACATGCCAGATACCTGGAAGAGCCCTGGGAATGCAGCTTAAATGGGGCTGGGTAAGGATGGGCCCCAGTGCTGGGGCCCAGGTGACTCAGCCTTGGCTGGCCAGTCAGAGAGCACTTAGTTCCAGGTGTGAATGGGACAGTGGTCCTCCAGGGAGCCCGGAGCACCGCAGGATGTTGACAGCAGGCATCCCTGGGTCAGAGGGATGCCTCTCCTTCTGTATTTCTCTTTGACTCTCTCTCTACCTCTCTGTATCTCTTGATGTGTCTTGCCATCTCCCTGTTCTGTTGGTTTTTATTTCTTTCTGTGTCCTTAGCTGTCGTCTTCTCTCCTGTATTAACTCTCTCTCTTTTTAAAAATAAGTCTGGCTTCCTCATTCTTTCTCTGTCTCTCTCTGTTGACTCTATCTTCTTCTGTATGTTCTTTCTTCCTGCTTGATGTCTTCCTGTCTGTATTTCTGCTTCTTTGACTCTATTTAGGCATTAGGTTCTCAGTCTATTTCTCTCTCTCTCTCCCCTTCTCCCTCTCCCTTTATGTCTGTTTCTGTCACTGTCTCTCTCTCTGGCTCCCTCTCCTTTCCAATCTCCTGTCCAGACACCCAGAAACAGGACTTGTCCAAGGGATGGGAACCAGCCAGAGACCCAGCTGCATTCTCCCCTGTGACTGGACCTACCAGTGACCAGTTGCAGGAGCTTTACAGCAGAGCTCATTCACCCTTCAATGAGGTCATTGTTGTGAACTTGAGTTGTATGCCTGTCTTCTGGAGTATTTCTCTCAGTAGCTCTGTCTAATCAGGTTTGGGTGTTAATTAAATAACTGATATTTGCATGTTTGGTGGCAACTTGGTGTCATATTAAATTTTAATTTGGTCTAAAAACAAAAAGCACTACAGTCAGCCCTATACTTTGAGTTGAATAATGAGCAGGAGGGCCTTTTATCTTTGTACTAAATTTTTTTAACTTATAATTTGCAAACTACAAAAAAATCTGTAATAACACATTATTCCATTATAGATTCTAATTTTTTAGTTCACTGCTACATATCTACATCTAGTTGATTTTTGTTACTGGTGGTAGTTATGTTCTTTAAAGTTTCTCAAACACTGAATTAGTGAATACTATATCATTGTCCCTAGGAGAAATATAGAATTAGGTTTCTGCAAACCTCTGATCACATTACTGTCACCAACTGATGAATACATAACCTTAGGGTGTCACCTTATTTTAAGATACCTTATTTAATATCTGTCGTTCATTCACTAACATTGAACTCATGGCCAACAGAACTATAACTCATAGCCTGAATGAATCTTACCTAACACATATTTTCTCTGTAAGGTACTTGAGAACAATACATAGCACTATACTTAGGGACCATTTTAAAGAGCAAAATCACCCATAAAAAGCACAAAATTGCAAAAAAACACACTAAATATATCCTGAAAAGGACACTAGTTTACAGTATGAGAACTGAGACAAGATAGGGTGTCACCTTGTTCCACTTCATCAGGGATTATACATGTCAGATGACAAATTATTTTTGCTGCTCTGCACATGCACATACCCATGAACGGGCCATTAGTTTTGATTTGGGGGTTACTAATCTTAGTAAGTGAATTCACAAATACAGAATCTGTGAAAAATAAGTATGGACTAATTCATTCAATGTGTTTTGTTCAGAATTTTTCCAACTTGAGTTTGGGAAGCCATGTTTCCACTAATGAAGCCTAAGAATTCTGGCTTTTTTTTTTTTGAGAGCGTACAGCACTGATGACTCCCACAGAATTAAGGATTGCCACAAAGGTTCTGAAGGACTTATACACGGTTACCATGAACTGCTCAGAAGACTCTGCTGTGTTCCTTTCTGTTGGCCCTGAGCCAGAAAGTCTAGATTCCCAGTAACCATTATTTTGTTGTCCTCTCTGAGACAGAAGGAGAAGAATATTCCCAACATAAAACAGGACAGGGCTTTCCTGGTGGCGCAGTGGTTGGGAGTCTGCCTGCCGATGCAGGGGACACGGGTTCGAGCCCTGGTCTGGGAGGATCCCACATGCCGCGGAGCGGCTGGGCCCGTGAGCCACAATTACTGAGCCTGCTCGTCTGGAGCCTGTGCTCCGTGACAGGAGAGGCCGCGACGGTGAGAGGCCCGTGCACCGCGATGAGGAGTGGCCCCCGCTTGCCACAACTGGAGAAAGCCCTTGCACAGAAATGGAGACCCAACACAGCCATAAAAAAAAATAAATAAAAATTTTAAAAAATATATTAAAAAAAAAAAGGACAAATTTAAATCTAGAATACCTGTCCCAAATGTTAATTTCAAAGAACTCTCAACAAGACTAAAGGATGGTACAAACCCATATGCCGAAAAAGATACAGGAAAATTGAGGGTTTCCATTTTCTGTTTGGTTGACAAGACTGCATATTTGAGAGATATCATGCAACCATTTATGAAAAAAGATTGATATTCAAGAGTCACAAGTTACCTCAGCAGGGTTACACACACAGCAGAAGAAAATCGGACCTCAGTTTTGATTAACTGGCAATTTTGAGCCTCTCATCCTAAAGGCTATCATAATGATAAAAAAAGAAATATGTTTCTTATGTGGGCTGCCATAACAAAATACCATTGATTGGGTAGCTTAAACAACATACATTTATTTCTCACTGTTCTGGAGGCTGAGAAGTCCAAGGTCAAGATGCCAACAGATTCTGTTTCCGATGAGGGCTCTCTTCCTTGCTTGTAGACAGTTGCCTTCTCATTGTTTCCTCATATCTTTGGGAGTGGGGGGGGCAGGGAGGGCAAGGTGTCGGAATGGGAGAGAGAGTGCTCTCTGGCATCTTCTTAGGAGGATACTAATTCTATTGAATTAGGGTTCCACCCTTATGAACTCATTTAACCTTAATTACATCCTTATGCAGCCATACTGGTGTTAGAGCTTCAATATATGAATTTTGGGGGAGACACAATTCAACCTACAGAAATATGGGAAGGCAATAATACATTTTGAGACATGAAGCCTAAAACAACTGCTAGTTTACCAACACTGAGCTCTTAGGCAGCACCTTTTTACTCAACTATTATATGCTAAATATTTTATAATAATAAAATGTTGAATGAAAATCAACTTGGAAGCATGAGTTTAAGAGCTTTTTGGCTTCTGAAAAAAAAATTATTTTAACTGGACTTCTACATTATTTTGTTTTAAAGAAGAGCTGAAATATTCAATTTATTTCCATAATATGCCTTCTACGATTCCTAAAATGGACACAGTGCTTTATGATTATAAAATCCTTATATATTATTACTATTTTAAAACCTCAATTCATTAAGATAAGAAAAAACTACTACCATCATCAACCCTATGTTAGAGATAAAGAAAATAAGGTCCAAGAGGTTCAAAATGGAGCAAATAATATAACAGTGATGAAATGATCAATAAATTCATTCAATGTGATTAACCTTTTACATTTTATGAAGGCAGCTTAATAATCATACCAAAACCAACAATTGAATTTCTAGAAATTTATCCTGGAAAACAATAAAAGAATATACAAAATTTGGAAAAATTGGAAACAATGTTTATGTCCAGTTATAAGGACTTAGTTAAATACATTAATGTATAATCATTAAAAAGAGTAAGATCTATACTGAATGATAATGGAAAGGGCCTCATGACATGTAGGAAGGAAAAAAGCCAGTTAACAGCAAATATAATAATACATTTTTTACATTTTTTTGTGTGTTCATATATCTTTGTCTCTCCATCTATCTAGAAAATGTAGATAAATATTTGGATATTGCAATGTTAACAGTACTTACATCTGAGTGGTAGCTTTTTGGATAATTATTTTTTTCTTTATCTTTCATTAGCATGTTCTTGTTAACAGAAAAATAAAGCTATTTTACTCTTTTTAATTAAAACATTTCTGCAGAAATTTTGAACAAAGTATAGATGATGATAAGTGTTATCCATTATCCCACCATGCAGAGATGTCCTGAGAACAGGATATTTCTTTCTGGAAATTAAATTACTTTTCATATTTTGAATAATACTATATATAAATTTCTGCTTTTTGTTCACTTGCAATTATAGTAATTTCTCTAAGTCATTTACTCTTCAAAAACATTTTTAACTGCTGCATATTTTCCCATCACATAAAACAGCTGTCAAAATCACCACTTTTCAACCTATAACTTGCTTAATTTCTCAGTAATATTGGACACTATTGACTATCCCTTCTGTCCACATTTCTACTCAAACGTGAGTGAAGCCTGCCTTGTTCCTGCATATAAAAAGAAAACAATGTGCTCTCCCCACCCAGCTTTCCTATTTCCCTCTTTAACCTGCTTAATGTCTCTCCATAACAGTTATCACCATTTGATATATGTATTCTTCTTGAGTGTTGTCTTTTTCCTCCCTTAGCTTCCATGACACACCCTCTCCTGCTTTTTCTCCTTTGATTTTTGGCTGTTCCTCTATCACTCACTGAAATTTGCTGGATCCCTCAGGGCTCTGTCCCAGGCACGTTTGTCACTCTATACACTTTCTGCCAATTTCAATTCCCATGGTTTAATTACTACATCTCTTTGCCAATTGGACCTTTCTTCCAAGTGCCAGCAGGGTCATACGTACATATACAGCCCCCTGGGTAACTTCACTTGGATTGCCCCTCAGTTACTTCGGATTTAACATGATTAAACTGATCTAAATTTGTTCTCCAGATTTTTTGTTTGTTTTGGTTTTTGTTCTTTTTTTGAAAAAATTTACATATTTACAGAATTTTTTTTTTTAATCTCAGTAAACGGCATCACTCCACATACTAGAAGACCCCACCTATTTTTGTTCCTGCATTTATGTCTGATTTCATCTACTCCCAACCCCAGACTTCAGCAATTTTGGTCTTTTTTTCTGTTTCTTCTTGCCACAGGAGTTTTTCCCTAGGTGCTTTTTCAACTTGGGGAAAATACTCACCAAATTTTGTAAAACTGGCCTTTTATCATCATTCAGGTAAAAATTCATATGTTTCACTTTATCAAAGTTACCTCAACTACTCAACAACCTACATGGCACCCCTGCCATCAAGTATATAGCACCTCTCTCAAGGCACTGCAATCACTTTACCTGCTATATCACTGTCATAGCCCTAATTACTCTCTAATAGCATCTTCTTTTAACCTTTTATCTTTTTAAAGTTTTATCTATTGAGGTATAATTGACATACAATAAATTACAACCAATCAACCAATAAATGGCACCACTGTCGAGAGGACAGTTGCTTACATCAGAAACCTGGGTATCATTCTCAACTACTTTTTTTCCCTTACCCTTTAATTGCAACAAATCATTAAGTCCTACCTTTTAAATATATCTCATATCAATCCACTTACCTCCAGTTCCACAGGCACCACTCTAGGTCCAAACCAGAATCATTATTCACCTGTATTACAAAAACATGCCTCTCTCAAGTTTATTCTTTATAACACAATAAGAGTTATCTTTAAAAACTCAAGCCAAATTTAAGATTCAATTTAAGATTCTTAACTACTTTTCCAGTAAGTGTATACTTCTTAATATGCTTCTCAAGGCCATCTCCAGTCTCATCCCATTCCACACTCTGTTATAATCTGTTTAAGCCATCTGGATTTTGGTATCTTGAACTCCCACACTTTTTTTTACAAGGAATGGGATACATTTGGAAACAGTGATTTCTCACCACTGCAAATATTGATCTGTCATCACTCCCCGACCACACTATCTAAAGTAATTCACAATTCTTATCCATTCATTCTCTATTGGAAGTACCCTATTTTTCTCCTTTGTAATACTTTTACTTGTCTTCTCTGTTTCCTGCACTTGAATATACTTCCACGAAGCAAGTACTAACTAGATCTGTCTTCTTCACATTTCTGTCCTCAATACCTAATATGGTGCTTAGCATATAGAATTCCTTCAGTAAACATTTAAATAAATCAAGCATGGACAGGATAATCATTTAGCAATAGTAAAGGCAGATAAAAGAACATTTAAGGTTCATTTCATCTTTGAACTATACAGTTATGGAAATATTGTCTTATATTTTATCTTCAATATTTCTCAGTGGTAATTATAAGATGAAAGATCAGATCTTGTCCCTGCAATGAGGTTTTACCCAATGGCAAATAACAGAATACCAGTAAATGAAAATAAACACCTTACAGAACTTTCTCTTTTGCCCTTTTAACTTTCTAGTATGTCTCTTAATTTATATTCTGTTTCACTTTCTTCAAATATTTTCAGTTGCAATGTTTTAAAATCTCTCATTTTTGTTTTCTCACCCATTTCCAAATCCTTTTTGCTAAGTTATTTTTCTTCTTTTTTCATGAATCTTTTTTTGCCTGTTATAAAAAATTATGTGACATTGAGCAAGAATTGTAATATGGTGGAATCTGGTGTGGTGGATATGGCAAACTTGTACTTAGCATCCATTCCATCTTCTCCTTAGATGTGAAAGAAGTTTTCAAAGACTTGAAAGTTAAATACTGTACTTCTTCTCGTATAGGCTTCTGGATGCAAATTTCCATCTATTAGAGACACTAGCCCAAGACTAAAGGAGGTGTGCTCTTTTTTCTGTTATTTCAGCTGTCATTACTAATTAGAACATTTATGGAAAACTTGGGTGGAACTGCAACAGTGTTGCAGTGTCCAGTGCTTTAGCCTCATCTCTAGGTATCTTTAGGGTCTCTGATCAAAGCCACAACTATATGTTCTTAAATTGAACATATCTTGTGGCAGCCTCTGTATTAGCCTCTTTACACCTCAGTTTCCTATTTTAAACTGAGGGGGTAGAAAGAAGAAAAGCCATCTGTTTTGAATTATTTTTAAATATAAAACTATTTTTTCAAATGAAATCTTATGCAGAGGTCCAATATAAATTTGGTGATGGTGAGAGGGAGGTATGGGGAAGAGAAAAGCTGAACTTGTAGTCGTTCCTCACAACCGGGTTATTTTCTCCATTTAAAACAGATTAAAATGGAGCAAATGAAACTAAAAAGAATGAATAGTGTGGACTCCTACCTACTCTTCGATAAACTTCAGGCACCTTGTGGAAACTATAGAAGTTTAGTTTGAATATCACTGGGTACATCTAAGGCAGAAGTTTTTAATCGGCTGTACTTTGGAGTCAAATGAAGAGCTTTGCTTTGATTAGTTTTATTTCTAATACTGATGTCCTGGTCTCTCTCCCAAAAAGTCAGCTATTGAGAACAGGCAGGTATATTCTTTTAAGAAACTCTCCAGTGACTAATGGGATTGGAAATAACGTCTCTGGATAGAGTTTTCCTGATTCTGAGTGCTTGTCTTTTCACTGATTTTCATTAAGGCAAGTCTCTCATCTCAATCTGGGTCCTTATTTTGTTTCCTCCACCTACAACTTCTCCAAAAGTCCTTGGATTTCCCCAAATTCTTATATTCCATTATACCTCTATTCTTTGTTACCTAACTTATCCCAAACCAGCATCATATTCCAAAACAAAACACTGTTTCCTAGGCTTTATTACAAGCTGTTGTTCTTCATACGAATACATAGAATAATTATTTAATGATTGGAAGATGAGCCTTCGAGTCAGGGTTGAGTTATTTTATATCTCTTCCCCATATTAACTCTAAAACTTACTAACACTTTGGACAAGTTAGGGAAAAGTGATAGTATTACTACATAGAATTATCATAATAATTTGGTAGGGTGAGGCCTACAAATTGTTTGCATGGTGACTAGCACATAGAAAGTGCTCAGATTGTTAACAGTGGTTCCCATACTAAATGCTCCAATCAAAAGACAGAGGGTGAAAAAAAAAAAAAAAAGACAAAGGCGTCTGATTGGAATAAAAAAAACAAGACCCTTCTCTATGCTGCATAAAAGAGGCTCACTTCAGAGATAAAGACACACACAGACCGAAAGTGTGGAGATAGAAAAGATATTTTATCCAAACAGAAATAACAAGAAAGCAGGGGTAGCAATACTGATATCAGACAAAATAGACTTTAAAACAAAGGCTGTAACAGAAGACAAAGAAGGGCATTATATAACTATAAAGGAATCAATACCAGAAGAGGATATTACACTTGTTAACATGTATGTACCCAATGCAGGAGCACCTAAGTATATAAGGTGAATGTTAATAGACATAAAGGGAAAAATTGAAAATAATACAAAAGTAAAAGGGGACTTTAACACCCCATTTACATTAATAGACAGATCATCCAGACAGGAAATCAATAAGGCACAAGTGGCCTTAAATAACACAAGAGAACATATGGACTTAATAGATAGCTACAGGACATTCAATCCAAAAACAGCAGAATACATTCTTTTCAAGGGTACATGGAACACTCTCAAGGATAGATCACATGATGGGCCACAAAACATGTCTCAACAAATTTAAGAGGATTAAAATTATATCAAGCATTTTTCCAACCAGAACTGTATGAAACTAGAAATGAATTACAGAATGAAAAATGGGAAAAGAATAAACGCAGAAACGAAACAGCATGTTATCAAAAAACCAATGGATCAATGAAGAAATAAAAGACAAAATCAGAAAATATGTCAAAAATAACTCCAAAATCTATGACATTCACAGAAAGCAGTTCTAAGAGGGAAGTTTATAGCAATATAGGCCTTCATCAAGAAATAAGGAAATCTCAAAAAAAAAAAAAAAGAAAGAAATAAGAAATCTCAAACAAGCTAACCTACCACCTAAAGAAATTAGAAAAATAACAAACAAGATCAAAGTCAGAAGAAGAAAGGAAATAATGAAGACCAGAGAGTAAATAAATGAACTAGAGACCAAAAAGGCAATAGAATAGATCAAAGAAAACAAGAGCTGGTTTTTTGAAAGGATAAAAAAAAATTAATAAATCTTTAGCCAGGCTCATTAAGAAGAAAAGAGAGGACCCAAATAAACAAAATAAAAAATGAAAGAGGAGAAATAACAACCAATACCACAGAGATACAAAAAATCATGAGAATAATATGAACAGTTATTTACCAACAAATTAGGCAACCTAGAAGAAATGAGCAAAATTCTAGAAACATACAACCTACTAAGACTGAATCAAGAAGCAACAGACAATCTTAACAGACCAATTACTAGAATTGAAACTGAATTTTTAATAAAAAAATTCCCACCAAACCCTCTTCCACTATTGGTGGGAATGTAAATTGATACATCCACTATGGAGAACAGTATGGATGTTCTTTAAAAAGCTAAAAATAGGACTATGACCCAGGAACCCCACTACTGGGCATATACCCTGAGAAAACCATAATTCAAAAAGAGCCATGTACCACAATGTTCATTGCAGCACTATTTACAATAGCCAGGACATGAAAGCAACCTAAGTGTCCATCGACAGATGAATGGATAAAGAAGATGTGGCACATATATACAATGGAATATTGCTCAGCCATAAAAAGAAATGAAATTGAGTTATGTGTAGTGAGGTGGATAGACCTAGAGACTGTCATAGAGAGTGAAGTAAGTCAGAAAGAGAAAAACAAATACCATATGCTAACACATATATATGGAATCTAAAAAAAAAAATGGTTCTGATGAACCTAGGGGCAGGACAGGAATAAGGATGCAGACGTAGAGAATGGACTTGAGGACACAGGGATGGGGAAGGGTAAGCTGGGACGAAGTGAGAGAGTAACATTGACATATATACACATATATACCAAATGTAAAATAGATAGCTAGTGGGAAGCAGCTGCATAGCACAGGGAGATCTGCTCGGTGCTTTGTGACCACCTAGAGGGGTGGGATAGGGAGAGTGGGAGGGAGATGCAAGAGGGAGGGGAAATGGGGATATATGTGTACATATAGCTGATTCACTTTGTTATACAGCAGAAAGTAACACAACATTGTAAAGCAATTATACTCCAATAAAGATGTTAAAAAAAAATTCCCACCAAAAAAATGTCCAGGACTGGATGGCTTCACAGGGAAATTCTACCAAACATATAAAGAAGAGCAAATACATATCCTTCTCAAACTATTCAAAAAATTGAAGAGGACAGAACACTCCTAAATTCATTCCAGCATACCCCATTACTCTAATACCAAAACAAACACACTTAAAGAAAAAATTACAGGTCAATATCTTTTACTGAAACATCTTCAACAAAATGTTAGCAGACCAAATTCAACAATATATAAAACATACACCATGATCAAGTTGGATTTATTCCAGGGATACAACAATGTTTTAATATTCACAAATCAAGGTGATACACCACATTAACAAAAGGAAGGATAAAAATCACATGATTATTTCAATAGATGCAGAAAAAGCATTTGAAAAATTTCCACATCAATTCATGATAAAAACTCTCATTGAAGTGGATGTAGAAGGAACATATCTCAACATAATAAAGGTCATTAATGACAAACACACAGCTAACATCATACTCAGTGGTGAAAAGCTGAAAGCCTTTCCACTAAATTCAGGAAGAAGAAAAGGATGCCCACTTTTGCCATTTCTATTCAATATAGTATTGAAAGTCGTAACCATAGCAATCACACAGGAAAAAGAAATAAAACGCATTCAAATTGGAAGGGAAGAAGTAAAACTGTCTCTATTTGCAGATGACATGATACTCCTAAAGTATCCACCACAAAACTATTAAAACTAGTAAATGAATTCAGCAGTATTGCAGGATATAAGATTAATATACAGAAATCTGTTACTTTTCTATACACTAATAATGAACTAACAGAAAGATAAAGTAAAAAAAGAAATCCTGTTTAAAAGCACATCAAAGAATAAAATATCTATGAATAAACTTAACTAAGGAAGTGAAAGACCTATACTTTGAAAACTATAAAACATTGATGAAAGAAGATAATACAAAGAAATGGAAAGCTAACCTACGCTCTTGAATTGAAAGAATTAATAATGCTAAAATTGCCATACTACCCAAAAAAAGTTACACATTTAGTGCCATCCCTTTAAAAATACCCATAACATTTTTCACAAACTTGAATAAATAATCCTAAAATTCATATGGAACCACAAAGACCCCAAATTGCCAAAGAAATCTTGAAAAAAGAGAACAAAGCTGGAGGTATCACCCTCCTAGAATTCAGACTACACTACAAAGCTACGGTTCTCAAAACAGCATGGTACTGGGACACATAGCTCAGTGGAAGACAATATAGAACCAGAAATGAACCCTCACACCTACAGTCAATTAATCTACAACAGAGGAGGCAACAATATACAATGGAGAAAAGACAGTCCCTTCAATTACTGGTGCTAGGAAAACAGGACAGTTACTTGTAAAAGAATGAGATTAGAATATTCTTCACACTGTATACAAAAATAAAGTGGATTAAAGACATATGTTTGAGACCTTAAACCATAAATCTCCTAGAAGAGGACACAGGCAGAACATTCTTTGACATACACTGTAACAATACCTTTTTGATCTGTCTCCTAAGGCAAAATAAATAAAAGCAAAAATGAACAAATGGGACCTAATTAAACTCAAAAGATTTTACACAGCAACGAAAACCATCAACAAAATGAAAAGACAACCTATGGAATAGGAGAAAATATTTACAAACGATATAACCAACAAGGTCATATAAAGATAAATATATAAACAGCTCATACAACTCAATATCAAAAAAAAAACAACCCCAATCAAAAAAAGGGCAGAAGAACTAAAGAGATACTTTAAAAAAAAACCTGTAGATGGCTATCAGACACATGAAATGACGCTCAACATTGCTAAATATATAGAGAAAAGTGAATCAAAACGACAATGAGATACCACCTCACATCTATCAGAATGGTTATCATCAAAAAGACTAAAAATAACAAATGTTGGCAAGGATATGGAGAAAAGGGAATCCTTGTACACCACTGGAGGAAATGTAAATTGGTGAAGCCACTGTGGAAAACAATATGGAGGTTCCTCAAAAAACTAAAAATTGGAATACCATATGATCCAGCAATTACAATCCTAGATATATATCCAGAAAAAATGAAACCACTACTTCCAAAAGACACATACACCCCAAAGCTCATAGCACTATTTACAATAATCAAGATATGGAAGCAAGCCACATGTCCATCAACAGGTGAATAAATAAGATGTGGTATGGAATATTACTCAGCCATAAAATAGAATGAAATAGTGACATTTGCAGCAGCATGGATAGACCTAGAAAATATTGTGCTAAGTGAAAAAGAGTCAGACAGAGAATAACAAATACCATATGATTTCACTTGTATGCGGAATCTAAAAAATAAAACAAATATACATAACAAAACAGAAACAGATATACAAAACAAACCTGTGGTTACCACTGGGAATAGGAAAGGGGAGAAAGATGGGGTATGGGATTGAGATACAAACTACTATGTATAAAATAAATAAGCAACAAAGATATAAAAGACAGTACAGGGAATTATAGCCATTATCTTGTAATAACTTTTAATAGATTATAATCTGTAAGAATAACAAATCACTATGATGTACAACTGAAACTAATATTATAAATCAACTATACATCAATTAAAAAAAAACTATTACGGTTACCAAATATGTCAGTAAATGTATTCAGTTTTCTCTCTACATATAATTTAATAACTGAATTTTTTTGTATTTTATTTATTTATTTTTATACAGCAGGTTCTTATTAGTTATCTATTTTATACGTATAATGGATATATGTCAATCCCAATCTCCCATTTCATCCCACCACAATAACTCTGAATTTTGAACCATATAACATAGTGTGGATGATTTCTTCATTTTGCCTAGTCAACAACATTTATTAAGTACCTGTTATGTAATGTGAAAGGAACTCAATAGTCATTCTTTCTTTAAATATCCCAAGTATACGTGATCAAAGGTTCTATCAGCTGAAACTGAGAAATATCCATTAGGATGGAGGAAACATACATTATGAGGGATGCATCTAATGTAATAGAATATGTGTTTGACCTACACAGTATTTCCACATATTTATTTTTTAGGCAACCAGTAAGAATGTTTTTATTATTTTTATGTTTTATTTTTTTGAAATATAGTTGACAGCCACATATTTTTAATTAAAGTATAATTGACTTACAATATTATATTAGTTTCAGGTGTACAACATAGGGATTTGGTAGTTTCATAAGAAAAGGGCAATAAGAACATATGTATCAATAATTACCTTAAATGTAAATGCGTTAAATGCTCTGAACAAAAGACACAGACTAGTTGAATGGATACAAAAATAAGACCCATAAATATGCTATCTACAAGAGACCCACTTCAGACCTAGGGACACATACAGTCTGAAAGTGAGGGGATGGAAAAAGGTATTCCATGCAAATGGAAATCAAAAGAAAGCTGGAGTAGTAATACTCATATCAGCAAAAACAGGCTTTAGAATAAAGACTGTTACAAGAGACAAGGAAGGACACTACATAATGATCAAGGGATCAATCCAAGAAGAAGGCATAGCAATTGTAAATATATATGCACCCAACATAGGAACACCTCATGATATAAGGCAACTGCTGATGACCATAAAAGGGGAAACTGATGGTAACACAATAGTGGGGGACTTTAACACCCCACTTACATCAATGGACAGATCATCAGGACAGAAAATTAATAAGGAAACACAAGCCTTAAATGACACTTTAGACCAAATAGACTTAATTTATATTTATAGGTCATTACATCTGAAAGCAGCAGAACACACTTTCTTCTCAAGTGCACACAGAACATTCTTCATGGTAGATCATATCATGTATCACAAATAAAGCCTCAGTAAATTTAAGAAAATTGAAATCATACCAAGCATTTTTTCCAACAACAGTGCTATGAGATTACAAATCACTTACCGGAAAAAAAATGTAAAAGACACAAATACATGGAGGCTAAACAATATGTTATTAAATGACAAATGGATCACTGAATAAATCAAAGAGCAAATCAAAAAACCCCTAGAGACAAATGAGGATGAAAACACAGAGATCCAGAACCTATGGAATGCAGCAAAAGCAGTTCTAAGAGGGAAATCTATAGCAATACAATCTCACCTCAAGAAACAAGAAAAATCACAAATAAACAAACTAAGCTTACACCTAAAGCAAATAGAGAAAGAAGAAGAAGAAAAAACTTTGTAGAAGGAAAGAAATCACAAAAATCAGAGCAGAAATAAATGAAATAGAGATGAAGAAAACAATAGCAAAGATCAATGAAACTAAAAGCTGGTTCTTTGATAAGATTACCAAAATTGATGAAACTTTAGCCAGACTCATCAAGAAAAAAAGGAAAGGGTCCAAATCAATAAAATTAGAAATGAAAAAGAAGTTGCAACAGACACCACAGAAATACAAAGGATCATAAGAGACTAGTACAAGCAGCTATACATGAATAAAATGGACAACCTGGAAGAAATGGACAAATTCTTAGAAAGGTACAACATTCCAAGACTGAATCAGGCAGAAATAGAAAATATGAACAAACTAATCACAAGTGCTGAAATTGAAACTGTGATTAAAAATCTTCCAGCAAACAAAAGTCCAGGAGCAGATGGCGTCACAGGCAAATTCTATCAAACATTTAGAGAAGAGTTAATCCTTATCCTTCTGAAACTCTTCCAAAAAAAAGAAGAGGAAGGAACACACCCAAGCTTATTCTACGAGGCCACCATCACCCTGATACCAAAACCAGACAAAGATATCACAAAAAAAGAAAACTACAGCCCAATATCACTGATGAACATAGATGCTAAAATCGTAAACAAAATACTAGGAAACCAAATCCAACAACACATTAAAAGGATCAAACATAATGATCAAGCGGGATTTATCCCAGGTATGCAAGGATGTTTCACTATCTGCAAGTCAATCACTGTGATACACCACATCAAGAAACTGAAGAATAAAAACTATATAATCATCGCAATAGATGCAGAAAAAGTTTTTGACAAAATTCAACATCCAGTTATGATTAAAAACTCCAGAAACTGGGTATAGAGAGAACTTCCCTCAAACATAATAAAGGCCATATATGACAAACCCACAGAAAACATCATTCTCAGTGGTGAAAAACAGAAAGCATTTTCTCTAAGATCAGGAAGAAGACAAGGATGTCCACTCTTGCCACTCTTATTCAAAATATTTTAGGAAGTCCTAGCAACAGCAATCAGAAAAGAAAAAGAAATAAAAGGAATCCAAACTGGTAAAGAAGAAGTAAAACTGTCACTGTTTGCAGATGATATGATATTATACACAGAAAAACCTAAAGACACTACCAGAAAACTACTAGAGCTCATCAATGAATTTGGTAAAGCTGCAGGATACAAAATTAATACACAGAAATCTCACATTCCTATACACTAACAAAGAAGGATCAGAAAGAGAAATCAAGGAAACAATCACATTTAAAATCACATCTAAAAGAATAAAATACCTAGGAATACCTTCCTAAGGAGTCAAAAGACCTACACTCAAAAAACTATAAGGTACTGATGAAAGAAATAAAAGATGACACAAACAGATGGAGAGATATACCATGTTTCTGGATTGGAAGGATCAATATTGTGAAAATGACTATACTACCTAAAGCAATCTACAGATTCAATGCAATCCCTATCAAATTACCAATGGCATTTTTCACAGAATTAGAACAAAATATTTTACAATTTGTATGGAAACGCTAAAGACCATGAATTGCCAAAGCAATCTTGAGAAAGAAAAATGGAGTTGGAGGAATCAGGCTCCCTGACTTCAGACTATTCTACAAACGTACAGTCGTGGTACTGGCACAAAAACACAAATACTCATCAATGGAACAGGAGAGAAAGGCCAGAGATAACCCATGCACTCACCTAATCTATGTCAAAAGAGGCAAAAATATACAATGGAGAAAAAACGGTCTCTTCAATAAATGGTGCTTGGAAAACTGGAGAGCTATATGTAAAAGAAAGAAATTAGAACACTCCCTAAAACCATACATAAAAATAAACTCAAAAAGGAATAAAGACCTAAATGTAAGACCAGACACTCTAAAACTCTAAGAGGAAAACATAGGTAGAACACTCTGACATAAATCACAGCAAGATCTTTTTCAATCCACCTCCTTGAGTAATGAAAATAAAAATAAACAAATGGGGCCTAATTAAACTTAAAAGCTTTTGCACAGCAAAGGAAACCATTAACGAAATGAAAAGACAACCCTCAGAATGATAGAAAATATTTGCAAATGAAACAACCAACAAGGGATTAATCTCCAAACTATACAAACAGCTCATGCAGCTCAATATCTAAAAAACAGTGAACCCAATCAAAAAATGGGCAAAAATATAAATAGACATTTCTCCATAGAAGACATACAGATGGCTGAAAAGCACGTGAAAAGGTGCTCAACATCGCTAGTTATAAGAGAAATGCAAATCAAAACTACAATGAGGTATCACCTCACACCAGCCAGAATGGTTATCATCAAAAACCCTACAAAGAGTAAATGCGTGAGAGGGTGTGGAGAAAAGGCAACCCTCCTACATTGTTGGTGGGAATGTAAACTGGTACAAATGCTCTGGAGAAGAGTATGGAGGTTTCTTTAAAACTAAAAGTAGAGCTAACATATGATCCTGCAATCCCACTCCTGAGAATATAACCAGAGAAAACTATTATTCAAAAAGATACATGGAGGAGACCTTCAAGATGGCAGAGGATTAAAACGTGGAGATCACCTTGCTCCCCACAAATACATCAGAAATACATCTACATGTGGAACAACTCCTACAGAACACCTACTGAACGCTGGCAGAAGACCTCAGATTTCCCAAAAGTTTTTTTTTTTCCTTTTTCCCTTTTTGTGAGTGTGTATGTGTATGCTTCTCTGCATGAATTTGTCTGTATAGTTTTGCATTTACCATTTGTCCTAGGGTTCTGTCTGTCCTTTTTGTTTGTTTTGTTTTTTTAGTATAGTTTTTAGCACTTGTTATCAGTGGTGGATGTGTTTTTTGGTTTGGATGCTCTCTTCTTTCTTTCTGTTTTTATTATCTTTTAATATTTTTATTTATAATAATTTTTTATTTTTTATTTTAATAACTTTTCTTTTCTTTCTTTCTTTCTTTCTTTCTTTCTTTCTTTCTTTCTTTCTTTCTTTCTTTCTTTTCTTTTCCCTTTTCTGCTGAGTCATGTGGCTGACAGTGTCTTCATGCTCTGGCTGGGTGTCAGGCCTGTGGCTCTGAAGTGAAAGAGCCAAGTTCAAGACATTAGTCCACCTGATACCTCCCGGCTGCACATAATATCAAACAGCAAAACTCTCCCAGAGATCTCCATCTCAGTGCTAAGAGCCAGCTCCACTCAAGAACCAGCAAGCTACCGTGATGGACACCCTATGCCAAACAACTAGCAATACAGGTACACAACCTCACCCATTGGCAGAGAGGCTGCCTAGAATCATAATAAGGTAACAGACACCCCAAAAACACCACTGTATGTGATCCTGCACACCAGAAAGACAAGATCCAGCATCATCCGCAAGAACACAGGCACCAGACCCCTCGACCTGGAAGCCTACACAACCCACTGAACCAACCTTACCCACTGGGGGCAGACACCAAAAGCAACGGGAATTACGAACCTGCAGCCTGTAAAAAAGAGACCCCAAACACAGTA
Source organism: Balaenoptera borealis (assembly GCF_965194805.1). NCBI lineage: Eukaryota > Metazoa > Chordata > Mammalia > Artiodactyla > Balaenopteridae > Balaenoptera > Balaenoptera borealis. The sequence goes on from NC_138876.1 coordinate 45,141,459, forward strand.
AGTTAAGCAAAATGAGAAGACAGAGAAACACAAAGCAGTTGAAGGAGCAAGGTAAAAACACACCAGACCAAACAAATGAAGAGGAAATAGGCAGTTTACCTGAAAAAGAATTCAGAGTAATGATACTAAAGATGATCGAAAGTCTTGGAAACAGAATGGAGAAAGTACAAGAAACGTTTAACAAGGACCTACAAGAACTAAATAGCAAACAAACAATGATGAACAACACAGTAAATGAAATTAAAAATTCTCTAGAAAGAATCAACAGCAGAATAACTGAGGCATAAGAAAGGATTAGTGACCTGGAAGATAAAATAGTGGAAATAACTACCACAGAACAGAATAAGGAAAAAAGAATGAAAAGAATTGAGGACAGTCTCAGAGACATCTGGGGCAACATTAAATGCACCAACATTCTAATTATAGGGGTCCGGGAACAAAAAGTGAAAAAGAAAGGGACTGAGAAAATATTTGAAGAGATTATAGTTGAAAACTTCCCTAATATGGGAAAGGATATAGTCAATCAAGTGCAGGAAGGACAGAGAGTCCCATACAGGATAAATCCAAGGAGAAACACACCAAGACACATATTCATCAAACTATCAAAAATTAAATACAAAGAAAAAATATTAAAAGCAGCAAGGGAAAAACAACAAATAACATACAAGGGAATCCCCATAAGGTTAACAGCTGATCTTTCAGCAGAAACTCTGCAAGCCAAAAGGGAGTGGCAGGACATATTTAAAATGATGAAAGGGAAAAACTTACAACCAGGATTACTCTACGCAACAAGGGTCTCATTCAGATTTGACAGAAAAATTAAAACCTTTACAGACAAGCAAAACCTAAGAGAACTCAGCACCAGCAAACCAGCTTTACAACAAATGCTAAAGGAACTTCTCTAGGCAGGAAACACAAGAGAAGGAAAAGACCTACAATAACAAACCAAGAACAATTGAGAAAACGGTAGTAGGAACATACATATCGATAATTACCTTAAATGTAAATAGATTAAATGCTCCAACCAAAAGACATAGACTGAACGAATGGATACAAAAACAAGACCCATAGATATGCTGTCTACAGCAGACCCACTTCAGAAGTAGGGACACATACAACTGAAAGTGAGGGGTGGAAAAAGATATTCCATACAGATGGAAATCAAAAGAAAGCTGCAGTAGCAATTCTTATATCAGACAAAATAGACTTTAAAATAAAGACTGTTACAAGAGACAAAGAAGGACACTACATAATGATCAAGGGATCAATCCAAGAGGAAGATATAAAAATTGTAAATATATATGCACCCAACAAAGGAGCACCTCAATACATAAAGCAAATGCTAACAGCCATAAAAGGGGAAATTGACAGTAGCACAATCATAGAAGGGGACTTTAACACCCCATTTTCACCATTGGATAGATCACCCAAAATGAAAATAAATAAGAAACACAAGCTTTAAATGATACATTAAACAAGATGGACTTAATTGATATTTATAGGACATTCCAACCAAAAACAACAGAATACACATTCTTCTCAAGTGCTCATGGAACATTCTCCAGGATAGATCATATCTTGGGTCACAAATCAAGCCTTGGTAAATATAAGAAAATTGAAATTGTATCAAGTATCTTCTCTGACCACAACACTATGAGACTAGATATCAATTACAGGAAAAAAATCTGTAAAAAATACAAACACATGGAGGTTAAACAATACATTACTAAATAACCAAGAGATCACTGAAGAAATCAAAGAGGGAATCAAAAAATACCTAGAAACAAATAACAATGAAAACACAATGACCCCAAACCTATGGGATGCAACAAAAGCAGTTCTAAGAGGGAAGTTTATAGCAATACATTCATACCTCAAGAAACAAGAAACACCTCAAATAAATAAGCTAACCCTATACCTAAAGCAATTAAAGAAAGAAGAAGAAGAACAACAAAAAAACCCAATTAGCAGAAGGAAAGAAATCATAAAGATTAGATCCGAAATAAATGATAAAGAAATGAAGGAAATGATAGATCAATAAAATTAAAAGCTGGTTCTTTGAGAAGATAAATAAAATTGATAAACCATTAGCCAGACTCATCAAGAAAAAAAGGGAGAAGACTCAAATCAATAGAATTGGAAATGAAAAAGGAGAAATAACAGCTGTCATAGCAGAAATACAATACAAAATATCACTGATGAACATAGATGCAAAATCCTCAACAAAATACTAGCAAACAGAATCCAACAGCACATTAAAGGGATCATACACCATGATCAAGTGGAGTTTATCCCACGAATGCAAGGATTCTTCAATATATGCAAATCAATCAGTGTGATAAACAATATTAACCAATTGAAGGATAAAAACTATATGATCATCTCAGTAGATGCAGAAAAAGTTTTGACAAAAATCCAACACCCATTTATGATAAAAACCCTCCAGATTGTAGGCATAGAGGGAACCTACCTCAACATAATAAAGGCCACATATGACAAACCCACAGCCAACATTGTTCTTAATGGTGAAAAAGTGAAACAATTTACCCTAAGTTCAGGAACAAGACAAGGTTGCCCACTCTCACCACTATTATTCAACATAGTTTTGGAAGTTGTAGCTATGGCAATCAGAGGAGAAAAAGAAATAAAGTAATGCAAATTGGCAGAGAAGAAGTAAACTGTCACTTTTTACAGATGACATGATACTATTCATAGAGAATCCTAAAGATGCTACCAGAAAACTACTAGGACTAATCAAGGAATTTGGTAAAGTAGCAGGATACAAAATTAATGCATAGAAATCCCTTGGATTCCTATACACTAACAACAAAAAATCAGAAAAGAAATAAGGAAACACTGCCATTTACCATTGCAACATAAAGAATAAAATACCTAGGAATAAACCTACCTAAGTAGACAAAAGACCTGTATGCAGAAAACTATAAGACACTGATGAAAGAAATTAAAGACGATACAAACAGTTGAAGAGATATACCAGGTTCTTGGATTGGAGGAATCAACATTGTGAAAATGACTATACTACTGAAAGCAATCTACAGATTCAATGAAATCCTTGTCAAACTACCAATGGCATTTTTCACAGAACTAGAACAAAAAAATTCACAATTTGTATGGAAACACAAAACACCCCAAATAGCCAAAGCAATCTTGAGAAAGAAAACTGAGCTGGAAGAGTCAAGCTCCATGACTTCAGAATATACTACAAAGCTACAGTAATCAGGACAGTACTGGCACAAAAACAGAAATATAGATTAATGGAACAGGATAGATAGTCCAGAGATAAACCCACGCACATATGGTCACCTTATTTTTAATAAAAGAGGCAAGAATATACAGTGGATAAAAGACATCCTCTTCAACAAGTGGTGCTGGGAAAACTGGACGTCTACATGTAAAAGAATGAAATTAGAACACTTCTTAACACCATACCCAAAAATAAACTCAAAATGGATTAAAGACCTCAGTGTAAGGTCAGACATTATAACACTCTTATAGGAAAACATAGGCAGAACACTCTATGACATAAATCACAGCAAGATCCTTTTTGACCCACCTCCTAGAGAAATGGAAATAAAAACAAAAATAAACAAATGGGACCTAATGAAACTTAAAAGCTCTTGTACAGCAAAGAAAACCATAAATAAGACGAAAAGATAGTCCACAGAATGGGAGAAAATATTTGCAAATGAAGCAACTGACAAAGGTTTAATCTCCAAAATATACAAGCAGCTCATGCAGCTCAATATTAAAAGAACAAAAAACCCAATCTAAAATGGGCAGAAGACCTAAATAGACGTTTCTCCAAAGAAGACGTACAGATTGCCAACAAACACATGAAAGGATGCTCAACATCACTAATCATTAGAGAAATGCAAATCAAAACTCCAATGAAGTATCACCTCACACTAGTCAGAATGGCCATCATCAAAATATCTGCAAACAATAAATGCTGGTGAGGGTGTGGAGAAAAGACAACCCTCTTGCATTGTTGGTGGGAATATAACTTGATATAGCCACTATGGAGAACAGTATGGAGGTTTTCTAAAAAACTAAAAATAGAACTACCATGTGACCCACCAATCCCACTACTGGGCATATACTCTGAGAAAACCATAATTCAAAAAGTGACATGTACCATAATGTTCATTGCAGCTCTATTTACAATAGCCAGGACATGGAAGCAACCTAAGTGTCCATTGACAGACACTATGGGTAAAGAATCTAAAAAAGAGTGGATATATGCAAATGTATAATCAATTCACTTTGCTGTACATCTGAAACCAACACAACATCTTAAATCAACGATACTCCAATAAAACATTTAAAAGAAAATTATAGTATTATTTTTTAGCTCTATTAAAATTTTTCCTATAACAATTTGTCCAGTTAATTCTACTCTATTTACATATTTCCTCAGACAATTCCACTCTGTTATCATTGTATAATAGTTAGTTTAATTTTTCAATATTGAAGTCATCTTTAAAACATTATATGAAACTGTTTTACCATATAGTATTTATTTTTAATAACAACATTCATGATTTTTATCACCTTTATTGAGGTACAACTGTCAAATAAAATTGTATATATTTAAAGTACAAAATATGAGGAATGGATATATATATACATTGTTAAATGATTGCCACAATCATGGTAATTAATACATCTGTCACCTCACATATTTATGTGTGTGTGTGTTGAAAACTTTTGAGGTCCACTCTTAGCCAATTTCAAGCATAGAATACAGTATTACTAACTATAGTCACCATGCTGTGTATTTGATCCCCACAACTTATTCATCTTATAATTGAAGGCTTGTACCCACCATTCTACTCTCTATTTCTAAGAGTTCTTTTTATATATTCTATATTTCACATGTAAATACAATCATTCAGTAATTTTTTGTGTGTCTGGCTTATTTCCCTTAGTATAACATCCTCTATGGTCATTTTGTCACAAATGGCAGGATGTCCTCCTTTCTCATGGCTGAATAATATTCTATTTGTGTGTGTGTGTGTGTGTGTGTGTGTGTGTGTGTTTGTGTATCATATCTTCTTTATCCTGGACAATTAGGTTGTTTCCATATCTTGGCTTTTGTGAACAATGCTGCAGTGGACTTGGGAGTGCAGATATCTCTTTGAGACACTGATTTTTTTCCTACAGATATATATTCAGAAGTGGGATTGCTGGATCATCTGGTAGTTCTATTTTTAATTTTTTAAGGAACCTCCATCATGTTTTCCATAGTGGCACTACCAACTAACTTCCCAATAATGAACAAGAGTTTCCTTTTCTCTACATCATTAAGAACACTTGTTATTCCTTGCCTTATTTTTAAAATAAAAGCCATCCTAAGAGTGTGAGATGATAAATCTCATTGTTTTGACTTGCATTTCCTTGATAATTAGTGATGTTGAGCATCTTTTTGTGTACCTGTTGGCCATTGTATGCCTTCTATTGAGACATACCAAAAAGTGTATTAAAATTTTTAATATTAATTAAAAATTAAAAAAATATATTTATAAATTAAAATGTGTATGAGACAGGCTGGTATGTGGGACCTGGGACCCTTTGCTGCAGTGCTTGCAACTGGACAAATGTCTCCTCAAACAAGAAAATATCAAGAAAGTATATGGGATTGAAAATAGCTGCGGGCATGTGCAGTTGGGGTGAATTATGGACAACAAGATACAAAAAGACCAAAAATCCAACTGTCATTTCTGAAGAGACAGGAGCAAAATCAGGGTGTTGGGAGCAAAAGCAGGGTACTGCGCATGAACCCTGCACACAGCACCATCAAGGGGATAGGCAAACCAGCTAAGCCACACATCTGGCCTGACCCATGGACCCGCCCCTACCCTTTCCCTATATAAGGAACCAGCTCCCTCCAACCCCCACCTTGGGGAGTGAGCAAGGGAACGTGTTACTTGTTTTCATACCCTCCTGCTGCAGCAGGAACCCCAGTAAATCTTTGCCTGAATTTCTTGTCTGGCCTCTTATTACTTTCTGTTGATTAAGGAAGGCCAAGAACCTTGGTCAATAACAGACTTTGTGGCACCCAACGTGGGGCATTTGTCTCCTTCATGGGAGAGGATCTGGGTACATCTGGGACCACTGAATGAGGCTTCCCTGTGGGTGACAAACGGCCACCTGAACCTCTTGTTTCAGCATCACCACGTTTAGTAAGTCTGCCTTCCTGGTGCCTGAGGGCCTCGGTACCCTCTCTCAAGCAAGATTTCCCCTCCCCTTTGTCCCTTTCCCTCTCCTACTATCTGTTTCCTTCTCCTTTCTCTGTCCTCTCCTACTTCCCTGTCCTATCCTTCCGAGAGAGTGGATGTCAGGCAGCTACAGCATCTCTCCTCTCAGCTTGTGAGAACTGCTCCCTCTGGCTGGCAATGGCTCACCTTGATGAGTGACAAGCAGAGGTGGGAGAGGCTTGCCTCACACCATGCAGATCTTAGTCCAGTGGGCTCTCCCTGATGGGAGATTTATGAGAATGATACATGTTTATCCGCATATTGTGTAGTGGCTGGAAGTCTGAGAGTCCCAGTATTCTCACCTTGATTTTTCTCCTGTCTCTTTCTTTTTTTCAGTCTTTTTTGTCCCTCCTCCCTTTACCTCTCCCTTGATCTTTAGGCTTGTACTCCCATACATCCCCTTTATCCTGAAAACTTCTTGTTTGTGCCTTTAAGTTTCTGTCATTGGTACATGTTGAGTAAAATGATCTTTGTCTTATGTAGTTTTGTCTGTCTAACTGCTCCTGCAAGTCTCTGCCAAAATTGTGGGCACGGTGGAACACTTAAGCATTAAGTGTTGAAATAAAAACACAGTCCACATTGCCTGAGACTCCAGCCTTGGGCTACTTAGTGGAATTTTAAAGAGAAAAAAGAGAGAGAGAGAGAGAGAGAGAGAGAGGGAGGAGCTTTCATTTCTCTCCACTGCCTTTGCAATGTAACTATTCTGCCTGGGCTCTCAGGAAATATTTGATCCATCTGTAGTCCCCCAGACAAAGGGGGAAAGAAAGAGACCTTATTAAACTCAGGCAGGAAAACTATGAGATCTTTGGTTCTGTCTGTCTTTATGTAAAAATTAGCTTGAAAATGAGCTGTATTTAACTGGCTTAAAGGAAATTGGCCACTTATATACATTCTCAGAAATACAAAAGAAACTTATCAGAATACATTTCAGGTTCATGTGATCTGGGAAATACTCAATATTGAATTTATATCTGGTATTAAATCTAGCTTAAACTTGTGGGTTAATTAATACAGACCTGTCTTTATAGTCATCAACATCAAGTATAATACTTTTATTGTACCAAGGGTTACTGAAAGTCAATAAGTGCACATTGTTTCTGTTATGAAGTTTGTCAACAAGGAAAATAACCAGATATGATTAAACTTTTAAGTAAATGTAACTGAGATAAGAGATTTTTGGTAAACTCTATGGGAATAATGCTGTTTTGGAAATGTCCATCTAAAATAGCTTCTTCAGATTTTGGTAACTTGAAGCTGTATTAAGTTAAATGATACAAGTTTGTTGAATAGCTAGGTCATTCCCAAATAAGATACCGAGACATCAATTACTAACCAGAAAAACTAAAGAGATATAGAACTATTAAAGTATATGTTTGGTGACACCCTGAGATGTTTTCTACCAATAAGACAGTTCATGGTTGCTTAAGGAAATTAGGATGTGTGTTTTCAGTAAAGAAGGCATAAGGAATGGAATTGCATTTATTAAGGGAAAAGAAAGTAGGTTTCTCATAGAGCTGATTGTTTCTGGATGGAAAAAATAAGGGACAAACGAATATGGATACAGAAAGTGATGGAGGGTTTGTGCATGGTTGGGATTGGTTAGGTTTAGATTGAATTTAATTCAGTAAAATTAATTCTGTTGTTAAAAGTAAGCAGGTGCAGGACTAAATTTGGTTCTCTCTCTTAAGAGAACAAAGTTTTCTTGAAATGCTGCTTTTGATAGCAGATTGTGTGAATTTCCTTCCTTTAAAGGATCTTTTTTGGCAGTCCTGCCTCTGGGACAAGTCTGAGGCAGTTCAGGCTGTACTGAGGCTTTGGTTTTGCTATGACTGGTATCATACAGGTGACCCATTCAACCTGCCTTCCCTACTTGAATTCTCGATAACTTTAAAGAGCCAGGAGAGAACAGAGTGGTGCTATAGGAGGAGAGACCACAGGAGATATGCCAGCCAGGAAAAAAAAAAGAATTTAAAAAGATCTTTTAAAAAGACAATCAGGCCTAAGGATTTAATCAAACATGCCTGCGTAATGAAGCCACCATTACAATCCAAAAGGAGGGGTTTCAGAGAGCTCCCAGGTTGGTGAAGCATAATGACTCTATGTGCCACTGTGCTGGACTCCAAACTCCAAGAGGACTGAAGTTACTTTGTTCTCGACCTCACCCTATGAATCTCTTCATCTGGCTCTTGGTTCCAGTGGTATAATATCCTTGGTAATAAACCACTCATCTGCCATGTGTCTGAAAGGGTCTTGGTGCTCCGGCCTGGGGTCAGGCCAGGGACAGAGCCTCTGAGGTGGGAGAGCCGAGGTCAGGACATTGGACCACCAGAGACCTCCCGGGACCATGTAATATCAATCAGCGAGAGCCCTCCCAGATATCTGCGTCTCAATGCTAAGACTCAGCTCCACCAAACGGCCAGTAAATTCCAGGGCTGGATGGCCCATGCCAAACAACTAGAAGACAGGCACACAACCCCACCCATTAGCAGAAAGGCTGCCTAAAATAATACTAAGTTCACAGACACCCAAAAACACACCACCGGATGCAGCCCTGCCCACCATAAGGACAAGATCCAGCCCCAACACGAAGAAAACAAGCACCAGTCCCCTCGACCTGGAAGCCTACACAACCCACTGAACCAAACTTACCCACTGGGGGCAGACACCAAAAACAATGGGAACTACGAACCGGCAGCCTGTGAAAAGGAGATCCCAAACACAGTAAGTTAAGCAAAATGGGAAGAAAGAGAGATATGCAGCGGATGAAGGAGCAAGGTAAAAACACACCAGACCAAATAAATGAAGAGGAGATAGGCAGTCTACCTGAAAAAGATTTCAAACTAATGCTGGGAAAGATGATCCAAAATCTTGGAAATAGAATGGAGAAAATACAAGAAACGTTTAACAAGGACATAGAAGAAATAAAGAGCAAGCAAACAATGATGAACAACACAATAAAGGAAATTAAAAATTCTCTAGAAAGAATCAATAGAAGAATAACTGATGCAGAAGAACAGATAAGTGACCAGGAAGAAAAAATAGTGTAAATAACTACCACAGAGAGGAATAAAGAAAAAAAAAAAAAAGAAAAGCATTGAGGACAGTCACAGAGACCTCTGGGACAACATTAAATACCCCAACATTCGAATTATAGGGGTCCCAGAAGAAGAAGAGAAAAAGAAAGGGACTGAGAAAATATTTGAAGAGATTATAGTTGAAAATTTCCCTAATATGGGAAAGGATGTAACCAATCAAGTCCAGGAAGCACAGAGAGACCCATACAGCATAAATCCAAGGAGAAACACAACAAAACACATATTAATCAAACTATCAAAAGTTAAATACAAAGAAAAAATATTAATGCAGCAAGGGAAAAACAACAAATAACATGCAAGGGAATCCCCATAAGGTTAACAGCTGATCTTTCAGCAGAAACTCTGCAAGTCAGAAGGGAGTGGCAAGACATATTTAAAATGATGGAATGGGAAAACTTACAACCAAGATTACTCTACCCAGCAAGGATCTCATTAAGATTCAAAAGAGAAATTAAAACCTTTACAGACAAGCAAAAGCTAAGAGAATTCAGCACCAGCAAACCAGCTCTACAACAAATGCTAAAGGAACTTCTCTAGGCAATAAACAAAGACAAGGAAAAGGCCTACAATAACAAACCCAGAACAATTAAGAAAATGGTAAACAGAACATACATATTGATAATTACCTTAAATGTAAATGTATTAAATGCTCCCACCAAAATACATAGACTGGATGAATGGATACAAAAACAAGACCCATATATATGCTGTCTACAAGAGACCCAATTCAGACTTAAGGACACATACAGACTGAAAGTGAGGGGATGGAAAAAGATATTCCATGCAAATGGAAATCAAAAGAAAGATGCAGTAGCAATTCTCATATCAGACAAAATAGACTTTAAAATAAAGACTATTACAAGAGACAAAGAAGGACACTACATAATGATCAAGGGATCAATCCAAGAAGAAGATATAACAATGGTAAATATTTATGCACCCAACATAGGAGCACCTCAATACATAAGGCAAATGCTAACAGCCATAGAAGGGGAAATCAACAGTAACACAATATGGTAGGGGACTTTAACACCCCACTTTCACCAATGGACAGATCATCCAAAATCAAAATAAATAAGGAAACACAAGCTTTAAATGACACATTAAACAAGATGGACTTAATTGATACTTTTAGGACATTCCATCCAAAAACAACAGAATACACATTTTCTCAAGTGCTCATGGAACATTCTCCAGGATAGATCATATCTTGGGTCACAAATCAAGCCTTGGTAAATTTAAGAAAATTGAAATCGTATCAAGTATCTTTTCTGACCACAACGCTATGAGACTAGATATCAATTACAGGAAAAAAACTGTAAAAAATACAAACACATGGAGGTGAAATGATATCCTACTAAATAATCAAGAGAACACTGAAGAAATCAAACAGGAAATCAAAAAATACCTAGAAACAAATGACAATGGAGACACGACAACCCAAAACCTATGGGATGGAGCAAAAGCAGTTCTAAGAGGGAAGTTTATAACAATGCAATCGTACCTCAAGAAACAAGAAACATCTGAAATGAACAACCTAACCTCACACATAGAGCAATTAGAGAAAGAAGAACAAAAAAACCCCAAAGTTAGCAGAAGGAAAGAAATAATTATGATCAGATCAGAAGTAAGTGAAAAAGCAATGAAAGAAGCGATAGCAAAGATCAATAAAACTAAAAGCTGGTTCTTTGAGAAGACAAACAAAATTGATAAACCATTAGCCAGACTCATCAAGAAAAAAAGGGAGAAGACTCAAATCAATAGAATTAGAAACGAAAAAGGAGAAGTAACAACTGACAGTGCAGAAATACAAAGGGTCATGAGAGATTGCTACAAGCAACTATATGCCAATAAAATGGACAACCTGGAAGAAATGGACAAATTCTTACAAAAGCACCACCTTCCGAGACTGAACCAGGAAGAAATAGGAAATATACACAGACCAATCACAAGCACTGAAATTCAGAATGTGATTAAATATCTTCCAACAAACAAAAGCCCAGGAGCAGATGGATTCACAGGCGAATTCTATCTAACATTTAGAGAAGAGCTAACACCTATCCTTCTCAAACTCTTCCAAAATATAGCATAGGGAGGAACACTCCCAAACTCTCTCTATGAGGCCACCATCACCCTGATATCAAGACCAGAACAAGATTTCACAAAAAAAGAAAACTACAGGCCAATATCACTGATAAACATAGATGCAAAGTTCCTCAACAAAATACTAGCAAACAGAATTCAGCAGCTTATTAAAAGGATCATACACCTTGATCAAGTGGGGTTTATCTCAGGAATGCAAGGATTCTTCAATATATGCAAATAAATCAATTTGATACACCATATTAACAAACTGAAAGATATAAACTATACAATCATCTCAATCGATGCAGAAAAAGCTTTCAAAAAAATTCAACGCCATTTTATGATTAAAACTCTCCAGAAACTATGCATAGAGGAAACTTACCTCAACATAATAAAGGTCATATATGACAAAGCCACAGCCAACATCATTCTCAATGGTGGAAAACTGAAACCATTTACTCTAAAATCAAGAACAAGACAAGACTGCCCACTCTCACCACTATTATTCAACATAGTTTTGTAAGTTTTAGCCACAGCAATCAGAGAAGAAAAAGTAATAAAAGGAATCCAAATCGGAAGAGAAGAAGTAAAGTTGTCACTGTTTGTAGATGACATGATACTATACATAGAGAATCCTAAAGATGCTACCAGAAAACTACTAGAGCTAATCAATGACTTTGGTAAAGTAGCAGGATACAAAATTAATGCACAGAAATCTCTTGCATTTCTATACACTAATCATGAAAAATCTGAAAGAGAAATTAAGGAAACACTCCCATTTACCATTGCAGCAAAAAGAATAAAATACCTAGGAATAAACTTACCTAAGGAGACAAAAGACCTGTATGCAGAAAACTATAAGACACTGATGAAAGAAATTAAAGATGATACAAACAGATGGAGAGAAATACCATGTTCTTGGATTGGAATAATGAACATTGTGAAAATGACTATACTACCCAAGGCAATCTACAGATTCAATGCAATCCCTATCAAACTACCAATGGCATTTTTCACAGAACTAGAACAAAAAAATTCACAATTTGTATGGAAGCACAAAAGATCCCAAATAGCCAAAGCAATCTTGAGAAAGAAAAACAGAGCTGGAGGATCCGTCTCCCTGACTTCAGACTATAATACAAAGCTACAGTAATCAAGACAGTATGGTACTGGCACAAAGACAGAAATATAGATCAATGGAACAAGATAGAAAGCCCAGAGATAAACCCACGCACATATGGTCACCTTTTCTTTGATCAAGGAGGCAAGAATATACAGTGGAGAAAAGACAGCCTCTTCAATAAATGGTGCTGGGAGAACTGAACAGCTACATGTAAAAGAATGAAATTAGAACACTTCCTAACATCATACACAAAAATAAACTCAAAATGGATTAAAGACCTAAATGTAAGGCCAGACAGTATAAATCTCTTAGAGGAAAACATAGGCAGAACACTGTATGACATAAATTTTACAGCAAGATCCTTTTTGACCAGCTCCTAGAGAAATGGAAATAAAAACACAAATAAACAAATGGGACCTAATGAAACTTAAAAGCTTTTGCACAGCAAAGGAAACCATAAACAAGATGAAAAGACAACCCTCAAAATGGGAGAAAACATTTGCAAAGGAAGCAACTGACAGAGGATTAATCTCTAAAATATACAAGCAGCTCATGCAGCTCAATATCAAAAAAACAAACAACTCAATCCAAAATGGGCAAAAAGCCTAAATAGACATTTCTCCAAAGAAGACATACAGATTGCCAACAAACACATGAAAGGATGCTCAACATCACTAATCATTAGAGAATACAAATCAAAACTACAATGAGGTATCACCTCAAACTGGTCAGAGTGGCCATCATCAAAAACCTACAAACAATAAATGCTGGAGAGGGTGTGGAGAAAAGGGAACCCTCTTGCACTGTTGGTGGGAATGTAAATTGATACAGCCTCTATGGAGAACAGTATGGAGGTTCCTTCCAAATCTAAAAATAGAACTACCATACAACCCAGCAATCCCACTACTGGGCATATACTCTGGGAAAACCATAATTCAAAAAGAATCATGTACCACAATGTTCATTGCAGCTCTATTTACAATAGTCAGGACATGGAAGCAGCCTAAGTGTCCATCGACAGATGAATGGATAACAGAGATGTGACACATATATGCGATGGAATATTACACAGCCATATAAAGAAACGAAATTGAGTTATTTGTAGTGAGGTGGATGGAGTTAGAGTCAGTTATACAGAGTGAAGTAAGTCAGAAAGAGAAAAACAAATACCATATGCTAACAAATATATATGGAATCTTGGGCTTCCCTGGTGGCACAGTGGTTGAGAATCTACCTGCCAATGCAGGGGACATGGGTTCGAGCCCTGGTCTGGGAAGATCCCACATGCCACGGAGCAACTAGGCCTGTGAGCCACAACTACTGGGCCTGCGCGTCTGGAGCCTATGCTCTGCAACAAGAGAGGCCGCAATAGTGGGAGGCCCACGCACTGCGATGAAGAGTGGGTCCCACTTGCCGCAACTAGAGAAAGCCCTCACACAGAAATGAAGATCCAACACAGCCAAACATAAATAAATCAATAAATAAATTAAAAAAAAAGAAGTAAACAGCTCTTTAAAAAATATATATATATGGAATCTTAAAAAAAAAATGGTTCTGATGAACCTAGTTGCAGGACAGGAATAAAGACATAGGCGTAGAGAATGGACTTTAGGACATGGGGACGGGGAAGTGTAAGCTGGGACTAAATGGGAGAGTAGCATTGACATATATACACTACCAAATGTCAAATATATAGCTAGTGGAAACACTAGCTTCATCACACAGGGAGATCAGCTCGGTGCTTTGTGACCACCTAGAGGGGTGGGATAGGGAGGTTGGAAGGGAGACGTAAGAGGGAGGGGATATGGGGATATATGTATACATATAGCTGATTCACTTTGTTAAACAGCAGAAACTAACACAACATTTTAAAGCAACTATACTCCAAGAAGGTGTTAAAAAGAATGTTCTATTTCCTATTTGCCCTTTGAAATCTTTTATTGTCACTTTGATTAAAGGAATAAGTATGTTTCCACAGCAAACTATGATCCTATCTGACCAAATGTTTTAAAATTTTTTGAAATTTTTGACAAACTTCCCAAATATTAAACTCTAATTAATGTTCTTTTGACCTCCAGCTAACATTGGGGTGCTTCAAATCGCCCCTGGAACATCCCAAAGATAAATCTTAAACTAATTGGGATCATTTGGTATGTTAAGTTACATGGGAAACATTGTCCAAATTCACTGTTGCCTGTGTCATGTGGAATCATCAGGCTCTCTTCAATTTTATCGTAGCCACCAAACATGGATAAGGTGAAGGATTTGGGGTTCTTCTGCTGTCTAGTCTCTCACTCATCTCACCTAATGTCCAAAAATATACTATGAGAATTTCTCCATTTCCTGGCCCTCAAGTCTTGAACCCCAAGCTACCTTCTATAATTCCCAACTCCAATTCTTCTAGGAGTTCCTTTTTGCACCTCTGGGACACCCTTCACCTCAGACGTTGGCAGCCCATACACTACTACAGACTACCTATTGGGCTGGCTAATTCCAAGCAGCCCACATCCTAGGCTTTATAGATGGTCAATCTCAAGGAATACACAACAGCATAGGGAAACTTATTATAGCACATAAACTTTATAGACAACAGATTTCCCTCAAGGAGAGTCCTGGCAGTCGTTCAAACGTTCTCCCCTCTACCCCAGACTTGCATAAGGGACTGGGTCAACCAAGTCCATCTGGTTAGGCAATGGGAGAATAGAGGACACTCAAAACCTGATTAGGTTTGAAGGGAATTCAGAGGACACTTCGACCCCTTCAGGTTAAAGCCCGCTGAATGTTTCCAGGACGCTGGATTCCATTTCTAGGAGAGCTCTCTTGTTTTCAGTTGCAGGTTTCTCAACATGGGAGGATCCTCTTCTAAGCCAGAAGAAACACTCTGGAGTGTATCCTTAAAAATTGGAAATTTTGGAGAGTGGAGAAGATGGCGGAAGAGTAAGACGCGGAGATCACCTTCCTACCCACAGATACATCAGAAATACATCTACACGTGGAACTGCTCCTATAGAACACCCACTGAACGCTGGCAGAAGACGTCAGACCTCCCAAGAGGCAAGAAACTCCCCACATACCTGGGTAGGGTAAAAGAAAAAAGAAGCAACAGAGACAAAAGAATAGGGGCGGGACCTGCACCAGTGGGAGGGAGCTGTGAAGGAGGAAAGGTTTCCACACACTAGGAAGCCCCTTCGCGGGTGGAGACTGTGGGTGGCAGAGGGGGGAAGCTTCGGAGCCACAGAGGAGAGTGCAGCCACAAGGGTGTGGAGGGCAAAGCAGAGAGATTCCTGCACAGAGGATCGGTCCCGAGCAGCACTCACCAGCCCGAGAGGCTTGTCTGATCAGCCACCAGGGCGGGCGGGGGCTGGGAGCTGAGGCTTGGGCTTTGGTCAGATCCCAGGGAGAGGACTGGGGTTGGCGGCGTGAACACAGCCTGAAGGGGTTAGCGCACCACAGCTAGCCGGGAGGGAGTCCGGGAAAAGGTCTGGAGCTGCCGAAGAGGCAGAGAATTTTTCTTGCCTCTTTGTTTCCTGGTGCGCAAGGAGAGGGGATTCAGAGCACCGCCTAAATGAACTCCAGAGACGGGCACGAGCCGCGGCTAACAGCTGATCTTTCAGCAGAAACTCTGCAAGCCAGAAGGGAGTGGCAGAACATATTTAAAGTGATGAAGGAGGAAAACGTACAACCAAGATTACTCTACCCAGCAAGCATCTCATTCAGATTTGAAGGAGAAATTAAAACCTTTACAGACAAGCAAAAGCTGAGAGAGTTCAGCACCACCAAACCAGCTTTACAACAAATGCTAAAGGAACTTCTCTAGGCAAGAAACACAAGAGAAGCAAAACACCTACAATAACAAACCCAAAACATTTAAGAAAATGGGAATAGGCACATACATATCGATTATTGCCTTAAACGTAAATGGATTAAATGCTCCCACCAAAAGACACAGACTGGCTGAATGGATACAAAAACAAGGCCCATATATATGCTGTCTACAAGAGACCCACTTCAGACCTAGGGACACATACAGACTGAAAGTGAGGGGATGGAAGAAGATATTCCATGCAAATGGAAATCAAAAGAAAGCTAGAGTAGCAATTTTCATATCAGACAAAATAGACTTTAAAATAAAGACTATTACAACAGACAAAGAAGGACACCATATAATGATCAAGGGATCGATCCAAGAAGAAGATATAAAAATTATAAATATTTATGCACGCAACATAGGAGTACCTCAATACCTAAGGCAAATACTAACAGCCATAAAAGGGGAAATTGACAGTAACACAATCATAGTAGGGGACTTTAACACCCCACTTTCACCAATGGACAGATCATCCAAAATGAAAATAAATAAGGAAACACAAGCTTTAAATGATACATGAAACAAGATGGACTTAATTGATATTTATAGGACATTCCATCCAAAAACAACAGAATACACATTTTCTCAAGTGCTCATGGAACATTCTCCAGGATAGATCATATCTTGGGTCACAAGTCAAGCCTTGGTAAATTTAAGAAAATTGAAATCGTATCAAGTATCTTTTCTGACCACAATGCTATGAGACTAGATATAAATTACAGGAAAAGATCTGTAAAAAATACAAACACATGGAGGCTACACAATACACTACTTAATAATGAAGTGATCACTGAAGAAATCAAAGGGGAAATAAAAAAATACCTAGAAACAAATGACAATGGAGACAGGATGACCCAAAACCTATGGGAGGCAGCAAAAGCAGTTCTAAGAGGGAAGTTTATAGCAATACAAGCCTACCTCAAGAAACAGGAAACATCTCGAATAAACAACCTAACCTTCCACCTAAAGCAATTAGAGAAAGAAGAACAAAAAACCCCAAAGCTAGCAGAAGGAAAGAAATCATAAAGATCAGATCAGAAATAAATGAAAAAGAAATGAAGGAAATGATAGCAAAGATCAGAAAAACTAAAAGCTGGTTCTTTGAGAAGATAAACAAAATTGATAAACCATTAGCCAGACACATCAAGAAAAAAAGGAAGACTCAAATCAATAGAATTAGAAATGAAAAAGGAGAAGTAACAATGGGCACGGCAGAAATACAAACGATCATGAGAGATTACTACAAGCAACTCTATGCCAATAAAATGGACAACCTGGAAGAAATGGACAGATTCTTAGAAATGCACAACATGCTGAGACTGAACCAGGAAGAAATAGAATATATGAACAGACCAATAACAAGCACTGAAATTGAAACTGTGATTAAAAATCTTCCAACAAACAAAAGCCCAGGACCAGATGGCTTCACAGGTGAATTCTATTAAACATTTAAAGAAGAGCTAACACCTATCCTTCTCAAAATCTTCCAAAATATTGCAGAGAGAGGAACACTCCCAAACTCATTCTACGAGGCCACCATCACCCTGATACCAAAAACAGACAAAGATGTCACAAAGAAAGAAAACTACAGGCCAATATCACTGATGAACATAGATGCAAAAATCCTCAACAAAATACTAGCAAACAGAATCCAACAGCACATTAAAAGGATCAAACACCATGATCAAGTGGGGTTTATTCCAGGAATGCAAGGATTCTTCAATATACACAAATCAATCAACGTGATACACCATACTAACAAACTGAAGGAGAAAAACCATATGATCATCTCAATAGATGCAGAGAAAGCTTTCAACAAAATTCAACACCCATTTATGATAAAAGCCCTGCAGAAAGTAGGCATAGAGGGAACTTTCCTCAACATAATAAAGGCCATATATGACAAACCCACAGCCAACATTGTCCTCAACGGTGAAAAACTGAAACCATTTCCACTAAGATCAGGAACAAGACAAGGTTGCCCACTCTCACCACTATTATTCAACATAGTTTTGGAAGTGTTAGCCACAGCAATCAGAGAAGAAAAAGAAATAAAAGGAATCCAAATCAGAAAAGAAGAAGTAAAGCTGTCACAGTTTGCAGATGACATGATACTATACATAGAGAATCCCAAAAATGCTACGAGAAAACTACTAGAGTTAATCAATGAATTTGGTAAAGTAGCAGGATACAAAATTAATGCACAGAAATCTCTTGCATTTCTATACACTAATGATGAATAATCTGAAAGTGAAATTAAGAAAACACTCCTGTTTACCATTGCAACAAAAAGAATAAAATATCTAGGAATAAACCTACCTAAGGAGACAAAACACCTGTAGGCAGAAAATTATAGGACACTGATGAAAGAAAGTAAAGATGATACAAATAGATGGAGAGATATACCATGTTCTTGGATTGGAAGAATCAACATTGTGAAAATGACTCTACTACCCAAAGCAATCTACAGATTCAATGCAATGCCTGTCAAACTACCACTGGCACTTTTCACAGAACTAGAACAAAAAATTTCACAATTTGTATGGAAACACAAAAGACCCCGAATAGCCAAAACAATCTTGAGATCGAAAAATGGAGCTGGAGGAATCAGGCTCCCTGTCTTCAGACTATGTTACAAAGCTACAGTAATCAAGAGAGTATGGTACTGGCATGAAAACAGAAATATAGATCAATGGAACAGGATAGAAAGCCTAGAGATAAACCCACACACATATGGTCACCTTATCTTTGATAAAGGAGGCAGGCATATACAGTGGAGAAAAGACAGCCTCTTCAATAAGTGGTGCTGGGAAAACTGGACAGGTACATGTAAACGTATGAAATTAGAACACTTCCTAACACCATACACAAAAATAAACTCCAAATGGATTAAAGACCTAAATGTAAGGCCAGACACTATCAAACTCGTAGAGGAAAACATAGGCAGAACACTGTATGACATAAATTACAGCAAGATCCTTTTTGACCAGCTCCTAGAGAAATGGAAATAAAAACACAAATAAACAAATGGGACCTAATGAAACTTAAAAGCTTTTGCACAGCAAAGGAAACCATAAACAAGACCAAAAGACAACCCTCAGAATGGGAGAAAATATTTGCAAATGAAGCAACTGACAAAGGATTAATCTCCAAGATTTACAAGCAGCTCATGCAGCTCAATAACAAAAAAACAAACAACCCAATCCAAAAATGGGCAGAAGACCTAAATAGACAGTTCTCCAAAGAAGATATACAGATTGCCTACAGACACATGAAAGAATGTTCAACATCATTAATCATTAGAGAAATGCAAATCAAAACTACAATGAGATATCATCTCAAACTGGTCAGAATGGCCATCATCAAAAAATCTAGAAACAATAAATGCTGGAGAGGGTGTGGAGAAAAGGGAACACTCTTGCACTGTTGGTGGGAATGTAAATTGATACAGCCACTATGGAGAACAGTATGGAGGTTCCTTAAAAAACTAAAAATAGAACCATCATACGACCCAGCAATCCCACTACTGGGCATATACCCTGAGAAGACCATAATTCAAAAAGAGTCATATACCAAAATGTTCATTGCAGCTCTATTTACAATAGCCAGGACATGGAAGCAACCTAAATGTCCATCATCAGATGAATGGATAAAGAATATGTGGCACATATATACAATGGAATATTACTCAGCCATAAAAAGAAACAAAATGGAGTTATTTGTAGTGAGGTGGATGGAGTTAGAGTCAGTCATACAGAGTGAAGTAAGTCAGAAAGAGAAAAACAAATACAGTATGCTAACACATATATATGGAATCTAAGGGGAAAAAAAATGTCATGAAGGACCTAGTGGCAAGACGGGAATAAAGACACAGACCTACTAGAGAATGGACTTGAGTATATGAGGAGGAGGAAGGGTAAGATATGACAAAGTGAGAGAGTGGCATGGACATATATACACTACCAAACGTAAAATAGATAGCTAGTGGGAAGCAACCGCATAGCACAGGGAGATCAGCTCTGTGCTTTGTGACCACCTAGATGGGTGGGATAGGGAGGGTCAGAGGGAGGGAGATGCAAGAGGGAAGAGATATGGGAACATATGTATATGTATACCTGATTCACTTTATTATAAAGCAGAAACTAACACAACATTGTAAAGCAATTATGTTCCAATAAAGATGTTTAAAAAAATTGGAAATTTTAAAAAATAGATGGGATGAAAAAGGAAAAACTTAAATTTTACTGAAACACTGCTTGGCCTTTATATAAGTTGGGGGCATGGAAAGCATGGCCTGAAAATGGGTCCCTAAATTATAATATCATCCTGCAATTGGATCTTTACTGTAACAAGATGAGAAAATGGACTGAGGTTCCCTATGTTCAAGCCTTCATAGTCCTTTACCAAAATCCTGCCCTATGCAGCTTTTGTAATCAAAAGCCTAGGGAATCAGAAAACAATCCCTTTTAAACTTTCCATCTCTCACGGGGGAAACCATGCCTCCCCTGTCTCTGTGGAGTCACCTAGTTTTCCAGGTTCCTCTAACAGATCCCAAACTCCACCTCCCTATGTCCCTTTATATCCTCCATTGCCCCAGGAGAGAGAGACTAGTCCCTCTGGGGTAACTTGTAGTGGAACTTCTTATCACCCAGGATCAGGGAAATTATGCCCTCTTAGGGAAGTAGCAAATGGTGAAGGGGCAATCAGAGTACATGTGCCCTTCTCTTTAACCAATTTAGCCCAATGCAAACAGACACTGGGTTGATCTTCTGAAGTTTGGTGAAGGATTTCAGGCCCTAGCTCTGTCCTTTGATTTAACTTGGAAGGATGTCCAAATAGTCCTATTTACCTGCTCTAGTCATGAGGAAAAACAGAGAATTTGAGCAGCAGCTCAGGAGCATGGCAAACAGCTTGCCAGGGACCAACACCAACATTTTGTTATGGGTGGAAATGCAGTCCCAAATCAGGAACTCTACTGGGGTTATAATTCCCTGGAGGAAACAGAAGCCAGGAACCATATGATCCAATATGTATTAGAAGGGATGAGAAAGTGTATCAAATAGCCAGTTAACTATGAAAAGGGTAAAGGAGTGACCCAGAAGAAAAAGAGCCTCTTTTAGAGATGGCTTGTGGAGGCTTTTAGAAAATTTACTAACACTGATACCTCCATCCCTGAGGGTCATTCACTGCTGGGAAAACATTTTATCAGCCAGTTTGCCCCTGATATTAGGTGGAAACTGGAAACTCCAAAAGTTACAATTAGGCCCTCAAACCCCTATGCCCCAACTCATAGAGGTGACCTTTTGGGTATTTAATAATAGAGATCAAGCTGAGGAGGAAGAGAGAATCCAATGTGAAAACAGGCAGGCCAGGGCTCATGCTAAACTGATAGCCATTGCTGTCAGCCATGCCTTGCAACCTCAGGACAACCCAAGGGGGCCAAGAAGTTTTAACCATCTGTCTAGAGGTGAAACCAGTAAGGGGGAATGCTTCAAATGCAAGCCAACCAGCCACTGGGTTCGTTAATGCCAGAAAGAGCCTCCCTGGTCCATGCCCAACCACATCCCCTTGTGGTCAATCCTTATATTAGTCCAGGTTCCTGGAGATGCCAAATGGTTTACTGTGCTTGACCTCAAGGATGCCTTCTTTTGCATCCCAGTACATCCCTCATCTCAATATCTGTTTGCCTTCAAGTGGACTAACCCCCACTTGGGCCAAATGCAACAATATACCTGGAGAGTATTGCCTCAGGGGTTTCAGGACAGCCCACACTTTTTCGCCCAGACCCTAGGAAAAGAACTAAGGGAAATACACCTAAAAGAAGGGGTTATTCTACATTATGTACATGATGTATCAATATGTAGCCCCACTATGGAGGACTCAGATCAAAATACCATTAAAGTCCTTAATTTCCTTGGGGCCCAGGGCTACAGTGTCTCCCAAAAATGCACAAATCTCAAAACAACAACTTAAATATCTGGGATATATTATAAACCCTGGAAGTAGAAGACATTTATCTCCAGATAAAAAACAAGCTATATTGGGCCTAAGCACCCTAAAGACAAAGAAACATCTTTGTACCTTCTTAGGCATGGCAGGATTTTGCAGAATTTGGATTCCAGGATTTGAACTAATGGCTAAATCCCTATACGAAGCCACTAAAGGCCCAGATGCAGAACAATCACTTTGGACTGGGGGACAAGAAAAGGCATTTAATACTATCAAACAGGCCCTCACCAGAGCTCCTGCTCTGGGTCTCCCCAGTTAAAAAATGCCATTCATCTTGTATGTAGCTGAAAAGCAGGGGACAGCTCTGGGGGGTCCTTATACAGAAGCTAGGAGAAGTTCTTCCACCTTTAGGCTATTTTTCCAAACAACTAGATTCTGTGGCCTGAGGTTGGCCTGGCTGCCTCCCAGTGGCAGCTACCACCACTTTATTAGTAGAAGAAGCTAACAAGCTTATCCTTGGACAGTCACTGGAATTCCAGACCCCTCATCAAGTACAAGGGATTCTGGAGATTAAAGGCTACCACTGACTAACTGGAGGCTGTCTTACTAAATACCAGGCTTTTCTCCTTGACTCCCCAGAGGTAACTCTGAAAACTTGCCACAGCCTTAACCTGGCTACACTGATGCCCACTGAAAGTCCCAAACTAACACATTCCTGCCGTGAAACCCTTGACCGGGTTTATGCCTGTAGGCCTGATCTAACAGACCAGGCCATAGAAAACCCTGAAGAGGAATGGTTTACTGATGGCAGTGGTTTACAACTAACTACCAATCCTCGCTATTCAATATGAGTGGGGAAATTGAAAACTGTTTATCTAGTTTGTTCTCTTGCACCCCACAAGGAATAAAAAGCTTTCTGGCAGGAGGTTTTGCCCTTCATTTCTTATAACCCTTCTCTTTTCAGTTATACTGATTTATGCTATATTTTGTCTAGTACTCCATTGTCTTCCCCACTGTTGTAAATCTGTGACTAAGACTTTTCGGTCCAAGAAGGAGACCTAGGACAAACAGGTCCAGACCTTCCATTTTAAAAATAGAGAAACATGTTAAACTTTAACCCTGAGATTAACAAAAATATACACTCAAGCAGAATGGCTTCACAATTTTGACAAGGGCGATATTGCCTCTACTGTATGGTTAACAATTAAGGAAGCTCTCCCAAGGTTAACCTGGTTCCTTCCCTTTCTAGGTCTTTTAATGGCTATTGTTGTTCTCCATTTTGGCCCTTGTTTGTTTAACCTTTTGGTTAAGTTTGTGTCTTCTAGGCTCTATCAGTTTCAAGTAAGGCTCATGATGGCCCAAGGAATTCATCCCATTCCAGTGGAAGATGGCTCAGGTCCCTATAGGTCCTTGGAACAGTCAGCAAGGGACTTCTACACCTCTAGGGTAGGCTAAGGTCTGTGGCCCCCATCCAACAGGAAGAAGTTTCAGAAGCGACCTTCTGCCCCTTACCCCTAAAGAATAAGGGGTGTAGAATCTCTCAATGGGGAATGAGACAGGCTAGGATCTGGAACGTGGGACCCTTTGCTGCAGTGCTTGCAACTGGACAAATGTCTCCTCAAGCAACAAAATACAAAGAAATTATATGGGACTAAAAATAGCTGAGGACATGTGCGGTTGGGGCTAATTATGGACAACAAGATACAAAAAGACCAAAAACCCAACTGCCACTTCTGAAGAGCCGGGAGCAACATCAGGGTACTGCACATGCACCCTGCACACAGCACCATCAAGGGGTGGGTGAACTAGCTAAGCCACCCCTCCGGCCCAAACCCTGGACCCATCCCTACCCTCACTCCATATAGGGAACCAGTTTGCCTGCACTTTGGTGAGCGAGCAAGGGAACCTGTAACTTGTTTTCACTCCCTCCTGCTGCAGCAGGAGCCCCAATAAAGCCTTGCCTGAATTTATTGTCTGTCCTCTTATCAAGTTCTATTGATTAAGGAAGGTCAAGAACCTTGGTCGGTAACAAGTATATTAAAAAGTTCCTCTAATCAACTCCAGTTCCCAGATAGGACTACTGTTAATCAAGCCACTTACTGTTGATAACATTTTAGGAATAGCACCAACTTGATTCTTACCAGCTGTACTAGTTTACTCAGACTGCTATAAAAAAGTAGCAAAAGCAGATGGCTTGAAACAACAGGAATGTATTGTCCTATAGTTCTGAAGGCTAGAAGTCTGAAATCTAGGTGTCAGCCAGGGCTATTCTCCCGCTGAGGGCACTAGGGCTCTTAGTTTTATCATTTTCTTTCTTCTGCTTACTTGAGATTTTATTTGCTCTTTTGTTTCTAGTTTCTTAAGGTGGAAGCTGAGACTATTGGTATAAGAACTCCTTTTCTAATATAGAGATTTTATGTGATAATTTTTTTCTCTGAGGATTGCTCTAGAGTATCCCACAAATTTTACATTGTGTTTTTGGGTTTTTTTCGATTCAAAGTACTTTCTAATTTCTTCTTTGAGTTCTTTCACTCATGAGTCATTTAGAATTTGACTTTTTAAAAACTTTTTATGGGACTTCCCTGGTGGCACAGTGGTTAAGAATCCGCCTGCCAATGCAGGGGACATGAGTTCGATCCCTGGGCTGGGAAGATCCCACATGCCACGGAGCAACTAAGCCCATGTGCCACAACTACTGAGCCTGCACTCTAGAGCCCATGAGTCACAACTTCTGAGCCCATGTGCCACAACTACTGAAGCCTGCGACCTTAGAGCCCATGCTCCACAACAAAGAGAAGCCACCACAATGAGAAGCCTGTGCACTGCAATGAAGAGTAGCCCCTGCTCGCCACAGCTAGAGAAAGCCCACGCGCAGCAACGAAGACCCAACGCAGCCAAAAAATAAATAAAGTCATTTATAAAAATAAAGACTTTTTATTTTGATTTAATTTTAGACTCACTTAGAAGTTGCAAAAATAATATAGAGTTCCTGTGTACCCTTCTGCCAGCTTCATAGAATTTTATAAAAACCAGGAAAGTGCTGTTGTTACAATACCGTTAACCATAGACCTTATTTGGATTTTACCAGTTTTACAATCACTCTTTTTGTATCTACAAAATTTACTACATGTACAGATTTATTTGACCACCACTAAAATCAGGGCACAGAACTGCTCCATCATATCAAAGAAACTCCTTGTGCTGCCCCTTCATAGTCACTACCTCACCTTAACTCCTTCCAAACGTCTTTTGTTCTTGAACATGTTATATTTCTTCATCTATGCATTTGTTCTGGCTCTTTTAAATGTTCTTTAAATGCTCTTGATTAGCCTTCTGATTTCTGATGCTGATACAGTAGCTCTTCCTGGAATATATCTTTAGTTATAGTATAATATACATTTTATAATTTTGTTAGTAAGGGTTTAGGGTCTTAGGTACTGCTTTGTGAGGTTAATATTTGTACACTTTTTGCTTTGCTGTTAATGTAAAAGTATGTTTTTTGATTATATTTTCTATCTTGTTATTGCTGGTTTACAAAAAATTACTGGTCTTTCTAGCTCCTTTCTCTCTTCTTGGCTCATATTTCTTCAACTCTTATGTCTTTATTTCTCATTCTTCTCCCATACCCTTGTCAGAGGGAAAAATGTGTCTTTCCTTTACTCATGAAGAGCAGTTTTCTGATTTCTCCTGATACCTTCCACCTCCTGATATCAAGTCCTATAATGCCTCACCCAGCATTAGGAGGCTCTTGAAAGTAAATTCCCAAGGACTGATTTCTATCTGACAGAAATTCTTCCTATATTCCTAAAAATTTTTAATTAGTTTTACCTGGAAACTAAATCAGAAAATGTATAATTATTAGAGCAGAGACTCTAATAATTAAAGAATTATATGAAACATCATTAACACTACCAGCTTAAAATGCTGTTGTTAGGCAGTGGTAGCTGAAATTTTAAAGTTTACTATAGAAACCATTATAGTAGTGCATGAAATTCTTAGAACAGAATGATTATCTTCCAATTTTAAACTTAAAATTCAGAGGTGAAATTCTGTATTGTTTAAAAAATGAAATTGTAATGCACACTTTTAAAATATAAAAAATCTGTAATTAACTCAGGAGGTGGAAACATTTATTTTATTAGATATAATCAATTTAATTAGAAGAGCTCTTTTCAAAAGTTGTGTTTTTAGTGAAGATAAGAATCCTTATTATGTTAATCCTCCATATGGAGAGACTGAAATAAATGATTCAGATAACAGGTAAAAAAAAAAAAAAACCTTTGGGAGAAGACAACAAAGAAAAGGAATACAGCTAAGAGAAATGATCAGATGCAAATAACCTTGGGGTTGGGGGTGAGAGAGGAGTGGTAGTGTAGAATTGAGGTAAATGGTCAAAGTGAACAGCCTAGTTTTCAGATTCAGGAGCAGATCATATTAATAGGATTGAAAAAGATAAACTTCGGCAGACTATGGTTAAAAATAGATTAAAGTTTTGTAGTAGCTACTTCCATCTGTATACGGCTTCATATGTCTCAACATATGCAACCTCTGTACAAAGGAGGCAGTTATGTCTAAAAACAAAGGATTTGGAATCAGATTACTTAGGTAGAGATTCCAGTTCTAACATTTAAGGCTAGTAATATCATGAGTGAGCAATCCGATCTCTTAAGAGTTTCAGTGTCTACCTCTGTAAAATGTGTATAATAGTAGTACCTGCTTCAAGGGTTGTTTTGAGGATAAATTGGGATAATTCAACATAAAGAAATAGCCCTCATTTAAGAATGCTAACTACTATCATTATCAAATATACCCCACTTTAATGTTAGAAACTTTTTCACTTGAGGTAGAAATAAATTATCCCTGACTTTCCAAGTTGGCTTATTTTTGTATCTCTGCCATTCCTGACCAGGGCAAGAAATAGATTAAAAAACCCACATCAACCAGGGCTGTGATTAGGATACCATCAAACATCTGCTTATGAACTCTGAGCTTATAATACTGTGTCCTCCAAGCTGCAGGCTTCCCCTATATTTGCCAGTATATTATATTTATCAGTATGACAGAGTACTTGCCCCCAGCTCTTGATTAGCCTTCTGATTTCTGTTGCTGATACAGTAGCGCTTCCTTGAATTTAAGCCTGCTTTACTAGTACTCAACAACCTACAGAGCCGTAGAGTCTATGTCATATTGTTAGCACAAGTTCATGTGCCCAACGCACAGTGAGGCTAAACAAACCAAAATGTTGGAGTTTGGAGCAGAGAAAGGTTTATTGCAGGGCCCTGTAAGGAGACAGGTGGCTCCTGCCCTAAAAAAGCCCTGAGCTCCCTCAAATTTTGGAAAAGCATTTTTAAAAGCCAGGTGAGGGAGATGGTTGCAGGGTATGTGATCAGCTTGTGCACAAGTCTCTGACTGGCTGATGGTGAGGGAACAGGGTGGTGTCACAGGGGTTAACATTATCAATCTTTTGGCTCCAAGAGGCCTGGAGCTATGTGCTCATGGTCATCAAGTAGTTAATATCTTCCATTTGGTGGGGGGTTTTCACACCTGTAAAACAACTCAGGAAATGAGCGTCAAATAATGTTATCTAGGTACTTCAGAGAGGAGCTAAAGCAGAGGATATGGGGGAAGGTCTGTCTTGGGAAGGCCTTATAGGGTTCTGCTCAGTTACAATATCATTACTCCTCTGCTCAAAAGCCAACAAGAGTTCCAAAGTTTTCTCAACTCAGAAGATATACCAAACTGGCCTCATACGATCTGCCCCATCTGGGGTACATGCCAAACTTCTCTGATCTCATCTTTTACTCCCCCACCCCCCATCCCCAACCCCCCAGCTCAGTTTGCTCAGGCTTCCTTGCTGTTCCTGCATATACCAAGCATGCTCCCTTCTCAGGGCCTTGCTGTTCACTGTCCACATACCTGTTTAAATGTCAGTGAAGCCTATCCTAGCTCCTCCATGTAAAAAAGCAATGTGCTTCCTCCACCCATCTTTGCCATTTTCCCTTACTCTGCTTTATTTCTTTTACAACATTTATCACCATCTGATATATTATATATCCTTGTTAAACTGTTACCTATATTTTTCGTTATAATGAGGTCAGGGATATTGTAACTCCTTAAACAGTGCCTGGCACATAGAAGGTGCCTAATAAACATTTGCTGAATGAATGAATAGAAAAATACTGCAACAATTCTGAAAAATTAAAAAATAGAGGACTGGTTAAATAAAATGGGATGTTGCACTTAAGTAACAGGCAGATAGACCCTTCAAAAGCCTAGAAGTAGAAATGAAAAAAGCCTAGAAGTGTGGAAATGAAAACTAGAATGTGGTTCTGTATCTCACAGGAGGAAATGCTGGGAATACCAACTTCTAAAGAGGTAATAGGTATTTTTCTTACCCAACTGATTTCTGAAACCATAGGAAAAGTAGGTTTCTTATCATAAAATGTGTTTTTACATTAATCAACTGCTTCTATGGTCTCAAATAGGTTTATCCATGAGATGTGTGTATGTGTACCTCCAAGGGCTAAAAGGATTTTTAAAAAGCAATCTTATTCTATGTAGATTGTATTAGCTCAAGCTGCCATAACAAAATACCACAGATGGTTTGAACAGCAGAAGTTTATTTCCTCACAGTTCTGAAGGCTGGAAGTCTAAGATCAAGGGCTCAGTTTCTGGTGAGGACTCTCTTCCTGGCTTGCAGATGGCTGTCTTCTCATTGTATCCTCACATGGTCTTTCCTCAGTGCAGATTCATGGAGAGAAAGAGAGAGACAGAGAGAGAAAGAGAAAGAAAGAGGGAGCGAGCTAGCTCTCTGGTGGCTCTTCTTATAAGGATATGAATGTCATTGGATTAGGGTCTCACCATTAGGACTTCATTTAACATCAATTACCTCTTTTTTTAAAAAAGTATTTATTTATTCGGCTGTGCCAGGTCTTAGTTGTGGTACATGGGATCTTCCTTGCTGCGTGATGGATCTTTGTTGTAGCAACTTTTAGTTGCGGCATGTGGAATCTTTCAGTTGCGACATGCAGAATCTTTAATTGTGGCATGTGGGATCTAGTTCCCTGACCAGGGATCGAACCTGGGTCCCCTGCACTGGGTATACAGAGTCTTAGCCACTGGACTAACAGGGAAGAGCTAACCTCAATTACCTCTTAAATGCCCTGTCATCTTTGTAGCCCCAGAATTTAGTACCAAATTCTTGTATTTATTAATCAAAAATATTTGAATCAAGGAAAAGCTTGAATTTGAGGCAACAGTCATATATATTTCTACATTTATCCATATCTATATATCTATCGATCTAATCATCTATCTATCTCTACAAGTTATTAAACAAACAGAACTTAGCAAGGTACAGATAAGAAACAGTTATAGTTTCCTACAAATACTGCCCCTAATAGGGCCATTTTAAATTCTCGCTTGCCTCCTGTAACAGATATCTTATCACATCATCACATCTTGGGTAGATTCTATAACTTCCTTCTCAATTTCAGTGATTAAAAATCCATCCAGTCTAAAACTCCAATTTCATATCCAAATCAAAGATTTCCTCGTTTCTGTCATCTACTAGTATTGTGGCTTGAAGGACCTGAAATGGGGAGGGGTATGGTCTTCCTTTTGCCTCTTTCCCACTTTCCACCTTGGGGGAAAGAATGTAGTTTACCTCTGGGCTTCAGGTCCTTCTTCCCTTTTCTAGTTTCTACCTCCTCCAAGAAGTGGACACAGGGAGGAGTTGGAGGCAGTCAAAGGGTTGTCGTAGTCTTCCTTGTGTTCTTTGATACTAATTCTTGGGTCAACACTGACTGGTCATTGACAGACAATACTTTCTCCACAGCAGGCACTCAAATACTGGATTTCTAGAAGAGGCACAAATGTGAGTTCTTTAGGGCCTTCCCAATCTATGGTGTCCTGCTTAACTTCTTCCAGTCCTCCTCAGCTCTTGTACTCAGTGGAATACCCCATGGGCTCTGGTTGCTGGGGTTTTTTCACCCAGCAGTTAGCTTCTTTTGTTGCTGCCATCATGATGGCACAAGTCCAGCTAATTTTTTTTTTTTTTAATAAATTTATTTATTTCTTTATTTTTGGCTGTGTTGGGTCTTTGTTGCTGTGCGTGGCTTTCTCTAGTTGCGGCGAGCAGGGGCTACTCTTCGTTGCGGTGCGCCGGCTTCTCATCGTGGTGGCTTCTCTTGTTGCAGAGCACAGGCTCTAGGCACGCGGGCCTCAGTAGCTGTGGCTCGCGGGCTCTAGAGCGCAGGCTCAGTAGTTGTGGCGCACGGGCTTAGTTGCTCCGCAGCATGTGGGATCTTCCCGGACCAGGGCTCGAACTTGTGTCTCCTGCATTGGCAGGCGGATTCTTAACCACTGCGCCACCAGGGAAGCCCCCTAGCTAATTTTTGTGGTGCTACTTTGGCCTACAAGAAACTCACATTCTCATCAAAGCAGAAGTGACAGCTGAGCTACACCACAGGCCTTTCTGTTTGCCCTGCCATAATTCACCAATTCTTTTTTTCCTGTTCACACAGACTTTGGGAAGAGCAGGTAGTCTGTGTCCTAATTTGAAAATGAGGTGTTAGTTTTCCTTTTATGCAGATACATCCAAACTTTGCAAATTATTCTTAGAGCACTTCTCACTTGACTTTTCAGAAAAGGGCAGGGGGAAGCCACAGAAGAATTCCCTAAACCAACAATTCATGACTTCAATAATTTCCATTTTCTTCCTTCTCATTCTCCTGTTTATATGGATTGGGGTAATTGTGGTTATTGAGGGGCCAGTTCTGCTGATTTAGTAGGTGGAGATACTTACTGCTTTTTTTTTGGCCTCAGTTTTGGACCCTAACTATCAGTTTTGGATCAACAAGAAAAGTTCCACACAACTTCAAGTCACATTTTGTCTATGGAACTTTGCATTTCACTCTGTTCTGTTGGGGTGTGCTTATAGAGCTTGGACCTTAGTTTACTCTTATTAGCATCCTGTGAGAAGTAGAACAGCTATCCCCCATTTTGCTGATGAAACTGAGACAATAAGAGGCAATCTAGGACTAATTAATTGAAAAAAAACAACTCTTCCATGACTATAGTCAAGACTTCAACCCTCCTCTATTGTTTTTGCAAAATGCTGCAACTTTTTCAACTTTAGAACATGACCTTATTTTCTCAGAGTTATAATTCTGTTTGCTGGAGAAGTAAACAAAATCCCTCAGAGCTGAAGGTAAACCTATTTACCCTAGTCTTAGCAGAGTGTGTACCCATCCTTCAAGTTTTCCTCACTTAAGAACAAGTTTCCTGCTTTTTCAGGGTATGCATATAACGAAGGGGCATTCATATTTCAACCTTCATGTGAAATCTAAATCCCTATTTCCTCAAAGTCCTTTTTACTGGGCATTTCCAAAAGCCTTAGGAACATTCATGAATTTTTTTTTATTCTTTTGGCCATGTCACGTGGCATGTGGGATCTTAGTTCCCCGACCAGGGATTGAACCTGTGTCCTCTGCATTGGCAGCGCTGAGTCTTAATCACTGGACTGCCAGGGAAGTCCCCATTCATGCATAAATACAACTCCCTCAGGCCTGCTGAGATACCCTAGATTTCTTGCATTAAGCATACAGACTACACACCTGAGATGTACTATATAATAACTGTAAGGTGAATGTAGATGAATTAATGAGTTAAAAATACAAACATGTTCTGGCCCATTGTGCTTCTAGCTTAGTTCAGTGATGCCTGTCCCCTAGTTTTCCTTCCAATAGAGCTAAAAGGGGAGAGTGATAAAAAAGCTTATGTTTATGGCAAGTCTATGTGCCAGTCACTGATAGTTACATTCCATATATTTTCTCATTAAATTATAATAAATACTCCATAAGGTAGGTATTATTACTCTGTTTTACAGACTAATTAGACAACTGAGGTTTTGAGATGTTAAACTAACTTAAATAAGATCACTACTCAGAGGTAGTGAATTCAAGTATAATTTTATCTGATTTCCAAGCCTGGGCTCTCCTGGCACAGAGTAGAGAAACAGAGGTCAGGTTAAGAGAGTAGAGGTGGTATCCTGGTATGTGCTAAGGAAAGCAGTTATAACCCTTACGAGTACGTATTTAATATGAACATACTTTACATAGAGGTTCATAACATATTCATAGATATTCATGAAATCTATGATAGATATTCATTAAATATCATAGATATCTTGCATAGATATTCATAAAATAGCCTTCTCAGATGGACTTTAGCATTTCAAATTAAACTTCCCCAAAACATCATGTCCCTTGAAGAACTCTCCTTTGTCTTTATGCCTTTTTTACACAAAATATCGTTTGTGGTTGTGATAAATCATTATAAAGTGACCTCCAATGAATCACACCTCCCTGTATCTATGATCCTCTGCGTGTGAAACTGTCACATCTTCCATCAAGAGACTGAATTTATCCCTCTGCCTGTTTGAATGTGACGTGGCCTTGTGATTTGCTCTGACAAATAGAATGTGGTAGAAGTAAACTTGTACATGTTCCAAAACCTTGGGCTTATTGTTACTGAGTCCAAGCTCGTTCTGCTCACTGCATGACAGGCCAGTAAATCAAGAGATGAGGTGTTGAGGCAAGGAATAATGACTTTATTCTGAAAGCCGGCATACCAAGAAGATGGCAGACTAGTGTCTCAAAAGAACCAGCTTATTGGAGTCTGGATGCCAGTTTCTTTTAAAGAACAGAGATGGGGAGGAGGTTAGGGAATAAAGTAAAAAGGCCATAAGTTTTGCAAATATCTCCTGGAATGGCCAGCCTCAGGGAGGGGATGTGTTAATTTCTTCTTTCTCCTAGCCATCCACAGGTGGACAGGGTCAGGATGTTTCCCGGAACAAAAGCACTTTGGTTTAACATTCAGGCAGAGGGGCAGGGTTCCCGGAGGCAGGCCATTATGTATAGACAGTATCCTCTTAGTGAACAAAAGCAACTGGAAGAAAAGGTTAAGGTAAAAGAAACAGATCCAACATGAGGTCAAATTTTGTTCTTCCCTGTAACATTATAAGGCCTTGGAAGCATCTGCCTTTGCCCTCTAAGTGTACTATTCTGAGACTGACATGCAAAGAGGAAGCCCAGGGTAAAAGTGCATTTGGAGACAGGGGTTCAGCCAATGCAGCTTTCTCAGCTGATCTCAGTCCCCAGCTGATCCACCAGCTGAATGCATCTTTCTGAAAAATAATACATTGTTGTTTTAATCCACTAAGTTGTAAGATGATGGATTCTTAAAAAGCAATAAAAAAGCAGAAAGTGGTACTGGAAGTACAAAGCAATAGGTAAATCCAACAGAAATTGGTACTGAAAGTACAAAGCAATAGATAAATATAATAGAAATTAGTATTGCTCTAAAAAAACCCAAGTATACGGCATTGTCTTCAGGACTAGGCAGCCTGAGAATGCTGAAAGGAATAGAGAGGAAACTGTTAGTAGAAGCTAAAAAGCAGAGAGAAAATTGCTATGGGAGACCAGAGAAGAGAGGTCTACCAATTAACTATTGCTTATGGCAACTTGGAAGGTAGAAAATGCACCTAATGAACTTATTGATCTCACTAATTTCCATGTAGGGTATAGAAAATAACAATTAGCTTCTTTCAGCTTTGTCTGATGAGAGGTGGTATTTTATATTGCTGCCATAAAAAAATTATCACAAACTTAGCAGTTTAAACAACATAAGTTTATTATTTTATAGTTCTGTCAAAATTTAGAGATAGTAAAAATTAAAACTAGATCAGTAAAATAGTATTAAGTAAGAGTTTATGGTGTACAAAAGGATAGTTTGCAAACTGGGAGTCTTCAAATCCAACACTGAGATGAAATTCAGAGGCATGATGTCACAGGATGACTTTGTATAGTAGAAGTAAGAAAGCTGTTTAACCTTTACAATGATCGGGTATTACAATGGGGGTTTCCAGATGGTAGGGGATTCATTAAAATTGATTAACTTGTACCATTTTAGGAAGATGATTATCAGAGGCACTTAGAAGAAAAAACCTACGTTGATTTTTACTTATGTTCATGAAATAAGCTAGATTTATTTTCTTTAGGTAACTTAAATGACTTTGTCTGCTTGTAGGATTTTCAAGCCTGGCCTCTATTTTATTTTATTTTAACATTTCCATAGGTCAGAAGTCCAATAATTCTCACTGGACCAGAATCAAGAGATCAGCAAGGCTGTGTTCTGCCTATAAGCTCTAGGGGAAGATCTATTTGTTGACTTGAAAATAAAACACACAACATAAAGGGTTGTGAGTTTAAGTTTTATTCAGGGTCTTACTGAGGAGTATAGCCTGGGAGACAGCTCTGAGGAAGTGCTCCAAAGAGTTAGGGGAGGAGCCAGAATACGTGATTTTTTGGCCAGAAAATACATGTAGTCACGCATATATCTTGGTAAAAGATGACTGCTAATTACAAAGAACAGACATCTCGAGTTAATGATTTTAGTGCTTTTCTATGTATGGAAGATGCAAGAATCTGGAGTCATTGAAATTCTTCCTGAGACATGAATCTATCTAGGGGCCTGTTTATTGAAAGCACAGAGTGCCTCATCCTGTTTTTCATCTTGAATTCCTCTCAGGGGAGACTGCAGTGGGTTTCAACTTAACCCTTGTATAGCTGGGTGATGAGTGATGCTCTATGTTCTTCTTTGCTCACAATTTCTTTGCTCATTAAAGTTGTTTATAGAATCCAGTTCTTTGTGTTTGTGGGGCTGAAATCCTCATTTCCTTGCTGCTGTCAGCTGAGAGTCACCCCTAGCTCTAAAGGCCACCCACACTCTTTGGTTCCCTTCCTCCACCTTCAAAGTCAACAATGGTAGGTTGTGTCCTCCTCACACTTCTAATCTCTCCTCCTTCTTCTTGTGTGAATATCACTAACTACAGCCAGGAAGGTTCTCAGCTTTTAAAGACTCATTGGCCCGCCTGGATTACCCAGGATAACCTCCCCATCGTAAGATCTGCAACCCTTAATCACATCTTCTAAATCCCTTTTGCTATGTAAGCTTTCCTAGGTTCTAGGGATTAGGTGTAGACATCTTTTGGGGGTCATTATTTTCCCTACCACAGAGATGAACTAAAAAAGAACTTTCAGTTTACAACAGAATTTAGAGGAAATATAGAGGACTCAGAACAGTCCAGTAAAAGATTTTTAACATAAGAAATGGCCTCAGGATAAAATTTTAATCCAAGGGGATGGCTATAAAACTCCTTGTTAAGACCTCTGAAAGATTCAAGCAGTGATTTGAAGACTTCCTTAGGTAAGACAAAGGGGTTTCTACAAATCTGAAGGGTCTCAAATGTGGCCCAATGTATAGAGATGCCTATCTCAAAAAGAATTATGTCTGTGGCTTTGGCCGCAGGAAGTAAACCCCAATCAGATTTATAAGAAGCCTGCAAAGTTTTTAAGGGAATTGTATTAACTTGGATTAAAAGGAACAGAGACAGTTCAAAATTTTAAAAAGGCCTCTGGGCCTCCAACTTTGTTTGGGCAGGAGGCAGACTGGGAAAGCTACTCAGCTACAAACAGGAGTTGTACGTTATAGAAAAGAAAGGACTCAGTGGCAGGGCAGAGAGCCAAGGACAGCAATAGATGAGGAAACCCAGTAACACTAAGAGCAGAACTATGCCCTAATAAAGGAGCGTTCCCTGGCTCTAGTGTCAAGGGTGCTAGTGACATATGCTCAACTGGATTTCAGAATTCTGTGGTTCAGTGTACACTATGTTCTTTCCATTCTAAATGCACATCAGCTCCCTCCCCTCACCTTATGAAATTGGAGTGTTTATTGCTGTTATGCTGTTCGTGTTTCACTGTTAAATGTTGGAGGCTGGGGCAGGGGGAGATGAGGAAGTCACATAATTTGTCTTTTTAGTTCACAGCTCTCTGAATCAACAGGTGATGTACCCAAGGAGCTGAACCTATGGAATCATACCCAAGGAACTTTGTCTGCACCTGGACTTGATTTAGGTGACAAGATATACAAAGATGACTTTGGTGATTAAATGAGACTTTGGGGTCTTAGGAATGGGCAAATGTAGTTTGCCTGTGAGAGGGACATGAACCATTGTGGCCAGAGGATAGACTATGGTAGCTTGCTATATAATGGCCTGCAATGAATCATGCCTTCCTGTGTCCCACAGCCCTTTGCACTGTGACATTGTCACTGCATCCATGAAGATATGAAATCTATTCCTCCACTGGCCTTGTGACTACATTTGACCATGAAAAGAGATCTCTGGGCCTCCAACTTTCTTTGGGCAAGAGGCAGGCTGAAGGAGGTGGAAGAATATGGTGAAAGTAACATTATTTGTGGTCCAGAGCCTAGATCTTAAGAGGCTCCATAGCTTCCACAATTGCCCTCTTAGAACACTGCTCTGAGACTACTAAGCACGTGAAGAAGCCTTGTTTGAATGACTATATGGAGAGAGACTCATGGCCATCCCAGCTGTCTCATCAGCTGAGCCCAGCCCCCAGCCAACCTGCTAGCTGAATGCAGCTGCCTAAGTAAGGCTAGGCAAGACCAACAGAATGTCTACTCAGTCAACCAACAGAATCATGAAAAATAACAAATCACATTATTTTAAGCCACTGGGTTTTGATATAATTTGTTACTTAGTAGTAGATAACTGGAACTGTAGCTTAAGCACTTAAGTAAGTAGTAAAATATATCTCTTACTAGTTCATACATTATCTGTTTAACCATACAATTATTCCAAAAGTGAAAATGAATAGTGATGGCAAAGTATCATAATCATAAAATGCCTTAGATTGATCAGTATTATTTAACATTTACTGAGTAACCATAAACTATAGAATTATCTTTAAACTAGAATGAAGTGATACTCTTCTAATAAAAGTTTTTTTACTTTTTGTGAAATTTGGCATTGTTGCAAATATAATCTCAATATACCCATTAACTGTATCACCCTCAATTGAATTCTGAAATTAATAGAGAAGTCATATAAAGAAGTAAAGAATGAAAAAAAAAAAACAAAAAACCTTTATACCATTATTACCTGGGCAATAAAGAAAGTCTAGCTGTAAAGATAAAATGGAACAATAAAATAGGTGGCAAAACTCTCATCTTCATCAAACAGTCAAGAAATGCTCTTAACTTTTTTCCCGTTAACAATTTGTTTTAGTAAGATTCTGGGACTGTGTAGGATTTGTTCATATACTCATTTGTTATTTATTTGGCAAACATTTATCAAGTGCTTATTAATGTGCCATGCATTGTGTCAGATACTGGAGATATAATAGTGAATGAGATAGATTTGGCTTCTGACCTCATAAAGTCAGTTGGGGATAAAAGGTGGGTGGGTAATGGAAATGTAAATACACTGCTACAATAAAGTGTGATAGGTGACAGGATAGGACACTAAAGTCGCCCCTTGTCTTTCTGTATCCATGGGGGATTGGTTCCAGACCACCATCTCCCTGCCACCCCCAACAGATACCAAAATCTTTGGATGCCCTTCCATAAAATAGCGTAGTATTACACAGTATTGCATATGACCTATGCATATCTTCCTGTATACTTTAAATCATCTCTAGATTACTTATAATACTTAATACAATGTAAATGATATGTAAATAATTGCCTGAGCATGGCAAATTTACGTTTTGCTTTTTGCAACTTTCTGAAATTGTTTCTTGCAAAAAATTTTCACCTGTGGTTGAATCTGTGGATGCGGAAACCCATGTATACGGAGAGCTAACTGTATAGAAATAGGATTTTGTTGATTCTTTTTAAAAGTTTCTTTATCTCAATAGCTTCTAGGCTGCAACTGTAAAAACACTGTTGTTTCTTTTGTAAATTGTTCACTTTTGCAGGGAGTGCTACATCTTTACCCCTCACATTCCAAGTTCCTAGAGACCTATAAATGCCCTTGGATTATATCCTATGGGAATCCTATTTATTTATTTATTTTTGTCTTCACTGGGTCTTTGTGGCGGGGCAAGGGCTCTTTGTTGCGGTGTGCCGGCTTCTCTAGTTGCGGAGTGTGGGGGTCTAGAACGCACGCATGCTCAGTAGTTGCTGCGCATGGGCTTAGTTGCCAAATGTGAGGTCTTAGTTCCCCGACCAGGGATCAAACCTGGGCCCCCTGCATGGGAGTGTGGAGTCTTAACCACTGAACCACTAGGGAAGTTCCTGGGAATCCTTATATTGTGTTGTCTCCTGATACTACTGATCCACAAAGGATGCTGCATCATAGAAAACATTATTCTTTGATTTTCCCTTAGGATTTCCAGCTGGTGCCTAAATGGAACTTTCAGAATAAATAGTATCTTCAGAGGGCATGTAATATAAGAGGTAGTTTCAAATGTCTACAGTTTGCTTTCACTCATGCCCCTTTAAATCTCCAGCCCCTTTAAAGAATACCAGCCTCATTTTTGGTTTGTTTTTGACTGTGCTATCTGACAGACATCTTGAAGACCAAGACCATCCTCTATTCATATGTGTAGACCAGTAATCACATGATAATATGTGATGAATGACTCAAAGAACTGTTGCAGAAAAATGATCGGTTTGAGACCATGACTATTTTCCCATTGCATTTTTTTATTTGGGCATGTTCAAAACTTTGATTTTAAAACCACTCTAGCAAGCCACCAAAAAAAGAAAGGAAAAAAATAAACACAAAAAGCAAGATGAGATCTGTGCTTAGCTTGTTTTTAATACTGTTTTACATGTGAATGATTATTTTAAGACATCAGCTAAAGAAAATAGTTATTTGCCTTACATTATTCTTAACTTTATTATCATATATGTGTCAGGGACAATACAGTACAAAAACAAAACTAAAATGACAACCTATTTTGTTAAATTAAACTTGTAAAAACCAACACACTATGCATAGTTTCAATAAGGTACAGTTACTAGAGTGCCAAACAGATATTTAAAAATTAACAAGGAAAAGCAGGAAATGGCACTGCTCATACAAAAATCTACTTCCTCTTAGACAACAGATGTTGAAAAATGATTTCCTAACAAAAGCAGCAGCCCTCGAGAAGGAATTGATAACCCTAGGGATAAGTTTTCTTTATATAATTGCTGCAAAGTTTGACAGCAAAGAACTCCTCTTCCTCCCTTGAGGAGTTAAACTTGGATTTGTGATCTGTGTAGTTTTCCTGTAATCAAGCCACAGGCCTTTTGCCCCCTTTCAGGCTGCTCTTTACTCTTCTTTTTCCTCAGTTAAGGAAACGTGAAGTACAAAGAAGAAAGAGTTGTAACCCCTCCCTCCCACTTACCTCTTCTCTGCTTTCGGTTACTTGGCACCTTCCCTTCCCAGCGTTTCCTAGTCAGCCCTACTACGTTCCCAGGGCTCCTGCTCCTCCCATTCTCCCCTCCCCCAGCTCTCCCGGGCCCTTTCTTTTTTTTTTTTTTTCTTTATCCGCTCCCCTCCCCTAGGCGTGCTTCCCAGCGCGCTTCCCTTCCCCGCCTCTCGATCCCGCATCCCCCCTCCCTGCCCGCCTCCTACCTTGTGACACATCCCGGGTCCTCCCGGAGGCGGCTGCAGCGGCAGTAGCACTAACAGCGCCTCCAACCGGAGCCGCAACCCCAGACTCAGCCTCCACCCCGGCCCCGGCGCCACTGCTGCAGTCATGGCTGCTGATGGGGTGGACGAACGCTCGCCTCTGCTCTCCGCATCCCCTTCTGGAAATGTCACTCCCACGGCCCCACCATACTTACAAGAAAGCAGCCCCAGAGGTAAGGCCAGCATAGATCTTTCTACTTTGTACGAAAAAGCCTAGGATGTAAAGACCAGGGAGTTCTGAGGCGGAGGCCAGCCTCTCACTTGGGCTGGGAGAGAGGGATGCTGACTGTGCCTTCTGAAGCAGAGCCTGCCTGCCTGAGAGCTTCACCGCAGGGCTTTCTCGTGGTGTAGTGTGAGGTGTGTGAGTGTGTGCGTGTGTGTGTATTTCGCCCCTTCTTACCCACGGGTATGGGATGTGTGTGTGTGTGTGTGTGTGCACCCTGTCTTATCCACTGCTGTTGGGGTGTGTGTGTGTGTGTGTGTGTATTTCACCACTTCTGACCCAGGGGTACAGGATGTGACATGAATTGCCCAGGTTGGGCTTTGCTGTTTTAGAGCAGCTCCTAAGTGCAGCTGGATGGTGGTGCAAATCTTTCACAGTCATTCACAAATTCTTTCAGGTTGCTGAGAAACCAGGAGTACTGCTCACCTTGGCATCTGTCCTTGAAAGGGCTTAGCTTGAAAAATATGCATTTCCTACCATTCACCCACCAGTGGTCTGTTCAATCAGGGAATTGCCTTAGCAAAAGGAGAAGAGTTAATCAATATTCCTAACATGTCTGAAATCTCTGCCCTTCCTTATTGCTTCTACTTGTAAGGAGTATGTGTTAGTTTTAGTGGTAAATGAAGAGGAATAGAAGAGAAGATGGAATATTTTTGATGCATATCTGAGTGAGATTGAAATTGACTTTTAAAAGTAACCCAAGTTAATAAAATAAATATTTCTATTTATTTCTCTTCGTAAGATGGAGTCAAGAAAGATTTGATGGCAATGGGGTCTGAAGAAAGAAGGGGGAAATCTATTTGCCAAACTATTCAATTTATTCCAAGATCTATCCTTGTTCTAAGCCTTTTAGTTGATTCCTATAGTAGAAATAAGGCGGAGTCAGTAGTTACAGAAAATGGAAGGCAAGACTTTAAAAAACCACTTAGAGTAGTGAAAAGATTGGTCAAATATGACACTTGCAAATGTAGGTTAAGTGCATCTCTCCTTTTTGGCTGAATTTGAGACATTTAAAAACCCAAGGAGGCAAACATTAATGCCTTTGAAAATGTGGGTGGATCCTGTTTCCTGTAACACAACTTTTTCTACATTCAAGTCTGGAATTGGAGCAGCTGTAGAGCAGGTCGAAATTGTCAAGCATTTAAAATTTCCATTTAATACTTTATAACTTGAAAAGCAATAATCTAAATCTTAATCCACACTTAACAAGAAGCAGGACAAACGAAAAGGATGTTTAGCAGTGAATAATTTAGTGTGTTTAATGAGTTGAGAAATAAGGTGCAAAATGGTACAGATACTCACCCATAGAAAACCCACAAGTCATGTTTGTTGGTCAGCATTAAACACGTGTCAGAGGACACCTCTTGGGGGAATTTCCTTAAAAGGCAAATTTGATGGTAATGTGTTTACTGTTATCTAAACTGTATGGTCTACAACAGGTTTAAACACTTATTAATGACTGTTTCAATTTCATCAATTCACCCTTTTAAGACAAAATATTCGATGATTTATTGAGAGACAGAATTTAGATTTAAGAAACTGTCCCAAAGTGCTTTGGCACTTTTCTAGATTTTTTTCCTTTCCCTGGTTGCTGTTATAAAGTGAACTTCTTTTTCTTTGTAAGAATGAAAATAAATATGTGAAAAAGAAGTGAAAAGTGTACCTCCTCTTCCTGGTCTTCAGGTAAGTTTCTCAAGCATTATATAACTAAATCCCTGTATAGTCTCAGAAATGATCTGCCACCAGGTGTAGTTTGCCCTGGGGGACCTGACACTTGAATTCTTTCTTCCAGTTACTAGCTGTTGACCTCAGAGTAGCTACTTTACATCTCTGGGCCTTAGTTTTCCACCTGAGAAAGAGTGGTGTGGTGTGTTCCCTTTTGCTTTTATATTCCATAACACAGTTGTTCTTGGTAAGGAATCTGGATACACCTAAGAGAATATATCTGTGACTTTAAAATACAGATGATTATTATCTTTTTTTACCTCATTCTTTTACTTCCAATGTCCCTTTTTTACTTAAATTTCTATTTCTTCCAGTACCTTTTTGAAAATTTTCAAGACAGTATTATTGAACATTAAGGAGTGTTACACGGCTCTTTTAAGCATCAGAAGACCAACTAGCATGCAATATTTTTTTCTTCCATAGGAAGTATTTGTATGTGCCACATGACCAGTCAGGGCATTCTATTCAAAGCATGTATTTCTAAAGGCAATGGCAAAATATTTTTTCTTCCTATGCTTTGTCAAGTTGAGATAGTTGAGCTTCGCAGATCAATAATATGGATTTAAAACCAGTATACAAGAAAGCCTCTAATAGTTCATCATTTGAACATGTGAAGTTTTAAAGTTTCAGAGATTAAAGTGCTAA
Source organism: Balaenoptera borealis (assembly GCF_965194805.1). Classification (NCBI taxonomy): domain Eukaryota; kingdom Metazoa; phylum Chordata; class Mammalia; order Artiodactyla; family Balaenopteridae; genus Balaenoptera; species Balaenoptera borealis. The sequence goes on from NC_138876.1 coordinate 45,183,998, forward strand.
GATTCACCATCCAGAGGAACAGCAATACATAGAAGGTATAGTAAGCAGATTTAAATAGAAGACTTTCACAGACGCCTGAGTTGTTATTAATCTTAGGCCATGGGAATCTCCCAAATAAACATTGATTTCTACTGAGCTGTATGGATTCTGCCAATTAATACAAAGTTATTTATAAGAAAACCATTTTCCAAGTTTACAGAATTCAGGGATCCTATTCTGGTTCTCTATATAGAATGCTTTGCCTTGCTCAACAAAAGTAGTATTTATATTTATTGCCAGTACCTAATGAGGACATAGGTTATTATTAAAACTATCAGACATGCCTGAACACAAGGTGACCTAAGTGAAAGCCATATGGTCTTTTATGACCTAGTCTCGGAAGTCAAATATGGTGTCACTTCTGCCATGCTCTATTGGTCAAAACAGTTATAAACCACCTGCACGTAAGGTGAAGGAACATAGACTTCAATTCTAATGGGATGAGTATCAAAGAATTTGCAGCCATATTTTAAAACCACCACAATAAGCTGTGATATACCCACAAACTGGAACACTGTGCAGCTGGAAAAGAAATGAGGAAACTCTATGTACCATTGTGGAAAGGTTGCCAAGATATAAAATAAAGTGAAAAAAGCAAGATGAAGAATGAGGAAGGCATTTTCCCTTTTTTTGTATGAAAGATGGAGAAAAGAGAATATGTGTATTACATATTACAGGTATATATTACCTGTACTAGGCTAAAGAAACACTGGAAGGATTAAAAAAATAATAATTTAAGTGGAAGTCTCTGAAGTGAGGCATGGTAGATTGGCACAGAAATTGGAGTAACAATTCGAAGCATATATTTTTTTTACATTAATATTGATTTTTGAGCCATGGAAATATGTTACTAATAAAAATTTAATGTATCAGAAAGCACTTTGGCCACATTATGTTATTGATCCTTGTAGAGTTTATCCTTGACTAGGACCCTGAACAATGTAACAAATGCTATGTTTTAGACCATGTCCCCACATCTCTATACAGATCCTTGCAGTGGAACCTTATATTTCATTGTGTTTGATTTGGTCCATTACTCCCACTTGTCAAGATCTTAATAGGAAGAGTCCTGTTTGGATATGGGAAATGTATCACTATGTGTATCTGCTTTTTCCTAAGACCATGCTCATTCCCTCATACCAGTATCATTTATTAGGCACTTCTGGTCTTCTCTAGATGAGGATTTACTTTTTGATTCCTATGGGTAGATAAGTAGGAAAGGGATTTTGGAAACTGAAACATTCAAATTCTATCCATTTGTCAAAGTCCTTTCTTTCCATGTAATCCTTTCTAATCTCTGTTACTGGACGATATATGTTCCCAAAGCAATGTCTCTCAACATTTCTACTATATATTTTAATACTTATTTGTGTACATGACCTTATCAAGGAAGGCAAGGAGGGAGACAGGATTCTTGTATCTTTTATCTGTGAGTCCTACATAGTCTCTTGCACTTGATCTTATATTTCTAGGTACTCAACAAGGATCCGTCATATGAATGAATGAGTGAGAAAACAAAGAAGGATGCCATTATGGTGATTTTGAAGTCACTTAGAGAGTGAAGGTTTTACAGGTTTACAGAAGAACATGAGAACAAAACATAGCAAAGGAAGGATCTCCATCACTATACTTCCTGCTGGCTACAATGAGGAACTCTCCTCTTAATGGATTAACTTCTGGATTTTTTTTATTAATCGCTATATTTTAAAATAAAATTTAATTGACCCATGGGGTAGAAATATCTAAGCACTAGAATTTAAGGGATTTATTCACTAAATATGCTTAAAAAATAAATATTGTTTCTAAGAGCCTCAGTTCACTCCATATATTGTATCTGATTTTGCTTAGATTTATGGTGAATATGTCCCAAATTCTAAAATTACTAAACTGGTGACTTTTATCTATAATCTATTAATCCCTAGGTCATTTTAAAAAAAAATGAGTGAAATATTTCAAGATAGAAAAATATTGAGTATAATATAGTCATTCATATATCATCATCTAATTCTATCAGACCTTAACATTATGCCATACTGTTTCATATATTGAAGCAAATAAAACATTGCAAATCCAGTTGAACTTTTTCCCTTCCCCATATACTGAGGTAATTTCCCCCCTCATATTTTCTCATCTAAAATGTCTTAAAACAAATTTTGGGTTCAGTTATACTTAAGTATATTTTATAACTATGATTCATGAATACTTGTAACTTGCAAGTTATCATTTAGTGTGTACACCTAGTTATATGCAAAGTTTTGCTCATAGAAAAAGCAAGTCTGTAAGAGTGAAAATGAGCTGTCTAGGAAGAGTGACAGAGTAGGAATCTGTTACCTCCTCTGGCTATAGGAGGAGTTTCTAAATTTCTAGGGAGGTACATTTTTTGCCTTGGAAACAATTTTTTTCTGCACTAAAAATTAGTATCTCTATATTTTTCTTGAAACACATGCTTTCTTGGAAGCAATATTGTAAATAAAAAATTAAGAATGGAGCCATGCATGTACAAACAATATGATTTCACATAAATCATGTCAGAAAAAATTGTATTTTTTTCAATAAAAATAAACACAGTAGTTGATAAAATGAGAGAAGAATATGTAACTTATTAACTGCCAATACTGGAAGGAAGTACTAGTACCACAAATGAAATACACTAGAATGAGGTAAAAATATTGCCTAATGAGAAATAGAAAAGACAGAGCAGAAGTTTTTGTCATCAGGGAATTTGTCATTGGCAGGTCACTGGGCATTTCTTGCCAGTATCTCCAGTTATATGGCAGCATTTTGATACAACCCAAATTCCTAAGACCACTAAGGGAGGGAAAAATAGCAGATAAACTGCCCATAGTGGAATTCAGTACTCATCATCACCAGCTGTATAAGAATACCTAGTTTGTTGTTGCCTTGGGGTCTACCATGAACCCACATAAGCTCCTACAAGCAATACTAGAGGCACTAGGATGTAGATTGGTATTGGTGCCAAGCTGATTTCACGACCAAACTTAATAAGGTATAGCTGTTTTTCTAGAGCTGCAGTTTGGAGAAAGGAGTTAATGGTTAAAATATATAGAAAGATTGCAGTACTTGAATGCTAAATTGTGCTAGAGTGACTCTTCTCTTCCCTCCCCTACTCCTCGCTCCTGACACACTGCGCCTTAGTCAGATTTATATGCCCTCCTCTATACTCCCAGAGTCCCGTGTGTGCACATCCTTGTTAGAGCACTTACCACACCAAATTATACTTGTAGTTTTACTGTCTTTCTACATGTTAAGAATGTGAGCTCTTTGAACCCTGGGGTATGCCTCCTTCTCCATAGTATCCCTGACATACATCCAGTACAGTACTTGGTACAGAACAGATGCTAAGTACTTGTGACTGAGTGCTAACTAACTCTTGGAAATCCACCATAGAGGGCCTGGCTGGCTGCTGCTTTTTGCCTAATTATAGCTGAAGGCCTCTTGACTTCCTCTGTCATCAGAGCTCATAGAGGGGGCTTATATCACATCTCTTCAGTTACAAAACTAGAATTGCCCTGGAGCAGCAGTCAAACTTAGAAAATGAGTGAGTTGAATGAAGATGTGACAGTTATTACCACTCCTACATCTTTCACAGTAGCACTGTCTCTGTAGTCCTCCCAGATAATGTGGAGCTGCTCTTGTTAGAAGATCCAGGGACCCTCTATGTGACCCTTCCTACCTTAATCTATGGGCCAGAGAACCAATTTAGGTATTTGCTGGTTGACAAGAATGTCTGTTCCAATAATATATTCAGAAACTGGGGAAATAACTTCAGCGTGGGTACCCAGATTTACTGGGACCACTATGGGTGGATCTGGGGCAAGACTCCATGTGTAACCTGATGGCCATCTATAACTTCTCTGACAGGTCGCCCACATTGGAGTTTTGAGTCAGGAATTAGCACCATTTACGAGCCAGTTTCTAGCGATACCTGAAATATCTGGGTATTTTCTTTTTCCCCAGTGAATAGTCACTCTAGTAAATGATCTCAGGTCTTTAGGGGAGACTTGGAGATTTATAATATATACTTATAGTAGTGTCACTGGATCATTCGTCAAAGGCATCAACAAACCCTCAATAAAGATGCTCTGGGTCTGTGAACTTGGCTTTGTTGGAAACTGGTTGAAAAACTATGACTCATCACTGTGGCTACTCAAGTCAGGTTGCTGGTTTTAAGACCTAGATTTTTCTATTATATATAACCAAGTAACATTTGTGTAGGTTACCCATCCATTTCATTCTTAGGCTTATTTCAATGAGCCTCTGCCAAATGTCCTTATGGATCAAAATTTTCTAATATCCACTATTTCCCATTACATTAAATGTACCCACCTTTTCTTTGACTTTTAAGTGCTGCCATTTGGCCTCTGTTACTCTGGGATTCCATGATCTCAGTTGGAGTCATCCTGCACTGTAATGCCTGGTCTTTGTAGGAGAGCCACCACAGTAGAATGCTTGTGTTCCCCTAAATAATGTATAAATCAATGCCTTAGTTAAAGGCATATCCTCTGGGTCCTCTCAGGGGATGTAGTGGGGTGTGGGATGCAGATTTCATATGATAAACTCACTCTAACATTCCTGACTCCTTAAACCTTTGATTGCTTCTTCTACATCATGCTAGGGATGTTCTGACATTTCAACCTCATTGAATGTAAGGCCAAGTCTCATCAAACCAACAAGTAACCTGATAGAGCCACTTCCAGATTTAAAACAAACATTGAAACCAGAACATTGGTCAAGTACACCTGGATTATTAAATTTGGCTCAACTCAGTGTTATATTCCATCCTCTTTGCTTTAACCGCCATAAGATTCACTCCCACACATATTCTCCAGGTTTCTGACAATATATATTATCAAAACATTGCAATTCTCTTGATGTATTAGTAACTTCTTTCTGAGTCACACTTTGTACTTGTCCTCCTAAAGCTTGTTGAGATCTGATCCTAGTTTATGGGTCTTGAGGCAACAAGGGGTTTTATGATGGGTCTTAAGGAAAATGGTCGTCTCCTTGTAAGACAACCACTTCAGGTGAGCTTATTACAGTTTTCCATTAAAAGGAGGCTCATATTCTCAGACATAAGAAGAAATGTTGTGTTCCACTCACAGGGGAGGCTCAGAGTGACTCAGGAGTGTAAGATTCTCAGCTCTGTTTGGGTACAACTATATGGCCCCATTCCAAGTTTCAGAGTTCCACTTCTTTGCAATCAGTGTCCTAAGTTTCACATGGCAGACTTGGTAAGGCTGTGGGTTTCCCTGACCTTATAATTTAGCTATCTATACAATTAAATTTTGTGTTTGATTTTCAGCAATATAAGCCCTGTGACAATTAGAAATAAGCAATATTTTTAGGGCTGCAATAGAAGTTCTCTGACCATGACTTGTGCTGAGAGTTTAAAGACCTGAGCTTCTCATTTTACCCCATATCACAATCCACACAGTAATTATTACTGCCATAATGGTCAAGTAAAGGAGCCTCAAATATCACAATCATCTACAGGAGATAATCTGATTCACCAGGATGCCACTGCATGCCATCAATCACTACCATACCATGTCTCATTGGTAAAGGAGCTCAGCACTGCATTCAAGCCCAAGGCATGACCCACCCATTTCTCCAGTCCCATTTTTGAGGGTCTGTTTCCTGGGATTACACCTGGTATGAGTTTTATAACAGTTAGGACGTGAAGATAGAAACCAAAAAATATAATATAACAGAAAGAATTAATTCGGTATAAAGTTGTTAAGTAGGTAACTAAAAGGTAAAGATATTACACTAACTTATCAAATAGGTATTAAATGCAGGAAGCAGCTATTACCTCTAGGGCTGTGAGAACAAAGGGAAGAGATTAGGATTATTAAAATTTAGCAATTTAGAGGAACATAACTGAAACATGAATTCTCAGAGGCACCAGCCCACTGGTGGTGATGTCTCTGAGCCCTGGAGAAAGATTTTGTACACCTGAAGAAAGGGCTACAAGTCCCTTCTTCCTCCTTCAACCTTGCAGGTTCTGTTTATCACCTCCTATTAACAAAACATAACCTGCAGCCAGCTGGCAAAGAAAAAATGTGGTTTGGAGAGTTTTAGCTCCAGCATGACAAAGCATAGAAGGGTGGATTTGGAGCTGAGAGTTGGTAGCCTAATAGCTGGCACATTTATCTTCCAAACTGACTTTAGCGAGATAGATCCTTATGAGGGTATAATGGTTCTAGAAGAATCCAAGAGTTTCCTGGAATAGTTTTATTTCTTTGGTTTCAGAGAGGGGAGGAACAGAAGGTGGTCTTCCCTTTCTTTGTGTTGAAATGGACTGGAGAGGTTTTACACAGGAAGTAGATATCCCATAGCAGCCAAGCACAACCTGTCCCTAACCATACTCTCCACAAAAATCCTATGGAGGAGAAAAAGCCAAAGCTTTCCTCACAGGCTGGTCCTTTATACTTTTCTTGCTCATCCTATAATCATAGTGTTCTAAATTATCTCTCATTTTAATCTGATGTCATTTTTCAATTTTGGTACATCTTTGTCAAGGGCCAGAAGGACTGCATATAAAGGCTGTATTAGTGAAGTAAGCAAATTAAACTGGAAAATGTTGTCACTGCAGAGATTTATAAAGGAATAACTGAGATAATAAAGATCAGAGCTATCCAGCAAAACATTTTCAACCTTTAAAATGCTGTATCTGGGTATATCTGGTAAAAAATGAAGTATGGATTATTACACCAGGATGAATTAGCAGGAAAGAGGGGCTTTTGGGCATAAAATAGATAAATTAGGTTGATGTTTATGATGGGAAAGTGTAATTTGATCACTTGTGGGTTTATAGAATAATAATGGTTCCTTTTGAGTGTTTTAAGGAAGACCATTATGTATGCCTTGTGATCTATGTTATTTTGTCTTGTCTCTTTTACGAGTCTCAGTTTTTCTGTGAATTTTTTATCATGAACTAATTCTTTCTTCATATTATATTCTAATTTTCATTTTCCCTGACTATTCTTTCTCCTCCTCCTAATCCCCTTTAACTCAGATCTGGTTCTTGTCTAAGTATTTGTGCAGAATCCCCATTAGTCCTTACACCTTTTCCCTATATTAAATCATTATTCATTAAGAGAGGCAGCTGTCATTATGGAGTGACCTCTGGGAGAAGAGTCAGCTCTTGGCTTTGCTGAAGTGCTGTATAAAAGTCTACTAAGAAGTCAGAATCTCTGGTCTTCAGTTTTCTCTTCCATAAAATGAAGAAATTAGACTAAATACTAGACTAAGATTGCTTGAATTTCTAACACTGTATAATTCTGGAACTTTGAGGGGGTTTTTCAGGTTTGAGGACTACTGGTCTAACAAATACTGCTCACATGGAGAAAAAAGATTTTTCACTTAGGCAAACCCCATAGAGAAAATGATCATTGTTTAAATAACAAGACTCTTCCAAAATGAAGAACTTTTGTGACTCTTAATATCCAATGATCCCAAGTTCTGAGATTACAGTGGACTTTTTATCCAGGGCAGAAATTTAAAATAGGTGTAATAGAGGTGATCTGTTGACTGTTTTAAAGTGAAAAGAGACAAAATGAACAATCTAAGTTGCTAATTATTGCAGGTTTACTGGCAGTGAAATAAATTTCTGGAATTACAAGTCCTTTACAAGAGGAGATGGAGTTGTAGGTCAAGGTTTCCTTGGGATAAAAGTACAAGAAATATCTCTAAATCAGTTTAGTGCTAAAGTAATTAATGGACAGAAAATTGAAATTATAGGCCTGAAAGCACTGTTTAGTGGAGCAGTTAGGCTGCAACATCTGTCATTCTACTGATCTCTTGGATTGATTGTACTTATCTGGTGGGCCAGGCCAGTGTCCCCTGTCCACTTCCCTCTCTCAGTGCATGATTTGGAGAGGGTATTCTATATATAGAAGAGAGCCTTTTTTTCAGTCATGCTGTGCTCCCCTGCTAGGACCCTAGCTCCTCTTCAAGGAGAGTAGTGGTAATATACTTAGTATCATTTTCCCAGGAGAAATAGATGAGCCTGATAAATTTCAGTGATTCACTTATTCATTCATTTATTCATCCATCATCCATTCAATAAATATTGAATGAGCATCTGTCATAGACCAAGCACTATAACAAGTGCTGTATCAGTCCTGAACAAGCCAAACAGGACCTTGGCCTCATGGAGCTTATAGTCTCTCCCATTTTAGACTTCTAATCCTCACTCATTCTTTCCCCCTCCTTCCACTTCCCAAGCCTCCAGAAGATTCTGGCATATTTTTGTCATTGAAAGCTTTTCTTTTTTAACAGGTTAAAAATTACATAGTACAAATTTTAGAGGAAAAGTTCACAAGGTTTTGTTTGTTCTGATACACTTCAAATGTATCAGAACTAAATAAGATCAACCATTAAAATCTTTAGGAGATTCCATTGAGCAAAACTTTTGCCTGTTGGAGTGAATGGGTTTTACCATCCTTATATGTAGCTGCAATGTGTGGCCTCTTCCCCTCACCCTCAATGCCCTTGTTTTCTTTGTGAAATTGTCTTGTCTTTAAATTTCTTTTCTATCACACTATGTAAGGTGGAAACCTGGAATTAATGGGAGACCTACTTCATGTTACTTTATGACTCAAGGAAAAAGCAAAAGAAGAAACTTTTATTAATAATGCTATTGCTAATAATTATTTTAAAAAGTATTTATTATTACACACCAGGCAGTGTGTCTTGAACTTCTAGTGAGGTGTGTATGCTTTTTCCCAGAACAATACCTTCTTTACTGAGATCTGATAATCTGCAAATTGCACAGGCTCAAATGTATTTTGACACATTGATTCTTTAACCTGTTTTTTCTTCTTGATTAATATATTACAGGTAATTCTGCATCAACCTTAAATTCTTTCAAGGATTTAAAACTATCTTTTGTTTGTTTTTTGTTTTTTGAATTTCATTTATTATTTTTTATACAGCACATTCTTATTACTTGTCTGTTTTATACATATTAGTGTATATATGTCAATCACAGTCTCCCAATTCATCCCACCCCCACCACCCTTGGTGTCCATACATTTGTTCTCTACATCTGTGTCTCTATTTCTGCCTTGCAAACCGGTTCACCTGTACCATTTTTCTAGATTCCACATATATGCATTAATATACGGTATTTTTCTCTTTCTGACTTACTTCACTCTGTATGGCAGTCTCTATGGCCATCCATGTCTCTACAAATGACCCAATTTTTTTTGGCTGAGTAATATTCCATTGTATATATGTATCACATCTTCTTTATCCATTCGTCTGTCGATGGGCATTTAGGTTGCTTCCATGACCTGGCTATTGTAAATAGTGCTGCAATTGAACATTGGGGTGCATGTGTCTTTTTGAATTATGGTTTTCTCTGGGTATATGCCCAGTAGTGGGATTGCTGGGTCATATGGTAATTCCATTTTTAGCTTTTTAAGGAACCTCCATACTGTTCTCCATAGTGGCTGTATCAATTTACATTCCCACCAACAGTGCAAGAGGGTTTCCTTTTCTCCACACCCTCTCCAGCATTTGTTGTTTGTAGATTTTCTGATGACGCCCATTCTAACTGGTGTGAGGTGATACCTCACTGTAGTTTTGATTTGCATTTCTCTAATAATTAGTGATGTTGAGCAGTTTTTCATGTGCCTAATTTATAGTTTTATAAATTATAAAACTATTTTTATAATTTAGACATCTATAGCTTCTTTTTAAGTTCAGTGTTTGACAGTGTTCTGGTATAAGACTCCCAGGGATGTGTGCATATTGTCATTTCAATGTGGCCTCTTTCAGAGCCTTGGCTGCTGCAGAAATTTGGTTTATTATGAATATTTGAATGGATAACATTTGTTGCTAATTCTTTGCAAGTCTAAAAAATCTACATGATATACCCCAAGGATGCCAGGTGGTAATATGTGGATTTTAAATATACCATAATGTGTTGTGCTCTAACTCATTTCAGACTATCATAGAGTTCAGAATCTAATCCAGTGGATAGAAAAATCTCTATTTCAAAAATAGCTCTTTTCATGATTAGGTATTGTTATTGTATTTTATAGTGTCACAGCAGTGACCCTTGAACTATCAGTTCTCTTTAGTGGGGATTCAATCATGTGTTGAGGTGTAGCCTTTTCTAGATGGCCTATGACAATATCTTACCTTGAAAGGGGCTCCTATGCCTGTAAATAAGATAGCTACAAAATGAGGCTAGGCAGTCCCCTTTAGAAATCCCATTCTGGAATAGTATATCTAGATTCTTTTTCTCTAACTTTTGTAACAAATATATACTTCTGGTAGATGAACACAATTCCGAAATTGGGCTTCTACCCTCTACCCAATCACCCAATCAGTCGACTTAAGGACTCTCAAAAAGCAGTGTGTGTGTGTGTGTGTGTGTGTGTGTGTGTGTGTGTGTATCTTTGTATTCTCAGAATTTTCAAACATACACAAAAGTAGTAAGAACAAAATGACCTTCTGTGTCTTTATATTCATAAATATAGGCATTTTGCTACTCTTGTTGCATCTATTAACCCATTTTTTTCTTGGAGTATTTAAATTAAATTCCAGACAATATATTTTTTACCCATAAATACTTTGATACATTTCCTAGATTTTTAATGTTAGGTGAAAGTTTGAGACAAAAATTGTTAAATTTACTTCATTCTTGTTTTTTGTCTGAAATTAGCATAATTCAATTCTAATTAGAACATGTTCCATGTTGATATGTTTAGATTTCCTGGGTTCGTTTTTGTCTCTCCTTGACTGCCACCAAAACCCTATTTTGTTCTTGTCATACTCAGCAGTTTTACACTGGTTCTAGTATAAACAGAGCACGACAACTACACAATGTATGTATATTATATATGTAAGTGATTTTAAAGCTTTGTCCTCATTGACTATTTCTATTTCTTGGGAGTCAGATCATTAGTGTAAGATTTTTATTTTAGGCATAAATTATCACCTTCCTATTACAAACTCTATGAATTTGCACATAGAAATGGAGTGGATATTTTGAGTATAGGTTAATAAAATGTGTAAACCTAGGCAGGTGTGATTTGGATTTTAGGAGCTAAGAATTACTCTACTTCACAATATAGTCCTATATGTGTTTCTGCTCTGAAACTATATTATGTTGGCCAGCTTTGAAAACATAAAGAACAGGAGAAATTTTGATAGTTTTCCTACTTTACTTCTATTGCTTGTTTGCTGAAACCAGCCGTAATATCTCTGAGACTCTGATTCAGTGGCTAATATCTTTTTAGCGGAACTCCCACCTCCGTACACAGCCATTGCCAGTCCAGATGCCAGTGGTATTCCAGTAATAAACTGCCGTGTGTGCCAATCTCTCATCAATTTGGATGGCAAGCTTCACCAGCATGTGGTTAAGTGCACGGTTTGCAATGAAGCTACGGTAAGTGGAGATATTCATTAATAAAAGCAGAAATTATTATCTGACATCTTCTCCCTAAAAAAGTATTCCAATAATGTTACTTACAAGTAGATGTGGGCTGGATACAGAAATGGCCATTTTTTTTATCCTTTCTTTCTTCCCTCTGGCTATTTCTCTTTTATCATACAAGGATGCCTCCAGGTGTTTAAAGCTAACTTCATTATGAAAATTTCATGATGAATTTACATGTAATGCCATTTGGCTCTTTACTTTCTAAAATGAGACTGACCATGGACAGTTATTTACAATTATCTTCAGTGTCTATCCTCATCTCAACGAAATCCATTCTGATTTTCACTAAAATGAAATATACTGAAGTCCACTACAAATGTGAACTTTGTACTTATTATGTAGAAAATTATTTAAACTTGTTTTACGTCTGTAGGATGGCGGTATAGTTTTTCTGGGCTTTCGTGATTGTGCATTTATTATTGACATTTGTGTCGAAGTGTTTATTAACAGCTTGGTATATTATTCCATTGATTTGATATTAATTCAGTGAAATATTCAAAAAAAATTTGAAGGGCATATTTTTTTACTGAACTTTGAGAAGAGCAACTAAATTTTAAGTAGGATTTTTACAGTTTTAAGTAATAAACTGGTAAAGAGTATACTGGTTAAATTAAATATATTTCTACTTTCATGGTTAGGCTTTATTTTAAAAATTTCAATCTGTCTCAAAACTTGAAATTAAATATTAATTTAATTTTTGGTACTTGTAGTTTTTCCTCTTTAGAAAAAGCCTAAAAGAAAAGTCAGCCAATGATTACTGTATCTCTGAGAACCTTGAAAGATGAATACTGGGGGCTTTATTATATGTTTTATGGAAAAATCATAAGATAAAACCTTAAGTCATGAAGCAATATATATCATTGTAAATACTTTTTCTATAAGGGACATCTTTTAGAGAACTTTATTGTGTAAATAGGTGATACCTGTAAAACTAGCTATTTTCTTTTTCAGTTGAACACTTAAATAGTAAGTTTCATTAATATCAACTTCCTTAGTGCTCCTTTTAGAGTTGGCAAGCAAATAAGAATTGTTAGACACAAATAGCATTTAAAAAAAAAATACCAGTGTCTTAAAGGCTTCCTTGGATTTGGCATTAGTGTTGAATTTTTTCACCTCTTCCTTCACCCATACAAACTTTGTTCTTTAATGAGAAGAAAGAAAGGAGATTTAAGCTTTATATTTACATGTGGAAGTAAACAGAACAGAGTAGGTCAATTATGCAAGAATCTCAAAGTCACTATGGATTTAGCCAGCAGCCTCAATCTGGTTACTTAGAAGTGATGAGTTCATATAGGGTCAGTAAAATTTGGCTACAAATAAGCTAGCTACTTTTGGACATAAAGAAAATTGTGCTGAAATTTTTATATCATTACTACCCCTGTTAAGTAAAGACATGTAAAAAATTGTTAATATTCTAGAGAATATGAATAGTATTTAATCAGATTGCCTTGTATGGAATTAGTAACATTACAAGGGAAGAAAAAATTGAAAAAAAAAAAGCCTTTGAGGAATGCTGTAACATATGACCTGCTAATGTTTAAAGTGTAATGTGATCTTAAATTTATGAATGAAGAGGTAGGTGTTAGGCAACTGGCAGCTTCTCTGGAGAAATTCTATGTTGAAAAGAACAGATATAATAGACAGATATAGTGGACCAGGGCACAAGAGAACAATTCTCTTATGTTCACTATCACTGTTTCCTACTCAATTTAACTGTTATTCATTCTCCTCATGTCACCTAAAACAGGATGTCAGTGTGTCTATTCTCTTGGATAGCCACCTTTAACAGGAACTGGACATTCCTGTGGAGATTGAAAGAAATAAAACATAACAAAACAGAAAAAAATCAAGGTTAATAAAAGTCCTTTTTACTTCAGTAGATAGAATTAGGAAGGGAAGTAAGGTGTGTGTTGTGTGTGTGTGTGTGTGTGTGTGTGTCTCTGTGTGTGTGTGTCTGTATATGAGAGAGAGAGAGAGAAAGAATATGGACAAATTTTAGCAACACTTGGAGAACACAGAATTTAAGGTTAAAAGGAGAAGCAATATCTATGACTAGTTAGTGGAAAATTTGAGAAGTCCTGGAGAAAGAGTGGAGTTAGTTGGCTGCATACTTGATTGAGTCTGAGATTTGGAAACTAATAGACTGGGGTTTGAATCTGCCACTTAGTAGCTATATATCCTTGGGGACTTCTCTAAACTGTGGTTCTTCATGTAAAGAGGTATAATAGTAATAATACCTACCTCTTAGGGTTGCTGTTGGGATTACAGAGGTAAAGTGCCCAGCACAGTTCCTGGAACATGTAAGCTTATTTTGCCAAGTAAGGCTATTAAAACTTATGCATATGAACAATGTCATCTCCCCTGCTGCCCCCCACCCCATCGTTTTACTGTAGACCAGAAATGACATGGTGTGGGCTGGCACTGAGGACCAGTGCTTGAAATCTTCCAGTTCAATCATCTTGTTTTACAAATGAGAGAATTGAGGTCTAGAAGTATGGTGGGAATAAAATACAGGCTACCTCAGAGACATTACAGGGTCAGTTCCAGACTACTGCAATAAAGCAAATATTGCAATAAAGCAAGTCACACAAATTTTTTGGTTTCCAGTGCAAATAAAAGTTATGTTTACACTATTCTGTAAGTGTGCAATAGCATTATGTCTAAAAAAAGGATATATCTTAATTAAAAAATACTTTATTGCTAAAAAATGTTAACCATCATCTGAGCCTTCAGCAAGTCATAATCTTTTTGCTGGTGAAGCATCTTGACTCCCTTTTGATGGCTGCTGACTGATCATGGAGGTGCTTGCTGAAGGTTGGGGTGTCTGTGGTAATTACTTAAAATAAGACAACAGTGAAGTTCACTGCATCAATCAATTCTTCCTTTCATGAACCATTTCTCTGTAACACACAATGCAGTTTGGTAGCATTTTACCCACAGTAGAACTTCTTACAAAATTGGAGTCGATCCTTTCAAACCCTGTGGCTGCTTTATCAACTAAATTTATGTAATATTCTAAATACTTTGTTGTCATTTTAACAATCTTCACAGCATCTTCACCAGGAATAGATTACATGTCAAGAAACCAATTTTATTTGCTTATCCATAAAAAGCAACTCCTATCCGTTAAAGTTTTATCATCAGATGGCAGCAATTCAGTCACATCTTCAGGTTCCACTTCTAATTCTAGTTCTCTTGCTATTTCCACCACTTCTGCATTTTCTTCCTCCACTGAAATTGAACACCTCAAAGTCATCCGTGAGGGTTAGAATAAACTTCTTCAAACTCCTGTTAATTTTGGTATTTTGACTTCTTCCCATGAATCACGAATGTTCTTAATGTATCTAGAATGGTGAATCCTTTCCAGAAGGTTTTCAGTTTACTTTGCACAGATCTATCAGAGGGATCACTATCTATGGCAGCCTTATGAAATCTATTTCATAAAAAATGAAACCTGAAAGTCAAAATTACTCCTTGATCCATGGGTTGCAGAATGAATGTTGTGTTAGCAGGCGTGAAAACATTAATCTCATTGTATATCTCCATAAGAGCTCTTGGGTCACCAGGTGCATTATCAATGAGCAGTAATATTTTGAAAGGAATTTTTTTTTCTCAGCGGTAGGTCTCAACAGTGGCCTTAAAATGCTCAGTAAACCATACTGTAAACAGATGTGCTGTCATCCAGACTTTGTTTCTCTATTTATAGTGTAGTGGCAGAGTAGTTTAGCATAATTCTTTAAGGGCCCTAGGATTTTCAGAATGGTAAATGAGCATTAGCTTCAACTTAAAGTCACCAGCTGCATCAGCCCCTAACAAGAGAGTCAGCCTGTCCTTTGAAGCTTTGAAACTAGACATTGACTTCTCCTCTTTAACTATGAAGTTCCTAGATGGCATTTTCTTCCACTAAAAGGCTTTTCATCTACACTGAAAATATTTAGTGTAGCCACCTTTCTTAATTAGCATAGCTAGATTTTCTGAATAACTCGCTGCAGCTTCAACATCAGAACTTGCAATTTCACCTTGCAATTTTTTTTTTAATTGAAGTATAGTTGATTTACAATGTTGTGTTAGTTTCAGGTGTACAGCAAAGTGATTCATATGTACACACACACACACACAAACACACACACACATATATATATTCCTTTTTGGATTCATTTACCTTATAAGTTATTACAAAATATTGAATATAGTTCCCTGTGCTATATAGTTGGTCCTTGTTGGTTATTTTATGATTAGTATGTATGTGTATGTTAATCCCAAACTCCTAATTTATCCCTCATCCCCGTTTCCACTTTGGAAACCATAAGTTTGTTTTCTATGTCTGTGGGTCTAATTATATTTTGTATATAAGTTCTTTTCTTTTAGATTCCACATATAAGCAATATTATATGCTATGGGTCTTTCTCTGTCTGACTTATTCACTTTAGTATGATAATCTCTAGGGCCATCCATGTTGCTGCAAATGGCATTATTTCATTCTTTTTAATGGCTGAGTAACATTCCATTCCAATATACAACATTTTCTTTATCCATTCATCTGTCATCTGATGGACAAGTAGATTACTTCCATGTCTTGGCTGTTGTAAATAGTGCTGAAATGAACATTGGGGTGCATATATCTTTCCAAATTATGGTCTTCTCTGGATATATGCCCAGGGGTGGGATTGCAGGATCATGTGGTAGCTCTACTTTTAGTTTTAAGTGAATCTCCATACTGTTCTCCATAGTGGCTTCACCAATTTACATTCCCTTTAACAGTGTAGGAGGGTTTTTTCTCCACACCTTCTCCAGCATTTATTATTTGTAGTCTTTTTGATGATGGCTATTCTGTAAATTGATACAGCCACTATGGAGAACAGTACGGAGGTTCCTTTAAAAACTAAAAATAGATTTACCATATGATCCAGCAATCCCACTACTGGGCGTATACCCAGAGAAAACCATAATTCAAAAAGACACATGCACCCCAATGTTCATTGCAGCACTATTTACAATAGCCAGGTCATGGAAGCAACCTAAATGCCCATCAACAGACGAACGGATAAAGAAGTTGTGGTACATATATACAATGGAATATTACTCAGCCATAAAAAGGAATGAAATTGAGTCATTTGTTGAGACGTGGATGGATCTAGAGACTCTCATACAGAGTGAAGTAAGTCAAAAAGAGAAAAACAAATATCGTATATTAATGCATGTATGTGGAACCTAGAAAAATGGTACAGATGAGCCAGTTTGCAGGGCAGAAGTTGAGACACAGACGTAGAGAACAGACATATGGACACCAAGGGGGGAAAACTGCAGTGGGGTGGGGATGGTGGTGTGCTGAATTGGGCGATTGGGATTGACATGTATACACTGATGTGTATAAAATTGATGACTAATAAGAACCTGCAGTATAAACAAACAAACAAACAAAACAACTAATAGTAAACTTTCATTGGGTTATTTGTATGGAAATATGTTAATATAAATGTTTCAGACATTACATGAAATTTCTAAAAATCTTATATGTTCTGGTATAATGTTATAAGTCATAATTCTAGTTATTACTTTAAAATGTATGTCTCAGAAATAACTAAATTTCCTTGTCAATTGCACTATTATGAACTTTCATCAAATCTTTAACTGTGGTCATTTTTAAGTCTTTTGTCATTTACAGACAGTTCTGGGTGTACTCTGATGCTTTTGCAAATATGTTCCTATAAAAGGGGTTCATCTTCAAGGAATTCATAGAAGAGACTCTGACAAGTACAGGTTTCTGATAACTGTACTGCTGAACTGAATGAATAAGCATTCTCAGAACTCTAATGAAAAACTGATGAACTCATAAAAGTGCTAACAAAAGATCAAGATAAAAAAAATTAATTACATTAGATGATGGCCATTCTGACATGTGTGGGGTGATATCTCATTGTAGTTTTGACTTGCATTTCTCTAGTAATTAGTGATGTTGAGCATCTTTTCATGTGCCTCTTGGCCATCTGTATGTCTTTTGTGGAGAAATGTCTATTTAGGTCTTCTGCCCATTTCTTGACTGGGTTGTTTGTTTTTTGATATTGAGCCACATGAGCTGTTTGCAAATTTTGGAGACTAATCCCTTGTCTGTTGCATCATTTGCAAATATTTTCTCCCATTCTGTGGGTTGTCTTTTAATTTTGTCTATGATTTCCTTTGCTGTGCAAAAGCTTTTAAGTTTAATTAGGTCCCATTTATTTATTTTTGTTTTTATTTCCATTACTCTAAGAGTCGGCTCAGAAAAGATATTGCTGCAATTTATGTCAGAGTGTTCTGCCTGTGTTTTCCTCTAAGAGTTTTATAGTATCTGTTGTTACATTGAGGTCTTTAATCCATTTTGAGTTTATTTTTCTGTGTGGTGTTAAAGAATGTCCTAATTTCATTTTTTTTTAAATGTAGCTGTCCAGTTTTCCAAGCACCATTTATTGAAGAGACAGTCTTTCCTCCGTTGTATAGCCTTGCCTCCTTTGTCATAGATTAATTGACCATAGGTGCATGGGTTTATTTCTGGGCTTTCTATCCTGTTCCACTGATCTAAATTTCTGTTTCTGTGCCAGTACCATACTGTCTTGATTACCATAGCTTTGTAGTATACTCTGAATTCAGGAAGCCTGATTCCTCCAGCTCTATTTTTCTTTCTCAAGATTTCTTTGACTATTTGGGGTCTTTTGTGTTTCCATACAAATTTAAAACTTTTTTGTTTTAGATTTGTGAAAAATGCCATTGGTAATTTGATGGGGATTTCATTGAATCTGTAGATTGCTTTGGGTAGTATAGTCATTTTGAAAATATAAATTCTTCTAATCCAAAAACATGGTATATCTTTCCATCTGTTTGTGTCATCTTTGATTTCTTTCTTTAGTATCTTAGAGTTTTCAGAGTACAGGTCTTTTGCCTCCTTAGATAGGTTTATGCCTAGGTATTTTATTCCTTTTGATGCAGTGGTAAATGGAATTGTTTCCTTAATTTCTCTTTCTGATTTTTCATTGTTAGTGTCTAAAAATTCAACAGATTTCTGTGTTTTAATTCTGTATCCTGCAACTTCACCGAATTCATTAATGAGCTCTGATAGTTTTCTGGTAGCATATCTAGGATTTTCTTTGTATAGTATCATGTCATCTGCAGTAACAGTTTTACTTCTTCCTTTCCAATTTGGATTCCTTTTCTTTCTCTTTCTTCTCTGATTGCCATGGCTAGGACTTCCAAAACTATATTGAAAAAAAACTGATGAGAGTGGACATCCTTGTCTTGTTCCTGATCTTAGAGGAAATGCTTTCAGCTTTCACCGTTGAGTATGATGTTAGCTGTAGGTTTGTCATATTTGGCCTTTATTATGTTGAGGTATGTTTCCTCTATGCCCACTTTCTGGAGAGTTTTTATCACAACTGGGTGTTGAATTTTGTCTAAAGCTTTTTCTGCATCTATTGAGATGATCATATGGTTTTTATTCTTCAATTTGTTCATGTGGTGTATCACAGTGATTGATTTGTGTGTATTCAAAATCCCTGCATCCCTGGGATAAATCCCACTTGATCATGGGGTATGATCCTTTAAATGTATTGTTGGATTCAGTTTGCTAGTATTTTGTTAAGAATTTTTGTGTCTAAGTTCATCAGTGATATTGGCGGGTAATTTTCTTTTTTTGTGGTATCTTTGTCTGGTTTTGGTATCAGGGTGATGGTGGCATCATAGAATGTTTGGAAGTGTTCTTTCCTCTGCAGTTTTTTGGAACAGTTTCAGAAGGATAGTGTTAACTTTTCTGTAAATGTTTGATATAATTTGCCTGTGAAGCCATCTGGTCCTGGACTTTTGTCTGTTGGGAGTTTTTAAATCACAGATTCAATCTCAGTAGTTGTAATTGGTCTGTTTATATTTTCTATTTCTTCCGGGTTCAGTCTTGGAAGATTGTACCTTTCTAAGAATGTGTCTGTTTCTTCTAAGTTTCCATTTTCTTGGCATATAATTGCTTGTACTAGTCTCTTACGGTCCTTTGTATTTCTGTGGTGTCCATTGTAACTTCTGTTTTTCATTTCTAATTTTATTGATTTGGCCTCTCTTCCTTCTTTTCTTGATGAGTCTGGCTAAAGGTTTATCAATTTTATTTATCTTTTCAAAGAATCAGATTTTAGTTTCATTGATCTTTTCTATTGTTTTCTTCATCTCTATTTCATTTATTTCTGCTCTGATCTCTTTGATTTCTTTCCTCTACTAACTATGGGTTTTGTTTGTTCTTTCTCTAGTTGCTTTAAGTGTAAGGTTAGGTTGTTTGTTTGAGATTTTTCCTGAGATAAGCTTGTATCTCTATAAACTTCCCTCTTAGAACTGCTTTTGTTGCATCCCATAGATTTTAGATCATTGTGTCTTCGTTTTCATTTATCTCTAGGTATTTTTTGATTTCTTCTTTTTTTCGTCAGTGATCCATTGGTTTTTTAGTAGCCTATTGTTTAGCCTCCATGTATTTGTGGTTTCTGCAGTATTTTTCTTGTAGTTGATTTCTAATCTCATAGTGTTGTGGTTGGAAAAGAGGCTTGATATGATTTCAATTTTCTTAACTTTACCAAGTCTTGCTTTGTGGCCCAGCATTTGATCTATCCTGCGGAATGTTCCATGTGCACTTGAAAAGAATGTGTTCTGCTGTTTTTGGATGGAATGCTCTATAGATATCAATTAGTGCATCTGGTCTAATGTGTCATTTAAGGCCTGTGTTTCTTTATTGATTTTCTTTCTGGATGAGCTGTCCATTGATGAAACTGGGGTGTTTAAGTCTCCCACTATTATTGTATTACTGTCAATTTCTCCTTTTATGGCTGTTAGCATATGTCTTATATATTGAGGTGCTCCTGTGTTAGGTGAATATATATTTTAAATTGTTATATCTTCTTCTTACAATGATCCCTTGATCATTATGTAGTGTCCTTCTTTGTCTCTTGTAGCAGTCTTTATTTTAAAGTCTAATTTTGTCTGATGTGAGTACTGCTACTCCATCTTTCTTTTGATTTCCATTTGCATGGAATACCTTTTGCCATCCCCTCACTTTCAGTCTGTATTTGTCCCTAGATCTGAAGAGGGTCTCTGTTGTAGACAACATATATATGGGTCTTGTTTTTTATCCATTCAGGCAGTGAATGTCTTTTGGTTGGAGCATTTAATCTGTTTACATTTTAGGTAATTATCAATATATATGTTCTTTTTTTTTTTTTTTATAATTTAAAACGTATACACTTTATTTTATTTTATTTTATTTTTTTTGTTTTGTTTGTTTGTTTTTTTTATATTGCAGGTTCTTATTAGGCATCAATTTTATACACATCAGTGTATACATGTCAATCCCAATCGCCCAATTCAGCACACCACCATCCCCACCCCACTGCAGTTTTCCCCCCTTGGTGTCCATATGTCTGTTCTCTACGTCTGTGTCTCAACTTCTGCCCTGCAAACCGGCTCATCTGTACCATTTTTCTAGGTTCCACATACATGCGTTAATATACGATATTTGTTTTTCTCTTTTTGACTTACTTCACTCTGTATGAGAGTCTCTAGATCCATCCACGTCTCAACAAATGACTCAATTTCATTCCTTTTTATGGCTGAGTAATATTCCATTGTATATATGTACCACAACTTCTTTATCCGTTCGTCTGTTGATGGGCATTTAGGTTGCTTCCATGACCTGGCTATTGTAAATAGTGCTGCAATGAACATTGGGGTGCATGTGTCTTTTTGAATTATGGTTTTCTCTGGGTATATGCCCAGTAGTGGGATTGCTGTGTCTTATGGTAATTCTATTTTTAGTTTTTTAAGGAACCTCCATATTGTTCTCCATAGTGGCTGTATCAATTTACATTCCCACCAACAGTGCAAGAGGGTTCCCTTTTCTCCACACCCTCTCCAGCATTTGTTGTTTGTAGATTTTCTGATGATGCCCATTCTAACTGGAGTGAGGTGATACCTCATTGTAGTTTTCATTTGCATTTCTCTAATAATTAGTGATGTTGAGCATCTTTTCATGTGCTTCGTGGCCGTCTGTATGTCTTCTTTGGAGAAATGTCTATTTAGGTCTTCTGCCCATTTTTGGATTGGAGTGTTTGTTTCTTTAATATTGAGCTGAATGAGCTGTTTATATATTTTGGAGATTAATCCTTTGTCTGTTGATTCGTTTGCAAATATTTTCTCCCATTCTGAGGGTTGTCTTTTCGTCTTGTTTATGGTTTCCTTTGCTGTGCAAAAGCTTTGAAGTTTCATTAGGTCCCACTTGTTTATTTTTGTTTTTATTTCCATTACTCTAGGAGGTGGATCAAAAAAGATCTTGCTGTGATTTATGTCAAAGAGTGTTCTTCCTATGTTTTCCTCTAAGAGTTTTATAGTGTCCAGTCTTATATTTAGGTCTCTAATCCATTTTGAGTTTATTTTTGTGTATGGTGTTAGGGAGTATTCTAATTTCATTCTTTTACATGTAGCTGTCCAGTTTTCCCAGCACCACTTATTGAAGAGACAGTCTTTTCTCCATTGTATATCTTTGCCTCCTTTGTCATAGATTAGTTGACCATAGGTACGTGGGTTAATCTCTGGGCTTTCTATCTTGTTCCATTGATCTATGTTTCTGTTTTTGTGCCAGTACCATATTGTCTTGATTACTGTAGCTTTGTAGTATAGTCTGAAGTCAGGGAGTCTGATTCCTCCAGCTCCATTTTTTTCCCTCAAGACTGCTTTGGCTATTCGGGGTCTTTTGTGTCTCCATACAAATTTTAAGATGATTTGTTCTAGCTCCGTAAAAAATGCCATTGGTAGTTTGATAGGGATTGCATTGAATCTGTAGATTGCTTTGGGTAGTATACTCATTTTCACAATGTTGATTCTTCCAATCCAAGAACATGGTATATCTCTCCATCTGTTGGTATCATCTTTAATTTCTTTCATCAGTGTCTTATAGTTTTCTGCATACAGGTCTGTTGTCTCCCTAGGTAGGTTTATTCCTAGGTATTTTATTCTTTTTGTTGCAGTGGTAAATGGGAGTGTTTCCTTAATTTCTCTTTCAGATTTTTCATCATTAGTGTATAGGAATGCAAGAGATTTCTGTGCATTAATTTTATATCCTGAAACTTTACTATATTCATTGATTAGCTCTAGCAGTTTTCTGGTGGCAGTTTTAGGATTCTCTATGTATAGTATCATGTCATCTGCAAACAGTGACAGTTTTACTTCTTCTTTTCCAATTTGTATTCCTTTTATTTCTTTTCCCTCTCTGATTGCCGTGGCTAGGACTTCCAGAACTATGTTGAATAATAGTGGTGAGAGTGGACATCCTTGTCTTGTTCCTGATCTTAGAGGAAATGCTTTCAGTGTTTCACCATTGAGAATGATGTTTGCTGTGGGTTTGTCATATATGGCCTTTATTATGTTGAGGTAGGTTCCCTCTATGCCCACTTTCTGGAGAGTTTTTATCAGAAATGGGTGTTGAATTTTGTCAAAAGTTTTTCTGCATCTATTGAGATGATCATATGGTTTTTATTCTTCAATTTGTTAATATGGTGTATCACATTGATTGATTTGCGTATATTGAAGAATCCTTGCATCCCTGGGATAAATCCCACTTGATCGTGGTGTATGATCCTTTTAATGTGTTGTTGGATTCTGTTTGCTAGTATTTTGTTGAGGATTTTTGCATCTATATTCATCAGTGATATTGGTCTGTAATTTTCTTTTTTTTGTAGTGTCTTTGTCTGGTTTTGGTATCAGGGTGATGGTGGCCTCATAGAATGAGTTTGGGAGTGTTCCTTCCTCTGCAATTTTTTGGAAGAGTTTGAGAAGGATGGGTGTTAGCTCTTCTCTAAATGTTTGATAGAATTCACCTGTGAAGCCATCTGGTCCTGGACTTTTGTTTGTTGGAAGATTTTTAATCAGTTTCAATTTCATTACTTGTGATTGGTCTGTTCATATTTTCTATTTCTTCCTGGTTCAGTTTTGGAAGGTTATACCTTTCTAAGAATTTGTCCATTTCTTCCAGGTTGTCCATTTTATTGGCATAAAGTTGCTTGTAGTAGTCTCTTAGGATGCTTTGTATTTCTGCGGTGTCTGTTGTAACTTCTTTTTCATTTCTGATTTTATTGATTTGAGTCCTCTACCTCTTTTTCTTGATGAGTCTGGCTAATGGCTTATCAATTTTGTTTATCTTCTCAAAGAACCAACTTTTAGTTTTATTGATCTTTGCTATTGTTTTCTTTGTTTCTATTTCATTTATTTCTGCTCTGATCTTTATGATTTCTTTCCTTCTGCTAACTTTGGGTTTTGTTTGTTCTTCTTTCTCTAGTTTCTTTAGGTGTAAGGTAGATTGTTTACTTGAGATTTTTCTTGTTTCTTTAGGTAGGCTTGTATAGCTATAAACTTCCCTCTTAGAACTGCTTTTGCTGCATCCCATAGGTTTTGGGTCGTCGTGTTTTCATTGTCATTTGTCTCTAGGTATTTTTTTATTTCCTCTTTGATTTCTTCAGTGATCTCTTGGTTATTTAGTAACGTATTGTTTAGCCTCCATGTGTTTGTCTTTTTTACGTTTTTTTCCCTGTAATTCATTTCTAATCTCATAGCGTTGTGGTCAGAAAAGATGCTTGATATGATTTCAATTTTCTTAAATTTACTGATGCTTGATTTGTGACCCAAGATGTGATCTATCCTGGAGAATGTTCCGTGCGCACTTGAGAAGAACGTGTAATCTGCTGTTTTTGGATGGAATGTCCTATAAATATCAGTTAAATCTATCTGGTCTATTGTGTCATTTAAAGCTTCTGTTTCCTTATTTATTTTCATTTTGGATGATCTGTCCATTGGTGTAAGTGAGGTGTTAAAGTCCCCCACTATTACTGTGTTACTGTCAATTTCCTCTTTTATAGCTGTTAGCAGTTGCCTTATGTATTGAGGTGCTCCTATGTTGGGTGCATATATATTTATAATTGTTATATCTTTTTCTTGGATTGATCCCTGGATCATTATGTAGTGTCCTTCCTTGTCTCTTGTAACATTCTTTATTTTAAAGTCTATTTTATCTGATATGAGTATAGCTACTCCAGCTTTCTTTTGATTTCCATTTGCATGGAATATCTTTTTCCATCCCCTCACTTTCAGTCTGTATGTGTCCCTAGGTCTAAAGTGAGTCTCTTGTAGACAGCATATATATGGGTCTTGTTTTTGTATCCATTCAGCCAGTCTGTGTCTTTTGGTTGGGGCATTTAATCCATTCACGTTTAAGGTAATTATCGATATGTATGTTCCTATGACCATTTTCTTTATTGTTTTGGGTTTGTTTTTGTAGGTCCTTTTCTTCTCTTGTGTTTCCCACTTAGAGAAGTTCCTTTAGCATTTGTTGTAGAGCTGGTTTGGTGGTGCAGAATTCTCTTAGCTTTTGCTTGTCTGTAAAGCTTTTGATTTCTCCATCAAATCTAAATGAGATCCTTGCCGGGTAGAGTAATCTTGGTTGTAGGTTCTTCCCTTTCATCACTTTAAGCATATCATGCCACTCCCTTCTGGCTTGCAGAGTTTCTGCTGAGAAATCAGCTGTTAACCTTATGGGAGTTCCCTTGTATGTTATTTGTCGTTTTTCCCTTGCTGCTTTCAATAATTTTTCTTTGTCTTTAATTTTTGCCACTTTGATTACTATGTGTCTCGGCGTGTTTCTCCTTGGGTTTATCCTGTATGGGACTCTCTGCGCTTCCTGGAGTTGGGTGGCTATTTCCTTTCCCATGTTAGGGAAGTTTTCGACTATAATCTCTTCAAATATTTTCTCTGGTCCTTTCTCTCTCTCTTCTCCTTCTGGGACCCCTATAATGCGAATGTTGTTGCGTTTAATGTTGTCCCAGAGGTCTCTTAGGCTGTCTTCATTTCTTTTCATTCTTTTTTCTTTAGTCTGTTCCACAGCAGTGAATTCCACCATTCTGTCTTCCAGGTCACTTATCCGTTCTTCTGCCTCAGTTATTCTGCTATTGATTCCTTCTAGTGTAGTTTTCATTTCAGTTATTGTATTGGTCATCTCTGTTTGTTTGTTCTTTAATTCTTCTAGGTCTTTGTTAATCATTTCTTGCATCTTCTCAATCTTTGCCTCCATTCTTATTCCGAGGTCCTGGATCATCTTCACTATCATTATTCTGAATTCTTTTTCTGGAAGGTTGCCTATCTCCACTTCATTTAGTTGTTTTTCTGGGGTTTTTTCTTGTTCCTTCATCTGGTACATAGCCCTCTGCCTTTTTATCTTCTCTATCTTTCTGTAACTGTGGTTTTTGGTCCACAGGCTGCAGGATTGTAGTTTTTCTTGCTTCTGCTGTCTGCCCTCTGGTGGTTGAGGCTATCTAAGAGGCTTGATGGGAGGCTCTGGTGGTGGGCAGAGCTGAATATACATGTTCTTATTGCCATTTTGTTCATTGTTTTGGATTTTTTTTAAAGTCTTTTTTCTTCCTTTCCTCTTTTGTTCTCTTCTCTTGTGATTTGATGACTAACTTTAGTGTTTGTTGGATTTCTTTTCCTTTTTGGTATATATTTCTATTATAGATGTTTGATTTGTGGTTACTATGAGGTTTTGATATAGCAGTCTCTCTATATATACATGATTGTTTTAAGTTGCTGGTCTCTTAATTTTAAATGCATTACAAATATCCTGCATTTGTACTCTCCTCTTATGATTACTTGTCTTGATATCATATTTGTGTGTGGATAATTTTCTGCCTTTACTTTATGCTTGCCTTTACCAGTGAGCTTTCCCATTTCATAATTTTCTTGTTTCTAGTTGTGAGCTTTTCTTTTCTGCCTAGGGAAGTTCCTTTAGCTTTTGTTGTAAAATTCGTTTTGGTGGTGCTGAATTCTTTTAACTTTGTTTGTCTGTAAAGCTTTTGATTTCTCTGTCAAATCTGAATGAGACCCTTGCTGGGTAGAGTGTTCTTGGTTGTAGGTTTTTCCCCTTTCATCACTTTAAATATATCATGCCACTCCCTTCTGGCCTGTAGTGTTTTCACTGAAAAATAAGCTGATAGTCTTTTGGTGATTCCCTTGTGTGATATTTATTGCTTTTCCCTTGTTGCTTTTAATATTTTCTCTTTATCTGTAACTTTTATCAGTTCAGTTATTATGTGTCTTGGTGTGTTCCTCCTTGGGTTAATCCTGTATGGGACTCTCTGTGGTTTTATGGACTTAGGTTCCTGTTTCCTGTCCTATGTTAGGGAAGTTTTCAGCTATTATCTCATCAAATATTTTCTCAGGCCCATTGTCTCTGTCTTCTCCTTCTGGGACCTCAATATTGCAAGTGTTGGTACATTTGATGTTGCCCCAGAGATCTCTTAAACTGTCTTTATTTCTTTTCATTCTATTTTCTTTATTCTGTTCCACAGCAGTGATTTCCACCATTCTGTCTTCCAGCTCACTTGTCTGTTCTTCTGCCTCATTTATTCTGCTATTGATTCTTTCTGGTGTGTTTTTCATTTTTGATTTCTTCAACTCTGTTTGGTTGTTCTTTATATTTTCTAACTCTTTGTTAAAAAGTTCTTGTAAGTTCTTGCTTGAGCATCCGTTCTTTTCCTGAGTTCTTGGATCATCTTTACTATCATTACTCTGAACTCTTTCTTGGGTAGCTCTAGAGATAGTTTGCCTATCTCTACTTCACTTAGTTGTTCTTCTGGGGTTTTATCTTGTTTCTTTGTCTGGAACATATTCCTCTGTCTTCTCATTTTGTCTAAAATTCTATTTGTATTTTTATGTATGTGGAAGGTTAGTTATGTTTCTCAACCTTGGAGAAGTGACCATCTGTAGGGGATTTCCTGTGTGTCCCAGTAGTACAGTCCCCTCTCATCACAGAGGGCTAGGGACCAGCTGGTCCCAGGGTAGATTCTGACCTGTGTTTGTAGACTCAGTTCCACTGGCTGCTGGATTGTGGTTTCTTGCTTCTGGTGTCTGCCTCCTTGTGGGTGAGGCTGGTCTAGAGGCTTATGCAGGCTTCCTGGTGGGTGGGGCCAGTGCCTGCCCACTGGTGGGTGGAGCTGGGTCTTGGCTTTCTGATGGGTAGGGCCGTATCAGGGGGTGTGTCTAGAGGCAGCTGTGTGCTCAGGAATTCTTTAGGCAGCCTGTTTGCTGATGGGTGAAGCTGTGTTCCCACCCTGTTTGGCCTGAGACATCCCAACACTGGAGCCTACAGGCTGTTGGGTGGGACCAGGACTTGATGCCAAAATGTTGGCCTCTAGGAGAGCTCACGCCAATGAAATGTCCCCTGGTAACACTGTCACCAGTGTTGTTGTCCCCAGAGTGAGCCACAGCCACCCTCCCACCTCCCCAGAATACCCTTCAAGACCAGCAGGTGGGTCTGCCCCAGGCTCCTATGAAGTCATTGCTTTTACCCTGGCTACCAGTGCACACAGGACCTTGTATGCACCCTCTAAGAGTGGAGTCTCTTTTTCTGAGTCTCCAAAGTCTCTGCAGGAGTCCTATGGAGCTCCTGCAATCAAGTCCTGCTGGCCTTCAAAGCCAAATGGTCTGAGGGCTCCTCCTCCAATGCCAGACCCCTAGGCTGTGGAGCCTGATGTGGGGCTTAGAGCTCTCACTACTATGGGAGAACTTCTGTGATATAATTGTTCTCCAGTTTGTGGGCCACACACCTGGGGGGGTATGGAATTTGATTGTATCAGGAGTGCACCCCTTCTACTGTCTTATTTTGGTTCTTCTTATGTCTTTGGATGTAAAATATCTTTTTTAGTAGGTTCCAGTCTTCTTAATCAATGGTTGTTCAGCAGTTAGTTGTGATTTTGGTTTGCTCACGAGAAGAAGTAAGCTGAAGGCCCTTCTACTCTGCCATCTTGGACAGGAATTGAAAAATTCTGCAGTTTTGCATGACACATACTGTTGGTTATGCAGTTAAGCACACAAGCCCTGGAGTCAGACTGCTGGGATTCAGATTCAGATTCTTTCCTTTAACCTCTATGTGATTGACAGCTAATGTCTCTATTTTCATGGAATTTATACCTCCTCTTTCACCCTTAGTGTAGCTTCAGGGACCGTGTGCAGAGGACTTGCACCTAATGAATTAGATTAGTTTGGATTAGAGTTCCCAGCTCAGAGCTGCTCCTGATATCTGGAATTTGCATGCTGGGCCATTGGCAGTTCACCCTGCAATTTTATTTTATGGAGATGGCTCCTTTCTTTAAACTTCATAAACTAACCTTTGCTAGCTTTGAACTTTTCTTCTACAGTTTTGTCACCTCTTAGCCTTCATAGAATTGAATAGAGTTAGGGTCTTGCTCTGGATTAGGCTTTGGCTTAAGGGAATGTTGTATCTGGTTTGATCGTCTATCCAGACCACTAAAACTTTCTCCATATCTGCAATATGACCGTTTTGCTTTCTTATCATTTGTATGTTTACTGGAGTAGCGCTTTTAGTTTCCTTTGAGAACTTTTCCTTTGCATTTACAACTTGGCTATTTTGTGCAAGAGGCTTAGCTTTTGGCCTGTCTCAGCTTTGGACAAGCCTTCTTCACTAAGTTTAATCATTTCTAGCTTTTGATTTAAAGCGAGAGATGTGCGAATCTTTCTTTCACTTCAATACTTAGAGGCCATTGTAGGGTTATTAACTGGCCTAATTTCAATATTGTTGTGTCTCAGGGAATAGGGAGACCCAAGGAGAGGGAGAGAGAAGGGGTCACTAGGTGGAGCAGTCGGAACAGATACAACATTCATCGATTAAGTTTGCTGTCTTATATGGGCAAAATTTGTGGCACTCCAAAACAATCACAGTACTAACATGAAAGTTCACTGATCACAGATCAACATAACAAATATTATAATAATGAAGAAGATTCCAAAATTGTGAGAGTTACCAAAATTGTGACACAGAGACACAAGGTGAGCAAATGCTATTTGAAAAATGATGCTGATAGACTTGCTTGATGCAAGATTGCCACAAACCTTCAATTTGTAAAATAGCACAGTATCTGCAAAGCACAATAAAGCACAGCACAGTAAAATGAGGTATGTCTGTATAAAAATAAATCTTGTCATTTGCCAAACACACATTTACTTAATGGTAAAATATGAATACAGAGAAATTAAGACAAATTCTGGTTCTTGATACTTTAGATTATATAGGAATACATTCTGGATGTTTGTGAATTTTAGATTGTCAGATTCTATTTATAATATAGTTTAATAAATTGCAGATGGCTTATTGCTAACTTATATGTATTTCTACCAAGGTTATTTACTTAAAGTTCTTAAATCTTAAAAAAAAATATGTTGCAGACTTACAGAAAGTTAGAAAAATAATAGTACATAGTATAGAGAATTCCCATGTGGGCCCCTCACCCACATTCCACAAACATTGACATTTTGCCAAAGTAGCTTTCTCTCTCTTTCTAAATAAATATTTTTTTCAGAACCTTTTAAGGTAATTGTGGACATGGTGCTCTTCTACCCCTAAACATTTTAGTGTAAATTTCCTAAAATTTAGTGTAAACTTTCCAAAAAAAAAAAAAAAGGACATTCACTTATACAATCACAGTACAGTTATCAAATTCAGGAAATTAACATTGATACAATACTGTTATTTAATCTTTTGACTTAATTCATGTTTGCCCAATTGTTCCATTAAAAAAAAAATCTGGTCCAGGAGTCAATTAAGAATTACATGTTGCATTTGATTATCATGTTTCTTTAATCTGCCTTAATCTGAAATTTAGTCTTTGTCTTCTATTGCCTTGACAGTTTTGAAGAGTACAGGTAAGATATTTTGTAGACTGTTCCTCATTTGGGTTTGTCTGATGTTATCTTGTGATTAAATTCAGGTTATACATTTTGGCAAGCATGCCACAGGAGTGGTGTTCTAGTCCTCTCAGTGCATCAGAGCTTATTTGCTTTAACAAGCTTAAGTCCTAGTAATGAGAGGAGTGTTTTCTTTGGTTTTATTTATTCTAGCTTTTAAATTTACTGTAAAGTTAAAGAAAAAGGAAATGCTAGCATTAGGAACTATAATAAGTTTTTTTTTAAGCTAAAAGATGCCATAAAATTAATCACTTGTATTCTAGTGAGTAAAGTTTAAGAAAAATTCAGATTTCTGATAAACTCCTCTTTCCCTACTATTCTTTTTGAGCTTGCTTTTCTCAGACATGTGCAAGAACCCTCAGTGAATGTTTGCCCCTGGCCAGGCAGATAAATGACCTTGTCTTGTGAACTTTAAATGGAAAACAACTCCAGGCCAATACAAACTAATTTTGAAATATGCCCTTCATAATTAAATCTCTACAGTCCCCCAAATTTTATAGAGTGTTTACCAACATTTGAGCTATTTAAAATCACCTATGATTCATCATTAATTATTAGAGAAAGGCAAATCTAAACTACAATGAGGTACCACCTCACACCGGTCAGGATGGCCATCATTAAAAAGTCTACAAATAATAAATGCTAGAGAGAGTGTGGAGGAAAAGGAACCCTCCTACACTGTTGGTGAGAACGTAATATGGTGCAGCCACTATGGAAAACAGTATGGAGGTTCCCCAAAAAACTAAAAACAGAGTTACCATATGATTCAGCAATCCTACTCTTGGGCATATACCCAGAAAAGACTTTAGTTCGAAAAGGTACATGCACCTCTATGTTCATAGCAGCACTATTTACAATAACCAAGACATGGAAACAACCTAAGTGTCCATTGACAGATGAATGGATAAAGAAAATGTGGTATATATATAATATATATATATTATATATATATATGCATGTATAATATATATATATATATATGTATATACAATGGAATATTACTCAGCCATTGAAAAGAATGAAATAATGCCATTTGTAGCAATATGGATGCAACTAGAGATTATCATACTAAGTGAAGTAAGTCAGAAAGAGAAAGACAAATACCATATGCTATCACTTATATGTGGAATCTAAAATATGATACTATCTATGAAACAGAAACAGACTCACAGACATAGAGAACAGACCTGTGGCTGCCAAGGGGCAGAGGGATTGGTGAGGGAAGGATTGGGAGGTTGGGACTAGCAGATGCAAACTATTATATATAGAATGGATAAACAACAAGGTCCTATTTTATAGCACAGGGAACTATATTCAATATCCCGTGATAAACCATAATGGAAAAGAATATGAAAAAGAATATGTATATGTATAACCGAGTCATTTTGCTGTACAGCAGAAATTAACACGGCATTGTAAATCAACAATACTTCAATAAAATTTAAAAAATCACTTACGATGCACTTTTCCTTAATGTGTACTTTGGTAGCGCTATGGGGAGCCTTAGATTTTAAGAATCATTTCCATTTTATATACAAACAAGTTTTGGCAATCTGTACTTTAGTTAATTTGCTGTGTTTATATTTTCTTCTCTTATCTAGCCAATCAAAAACCCCCCAACAGGGAAGAAGTATGTTAGATGCCCTTGTAATTGTCTCCTCATTTGTAAGGACACATCACGGCGAATAGGATGTCCAAGACCCAACTGGTAAGACATAAAGATTCATTCATTCATTCATTTGTTCATTCAACAAGTACTTATTAAAGATTCATTATGTGGCAGGTTCTGTTCTAAACAGTCTTTCTCCTCAAAGTAATTATACAAACTACAGTATTTTTTTCTTTGTTAAAGGAATAATACTGCTTAGTTTGAAATTAATGGTTACAGTTATTTGTTTGTTTGGTTTTTTTATTTGCTGTTATTTTTATTTCCAGCTTATAGATGAGAAATCTGAAGCTCTGAGAGAGAAAATAAATAGTTCAAATCAGTGCTTTTCACACTTTTTAAACTTTTGGCTCTGATGCCAAGTGTAAAATACATTTTATTTTAAAACCGAAAATTCATATGTATTCATATACATACGTACATACACACACTCATATATTTGAAACAAAAGTTTCACAAAGGAAATTTACTTTTGCTATATGCAGTGCACTTAGATTTTTTCGTATTTTACTTACTCTGTTTCTGTCTATTTATCTTTTTTTTTCTTTCTTTTTTTTTAAACATATTTATTGGAGTATAATTGCTTTACAATGGTGTGTTAGTTTCTGCTTTATAACAAAGTGAATCAGCTATACATATACATATATTCCCATATCTCTTCCCTCTTGCTTCTGCCTCCCTCCCACACTCCCTATTCCACCCCTCTAGGTGGTCACAAAGCACCGAGCTGATCTCCCTGTGCTATGCGGCTGCTTCCCACTAGCCATCTATTTTACATTTGGTAGTGTATATATGTCCATGCCAATCTCTCACTTTCTCCCAGCTTACCCTTCACCCTCCCCGTGTCCTCAAGTCCATTCTCTAGTAGGTCTGCGTCTATTCCTGTCTTGCCCCTAGGTTCTTCATGACCATTTTTTTTTTTTTTAGATTCCGTATATATGTGTTAGCATACAGTATTTGTTTTTCTCTTTCTGACTTAACTTCAATCTGTATGACAGACTCTAGGTCCATCCACCTCATTACAAATAACTCAATTTCGTTTCTTTTTATGGCTGAGCAATATTCCATTGAATATATGTGCCACATCTTCTTTACCCATTCATCTGTTGATGGACACTTAGGTTGCTTCCATGTCCTGGCTATTGTAAATACAGCTGCAATGAACATTGTGGTACATGTCTCTTTTTGAATTATGGTTTTCTCAGGGTATATGTCCAGTAGGGGGATTGCTGGGTCATATGGTAGTTCTATTTTTAGTTTTTTAAGGAACCTCCATACTGTTCTCCATAGTGGCTGTATCAATTTACATTCCCACCAACAGTATAAGAGGGTTCCCTTTTCTCCACACCCTCTCCAGCATTTATTCTTTGTAGATTTTTTGATGATGGCCATTCTGTCCGGTGTGAGATGATATCTCATTGTAGTTTTGATTTGTATTTGTCTAATGATTAATGATCTTGAGCATTCTTTCATGTGTTTGTTGGCAATCTGTATGTCTTTGGAGAAATGTCTGTTTAGGTCTTCTGCCCATTTTTGGATTGGGTTGTTTGTTTTTTTTGATAATGAGCTGCTTGTAAATTTTGGAGATTAATCCTTTGTCAGTTGCTTCATTTGCAAATATTTTCTCCCATTCTGAGGGTTGTCTTTTGGTCTTGTTTATGGTTTCCTTTGCTGTGCAAAAGCTTTTAAGTTTCATTAGGTCCCATTTGTTTATTTGTGTTTTTGTTTCCATTTCTCTAGGAGGTGGGTCAAAAAGGATCTTGCTGTGATTTATGTCATGGAGTGTTCTGCCTGTGTTTTCCTCTAAGAGATTGAGAGTGTTTGGCCTTACATTTAGGTCTTTAATCCATTTTGAGTTTATTTTTGTGTATGGTGTTAGGGAGTGTTCTAATTTCATTCTTTTACATGTAGCTGTCCAGTTTTCCCAGCACCACTTATTGAAGAGGCTGTCTTTTCTCCATTGTATATTCTTGCCTCCTTTATCAAAGATAAGGTGACCATATGTGCGTGGGTATATCTCTGGGCTTTCTATCCTGTTCCATTGATCTATGTTTCTGTTTTTGTGCCAGTACCATACTGTCTTGATTACTATAGCTTTGTAGTGTAGCCCGAAGTCTGGGAGCCTGATTCCTCCAGCTCCGTTTTTCTTTCTCAAGATTGCTTTTTCTATTCGGGGTCTTTTGTGTTTCCATAAATATTGTGAATTTTTTTTCTTCCAGTTTTGTGAAAAATGCCATTGGTAGTTTGATAGGGATTGCACTGAATCTGTACATTGCTTTGGGTAATATAGTCATTTTCAGAATGCTGATTCTTCCAATCCAAAAACATGGTATATCTCTCCATCTATTTGTATCATCTTTAATTTCTTTCATCAGTGTTTTATAATTTTCTGCATACAAGCCTTTTGTCTCCTTAGGTAGGTTTATTCCTAGGTATTTTATTCTTTGTGTTGCAGTGGTAAATGGGAGTGTTTTCTTAGTTTCACTTTCAGATTTTTCATCATTAGTGTATAGGAATGCAAGATTTCTGTGCATTAATTTTGTATCCTGCTACTTTACCAAATTCATTGATCAGCTCTAGTAGTTTTCTGGTAGCATCTTTAGGATTCTTTATGTATAGTATCATGTCATCTGCACACAGTGACAGCTTTACTTCTTCTTTTCCAATTTGGATTCCTTTTATTTCTTTTTCTTCTCTGATTGCTGTGGCTAAAACTTCCAAAACTATGTTGAATAATAGAGGTGAGAGTGGGCAACCTTGTCTTATTCCTGATCTTAGTGGAAATGGTTTCAGTTTTTCACCATTGAGGATGATGTTGGCTGTGGGTTTGTCATATATGGCCTTTATTATGCTGCAGTAAGTTCCCTCTATGCCTACTTTCTGGAGGGTTTTTATCATAAATGGGTGTTGAATTTTTCGAAAGCTTTCTCTGCATCGATTGAAAGGATCATATGGTTTTTCTCCTTCAATTTGTTAATATTGTGTATCACATTGATTGATTTGTATATATTGAAGAATCCTTGAATTCCTGGGATAAACCCCACTTAATCATGGTGTATGATCCTTTTAATATGGTGCTGGATTCTGTTTGCTAGTATTTTGTTGAGGATTTTTTCATCTATGTTCATCAGTGATATTGGCCTCTAGTTTTCTTTCTTTGTGACATCTTTGTCTGGTTTTGTTATCTGGGTGGTGGTGGCCTCATACAATGAGTTTGGGAGTGTTCCTCCCTCTTCTATATTTTGGAAAAGTTTGAGAAAGACAGGTGTTAACTGTTCTCTAAATCTTTGATAGAATTCGCCTTTGAAGGCATCTGGTCCTGGACTTTTGTTTATTGGAAGATTTTTAATCACAGTTTCAATTCAGTGCTTGTGATTGGTCGGTTTATATTTTCTATTTCTTCCTGGTTCAGCCTCAGAAGGTTGTGTGTTTGTAAGAATTTGTCCATTTCTTCCAGGTTGTCCATTTTATTGGCATATAGTTGCTTGTAATAATCTCTCATGATCCTTTGTATTTCTACTGTGTCAGTTTTTACTTCTCCTTTTTGATTTCTAATTCTATTGATTTGCGTCTTCTCCCTTTTTTTCTTGATGTGTCTGACTAATGGTTTATCAATTTAGTTTATCTTGTCAAAGAACCAGCTTTTAGTTTTATTGATCTTTGCTATCATTTCCTTCATTTCTTTTTCATTTATTTCTGATCTGATCTATGTCATTTCTTTCCTTCTGCTAACTTTTGGGTTTTTTTGTTCTTCTTTCTCTAATTGTTTTAGGTGTAAGGTTAGGTTGTTTATTTGAGATGTTTCTTGTTTCTTAAGGTAGGATTGTATTGCTATAAACTTCCTTCTTAGAACTGCTTTTGCTCCATCCCATAGGTTTTGGCTTGTCGTGTTTTCATTGTCATTTGTTTCTAGGTATTTTTGATCTCCTCTTTGATTTCTTCAGTGATCTCTTGGTTATGAAGTAGTGTATTGCTTAGCCTCCATGTGTTTGTATTTTTTACAGATTTTTTCCTGTAATTGATATCTAGTCTCATAGTGATGTGGTCAGAAAAGAAACTTGATACGATTTCAATTTTCTTAAATTTACCAAACGTTGATTTGTGATGCAAGATATGATCTATCCTGGAGAATGTTCCATGAGCACTTGAGAAGAAAGTGTATTCTGTTGTTTTTGGATGGAATGTCCTAAAAGTATCAATTAAGTCCATCTTGTTTAATGTGTCATTTAAAGCTTGTGTTTCCTTATTTATTTTGATTTTGGATGATCTGTCCAATGGTGAAAGTGGGGTGTTAAAGTCCCCTACTATATTGTGTTACTGTTGATTTCCCCTTCTACAGCTGTTAGCATTTGCCTTATGTATTGAGGTGCTCCTATCTTGGGTGCATAAATATTTACAATTGTGATATCTTCTTCTTGGATTGATCTTTGATCATTATGAAGTGTTCTTCTTTGTCTCTTGTAATAGTCTTTATTTTAAAGTCTATTTTGTCTGATATGAGAATTGCTACTCTAGCTTTGTTTTGATTTCCATTTGCATGGAATATCTTTGTCCATCCCCTCACTTTCAGTCTGTATGTGTCCTTAAGTCTGAATTGGGTCTCTTGTAGACCGCATATATATGGGTCTTATTTTTTTATGTATTCATCCAGTCTATGTCTCTTGGTGGGAGCATTTAATATATTTACATTTAAGGTAATTATTGATATGTATGTTCCTATTACCATTTTCTTAATTGTTTTGAGTTTGCTCGTGTAGGTCTTATCCTTCTGTTGTGTTTCTTGCCTAAAGAAGTTCCTTTAGCATTTGTTGTGAAGCTGGTTTGGTGGTGTTGAATTCTCTTAGCTTTTGCTTGTTTGTAAAGATTTTAATTTCTCCATCAAATCTGAATGAGATCCTTGCTGTGTAGAATAATCTTAGTTGTACATTTTTCCCTTTCATCACTTTAAATATGTCTTGTCACTCCCTTCTGGCTTGCAGAGCTTCTGCTGAAAGAGCAGCTGTTAACCTTATGGGGATTCCCTTGTATGTTATTTGTTGTTTTTCCTTTGTTGCTTTTAATCTTTTTTGTTTGTATGTAATTTTTGGTTGTTTGACTAATATGTGTCTTGGCATCTTTCTCCTTGAATTTATCCTGTATGGGACTCTCTGTGCTTCCAGGACTTGATTAACTATTTCCTTTCCCATATTAGGGAAGTTTTTAACTATAATCTCTTCAAATATTTTCTCAGTC
Source organism: Balaenoptera borealis (assembly GCF_965194805.1). Lineage (NCBI taxonomy): Eukaryota > Metazoa > Chordata > Mammalia > Artiodactyla > Balaenopteridae > Balaenoptera > Balaenoptera borealis. The sequence goes on from NC_138876.1 coordinate 45,221,209, forward strand.
CCTTTCTTCTTCTCTTCTTCTTCTGGGACCCCTATAATTCGAATGTTGGTGCATTTAATGTTGTCCCAGAGGTCTCTGAGACTGTCCTCAATTCTTTTCCTTATTTTTTCTTTATTCTGCTCTGCAGTAGTTATTTCCACTATTTTTTCTTACAAGTCACTTATCCGTTCTTCTGCCTCAGTTATTCTGCTATTGATCCCTTCTAGAGTATTTTTAGTTTCATTTATTGTGTTGTTCATCATTGTTTGGTCTTTAGTTCTTCTAGGTCCTTGTTAAATGTTTCTTGCATTTTGTCTATTCTATTTCCAAGATTTTAGATCATCTTTACTATCATTATTCTGAATTCTTTTTCAGGTAGACTGCCTATTTCCTCTTCATTTGTTAGGTCTGGTGGGTTTGTACCTTGCTCCTTCATCTACTCTGTGTTTCCCTGTCTTCTCATTTTGCTTAAGTTACTGCGTTTGGGGTCTCCCTTTCGCAGGCTGCAGGTTCATAGTTCCCATTGTTTTTGGTGTCTGCGCCAAGTGGGTAAGGTTGGTTCAGTGTGTTGTGTAGGCTTCCTGGTGGAAGGGACTAGCACCTGTGTTCTGGTGGATGAGGCTGGATCTTGTCTTTCTGGTGGGCAGGTCCACATCTGGTGGTGTGTTTTGGGGTGTCTGTGACCTTATTATGATTTTTGGCAGCCTCTCTGCTCATGGGTGGGGTTGTGTTCCTATCTTGCTATTTGTTTGGCATAAGGTGTCCAGCACTGTAGCTTGCTGGTCGTTGAGTGGAGCTGGGTCTTGGCATTGAGATGGACATCCGTGAGAGATTTTCCCTGTTTGATATTACTTGGAGCTGGGTGGTCTCTGGTGGACCAATGTCCTGAACTTGGCTCTCCCAACTCAGAGGCACTGCCCTGATGCCTGGCCAGAGCACCAAGAGCCTATTATCCACACAGCTCATAATAAAAGGGAGAAAAAAAGAAAGAAAGAAAGAAAAAGGTCGAATAAAATGAAATAAAATAAAATAAAGTTATTAAAATTTAAAAAGTATTTTAAAAATTTAAAAAGTAATAAAAAATAAAGAAGGAAGAGAGCAACCAAACCAAAAAACAAATCCACTAATGATAACAATCGCTAAAAACTACACTAAAAAAAGAAAAGAAAAAAAAAGAAAAATGGAGAGACAGAACCCTAGGACTTATGATAAAAGCAGAGCTATACAGACAAAATCACTCACAGAAGCATACACATACAGACTCACAAGAAGTGAAAAACGGAAAAAAAATATATATATATATCGTTTCTCCCAATGTCCACCTCCTCAATTTGGTGTGATTCATTGTCTATTCAGGTATTCCACAGATGCAGGGTACATCAAGTTGACTGTCGAGATTTAATTTGCTGCTCCTGATGCTGCTGGGAGAGATTTCCCTTTCTCTTCTTTGTATGCACAGCTCCTGGTCTTCAGCTTCTGAGTGTAGGTCACCTGAGGGCATTTATTCTTCGCTCAGACAGGACGGTGTTAAAGGAGCAGCTGATTCAGGGGCTCTGGCTCACTCAGGCCAGGGGAGGGAGGGGTATGGAATGTGGGGTGAGCCTTTGGCGGCAGAGGCCGGCATGACGTTGCAATAGCCTGAGGCATGCCGTGTGTTCTCCCGGGGAAGTTATCCCTGAGTCACAGGACCCTGGCAGTGGCGGGCTGCACAGGCTCCCAGGAGGGGAGGTGTAGATAGTGACCTGTGCTTGCACACAGGCTTCTTGGTGGATGCAGCAGTAGCCTTAGCGTCTCATGCCCGTCTCTGGGGTTCGTGCTGATAGCCGTGACTCACGCTCGTCTCTGGAGCTCCTTTAAGTGTCGCTCTTAATTCCTTCTCCTCATGCACCACAAAACAAAGAGGGAAGAAAAAGTCTCTTGCCTCTTCAGTAGCTCCAGACCTTTTCCCAGACTCCCTCCTGGCTAGCTGTGGCACACTAGCCCCCTTCAGGCTGTGTTCATGCAGCCAACCCCAGTCCTCTCCCTGGGATCTGACCGAAGCTGGTGAGTGCTGGTCGGCACCAGTCCTCTGTGTGGAAATCTCTCCACTTTGCCCTCTGAACCCCTGTTGCTGCGCTCTCCTCTATGTCTCTGAAGCTCCCCCCTCCGCCACCCACAGTCTCCATCCACGAAGGGTCTTCCTAGTGTGTGGAAACCTTTCCTCCTTTACAGCTCTCTCCCACTGGTGCAGGTCCTGTCCCTATTCTTTTGTCTCTGTTTTTTCTTTTTTCTTTTGCCCTACCCAGGTATGTGGGGAGTTTCTTGCGTTTTGGGATGTCTGAGGTCTTCTGCCAGCATTCAGTATGTGTTCTGTAGGGGTTGTTCCACATGTAGATGTATTTCTGATGTATTTGCGGGGAGGAAGGTGATCTCTACGTCTTGCTCTTCCGCCATCTTGAATCCCCTCTGGTTACAGTTATTTGTAAACTAATATTCTTGAATAAGCAATGAAAGTTTTCCTGAGGTTACATAACTACTTAATAGATTGTAATAAATCAGTGACTCATTGTGTTTTATTAAAAATAACCAATTAGTTTATCTTTGATATATTTCATCTTAAGTTGGAAGTGTTTTAGTAATCATTGTATACTTTAAATTGTGTTATTATACTAGTCTTTGCTGAGTATAAGCTATGCAATAAATTCTGTAGTCATGTACCTCTGCCAAATGACGTATGGAAGTGCCCAGATAGGAGTATATCAAAACCTTAACTGTGTTTTGTTTCTGTGTTTTCTGTCTTTTTGACTGTTATGTGAATCATTTGCAACCCCATCTGATGGTAACCTGGGAAACAGAAAGGAAAGGAGCCTACCATTGTCCTTTCTGTCCAACTCCAATTAAAGAGACATTAAGGATTACCAGCCTACCGAGAGAAATTTGGTTGTGACTCAGCACTTTGGTACATTCATGGCACACATATATCTGTTAATGTACAATATTTTAACTTATTTAGTCTTTTACTCAAGTTGTCTTCCTAGATAGGATAAGATAAGATAAGGAATGATAAGATTTGAACTTATAAGAACTTGGAAACAGTAGTTAAATGGTTCCCAAGGTGATTTGATTAGGTCCAATTCCAACTAATCTTTTTGCTTTTGAAATATTGACTATTGCTGTTTTCTGTGATTTTGGCTCTAAAGGCTGACATTTAATTCACTTAATTTATAAAACGAGTATAACCTATTTTCAATGTTATATTCCATGTTTTTGGCCCCACAGTGTAGGTTTTGCTCTCAGTCCATTTGTGGGATAATGAAGTTGTTTCCTTTCTGTTTCCACAGTAGACGCATAATTAACCTTGGACCAGTAATGCTTATTTCTGAAGAACAGCCAGCTCAACCTGCATTGCCAGTCCAACCAGAAGGTACAAGAGTCGTGTGTGGGCACTGTGGAAACACGTTCTTGGTACGTAACAAGACATTTGTGACAGGGACATCAATCTGTAAATGTAGGTCTTGATCACACAGATTTGACCACTGCTCATAGTCTTATAGTTTTGTCCGAGTGCAAATTGATCAAAAGATTAAAATAGAGCCTTTTTTAGAAAGCCAGTTAATCAGAGCTGCAACTAGGATGTACTGCATTGTTTGTGAATTACATATAAGGTGCATCCCCTGACTGATTCATTTGCAAAAAGGGCCTCTCTGGGTAGGCTAATAACAAACAAGAACCCTGTCCTCCAGGCAGAGCAACTTGGGTATCCTGGCTTAGTGAGCAACTGAATCTACCTCCTACCCTCATCTCCTCAGCAGAGCGCAAAATGCACACTCATGCAGTGGCCTTGTTTCATGGTTCTGGATTCAAGAAATATTCTCATTATAATTTATCAAATTTTTTCTGATTTTTATATATGAAACTTGGAGTAATGGGAATTAACTGTGGTATCTGTAATTAGATAAATTATTGGATAAAAAATATAGTATTAGTAGTTTGACATGAACAAAAGTTATAGGAGTTCTTGTTTTACTACTTTTAACTTTAACCCTAAGCTTGATTTTTAAATGTTAATTTCATAATGACTTACCCCATCAGGAAGAATAAGAACAGGTTTTCTTTTGTTATTTAGCATCCAAAGGAGACAAAAGATTTTCCTTAGAACCTAAGTACTAAAGGAATCTTCCAGAGTGTAGGCATGGGGAGAGCTGAGGTTGCAGTGGTTTATAAACAAGACCTGCTGTCACTAAGGGATGAATGAGCTTAAGAAAGTGTAGACTGTTTGCTCTTTTTCCCTTCTAATTTTTATTTTTGATAAAGTAATTCATGTATAATAATTTCAAATGTCAAATAGGACTGTAAAGCTTAAAGGGAAAATAGTGGTCATCTCTTTACCTAACACAACCCCAATTTTCATCCCCCAAATACTTTCAACTCTTTCAGCTGCTCTTCTGGTATGTACTTCCATGTGTTTAAATTGTTTGCTTATTTTTTTCTTCTTGATTAAGCAGTTTTAGATATTACCTATTACTTTGTAAAACGCAGGTTGAAGATTTAGCACTCTTACCACCCTGCCTGCTCTCATAGTCCTTTCTCCACTTTCATACTCCCAGTAGAGTTATAATATTTTATATGATTAATACTTAGTCTTTACATTTTTTATGATTAAGTAAATTATGTTCACAGCTGAGCCAAGTAATATGTTACATTCCTCTCCTGTATGGCTCTTAAATTTTTCTTGGATTTGTTAATAATTGCCCCTCCCCCTTTTAAATTTGTTTTAATTTTTTATGTACAAATCACTAGCTCTTCTCATATTCTTTCATAGAACTACAGAATTCCTGTCAATATAGTCAAATGGGTCAGGGAATCTATTATTTAGACTTCCTCCTACACAGCTGTCATCCTGTGACTTCCCTTCACCTTATCCTAGGAATTCCTATTACCTCTTTCCTGTGTTGGATCCTCTGCCATCCTTACAGTTCTTGGTTTATTACTTTATTTTGTTGGAGCACATCCTCTCTTAGCTTTCTGAGAAAAGATGCAGAGAAATAAATTTGAACCCTTTTACTTCTTAAACAGTTTTTAATCTAACCCTATCTTCACATTATAATTTGTCCAGATGTAGAATTATAGGTTGCCAGTTCTTTCCTCAGAAATTTGAGGACTTTGCTCCGCTGTTGATGTGAAGATCAACTGCTGTTGTGGCTCCTGACCCTTTCCATATGACCTATTTTTCTCTCTTTATTTTCTCTTATTTTCCTCTTTCCTCTTTCATTTCTCCAAGGTTCTGAAATAGTATTAGAATGTGCCTTAGGGAGGATCTTTTTGACCTCATTGTCTGGGTACTCAGTGAATCCTTTTATAGTCCACTCCATTTTCTTTCTTCCATCTTTCTACAACCCCTAAGATTAGATCACCTGAATTGACATACACACTCTCTCTTTCTCTCTCATTTTTTTTAAACATATTTTTCAGTTTTGGCTTTTTCTTTTGCTTACAGGGAAATTTCCTCATCTATATCTTCTAAACTTAATTAAAATTTTAAATTTCAGATGATCTAAATTAATTTTTAATTTCTAAGAGTTGTCCTGTGTTCTCTGATTAATTTTTCTTTTTTCTAAATCACATTCTCTTCTTTTTTTTTTTTAAAGGAACTCCTTTATTTACGTACTTATTTATTATTTATTTATTTATTTATTTTTGGCTGTGTTGGGTCTTCATTTCTGTGTGAGGGCTTTCTCTAGTTGCGGCAAGTGGGGGCCACTCTTCATCGCGGTGCACGGGCCTCTCACTATCGCGGCCTTTCTTGTGGATCACAGGCTCCAGATGCGCAGGCTCAGTAATTGTGGCTCACAGGCCTAGTTGCTCCGTGGCATGTGGGATCTTCCCAGACCAGGGCTCGAACCCATGTCCCCTACATTGGCAGGCAGATTCTCAACCACTGCGCCACCAGGGAAGCCCACATTCTCTTCTTTATGGCATCTTTCTGAAGCTATTAATTATATGTTTTCTTAGGTATTATTCTTCTTTATGCCTTGTCTCTATTTTCTCTCCATTGTTTCTATTTGTTTTTCTTTTCTGATAGAGGTTTTAATGAGAAGCTCATTTATATATGAGAGCAAGTTACTGATTGGAATCTCTAAGTATGCAGCAGGGGCTAAACATTTTCTCCTTCCTTCCTTCCTTCCTCCCTCCCTCCCTTCCCTCCCTCCCTCCCTTTTTCCTTTCTTCTTCTCTCTCCTCCTCCTCCTCATCTTTCTTCTTTCTCTTCTCATTTTTCTCTTTTCTTGAAGAACTGCCAACTATTAGTATCAATAAGTCTTTTTTATTTTAGGGCAAGTTTCTCTGGGGAATAATCCTCTGACCTCTTGTAAGAGGTATATCTGGGAGACAGCATTCTAGGAGCTAAGAAAGGATTATAGGGATGAAGTTCTCATCTACTGTTCAGACTGTAGACTTATTTAACTCCTTTGTTTTTAGAATGGTGTTTTATTCTTGCCTTCTCCTGTGCCTGGTGTTCCTAAGTTCACAGTCCTTCTAGTTCAGTTTCTTTGAGAGAATAAATCACTCTTCTCTTGCATGTGTTGGGGAGGGAGGGATTTTTGGTTTTGTCATATGGAGGGAAGAGTCTAGAACTGATACTCCTGTTTTTATCACTACCCCTAACTCCCATCTTTGAAAGCACCTTGTAGTCCCAAGGTCTGAACTATTTTGTAGTTCTTCAGTTGAATCAGCCTGCTTTTCATTGGATATCTCTCTTTAAGCAATCAGGTTTCAGCATCCCTTTCAGTGTGTTACCAAGTCTCCATCAGCTTTCCATTGTCTGAAAATTCAAGGTCATTTCTCTTCAGATTCTATTTGTCCTTATGGTATTATACATTTGTAAATACAATTTACTGTCATTTTAGTCAGGTTTGGAAAAGGAAATAAAAATGCATGCATTTGTCCAATTTATTACATTTAATCAGACTTTCTATGATTTTTCTGATCTACTAGGATAAGATAAATCTTCTTCCTTGCATTTATATTTTATTGATTAAGTCAGTGACCAAGTACATCAATTAGGGGATATATTTGGTGGGGATAGTGAAAAGATTTCTTTTTTAAAAATTTCTTTTTAAAAATTCACTATTGAGAATTAGGTTTGGATTTGGGTCATGGCCATATGAAAGCCTGACTATGTGATGCTGGGCAAGTTATGTAACTTTGCCAAATTCTGGTTTCCTCATCTGAAAATGGGGAGAATATTTGCATCCTCACAAGATTTCTGAGAACAGTAGTAAAGACATTTGTCCAAAATTTGTGACAGTGGAAGCTGGCCTTGTGGCTGACAGGGTCTTGGTGCACCTGCTGGGTGTCAGATCTGTGTCTCTGAGGTGGGAGAGCCACATTCAGGACATTGGTCCACCAGAGACCTTCCGGTTCCATGTAATATCAAATGGCAAGAACTCTCCCAGAGATCTCCATCTCAACACTAAGACCCAGCTGCACTCAACAACCAGCAAGCTATAGTGCTGGACGTCCTATGCCAAACAACTAGCAAGACAGGAACACAACCCCACCCATTAGCAGAGAGGCTGCCAAAAATCATAATAAGGTCACAGACACCCCAAAACACACCACAAGATGCGGTCCTGCCACCAGAAAGACAAGATCCAGCCTCATCCACCAGATCACAGGCACCAGTCCCCTCCACCAGGAAGCCTACACAACCCACTGAACCAACCTTATCCACTGGAGGCCGACACCAAAAGCAACAGGAACTACGAACCTGCAGCCTGCAAAAAGGAGACCCAAACACAGTAAGTTAAGCAAAATGAGAAGACAGAGGAAAACACAGCAGATGAAGGAGCAAGGTAAAAACCCACCAGACCAAACAAATGAAGAGGAAATATGTAGTCTACCTGAAAAAGAATTCAGAGTAAGGATAGTAAAGATGATCCAAAATCTTTGAAATAGAATGGAGAAAATACAAGAAACTGAGGCAGAAGAACGGATAAGTGACCTGGAAGATAAAATAGCGGAAATAACTACTACAGAGCAGAATAAAGAAAAAAAGAATGAAAAGAATTGAGGACAGTCTCAGAGACCTCTGGGACAACATTAAATGCACCAACATTTGAATTATAGGGGTCCCAGAAGAAGAAGAGAAAAAGAAAGGGACTGAGAAAATATTTGAAGAGATTATAGTTGAAAACTTCCTTAATATGGGAAATGAAATAGCCAATCAAGTCCAGGAAGAGCAGACAGTGCCATACAGGATAAATCCAAGGAGAAACATGCCAAGACAAATATTAATCAAGCTATCAAAAAATAAATACAAAGAAAAAATATTAAAAGCAGCAAGGGAAAAACAACAAATGACATACAAGGGAATCCCATAAGGTTAACAGCTGATCTTTCAGCAGAAACTCTGCAAGCCACAAGGTTGTGGCAGGACATATTTAAAGTGATGAAAGGAGAATAAAATACCTAGGAATAAACCTACCTAAGGAGACAAAAGACCTGTATGCAGAAAACTATAAGACACTGATGAAAGAAATTAAAGATGATACAAACAGATAGAGAGATATACCATATTCTTGGATTGGAAGAATCAACATTGTGAAAATGACTCTACCACCCAAAGCAATATACAGATTCAATGCAATCCCTATCAAACTATCAATGGCATTTTTCACAGAACTAGAACAAAAAATTTCACAATTTGTATGGAAACACAAAAGACCCAGAGTAGCCAAAGCAAACTTGAGAAAAACATGGAGCTGGAGGAATCAGGCTCCTGGACTTCAGACTATACTAAAGCTACAGTAATCAAGACAGTATGGTACTGGCACAAAAACAGAAATATAGATCAATGGAACAGGATAGAAAGCCCAGAGATAAACCCACGCACATATGGTCACCTTATCTTTGATAAGGAGACAAGAATATACGATGGAGAAAAGATAGCCTCTTCAATAAGTGGTGCTGGGAAAAATGGACAGCTACATGGTAAGAGAATGAAATTGGACGCTCCTTAACACCATACACAAAAATAAACTCATAATGGATTAAAGACCTAAATGTAAGGCCAGTCACTATAGAAATCTTATAGGCAAACACAGGCAGAACACTCTATGACATAAATCACAGCAAGGTCCTTTTTGAACTATCTCTTAGAGAAATGGAAATAAAAACAAAAATAAACAAATGGGACCTAATGAAACTTAAATGCTTTTGCACAGCAAAGGAAAACATAAACAAGGTGAAAAAACAACCCTCAGAATGGGAAAAATATTTACAAATGAAGCAATTGACAAAGGATTAATCTCCAAAATTTACAAGCAGCTCATGCAGCTCAATATCAAGAAAACAAACAACCCAATCCAAAAATGGGCAGAAGACCTAAACAGACATTTCTCCAAAGAAGACATACAGATGGCCAACAAACACATGATAGGATGCTCAACATCAGTAATCATTAGAGAAATGCAAATCAAAACTACAGTGAGGTATCACCTCACACCATTCAGAATGGCCATCATCAAAAAACCTAAAAACAATAAATGTTGGAGAGTGTGGAGAAAAGGGAACCCTCTTGCACTGTTGGTGGGAATGTAAATTGATACAGACACTATGGAGAACAGTATAGAGGTTCCTTAAAAAACTAAAAATAGAACTACCATACGACCCAGCAATTCCACTACTGGGCATATACCCTGAGAAAACTATAATTCATAAAGTGTCATGTACCACAATGTTCATTGCAGCTCTATTTACAATAGCCAGGACATGGAAGCAACCTAAGTGTCGACAGATGAATGGATAAATAAGATGTGGCACATATATACAATGGAATATTACTCAGCCATAAAAAGAAATGAAATTGAGTTATTTGTAGTGAGGTGGATGGACCTAGAGTCTGTCATGCAGAGTGACGTAAGTCAGAAAGAGAAAAACAAATACTGTATGCTAACACATATATACGGAATCTAAAAAAAAAAAAAAAAAAATTGATTGTGAAGAACCTAGGGGCAGGAAAGGAAGAAAGACACAGACGTAGAGAGTGGACTTGAGGACACGGGGAGTGGGAAGGGTAAGCTGGGACGAAGAGAGTGGCATGGACATATATACACTACCAAATGTAAAATAGATAGCTAGTGGAAAGCAGCCACATAGGACAGGGGGATTAGCTCAGTGCTTTGTGACCACCTAGGGGGGTGGGATAGAGAGGGTGGGAGGGAGACACAAGATGGAAGAGGTATGGGGATATATGTATATATATAGCTAATTCACTTTGTTATAAAGCAGAAACTAACACACCATTGTAAAGCAATTATACTCCAATAAAGGTGTTTAAAAATAAATAAATAAATAAAAGGAAAGTATTTAGATGTTAAAAAAAGAAAAAGAAATCACTATTGATTTACTATAGGATTACTCCCTCTGTATGTATTGATATATATGAAATTAACTGACTAATTTAAATATAAATAAAATATATTTACTATCCTTTTCTTTCTTATATGCAAGCATATTTAGTTTGAAATATCATTTAAAAATCTTCAAAATAGATTTTTTCAGTTTACTTCAGTGAGTTCCCTTCCACAATTACCTTGCATTTGCATTTTTGCCCAGTTATGTTTTATATTCCAAATCCTTGGCATGGATAGTCCTTGTAAGACACATTATAAGTGAGCTGATTTCATTTTTTCAAAAATATATATTGAGCGTGTACCAGATACTGGGCTACATGCTGGGGAAACAGGAAGTCCCTGCCCTCATGGGATTTTTCCAGTCTAATAGGAGAAAGACAATTAAAACAAGAATTATATGAAATCTAGTTAGGCTAAAGCAGAGAAATACAGAGTGTTCTTAGTGTACATAAGGAAGCATCTAGCCTAGAGGAAGTGACATCCTAAGAGTAATGGAAAGCTAAAGCAGAGCTTTATAATTAATTCTGTGTATATGGATGCTATGTCTATAATAGATTGCATATGGGCAAGCCTGAAGAAACACAAGACCAGATATTTAGGTTTTATTATTCAGAAAAGTGATGATGATGGTCATGAATAGCATAAAGAATTTGAGAGAGAATTGGCCATACTGATATTAGTGTAGACAAGGGAATGAGGAAAAAAGTAAAATTAAAAACAACTGTTACAAAGGTTTAGATTTAATTTTTTGAAATCATCTGGAAGTGAATTCTAGAGAATGATCCAAGTTGAGAGGTTAGATAGATGTGTGTAACATGGTTTTTATTAAAATTTATGCATTTATATATTTTCTCCACAGAAGAAAATTACTAAAGTAATTTGCAAGTCAGAAATGAACTTCTAAAAGTAAGCTCCTTCTTACTTAATATTCAGTGCAGGCACGTGAATCATATTAGCATAGTAATTATGATTTTAAAACTTTAAGTTTTTGGCAGGAAAGGGTGTTTTGGATTAACATATGGTATTTAAAGATTATTTCAAAATTTCCAGAAAACAAGGTTTTTGGTGACTAGAACAGAGTACATACATTTAGGGTGGCTATTACCTTGGAGAGTTTCAGACTAATGAGAGATACTGAGTGTTACAAAAAATAAACAGACCTGGAAACTCTTAGTTTTGACTAGAGAACTTCACCTTATCCTTGTTATTATGCTGATCCAAGTAATCTTATATCCTTTGTAGTATTCTTTGCCCTTCAAGTTTTTAACTAATAGGATAATTCATCTACTTATTCCATACTTTGTTTCAGCCTTGGCTTACAAGGTCCAAAAGCAATTGAGAAAAGTTACAAAGTCCAATAGCATTGAAAAATAAAATATGGAATGGTCAGGGAGAATGAAAAATAGGACAGAAATATGATGAAGTCGTGCATAAGTATATAAGTATGCATAATATTTATTCCTGTGCAGTTGTTAAAATTTTACTGAATGTTAGCTATGAGCCTTCTATGGTTAATGAAAAGAGGACAACATAATCTATTACAACAGGGGTCCCCAACTCCCAGGCCATGGACTGATAGTCATCTGTGGCCTGTTAGGAACTGGGCCTTACAGCAGGAAGTGAGCAGCAGGTGAGCGAGCGAAGCTTCATCTGTATTTACAGCTGCTCCCCATTGCTCGCATTACTGCCTGAGCTCTGCGTCCTGTCAGATCAGCAGCAGCATTAGATTCTCATGGGAGTGCAAACCCTACTATGAACTGCGCACGCGAGGGATCTGGGTTGCGCGTTCCTTATGAGAATCTAATGCCTGATGATCTGAGGTGGAGCTAAGGCGGCGATGCTAGTGCTGGGGAGTGGCTGCAAATACAGATTATCATTAGCAGAGAGGTTTGACGGCACAAAGATCATAATAAATCAATTGCTTGCAGACTCATATCAAAACCCTATCAGTGAGTGGCGAGTGACAATTAAGCTGCATTTGGTGGCAGGCTTTATAGTGGCAAGTGAGTTGATGTACTTCAGTTGTACAGCTGCATCTAATGGCAGGCTTTAAGTCAGAATCCGACACTTATTTTAGTTCGCGCATGGCCCGCCCATTATTTTGTCTACCACTTCCATCCGCGCCTCTTTCCCACACTGCGCACTTGTCTCAGTCACAGTTTTGATAAGCCCACAAGCTAACCCTAGCCAAAATGAGTAAAAAACAAACGTTGCTGGAGAGCTTCTTTGAAAAGGGGGAGAGACCCAATGATTAGACAGCAGAAGACTCGAAGACTCTAAGACTGCTAACGAAAAGAAAGCTGCAGTTAAAAGAAAATACCAAGTGTCCTACTTAAATTATAGGTTCATTGCCACAGGTGATTCACATTCTGCAAGTCTGCCTTGTATAAAATGTGGCGACCGGCTAGCCAATGAAGCCATGAAACCTTCAAAACTGCTTCGCCACATGGAGACCAAGCACCCTGCATTAAAAGACAAGTCTTTGGAGTTTTTCAAAAGAAAAAAATGTGAACATGAAGAACAGAAGCAATTATTGAAGGCCACCACTTCATCAAATGTGTCTGCATTGAGAGCATCATTCTTAGTGGCTAACCGCATTGCTAAAGCTAAGAAGCCCTTTACTATTAGTGAAGAGTTGATCCTGCCTGCTGATAAGGATGTTTGTCATGAACTTTAAGAGAGGCTGCAGTTCAGAAGGTGATACGTGTTCCTCTTTCGGCTAATACCATAACTAGATGAATTAGCAGAGGATATTGAGGCACAATTGTCAAAGAGAATTAATGAGTCACCGTGGTATGCAATCCAGGTTGACGAATCTACCGATGTTGACAACAAGGCAACAATGCTTGCTTTTGTGTGATATATTTTTCAGGAGGATGTGCATGAGTATATGTTATGTGCAATTTTGTTGCCAACCAACATCACAGCTGTAGAACTATTCAAATCTTTGAATGATTATGTATCAGGAAAACTGAATTGGTCATTTTGTGTCGGGATATGCAGACGGAGCAGCTGCCGTGACTGGATGGCTTTCTGGTTTCACTACTCTGGTCAAGGAGGTCGCTTCTGAATGTGAGTCTACACACTGTGTCATCCATAGAGAAATGCTGGCTAGCTGAAAAATGTCACCTGAACTTAACAACGTTTTGCAGAATGTGATTAAAATTATCAACCACATTAAAGTACATGCTCTTAACTCACATCTGTTTGCGTGACTCTGTGAGGAGATGGACACAGAGCACACACATCTTCCCTTATACACAGAAGCGAGATGGCCTTCTAAAGGTAGATCACTGACCAGAGTTTCTGAGTTATGAGAGCCGCTCCAGAGATTTCTTTTAGAAAAACAGTCACCACTGGCCACACATTTCAGTGACACAGAATGGGTTGCAAAACTTGCTTACTTGTGTGACATATTCAACCTGCTCAATGAACTCAATCTGTCACTTCAGGGGAGAATGACAACTGTGTTCAATTTGGCAGATAAAGTGGCTACATTCAAAGCCAAACTGAAATTATGGGGGCGACAAGTGAACATTGGGGTTTTTGTCAAGTTTCAAACATTAGCAGAGATTTTGAAAGAGACTGAGCCAGGGCCTTCTTTTTCCCAGCTGGTGCATGATCACCTATCTCAAAATGATCAAAAGAGTTTGAGCATTACTTCCCAACCAGAAAAGACCCCTGAATTGGGAAGGAATGGATCTGCGACCCATTTGTGAATAAGCCAGGTGAATCAACTTTGTCCGTGCTAGAAGAGGATCAACTGCTTGAGACTGAGGATGACGGTGGCCTTAAAAGTATGTTTGAGACAACTTCAAATCTCCATACGTTCTGGATTACAGTCAAGGCAGAATATCCTGAGATTGCCACAAAAGCACTGTAGAGCCTGCTTCCATTTCCAACATCCTGTCTTTGTGAAGCAGGGTTTTCTGCAGTGACAGCAACCAAAACGAGATTACAGAGTAGACTGGACATAAGCAACACACTTCCGGTGTCACTGTCTCCCATCAGCCCCCGATGGGACCATCTATTTGCAGTAAAACAAGCTCAGGGCTCCCACTGATTCCGCATTATGGTGAGTTGTATAATTATTTCATTATATATTACAATGTAATGATAATAGAAATAAAATGCACAATAAATATAATGTGCTTGAATCATACTGAAACCATCCCTTACCCCCTCCCCCCGGTCCATGGAAAAATTATCTTCCATGAAACCGGTCCCTGGTGCCAAAAAGGTTGGGGACTGTTGTATTACAAGATATTTGTGAAGTTTTCGTAAAAGTTCACATAGGAGCTTTTACTGGAATACTGAGACCTATGAGAGAATTATTCCCATGGATTAAGATAAAACAACACTATAATGGACTGTGTCCTCAACAATATTCTTTATTTATAATAACATAATACAATGTAATATAATATCACTGTTCTAATGCTAAAATTAAATTTACTAGGAATTCACACTATTCACAGTATTCATTTAACAGCCTGGCTGGAACCATGGATAATGTTGAGAAAAGCTAGATTTGTGCTTTCCAAAGTGTATTCATCAGAACACTCATTTTATAGGATAATAATAAGTGGTATGCCAGTAAAGAGTTCCAGGATCATTGGGAATTTCTAAGATTAAAAAATCAAGCAGAATTTTTATAGTTATATTCTTTAGCACTTTTATTATGTAATATGTTAAAATAATAATAATTAAATGATGTTAAATGATTAAATAATAATTAACTTAATTATTATAATTAAATTAATTAAACTTAATTTCTTATAATAAATAAATAATGTTAAAGTCCAAGAGGAAGTTTTATGTAGTATTTGCAAACAATTTTGAGGGGATTGTCTAGCCAGACCAATGTTTTAGGAGACATTGTTTAGAAAATAATTTTCCAGAAGAATAAAGGTAATACAAGCTAGTCCTCCATGAATGTAAAGAAGTTTCTTAAGACAACTGAACAACAGAGAGTTTAATATTGCATCTATGTGGGGCAGGTATTCACTGTTGTTGTTGAAAGGCAGGTCCACATTCTGTGTAGGGTTGACATTTTCCAATAAAATCTACACTATGTGCCTGAATAATAGATGATGGCTCAAACTTTGCCCTGAAGTGGGCCAGTGTAGTACCTTCAGACAGGTTCAGATTTTCTTCACTAGTTCATAGGGTTCTATGGTTTGGTGGCTTAGCAGAGAGTGGCAGCAGTTTTAACCTGAACATACTTTAAAATAATCACACCAGTTGCCTATTGTATCCATTAAAAAATAAAACCTAGTAGGGTACTATCAAATGACTAGTTTTAGCAGTATAACTTTCTTACATGCCTTCTAAAATCAATTTAAAAATATACCTCAGGGAAACTAAGTTTATCTGTTATACAGAATGATTAGAAATAAGCCAAATATTGGAAGACCTCTACTAAAAATAATTGGGTTTTAGAGAAGTTGCTTTTAATCGTTCTGATAGAAAATATCTATTTTTCACAATAACCAAAATATGGAAACAGCACAAATGTCCACAATGGATAAATGGATAAAAAAGATGTGGTACATATATACACAATGGAATATTATTCAGCCATGGGAAAGGAGGATATCCTACCATTTGTAACAACATAGAGGGACCTTGAGCACATTTTGCTAAGGGAGATGAGTCAGTCAGAGAAAGATGAGTACTGTATGATACCCCTTATATCTAGAATAGAAAAAATTCAAACCTGTGAAAAACAGGAAAATGGTGGCTACCAGAGAATGGGAGGTGGAGGATAAGATTGATAGTACAAACTTGTAACAATAAATAAGTCACAGGGATCTAATGCACAGAATAATGAATAGAGACAATAATATTGTACTATAATTATGTAATTGATAAATATCACTACAGAGGCAACCATGTTACAAGATATATATATATCAAAGTAATAGACTATATACATTAAATTTGTACAGTGTTACATATCAAATTTATTCAATTAAAAAAACAGGAAAAATTAGATTTTTTTTTCTATTGACACTTCAAGGTTTGGTAGTAAAATTTTAAGAGTGCAGAGGCTGCATTTTAGACAAGAGAATAGTAGTAAATCCTTTCAAAATCCCAGGTATTTGCATTCATTCAAATAGATTATGACAAAATTATTTCTAATAATAAATATTTTTCTATTCTTAGTTTGCTGCATTTAAGTGAGTACTTACAGATAACAACAAAACCAGATGTGTTAGGTTGCTGGCTGTATAACTTACTAATCATACAATAGAGTCTTAGTTGTTTGTTAGTAATAATTGAATTTATCATATATAATCTGTGCTAAAATGATAAAATTGGACTAAATAATCTCCCGTAGGTTGGTCATCTAAAATTCTAGATTTTCTGTGCCAGTGTGTTAGCCTTCAAGCTTGGATTTTGAGTTACTCTTCTCTTAAGGGTTTCATAATTGCTTCCTCAGCCACTTTGCTTCTCTTAACAATGAAAAACTTGTTTGTTATTTATGAATAAAATTTGAAATGGCATTACAAGTGCAACAACTATCCTAAAACTAATTTCAAAAACATGAAAAAGTACTTAGTAAGATTTCTGTATTCTTCACTTCTTAATGTTCTATGCCAATTTCTGTAGAAATCTATGTAAATCTGTTTAGCACATTAATTTAAACATTTTTACTATTAAGAATAAATTAACTTGTTATAAAATAAATAATAAAAGGAACAGTTAATGCTGCTTGAAAAAAAATGTAGCCTTCGTTTGGCATTCTCAGATATTGAAAAATAATCATTGTGAAAAGAGTGAACATTCATGTAAAGTTTCATTTCTAGTTTATTTACCTTGGGACTCTATATTCCTACTGTGATTGAGAGAGATTATTTCAAGGTTAAGTAACTTTCAGGAGGTTTGAAATAAAAATGAAGAAAAAGAAGTCCAAACAAACTCAGATTTATTTGTTCTTTTTTAAAAGCTAATCATTAAAAAATTAAAAAAAAAAATAGTCAAGTATCAGATACTTTCTGAAAGTTTTCCTCTATTATGTGGAAAACATTTGAATATGCATAACTTATTGAAGCCCTACTATACCTAGAACTTGAGAGTTATGAAGAAAACTGAGTGACCTGGAATCCTAAGCAAAAATTAATTTTAGTGAAAGAAAAGTTATTTTGATGATAAAACTGTTAATGTACTTAACGGAATTATACAAAAGAAATATACACTTTACAAGAAGATATATAGAAAAGCAAAAAATGGAAGGGGAGGAAGGTATTTTGAAATATATTTTTTGTGGTAAAGGGTTACTTTATTTTTTTTTTAATTTTTAAGTTTTACTTTAAATGTATATTGTACCTCCTTTCAAAGACTTTACTACCAGTAAGCTGTTTCAAGCATCTGAATAACAATACTGTGAGGAAGGTAGCCCATTTTATTACCTACATTGCAGGGAAGAAAATGGAAAGAAAGTTGTCTGTAGAAGGAATGTATTTTGTTACATAGAATAAGCAACTATAGAACAGAAAGCAGCTTCCTGACATTAGTTCTACCTGTATCTAATTTGTTTAGTTTATTTACTTTGTGCATTTTCTACATAAATAGAATAGTTGCATTTTTAGTAATGAGTCTAAATACTCATGTATTTAAAAAGCTAATCATCAATATTTAGAGGAAAAACAACATTGAAGGTACATGAAATATGTTTTTATTTTCTGGCAGTGGACTGAAACATAAAGCTGAATGAAATGACCCAAATTACAACATTACATCCAGTTTTCATTGTAAAGCAAACCTAGATTGCATCAGAACCTTGAAAAAATCATGGGAACTGTTTCAGAGGGGAATCCCAACCTTTATTTTAAGGGAGGGGGAGATGTGTTGGAGGGGAAAAGCTCATATAACTATGAAAAGGTTGATGGCTTCTGCTGTGATCCCTGAGGACATTTGAACTAAAAGAAACATCTTATCAGATTGGATAGTTTTCAGTTTTTGTTTTCAACCTCTCTTCTTATTTGTTTTACAGTGGATGGAACTAAGGTTCAACACTCTGGCAAAATGCCCACACTGCAAAAAAATGTAAGTTCTGTACCACTGGAAATACTGTTGGGAAATATTTGAGAACAATTTAAAGAGTTCAGAATTCTCACTTAAGTAAATTTTGATGTTAAGACATACTATGGGATGAATGCATGGTTAATATATTTATGCTTTTCAAGACTAAAAAAAGACATCTTTGAACTGATTAATCTATTCCATTTTGAAATTGAAATGATTGGATCTATTCTCT
This sequence comes from Balaenoptera borealis, assembly GCF_965194805.1. Classification (NCBI taxonomy): domain Eukaryota; kingdom Metazoa; phylum Chordata; class Mammalia; order Artiodactyla; family Balaenopteridae; genus Balaenoptera; species Balaenoptera borealis. The sequence continues at coordinate 45,239,845 of NC_138876.1, forward strand.
AAAGGTAAATCAACTTACCTTTAGACAAAGTGAAAATTACTAAAATTATCAGTAACCTGGTAATGATTTTCAAATGTTCTAAGTGGTTATAATCTGTTGCAAATAATCTAAAATTTATGTTTTTAAAATGGACTGTATAAAAAAATGGACTGTAATCTTGGAGAAAACCAAATTTTGGGGGGTTTATAATTAGGAAGTTGGATGGCAAAGTTTTTATAATTATTTATCTCTCTTCAGTCAATTTCTCTGTATTCCTAAATGGTGTACCTAAGGAAAATAACAAAAGGCAATATAAAAATGGGAGAAACTAGAAGACATTTTGATTAAAGACATTTTATGCCATCTATGTTGAGAGACCCCAAGTCACCCTAAGATTTTTTGACTTTCTAGGAGAACTAATAGGACTTAGTATACAGTTGTACTCACAGCTTTATGGTGAAAGTATGCAAAGCAAAATCAGCAAAAGAAAAAGGCATGTGGGGCAAAATCTGGAGGAAACCAAGAGCAAGCTTCTAATAGTCCTCTCCCAGTGGAGTCATAACAGGACTTCATTCGTCCAGCAATGAATTGTTACAACATATGTGAAATGTTTTTGACCAGAGAAGCTTATTAGGTCTAATTGGAGCTGGTCACATAGGCACCTGCCGCATAGCACATGCCACAATTCCATACTCCCAGAAGGAAAGCAGGTATTTGGCATAAGCCATATTGGTTGTACAAGTAATTTAGGCATAGCAACCCACTCTTATCAGTAAGGGAATAGTTAGAACTTTTTTGAAATCTAAGTTCCCAGGTGTCAGCCAAGGGCTTACCCTACAAGCCAACTTGTCTAAGGATAGCAGTGTTAGGCCTGCTATACTCTTTTCTGCACAGCATCTATTTTGATAATAAAATTCAAAAATTACTGTTTTCCACTTGCATGTGTGGAAAGTAAGCAAAGGAAATTAGACTGGAATGTTTTGATAATTAGTATTTAAAATAAAAATTATCAGCTCATAGTTACATTTTTGTGATCCTTAGAATAATATAAATACTATATCTATTTTGAGAGTAAAGTAATCCTAAGAGTGGTTTATAGGAGCATCTGCTAATCCAAACTCCCAATCCAACCCTCTCACCACTTGGCAACCACCAGTCTATTCTCTATGTCCCTGATTCTGTTTCTGTTTCATAGATAGGTTCATTTATGTCATATTTTAGATTCCACATATAAGTGATATCATATGGTATTTGTCTTTCTCTTTCTGATATACTTCACTTAGTATGATAATCCCTAGTTGCATCCATGTTGCTGCAAATGGCATTATTTCATTTTTTTCTATGGCTGAGCAGTATTCCATTGTATATATGTACCACATCTTTTTCTTTAAATCTTTTTTTTTTTAATATTTATTTATTAGGCTGTGTCGGGTCTTAGTTGTGGTGTGCAGGCTCTAGAGCACTTTGCAGCATGTGGGATCTTAGTTCCCCGACGAGGGATTGAACTTGTGTCCCCTTCATTGGAAGGTGGATTCTTAACCACTGGACCACCAGGGAAGTCCCTGTACCACATCTTCTTTATCCATTCATCTGTCAACGTACACTTAGGTTGTTTCCATGTCTTGGCTATTGTGAATAGTGCTGCTATGAACATAGACATGCATATATCTTTTTGACATACAATTTTGTCAGGATATATGCCAGAAGTGGGATTGCTGGATCATATGGTAGTTCTATTTTTAGTTTTCTGAGGAGCCTCCATAATGTTTTCCAAAGTGGCTGCACCAAATTACATTCCCACCAACAGTGTAGGAGGGTTCCCTTTTCTCCACACCCTCTCCAGCATTTGTTACTTGTAGACTTTTTAATGATGGCCATTCTGACTGATGTGAGGTGGTACCTCATTGTAGTTTTGATTTGCATTTCTCTAATAATTAGCGATGTTGAGCATCTTTTCATGTGCCTATTGGCCATCTGTATGGCTTCTGTGGAGAAATGTCTCTTTAGGTCTTCTCCCCATTTTTCAGTTGGGTTTGTTTTTTTGTTGTTGAGTTGTATGAGCTGTTTGTATATTTTGGAAATTAAGCCCCTGTCAGTCGCATCGTTTGCAAATATTTTCTCCCATTCTGTAAGTTGTCTCTTTGTTTTGTTTATGGTTTACTTTGTTGTGTAAAAGCTTGTTAATTTGATTACATCTTATTTGTTTACTTTTGTTTATATTTCTATTGCCTTGGGAGACTGACCTAAGAAAACATTTGTACCATTTACATCAGAGAATGTTTTGCCTATGCTATCTTCTAGGAGTTTTATGGTGTCATGTCTTACGTTTAAGTCTTTAAGCCATTTTGAATTTATTTTTGTGTACAGGGTAAGGGTATGTTCTAACTTCATTGATTTACATGCAGCCGTCCAACTTTCCCAACACCCCTTGCTGAAGAGACTTTTTCCTATTGTATGTTCTTGACTCCTTAGTTGAAAATTAATTGCCTGTAGGTGTGTGGGTTTATTTCTGGGCTGTCTATTCTGTTCCATTGTTCCATATGTCTGTTTTTGTGCCAATATCATGCTGTTTTGATTACTGTAGCTTTGTAATATTGCCTGAAGTCTGGGATGGTTGTGCTTCCAGCTTTGTTCTTTTTCTTCAGGATTGCTTTGGCAATTCTGGGTCTTTTATGGTTCCATATGAATTTTAGGATTATTTGTTCTAGTTCTGTGAAAAAGGTCATGGGTAATTTGATAGGGATCACATTAAACCTGTAGATTGCTTTCCATTTCTTTGAATCACCTTCAGTTTTCTTTATTAATGTTTTATACTTCTCAGCATATATGTCTTTCACCTCTTTGGTGAGGTTTATTCCTAAGTATTTATTTTTTGGGTTGTGATTTTAAAAGGTATTGTTTTTTTACATTCTCTTTCTGGTATTTCATTGTTGGCATAAAGAAATGCAACTGGTTTCTGTATGTTAATCTTATATTCTGATATCTCTCTGAATTCGTTTATCAGTTCTAGTAGTTTTTGTGTGGAGTCTTTAGTGTTTTCTATATATAGAATCATATCATCTGCATATAATGACAATTTTACCTCTTCTCTTCCAATTTGGATACTTTTATTTCTTTTTCTTGTCTGATTGCTGTTGCTAGGACTTCTAATACTATGTTGAAGAGAAGTGTGAGAGTGGCATCCTTGTCTTGTTCCAGATTTTAGCAAGAAGCCTTTCAACTTTTTGCCATTTCATTTTATATTGGCTGTGGGTTTGTCATGAATAGCTTTTACTATTTTGAGATATGTTACCTCTGTACCCACTTTGGTAATAATGTTTATCATGAATGGATGTTGAATTTTGTCAAAGGCTTTTTCTGTATCTATTGATATGATCATGTGGTTTTTGTCCTTTCTTTTGTTTGTGTGGTATATTACATTGATTTGCATATGTTGAACCATCCTTGTGAACTTGGGATGAATCCCACTTGGTCGTGGTTTATGATCTTTTTTATGTGTGGCTGGATTTGGTTTGCTAATATTTTGTTGAGAATTTTTGCATCTACATTCATCAAAGATATTGGTTTGTAATTTTCTTTTTTCATGGTGTCTTTGTCTTGTTTTGGTATCAGGGTGATGGTGGCTTCATAGAATGTCCTTCAGAGTGTTCCTTCCTCTTTAGCTTTTTGGAAGAGTTTGAGAAGGATCAGTATAAGTTCTTCTTTGTATGTTTGGTAGAATTCACCTGTGAAGCCATCTGGTTCTGGACTTTTGTTTGTAGGGAGTTTTTAAATTCCAGATTCTATTTCATTTCTAGTGACTGGTCTGTATGTTTTTAGAAGAATGTTCATTTCTCCTAGGTCTTTGAATTTGTTGGCCTATAATTGTTCATAGTATTCCCTTGTGGCTTTTTGTATTTCTGTGGTATCAGTTTTTATGTCTCCTATTTCATTTCTTATTTATTTGTATTCTCTCTCTTTTCTTCTTGGTGAGCCTGGCCAGAGGTTTGTCAGTCTTGTTTATCCTTTCAAAGAATCAACTCCTGGTTTTATTAATTTTTCTTTTTTTTAAAATCTCTGTTTTGTTTATTTCCTCTCTGATCTTTATTATTTCCTTTCTTCTGCTGACTCTAGGTTTTGTTTGTTCTTTTTCTAATTCTTTTAAGTGGTATGTTAGGTTGTTTATTTGAGATTTTTCTTGTTTTCTGAGGAAGGCCTGTACCTCTATGAACTTTCCTCTGATAACTGCTTTTGCTGTATCCGATAGGTTTTGTATGGTTGTGTTTTCATCGTCATTTGCCTCAAGGTATTTTTTTATTTTTTACTTATTTTTAAATTAATTTTTATTGGAGTATAGTTGCTTTACAATGTTGTATTAGTTTCTACTGTATAACAAAGTGAATCAGCTATACATATATCCCCTCTTTTTTGGATTTCCTTCCCCTTTAGGCCACCACAGAGCACAGAGTTCCCTGAGCTATACAGTAGGTTCATATTAGTTATCTATTTTATACATAGTATCAATAGTGTATATATGTCAATCCCAATCTCCTAATTCCCCCCAACCCCATCTTTCCCCCTTGGTATCCATACATTTGTTCCCTATGTCCGTGTCTCTATTTCTGCTTTGCAAATAAGATCATCTATACCATTTTTCTAGATTCCACATATGTGCATTAATATACAATATTTGTTTTTCTCCTTCTGACTTACTTTACTCTAGGTCCATCCACTTCTCTACAAATTATCCAGTTTCGTTCCTTTTCATGGCTGAGTAATATTCCATTGTATATATGTACCACATCTTCTTTATCCATTCCTCTGTTGATGGTCATTTAGGTTGCTTCCATGTCCTGGCTATTGTAAATAGTGTTGCAATGATCATTAGGGTGCATGTGTCTGTTTGAATTATGGTTTTCTTTGGGAATATGCCCAGTAGTGAGATTGCTGGGTCATATGGTAGTTCTATATAGGTATTTTGTTTAAATTTCATCTCTGATGTCATCATTGACCCATTGGTTTTTTAGTAGCATGTTGTTTAGTCTCCATGTAATCATTTTGTTCTCATTTCTTTTTCTGTGGTTAATTTCTAGTTTCATGCCATTATAGTCAGAAAAGATGCTTGAGATAATTTCTATACTCTTAAATTCGTTGAGGCTTGTTTTGGCCCTAGTATGTGATCAATCCTTGAGAATGTTACATGTGCCCTTGTTTTTTTTGGATGTCATGTCCTGAAAATATCAATTAAGTCTAACTGTTCTACTGTATCATCTATTATCTCTGTTGCCTTATTGATTCTTTGTCTGGAAGATCTGTCCATTGATGTGACTGGGGTGTTAAAGTCTCCTGCTATTATTGTATTCCTGTCAATTTCTCCCTTTATGTCTGTTAGTATTTGTTTTATGTATTTGGGTGATCCTGTATTAGGTACATATACGTTGATGAGTGTAAAATCCTCTTCTTGTAGTGGTCCTTTTATCATTATATAGTGTCCTTCTTTATGTTTCTTTATGGCTTTGTTTTAAGTTCTATTTAGTCTAAGTATTGTGACCCCCACTTTCTTGTCATTTCAGTTTGCATGGAATATCTTTTTCCATCCCCTCACTTTCAATCTATTGTGTTCTTTGCCCTAAAGTGAGTCTCTTGTAGGCAGCATATCATAAACTCTTGTTTTTTTTTATCCAATCTGCCACTCTCTGTCTTTTGATTGCAGCATTAAGTGCATTGATTTATAAGGTACTTCTTGATAGATATGTATTTATTGCAATTTTAAACTTTGTTTTCCCATTGATTTCATATTTCTTCTTTATCCCTTTCTTTTTCTTTTTGTTCTTACTTTTGTAGCTTGATGATTTTCTTTTGTATTATACTTATGTTCTCTTCTTTTTGGTTTTTGTAAATCTATGGTATGTTTTTGATTTGTGGTTACCCTGTTTATCAACTATGTTAACCCCTTCCTATATCTACTTGCCTTAGACTGGTAGTCATATTGGCTCAAACACATTCTAGGGAAAAAAATCTACATTTTCTTACTATCCTCCCCCACATTTTATGATTTTGATGTCCTCTTTTACATCGTCATGTTCATCCTTTTGCTGTTCATTGTGGTTATCATAACTTTCACATAAAAATTTTTTTATTTTTTTTTAATCTGTGTACTGGCTTATTTAAGTAATTTATTTTCCAATTGTGATTTTCTCTTTTCTATAGATTCTTACTTCTTTTCTATTTAGAGAAGACCTTTCAATATTTCCTTTAGGATAGATTTAGTATTGCTGTATTCTTTTAGCTTTTGCTTGCCTGAGAAATTCTTTGTCTCATCTTCTATTCTAAATGATAATCTCGCTGGGTAGAGTATACTAGTTTGCAGATTTTTCCCTTTCAGGACTTTGAGTATATCTTGACACTTGCTTTTGGCCTGCATCACTTCTGTAGAGAAATCAGCCTTTTTTGGGTTGCCTTGTAATTAACTCTTTGCTTTTCGCTTGCTGCCTTTAGAATCCTCTATCTTTAACTTTTGCCATTTTTGTTATGTCTTGATGTAGGTCTGTTTGGGTTTATCTTTTTTGGGACCCTCTCTGCTTCCTGTACCTGGATGTCTGTTTCCTTCTTTAAGTTTGGGAAGTTTTCAGCTATAATTTCTTCAAATACATTTTTGATCCCCTTTTCTCTTTCTTCCCCTTCTGGAATCCTTATTATGCATAGGTTGGCATGCTTTATATTATCCCATAGGTCTCTTACATTGCTTTCATTTTTTTTTCATTTGGCTTTCTGTCTTCTGTCCTGATTGCATGATTTCCATTATTCTATCTTCCGGGTCACTTATTCGTTCTGCATTATTGTGTTATGTATTACCTTTAGCTCAGCTCTTGTCTCTGCAAATGAGTTTTCTAATTTTTCTTGGTTCCTCTTTATAGTTTCTAGTTCCTTTTTACAATACTCTGCATTTCTGTTGATAGCCATTCTTAATTCCTTCAGTATTTTCATTATCTTCTTTTTGAAATTTGTATCTATTAGACTGAAGAGGTCTGCTTCATTGTTTGTTCTTTCAGGGGTATACTCTTGGTCTTTTAACTGGGAGTGGTTCCTCTGCTTTTTTGTTTTACTTATATTTCTCTTACTCTGTGAATTTAGGAGAAACAATTATCTACTGTGGTCTTGGAGGGCTATTTATATGTAGGGTTGTCCCTGTGTAGCTTGTGTGGGTTTAGTATGTTTGGTGCAAGGGCTGTTTTTAATATGGATGCCTGTTACTTCTTTCTTCAGTGTGTGCTGGTTGTTATTTCCTTGACAGGGGGTGCTGGTTTAGGTTGCTGGTTTCTGGTCTTGGGGTTTTTGGCAGCAGGGGGTGGCTCAGGCACACCCCCTGGGGCATGCGATGGGAATGGAGGTGGCTTACAACCACTCCTGGAGTTCAGATGGGTGGTAGTGGGAGCCCACAACTACTCTTGGGGTCTGGGAGGGCGTTGGTAGGGGGAACATGACCACTCCTGGAGTCCAGAAGGGCATCAGCAGGGACCCACGACCATTCCTGTGGTCCAGAGGGGAGTCAGCAGGGGGTGGTAACCACCCCTGGGGTCCGGGAGGGTGTTGGCAGGGGCCCAGCGACCACTCCTGGTGTCTGGGCAGGCTGCAGTGGAGGCTCAGGACCACCCCTGGAGACTGTGCAGGCAGTATCCTGCCTCTGCGAGCACGTGCACAGGGAAAAAAGCTACAATCCAGGTCCCGTCCCTCCCTAGTGCAGTCCCCAAACAATGGCGACTGGCCTCTAAGGTGGCCCAGGCTTCCTTGGCGTACACCCCCAGCAGTGGTCACACTGGATTCCAGCCCCCCCAGTCTGTTTCTACACAGCCAACCCCAGTCTTCTCCCTGGTTCTGATCTCCAAAGCACGAGTTCCAGCACACAGTCCCTGCCAGAACCAGAAGATGGGCGTGCCAGGCTGGGCTGCTGCAAACCAGCTACTAGTGTTGTCCTTGGAGGCTCTGAAGCTCCCCTTCAGTCCCGGCTGATCTCCCCACTGCTGAAAGGGCTTCCCAGGGTGCAGGAATCTTTCCTCTTTCACAGCTCCCTCCCAGGGGCACAGGCCTGGTCCTGATTCCTTTTTCACTTTCTTCTTTCTTCTTTTTTTTTTTTTTTCTGTTTTCTTTTTTCCCACCCGGTTACATGGAGATTTTCTTGCCCTTTCAGCAGTTTGAGGTTTTCTGCCAGCATTCAGTAGATATTCTGTGAGAATCGTTTCATGTGTAGATGTATTTTTGTTGTATTTGTGAGAGAGGGTGAGCTTCATGTCTGAGTACTTTGCCATCTTGATTGATCTCCCCACTTGCAAATTTTAATAGATCTGTTCAATCTTCATTTTCTTGTTTTCTCTTTAGTATTTGGTTCTGTTGATTACCCTGCTTTTTTTCCTTAAAATTTGTTCTTCTTTTGGTTTCAGACGTCACTTTCTCCTGGTTTTCTCCCACTTCTCAGAACATTCATTTGCTATCTCCTTTCTTGGCTCCACTTTCTCTTCCAAGTCATTAAATATTGCTATTCTCCAGGATTGGAACCTAATCACAATATATCTGTGCTTTCTCATATGTTTTTATATCATTTACATGCCACTAAATCACAACCAATATACCATTAAATCACCCCAGACCTCTCTTCAGACCTTCAGATGTAAATATACAATCTGTATTCACCATTTGCCTGTAGTTATTTCAACCTGGTGTACCATAGGCATCTCAAACAGAATATATCCAACTTGCCCACCCCACTCTGCAAACTAATTGTCCTTGTGTTTTGATGAATAACTTACATTAATGAATGTTTTGCTATCTGCTCAGCTGACCAAGCCAGAAATCTGAGTGTGTCTTTATTCACAATATCCAAATGGAAACAGGTCCTGTCAATTCTGTCTCTTGACATTTCAATTCTGCTCTCCTATTCTTACTATTTCTATTATATATAGTTCAAGCATTCAGGATCTCTCACCAGGACTACTGCAATAGCTTTCTAATTTATCTCTTGGTCTTCAGCCTTATAGTTCTCTTCCAGTTTATTAGAGTAAAGGTCTCCAAGTGAAAATATGATTTCAAACTCTCTGGCTTCAAACCTTTTAGTAGCTCCCAAATTCATGGCCATAGCATACAGCTGTGCAGGTTGTATATTGCACAACCCAAGGAGGTGCCGTTGCCATTGCTATTTTAGGTTTTTCTATTAGTGCCATATGAAGTATGCTAAGGAAAGATATTTTCTACTTATTGACATAAATGCATCATATAGACTATTACAGGCCCATTGCCTAAAATCCAAAATCAAACTCGAAACTTCTTATCAAGATTTATACAACCCTCCAAGTTTAGATATTTGCCTAACTTCTCTAGTGGTATCTTTATTATGTTTTCTTCTACCTCTACACACACCACCAGCCTCAACAAATTCTTCTACTTCCATAAATATACAAGAGAGTTTCTTGCTTTTGTCCCTTAATCTCCTGCTAGGCCTGGAGTGACCTGGCTCATCCCTTTCTCATTCCTGTTTACTTGGAAAACAACTACTTAACCTCACAGATTAGCTGAAAAGCCCTTTAATTTTACTCACTTACAGAAACCTTCTCTGGAAGAAAGGTTATTTTGCTGCTTGTTCCTTGAACAAAAGTATTATTTTTTCTAGTTGAACAATGCTACTGTTAGCAGCTAAGATGACTTACTCTCCCATCTATTCACATCTTACCCTGTCCTTAAGCTTCACCTAATAAAGCCTTCCCTGGCTACCTTATCTGAAAATTGTGCTTAAATAACACTGCTTGGCACCATCTTTATTTTCCTGGTGTCCTTCACAATGCTAGTGTTTCACAGGGGAGTGTTATGAAGGGGGAGGTAAATAATTTGAAGGGTGAATAATCAGATGTTTGAGAAAACTTGCATGATCTTTTCCTCTTGGATAGTCAGTGTCCACACTTTTGTATATTAGAGGCCCTTGACTTTCACATCCAATAATATGAAAGACTAGTTAACTATTACAAATATCCTTTTAAATGCATTGTTCAGCTCATATGAAAGTTAAGAAAATCCCCAGGGAACAAAAATGGAGAGCAAATGACCACCAGCGCTGTCCTAAGGGTATTTATCAATACTAGGGACCCAGAGACTAGGGTTTCACTGTTCAAATGAAGAATGAGAGAGAAGGTCTTGGTCTTGCAGAAGGTGGAGATTTGGAATACCATCCCTCCCCACCTCCAATAAAGGACTATTCTTCATGAATAGAGTAGGTCAAGGAAAATGTCCACCAGAAAAGGAAGAATACACATGGAAATTTTTATAAGAACAGTGAATTTCAGGTTTATATTTTACCAGGTTTATATGGTATAAGAAAACCCAGTGCCAGAAATCATTTTAAAGTGGTTTAAGATTGGTATCATTCTAGGGAGCCTGGGAAAAGCAAATGAAAATTCTCTGTGGATGAAGACATTCCTAAACCATGCCTGCTAGGATTTCTTATATTAAGGTCTGTCAAAATAAGTTCTCAACAAAAGTACCAACATGAGGAAACAAGATACAATAAGCAGAATTGACATTGATAGCAAACAGCATAATTAGACTTCTAGGAACTTCAGATATTATAATGTTAGGTATAGAATATGTTATAACCATGTCTAAAATGTTTTTTTTTTTTAAATAGAATTAAGAGAAGACAGATAAGAGTCTATAAGAAATGACCTGGGCACATACAAAAACCTGTACATGAATGTTCATAGAAACTTTATTCTTAATAGCCTGAAACTGGAGACAACCTAGATGTCCTTCCATGGCTGAATTGTTAAACAAACTGATTTACCCAGACCTTGACATACTATTCAACAGTCAAAGGAATGAACTATTGTTCATCTATGCAACCGTTTAGGTGAATCTTTGGGAATTTATGCTGAGTGAAAACCAGTCACACAAGGTGGCCTACAGCATGATTCCTTTTATATAACAGTTTTGAAATGACAGAATTTTAGGAATGGAGAACAGTTGCATGATGGTGTGGTGAGTACAGGGGGTGGGTAGGCAAGAGGGAGGTGAGTGTCGTTATAAAAGGATCCTTGCAGTGATGGAACTCTTCTGTATCTTAACTGTGGTGGTGGGTACATGAACCTCCACATGGGATAAATTGTACAGAATTAAATATACACATACACACAAATGAATATAAGTAAAACAGGAATTATGAATATCAGTGGATTGTATTAATGTCAATACGCTGGTTATAATATTGTACTGTAGTTTGCAAGATGTTACCACTGGGGGAAATTGGGTAGAGGATGAATGAGAGTGCTCTGTATTATTTCTTATAACTGATTTTGAGTCTACAATTATTTAAAAATATAAAATTAATTAACCCAAACAATAAGCAGGCAGGTTTTGAAAGATACAATAAAACTTCTGGAAATTAAAAATTACAGAAATGAAAATACAGTGGAACAAGTTAAACAGCAGATCAGATTAAGTTGACAACTAAAATTGTGGATTGGAAGATAAAGTAAATTACCTAAATCCATCAGAGAGGCAAAGATGAAAATAATATTAAAAGAAATAAATATAAGAGCATCTGATATATTTCTGATCTAGAAGGAAAAACTAGAGAATGGGATAGAGGCATTTTGAAGAGATAATCCCTAAGGATTTTCAGATCTATGAAAGATATGAACCTGTAGATTCAAAAGGAACAATGGAATCCAAGCAGAATAAACAAATATGTTATAGTGAGATTACAGACAACCTAAAATAAATAGAACATATTAAAAGTCAGATTTTTAGTGTGAAAAAGATAGCAGCAAATGTCTCAACTGCAACAATGGAAGCCAAAAAGTTTAAAAATACTTCAAAGTTCTAAGAGAAATTAACTGTAAAATCGTCTAAACCATCACAGACTAATGAAGGTAAAATAAAGATATTTGCAAATGCAGAACCAACTAACCAGCAGTAACAACCAAAACAGACTGGTTACCATTCTGATACCCTCACTAAAAAATTGATAAAAGATGAATTTAGGGAAAATATCCCTGAAGAAATTTCTGCTCTGCAAGAATAAGAAAGTATAAACCAAGAAATTCTAAACATTCATCAGGAACACTAACTATATAAAATACCAAAAACATAACAGTAATAGTATTAATGCTAACAAATTGGGAGAAACAAAAATGAATTGAATTGAAATATTGGGACTTCCCTTGTGACGCAGTGGTTAAGAATCCACCTGCCAATGCAGGGGACACGGGTTCAAGCCCTGGTCCAGGAAGGTCCCACATGTGGAGCAACTAAACCTGTGAGACACAACTGCTGAGCCCACATGCCACAACTGCCGAAGCCTGCATGCGCCCCCTAGAGCCTGTGCTCCACAACAAGAGAAGCCACTGCAATGAGAAGTCCATACACTGCAACAAAGAGTAGCTCCCGCTTGCCTCAACTAGAGAAAGCCCACATGCAGCAACAAAGACACAACACAGCCAAAATTAAATAAATAAATAAATAAATAAATAGATAGATAGATAAATAAAAGAATTGAACTGAAATATTGAAGAACAAGAACATGTAAGATGGGAGTGGAATGTTTAGAGTTAAAGCTTTCTAAGATCTTTGCATTTATTGGGAAGATAGATTTACCAAATGATTTTAGTTTTTAAAAGGTATGCATATTAAAAATTTAAGTGCAAGTGCTAAATAAATAAAAATAAATTGTAAAACTTTCTAAATAGTAGGTAGAAAATGAAATAACAGAATCATAGTCAATCCAAAAGAAGTCCAGAAAAGGGGGTAGAAAAGCAGATAGAGAAACAATAGAAAACCAAAATAACATAGAAGGGATAATCAATATATATTAGTTGTCAGAATATATATAATTAGACTAAACTTGTCAATAAAACTTGCGAGAAATTATCAGACTAGATTTAAGTACATCTGTATGCAATTTGAAGAAGAAACACATGAAATATGAGAACATAGAATGAAAGTAAAAGGTGAAACCATGAAACACTAACCAAAAGGAAAGATATACCAGGCAAACACTAACCAAAAATAAAATAGCAATAGTAATATTAGTTAAAATAGCAAAGACTGCTGTTCTCTTTTTCCTTGCAGTAGAACTGTCAGTCTTAATGGACACCGAGCTGGAGACTGCATTTCCTAACCTCTCTTGCAGATAGTTGTGACCATGTATTTATGTTAGGGCCAATGGAATATGAACAAAGTGATGAATACATCTTCCTGATACTCTCCTTAAAGACAAAAACTGTTTGGCCTCCTTTTCTCTCTCTTCCTCCAATTACTTGGAAAAGGCAACTGTAGCAGAAGACTTGTTACCATATTGAGTCAATGGCAGTCATAGAACAGATGTAAAAAGAATTATTGTCATTATGGTCACTTCATCAGAAATATAAAGTTTGAACTTGAGTGCAAAAAATAATCTAACTTTGAAATATGTAAAATAAAAATAGATAATTATAAGGAATCTGCTCTTGTAGATCGACATAAATACTATTGACTGAAAAAAAAATGCACAATCTGAGAGTTGTGAGTTTTTATTGGGGGCATAATGAGGACTATAGCCCGGGAGACTGCATTTCAGATAGCCCTGAGAAACTGCTCCAAAGAGGGAGGGTGGAAGGTCAGTATAATGTGATTTTGGCAATGGGGGAGTACACGCAGGCAAGCACATATTTTTTGCAGTAGGTTGCTGCTAGTCTCATGAAGATTACCACTAGTCACAAGGAGCAGACATCACCATGAAGGATTTTAGTGCTTTTCTAGATACAAGGAGATAGAAGAATTGGGGTCATAAAATCTGAAAATATCTAACTATCTGAAGACCTGTTCTGCCAGTTTTTCCCAGAGGACAAAGTGCCTCATTCCTGAACTCCACCCTGAACTCCTTTCAGGGGATGTTGAAGGTCAGCAGCTGCAGTGGCTCATGATTTAATCCTTGTAGAGGTAGATGACAAGTGCCAATTTGTAGTTGGCAATACAAAAAGCAAAACTGTAATATTTTTAGAAGAAAAGATAGAAAAATATTTTTATGACAGAAGTAGGAAAGAATTTCCTAGACAAGGCATAAAAAAGTACTAACCTTAGAGGAAAAGATTGATAGTTTTGACTATATTAGAAATACTTTGTGTTACATTGGTATCATTAGTAAATACTCGTGATCAAAATATGTTATTAAAGTTGAATTTATAAAAACAGACTATAAGAAGATATGTGCAGTATATATAGCTGCATGGAATAGTATGCAGATTATATAAATGTCATCTATGAATCAGTAAGTTAAAGACAGCCCAAGACAGAGACAATAGGTATGAACAAGCAATTAATAGAAAAAGAAAACCAGTAGTCAACCTGCATTTGAAAAGATGTCTAACGTCACTGCAAATTATGGATATACATAATAAAATCACAATGAAATACCATTCACACTCGTGAAATTGTCAAACATGAGAACAATACCAAGTGTTGAAGGGTTAATGAGGATGTAGGTGGAGCAGTGGAAGCTCTCAAATAATGTTGGTGGGGATATAAATTTGGCATTTGTTAAAATTAAAAACATGTCTACAGTACTACCCAGCAATTCTATTCCTAGGTATATGTTTGAGAAATTCCTGCATATGTACATAAGGAAACATGTAAAAGCAAATTCAAAGTAGCCTTGTTATAATAGCAAAAACATTTAAAACAAAACAAAACAAAACCCTGACTGCCCATCAACAGGGAGAATGAGTAAGGTGTGTTATTCCATATAATGGAAGATAGTTGTGCAAATGAATGAAGTAAGTTTCCACGTATGACTATGGAAGAGTCTCATGTAGAGTATTGAGGGAATAAAAAAGCAAGTCACAGAAGCATACAGTTTAACACATGTACGTGTAAAGTTTTAACACTTGCAAAACAATACTATATATTGCATACAGATACCATATTTGTATTAAATGTATAAGAGATTTTATTATGCATGTGATAGGTGTTTTGTCATTGCCTTCTCCCTATGATAAGATGACACTTGGGTTGTAGAGTAGCAGTAGGTTATTTCTTTCCTGGGAAGATTTTCCAGAGGTAGTGACTATTTAAGTTGAGTGATGAAAAATGAGCATGGGTTTTCTAAGTAGAATTCATGCACTGAAATTAATATACTAAAGTGTGTTCCTTTGGCTCACAACAAAACTGCTCTGATATTCACTTAGAACATTTTGACTTATTGAGTATATTCTAGCAAATTTAGTTGCCTTCTAATCCATGGTAGATTAGACTGCCAGAGGCAGATACATAGGTAAATGAGAAATGGTGGCCAGCTGTGAGATATAAGGCAGGAAAAATCACCAAATGCAGACATAGTTATTAAAACTAAAAGCAACCTAAGGCTAAATGTAACATAAAGGCAATGAATCACAGATGCCCTAACAACTCCAGATAGCAGGCTGTACACTACTGCAATTAATGATGACCCCCCAGATCATCCACATGTTTCTGTTTTTGTTCAAGTATTCAGGAATTTTTATGATACATATTTGCAATAATAGTCATCAATTTTAAAAAAGATTTGGGACTTGAAGCTATTTTTCTATTATGCAAAATTAACCTTTTGGAATAGCACACTTCTAAATTATGCCTAGTAAATGATGCATTTCTGTGTTTCATTTATTCAATAGACATTCCATGAGTAATTTACCATGTGGTAGGCATAATGTGGACACTGGCCATACACAAACAAATCAGATAATTATATCATCCACTAACACAATGTGTGATATATGATATGTGTTAATATATGTTTGTTTAGGAAGAGAAGGAAGTGCTAATTGGCTTTTTGATTTTTACTATACTTTTATCATTTTGAAAATTTAAAAAATTAGAAGTATAGAGAATTGAAAACTATTGGATTTGGAATTTCAATTGAGAAATATATTTTATGAATTTCCCATAGGCTTCTTGCAGTATGTATTAAAAGATTTTTAAAAGTTTAATCTCTTTAATTTTGTAATTCTGATTCTAAAAATTTATCATAAGAAAACAATGAAAAATAAGCACAATGGGAAGAATTAATATTGTTAAAATGGCCATACTACCCAAAGCAATCTACAGATTTAATGTGATCCCTATCAAATTACCCATGACCTTCTTCACAGAACTAGAACAAATAATCCTAAAATTCATATGGAACCATAAAAGACCCAGAATTGCCAAAGCAATCCTGCAGAAAAAGAACAAAGCTGGAGGCACAACCATCTCAGACTTCAGGCAATACTACAAAGCTACAGTGATCAAAACAGCATGATACTGGCACAAAAACAGACATATGGATCAATGGAACAGAATAGAGAGCCCAGAAATAAACCCACACACCTATGGTCAATTAATCTTTGACAAAGGAGGCAAGAATATACTAATAGGTAAAAAGACAGTATCTTTAGCAAGGGGTGTTGGGAAATTTGGACAGCTGCATGTAAATCAGTGAAGTTAGAACACACTCTCACACCATTCACAAAAATAAACTCAAAATGGCTTAAAGACTTAAACATAAGATATGACACTGTAAAACTCCTAGAATAGAACAGGGGCAAAACATTCTCTGACATAAATTGTACCAATATTTTCTTAGGTCAGTTTCCCAAGGCAATAGAAATAAAAGCAAAAATACACAATTGGGACTAATCAACCCTACAAGCTTTTGTACAGCAAAGGAAACCATAAAGGAAATGAAACCTTACAGACTGGGAGAAAATATTTGCAAATGATGTGACTGATAAGGGCTTAATTTCCAAAATATATGAACAGCTCATACAACTCAACAACAAAAACACAAACAACTCAAATTGAAAAATGGGCAGAAGACCTAAATAGACATTTTTCCAAAGAAGACATACAAATAGACAACAGGCACATGAAAAGATGCTCAATGTCACTAATTATTAGAGAAACGCAAATCAAAACTACAATGAGGTACCACCTCATGCCTGTCAGAATGGCCATCATTAAAAAGTCTACAAATAAATGCTGGAGAGGGTATGGAGAAAAGGGAAGTCTCCTACACTGTTGGTGAGAATGTAAGTTGGTGCAGCCATTGTGGAAAACAGTATGGAGGTTCTCAAAAAACTAAAAATAGAATTGCTGTATGATCCAGCAATCCCACTCCTGGGCATATGTACAGACAAAACTATAATTCAAAAAGATACATGCACTCCTGTGTTCATAGCTCTATTCACAATAGCCAAGACATGGAAACAACCTAAATGTCTATCAACAGATGAATGGATAAAGAAGATGTGGTACATATATACAATGGAATACTACTCAGCCATTAAAAAGAATGAAATAATGCCATTTGCAGCAACATGGATGCAACTAGTGATTATCATACTAAGTGAAGTAAGTCAGAAAGAGAAAGACAAATACCATATGATATTACTTATGTGTGGAATCTAAAATATGACACAAATGAACCTATCTATGAAACAGAAACACACTTGTGATTGCCAAGGTAGTTGGTGGGGGGGAGGGATAGATTGGGAGTTTGGGGTTATCAGAAGCAAACTGTTATATATAGAATGGATAAACAACAAGGTCCTACTGTGTAGCACAGGGACCTATATTAAATATCCTGTGTTAAACCATAATGGAAAAGAATATAAAAAAGAATGTATATATATGTATAACTGAATCACTTTGCTGTACAGCAGAAATTAACACATTGTAAATCAACTATACTTTCATTAAAAGAAATAAGCACAATACTTTTAGATGTTGCTTAGCTGGCATTATTTCCAAGAAGGAAAAGGTGTCCAGTACTAGGGAATTTGTTAAGTTATGTTATATTCATCTATCAGAATTCCAGTTTGAGAATAGTTAATGATGTAAGAAAATGTTTATGCTAAATTGGTAAGTTGTAAAAAATGCCTGGAGAAAAATAGCGGTATTTATGGTAGTGGAATTACAGGTAATTTTCCTTTTCCTTTCTATTCTTTATTCTTATTTTCCAAATTTTCTACACTAAACATATAGCAATGGTTATAAATGTAAAAAAAAAAAAAAATCAATTTCTATTTGTAAGATAGCACTGATTTTTCCATTCTGGAATAGATTGTTTTGGAAATAAATTTTTATCTTGGATGATCATTATTGACCATAGTGGGTTTTTTTGGACTTTGTCAGTGACCAAGACTTGAATTTTGTTTAAAGCCACAATAATTCACATACAAATTCACCAGGTATGATTTAGATCACTCATTAAAAATATTATTATGTACGTTTTTGTTTCTCAAGTTGAATAAATAAATGGAAATATATGTGTTATTAAAGCCATAGATAAGTATTCACAAAGATGAAATGGAGAATCTTCATGTAAATACTTAATATTCTTTTTTGTTCTCATGAATTTGCAGTTCCTCTGTGGGTAGTGCACTTCCTCGAAGACGTTGCTGTGCATATATTACCATTGGAATGATATGTATTTTCATTGGAGTTGGATTAACTGTGAGTATTACTCTACTCACTGTTAGAATTCTTTCTTCTTAACTTTATTCAGTAGTAATAACTTTTTTCAGTAGTAAATGGTGAGGTCTGGAACAGCCTTCATTGATCCCTGAAGAACCTGCCTCCCTCGCATACCAGGCCCAGAAGTTTCTGAAAAACTATGAGCAATCTGAAGCCAATCCATGGGCCTGGAGCTTGCCCATGCAGGTGAAATCATGTCTTGGGATCCCTCTGAAGGTCCTTGACATTGGGAATTTTACCCTCCATTTAACAAAAGCCCATTTGTTTTTATTTAGTGCCAGAACCAATTTTGTCATGGCCAAAGCTGAAGCAATACTCATTCAGCTATGAAGGTCTGAAAAACCATTCTTCTTTTTATTCAAGTCAAACAGAGATTTATTATCAATATGGGGATGGCATTGGGGTTATATAGATTAAATTCCTTTTATAAATAAGAAATTTTAATGGAATTTTTGTTTACTTCATAAGGTTTATAGTTAATGTAACTAACAATGTCATTTTATTAAATTTTACTCTGTTAGTGGTTGCCAACAAATGCAGCAACTCATAATTTGTCGGGGTTTTGTCATCTCAGGAATATATTTCATAAAAATTGCATGTAAGCCAATACAAGTTCTCAGTTTCTAACCTTTTATTTTTATATTGCTTTTTATTTTAGGTTGGCACCCAAGGTTTTGCAAGGCGATTTCATGCAACCTATGTTTCTTGGGCAGTTGCTTATCTCTTAGGTTTGATCTGCCTTATCCGAGCTTGTTATTGGGGAGCTATAAGAGTGAGTTATCCAGAACACAGTTTTGCATAAGCTTGTTTATGACTTGATAATGCAGGTGAGAGTATCTAGCAGTTCTCAATAAACTACTCTGGCATCTTTAAATCATTTACCTAATGGATTTCATTCTGGTTTATGTATGAAGTTTTAAGACTTTGGGAGTCTTTTATGAACAAATGCTCATTGTACTACATTATATGCAAATAGGTTGTTTTGCTGCTAAGTTTTCAAGCTCCAAATAATAAATCTTGGTCTTCATGTTCTTTTACATCTCTTAAATATATTTTTGATTTGTTCCCAAACTTTACATATAACATCAACCTTTCATTATTTTTAAATCAGTTATTCCATTACTTGCTGATCTATATTTCCAAGAAGTGTTTATAAATGTTGGTATAATAGCTTCACATTTATACTTATATTTTAATTGAACAGTAACACAATTGCTTGCTTTAAAATCTAAGCAATATGCATTTTGCTTAAACTGCTTACTGTAACTTTAACTAAGATCATAGTGACCTTATTCAGGAAAAAATAAAATTTAGTGTACCTTCAAAGACTTGACATTCTTGTCAGATAAAGACCATTTCTAGATACTGTATGCTTGTTTTATGTTGTTTGTAGAAAGATATAATATTTTGGTAGTAATTTAAAATACAAGAATAAAAATATTTATTTGTCCACAGCTGGAGATATGTTGGGTAAATGCTTTTTTCTCAAAGATCACAGGATCTTTGCCTTTGTCACAGGATCTTTTTGTCTTTTATTTTTGTCATTTTTTAATTTACTAATTATAAAAGTTCTGGCCTAGAGTTTTGAAATTTAATGTTAATCATCTCTATGTATTCCTTTATGGAGCCTGAAGGCTCCATTTCACATAACATATTTCATAATATTTAACCATTTACAAAGATGTATCTATATTAGGTTGTCCTCCTTTTCATTAGATCATGGTAAATTTTTCTTATTGGGATAATTATGGAATACTTATATGTGCAGGGAGCCTGTAACATTTTACACTGGCTAAAATATTGTGATGAGATGCAGTTACTTTTACCATTCTTCTCAAATATAGCTGGTTAAATAATTACCAAATTTATTCAAAATACAGATCAAAGACAAAAAGCAACATAGTTTTCTAAGAATTCACTAGGATTTAAGGAATCAGCTCTTGCACTGCCCATCTTTGCAGTTTTGAAAAAGAAATTGCTTAACTGAGAGGTAATATTCTAAAGCTTTTGAAGTAGTAGAATTAGATAATGAGATGCTCTGAGTAAATTAATTGGCTATTCCATGGATAAGAATAATATTTTTAATTATTTATGTTCCTAATTAGTATAAAAATGTACTCATCAGAGAGTTTGGAACAAACTACACATAAATTTCAAAGAGTAAATGATAAATGTATAAATGCAGTTGCTCAGGATTATATGTATCTTTAAAAATATACTAATAAAGATTATTGTTCAAAAATTACCTTGTTCTATTCCATTTTTAAAAAATAAGAGGTCTTTCTAAAATTGCCTTGAGATCTTACTCTAAAGTTTTCCTGTTCAAGAATGCATATAATGTTCCTTTATATAATATTCACTTATGTTTTTTCCAGTGTTTTCATGCTTCTATTTTAAAAATAAAGATTTTTAATCCATTTGTAATACACTTGATGTATGAAATGAGAATCTAATTTGTTTATTTTCTTTTTTTTTAAAATTTTATTTATTTATTTATTTATGGCTGTGTTGGATCTTTGTTTCTGTGCGAGGGCTTTCTCTAGTTGTGGCAAGCGGGGGCCACTCTTCATCGTGGTGCACGGGCCTCTCACTATCGTGGCCTCTCTTGTTGCGGAGCACAGGCTCCAGACGCGCAGGCTCAGTAGTTGTGGCTCACAGGCCCAGTTGCTCCGCGGCATGTGGGATCTTCCCAGACCAGGGCTCGAACCCGTATCCCCTGCATTGGCAGGCAGATTCTCAACCACTGCACCACCAAGGAAGCCCTTGTTTATTTTCTTAATGGTTGATTAGTTGTAGCAGCATTGTATATTGAGTAATCCATTATTTCCCCATTAACTTGAAATCCCACATTAAATTATATGCTACATGATCATATTCCTTTTGCAATATAACTCCATGAAAGCAGGAACCTTGGTCTTATTTGCTGCTTTATTTCCAGCATTTAGAAGAATGCCTAGTGCGTATGTGTTCAATAGATACTTGTTGCATGAATGAATAAATGATTGAATGAATTGGTATGTTAAATTCTTAAATGCGCTTTGGTCTGGATTTTACATTTGTTCCAGAATGTATAGCTAAATGTTTATATAATCTTATGCTAATGAAAAACTTTCCAAGTAGAACCCCAAAGCAGATATTAATAAGAAAGAAATTCAACATCCATTTATGATAAAAACTCTCAACAAAGTGAGTATAGAGGGAACATATCTCAACATAATAAAAGCCATATATGACAAACCTACAGCAACATCATACACAGCAGCAAAAAGCTGAAAGCATTTCCTCAAAGATCAGGAAAAGGACAAGGATGTCCACTCTCACACTTCTTTTCAACATAGTATTGGAAGTCCTGGCTACAGCAGTCAGTTTGCCAGTGACATGATACTATATATATAAAAAATCTTAAAGACACCACCAATAAACTACTAGAATAAATGAATTCAGTAAGTTGCAGGATACAAAATTAATATACAGAAATCTGTTGAATTTTATACACTAACAACAAACTATCAGAAAGAAAACAGTCCATTTACAATTGCATCAAACAGAATAAAATACCTAGGACTAAATCTAACCAATCTTTTACAGAGGGTAAAAGACTTATACTCATTAAACTATGACATTAATGAAACAAATTGAAGACAACACAACAAATGAAAAGATATACCATGCTCATGTATTGGAAGAATTAATACTATTAAAATGACCACAGATTCAGTGTAATCCCTATCAAAATACCAATGGCATTTTTCACAGAACTAGAACAAATTATTCTAAAATTTGTATGGAAACAGAAAAGATCCCAAATAGCCAAAAGTATCTTGCAAAAGAAGAACAAAACTGGAGATATCATGCTCCCTGACTTCAAACTATACTACAAAGCTGCAGTAATCAAAACAGTGTGGTGCTGGCACAAAAACAGACACACATTATCAATGGAATCAAAAATCAAGAGCCAAAAAAAAAAAAAAAAAAAAAGAACCAAGAGCCAGAAATACACCCACATGTATATGTTCAATTAATCTACAACAAGGAAGGCAAGAATATACAATGGGGAAAGACAGCCTCTTCAATAAATGGCGAACAGCTAGATGCAAAAGAATCAAACTGGACTACTTTCTCACACCACATACAAAAATAAACTCAAAATCGATTAAAGACTTAAATGTAAGACCCCAAACCATAAAACTCCTGGAAGAGAACATAGGCAGTATGCTCTTTGACATCAGTCTTAGCAATGTTTTTATGGATATGTCTCCTCAGGCAAGGGAAACAAAATCAAAAATGAACAAATGGGACTACATCAAGCTAAAAAGCTTTTTCATGGCAAACGAAACTATCAACAGAACAAAAGGCAACCTAGTGAATGGGAGAAGATATTTGCAAACAATATATCTGATAATAAGTTAATATCCAAAATATACAAAAAAACCCTCATACTACTCAACACCAAAAAAAAAAAAAAACAAAATTAAAAATTGGGCGGAGGACCTGAACAGACATTTTTCCAAAGAAGACATGTGGATGGTCAACAGACATATGAAGAGATGCTCAACATCACTAATATCAGGGAAAACTACAGGACATCACCTCACATCTGTCAGAATGTTTATTATAAAAAACACAACAAATAGCAAGTGTTGGTGAGGATGTGGAGCAAAGAGAACCCTTGAGCACTATTGGCATGAATGCAAATTGGTACAGATACCATGGAACACAGTATGGAGGTTTCTCAAAAAAACTAAAAATAGAACTACCATAGGTTGCTGCAATTTCACTTCTGGGTATTTTTGTGGAGGAAACAAAAACATTAATTCAAAAGGTATAGGCAACCCTATTTTCAGTCGAGCATTATTTACGATAGCCAGGACATGGATGCAACCTAAATGTCTATCAACAGATGAATGGATAAAGAAGATGTGGCATATATATTCAATGGAATATTACTTAGCCATAAAAAGAATGAAATCTTGCCATTTGTGACAACAGGGATAGATCTAGAGAGTATTATGCTAAGTGAAATAAGTCAGACAGAGAAAGACAAATGCCATGTCATTTCACTTATATGTGAAATCTAAAAAACAAAACAAACATAACAAAACAGAAACAGATGCACAGATACAGAGAACAAAAAGGTAGGTTTGTGGGGGGATGAGTGAAATAGATGAGGGAGATTAAGAGGTACAAACTTCCCATTAGAAAATTAATAAGCCACAGGGATGTAATGTATAACATAGGGAATATTGTAAATAATGTTTAATAATATAGTGATAGGTGGTAACTAGATTTATCATGGTGATCATTTTGTGATGTATTAAAATACCGAATCATTATGTTGTACACCTGAAATGCCATATTGTAAGTCAGTTATACTTCAATTTAAAAAAATACATTAATAGGAAAGGATTAATAGATTGTATGATTAAAAGAAAAAAATCATAAGTAAAGCCAAAAGACAAACTGGTGAAGATCTTTTCAAAATAGTATAAAGAATTACTGTTTTTAATACGGGAAGAGACTAAAGGCATGAAAAAGCAATTCACAAAAGAAGAAATACAATAATTAATAAACATCATCTTTTTAAAAAATTTGCTAATAATGAAAGACTATACGTTAAAAACTATGAAAAAACAATTTCACCTACCATATTAGCAAAAGTTAAAAAGCAGTAATATTCCTGCAATTTTGAAGATATGGGAAAGTACACACACACACACACACACACACACACACACACACACACACACACACATTCTTTGACCTAGTTGTTCTGTCTCTAAGAATTTATCCTAAAGGTGTTATGGATAAGATAATAAATATATATGTACAACAATGTTTATCACATTTTTATTTATAATGGGGGTTAAAAAGAAAAAATGTCTAAAAATTCAATAATGTGGAGTAGGTGAAATAAATTATGGTATACCTATACTGTAAAACAACAGGCAGTCATTAAAAATATGATGAAATTTTTCATCTGTTCAACTGGAATGGTTTACAAAATATTGTGGGACAAAATCAGATCACAAATCAATATGTAGAGTATAATTCACTTCTTTTAAAAAAATGATTTTACATGTTATGTGTTGAAAAAACTAAGGAAAATTAAGCACTAAACATTAAGAATAGTTATCTATGAGTGATAGAAGATAAATGATTTTTACTTTATTTCTGTGCTAGGTTAACTAATAGTTGGAAAGTGTTAAGTTTCCTTTTGATAAACAGATAAGAATGTTAAGTGATGATCACATCAGTATTTGTTGCATTGTCATTTGATTCTTGAGGAGTTTTAAAATAAATTTATTAAAACCCAAACCAATGAATTTCATCCATAAAACCTTAAGTTTTAAAGTTAACATGTTGTATATTTAAGCTTAGTCTTATATGAATTACCATAAATTTTTAATTAACTACATCCAAACTTATGACAGTTTATACTTAGCCTTCCAGTGACTAGTACAGAAGTAGAACACAGAAAGTGCTGGGAAAACATTAGTGGAAAGAATATAACATATCCACTCATCAGAAAAGGAAGGATTTATTTGTCCCTTGTGGTCCAAGGTAGGAAAAAAAAAAGGCTTAGTTCTTAGAAAAGAGAAAAATAGAACCATGATCAGGTATTCTTGAGCAAGTCATTTGTGAGTGTACACATGTCATTTTGGCAGAAAAGAAAGAATCCTAATAATGATAGGTGGCAAGTATGGTGCTAACCTTACAACATGTGCTATTTAATATTCACAGGAATCCTAAGAAACAAGGATTCTTGTTTCTGCTTTGCCAGAGGAAATTGAGGTGCCACTCCCATAGATCTGAAGAAGATTTTGCATAGAACAGGCATCTGCATTCAAAACAAGCACTAATGATTCTGATGTTGGTTTTTCCTGAGCCATACTCTGAGAAACACTGTACTAAACCATGCTGAAAATATACACAACACATGTTCACATGCACTTTCTCTGGCAGTCACATTTTCTAATATAGAAAAAGCTTTGATTGTTTTTGAGTAATAACACCATTACCTTTGTTTAGCTTTTGTTTATTTTTGATCTAGCTATACTTGTGCTTCTATGCTATCATGAAACTCTACAGCCACTACCATGTTCATGGTCTGCAAAAATTACTATAAAATCTAAATTTGCATTTATTCAGTGTGGTTTTGGTACACATGTACATATTTATGTAGTAAGCGCTGAAGAAAAAACCTTAATGTTATTAAAGGTCACTCAGCTTATATGTGATGGAGCCAGTTGTAATCAAACAGTCTGTCTGCCTCCAAAATTTATCTGCTTTCCACTACAACTTGAGATTTTATTGTGCTTTGCATTGTAGAGAATAACTTCTGAATTTTTGTGCCCCTTGCTCTTCATTGTGTGTAACTCATCTCTGGGAAGAAAATAAAATATTTGCCCTAAGTATTCATTTCACAAAGAATAGAATACTCTAGTTTAAAAAACATTTTTTGATTTTATTATATCAGACTTTATTAATTTTATAGCATGTTATCTTAAATATTATTACATGTATTTATTTTCTTTTTTATAATTAACAAAATCATAGGAAATAAGTAGGAATATTTCATATTAAATATAAGGAAATTGACATACAATGAATTTTAATTAATATAACTTCTTTTTCTTATAATAGCAATATTTATTAAAATGATTGTTAAATAGCACAAAATGCTAAAAAAGGTTTGTAAAGGCTTTTAATTTTTAAATTTATTTTACATGTTCAGTTACAAATTTAAATAAATACTAAGGTTCTTTATGTTTGATAAATGAGCATGTATTTGACCTTAGGTGGAATACCATGTGAAAAACAAAAATGAGAAGTCTATATTCTTTTGGGACTGCCCCCCAAATAAGTTTTTAGGCAAGGCTAAAGATCTGAGTACAGTTTGTAATTTAACAGGTGAGAGTCTTTGATCCTCCACAGAGATAGTCTTCAGGTTTGTAAATGTAACTAAAACTCATTTAAGGTAACTTGCTAAAAAGGAAGTGATCACACACATTGCTCTGAAGTTTTTAAGTGTCTTATGTGTATGTGTAATGTTTGGATATAGAACTACTGTAGGTTCCCAGTGTTTAAATAAAATTTTCTGAAAAACCTTGCCACAGTGTCTACTCTATGCCAAATATACCATTGGCTTAAGATATTTGATATTCAAATAATCTTGGAGAAAATGCATTAAATTTTCATTAGTCATTAAGCCTTTAGCAAGAATAAGCTTAGGAGATTTGTAGAGAATTCCTTAGGTTATGTAATGCCTTATTTTTTCCTGGCCTCTTCCTACACACCTGCTGTATGACTCCTTCCTTGAAAAGTTCCTCTCTGCCTACCATCTGCCATCCACAGTCTTCTTTTACTCCCCCATAATTAATGCAGACTTCAGTATCTGGTTTTCATTCTTATCACATGCCATTGATTTAAATGTCAATGTGAATGGCCTCTCTAATACTCTGGTCTGGACTCAGTTCTTTGATTCCTTCAAGTCCAGTGACCTTTACTTCCATTACACATCTGCTATTCACCACTGTAGCTGCACTCTGGGCACCCATAGTTAGAACCACTCCATCTCCAAACTCATATTCAGATATCCACTCTCTGAATAAATGCTTCCTCTATCCAAAATTCTGACTCTCTTTGTACTGCCATTCCTGAATATCACCTTCAACACTTCTAATTTCTTGATTATTCCAATCTATCATCTTCTATATTTACCAATGAATCCCATAACCACAAAGATTAATGCCACTACATATTTTTGATCTTTACCTTCAATTGCACCTCAACATTGTTTACCTGTCTTCAGCTCTCTCTGCAAATTTCCCACAGATACCATATGAAAACTTTAGTACTAAAGCCCCTTACCACACTTTTCACAGAGACCCCCTTCCTCTTACAGTGGTTGTTTTCTTATTTCACCTATTCTTACCTTTGTTCCATTCCTCCACCTACACTCTAGACTCATTCCATTCCCTCATTCCTCCTCAGGGAACTCACAATATCTTTTCATTGTGTCTGAGATTCATCTGGCTGCCTAAATCGATAACTGGCATCACCATTTTTTTTTCTCATCTCACACCCTCTACAATCCATCAGTTCTCCCTATTCTCTGAAGTACGTGCACGTCTCTTCATGGTTCCTCCCTATCTTAATTGTGGCTCTCATCAACATTTCCTGTAAAAGGCTATGAACTGGTCCCTCTGCTTCTATTTTTGCCTTGCCTGCTGCCTGTACCTCTCCTCAATCCATTTTCCACATTAGTCATCTAAGTGATTTTTTTTTAGATGCACATAAGATCTTATCATACCCTACCTAAAGTCCTTCAGCATCTCTCCACATCCTTATAAGGGAGATAAAAGGCTCTTCATTCTTCTTTAGCCTAATATTGAACCACTACCCAAGCAGTGTCTCGTATTTTGTGTTTCTGCAGTACTGAATTACTGATATTTTTTGGAATTGACTGCTGTTTTATTTCTATATGCCTTTGGATATGTCCTTCGGCCTGCAAGGAATATCCCTGTCTAACTTGGTAAACTCCTTTCTATCCTTGAAAATCCTGCTTAGGCATTACCTCCCCTGTAAACTCTTCCATGATCCTTCCTCTCCTCCTTTCTACCCACAGACAGAATTCTTTCCTTGTACTACTTCTATTCCATGTAAATACTTCTGCCACATATACTACCCTCTATTTTACTTACCAGTTTATAGGTACTCTTAGACTATTGATCTCTTCTTACTAGTTGTGCCTCAGTCATGCTAGTCGTATTTCAGTTTGTTTTTTATATCCTCAGTGACTGGCACATAATAGGCACAGACTTTCAAAACTGTTTTTTTTTTTGTTTTTTTTTTTTTTCTGAACTAAGCTGAGTGGAACCAAATCTCTATTATAGCTTTTCATGCATTGTTTCAATGATTATCTGTATGTGGGGGTGTGTGTATGTGTATCTACCATAAAATGCTTTGTAGATGTTTGTGGAATAATCAGAGGAAGAATACTGACAGGAGGTTGGTAAGGAGATCATTTGGTAAACACTAGGTAATGCTACCTCTTCAGCTTTTCCTAACTCCCAGGCTTTCAGTAGAAACACACAGGCACAATGTGAGTGCCTTTATCTTAACAATTAGCTATTGAATTGGAATTGTCTCTGTGTAACTGCACCCTAACTAGACAGTACCTACCATGAGAACAAGAAACCAGTTTGTGTGCGTGTTACTTGTGCTCATACAAGGTTTTATTAACTAAATGTAAGGTATTGTGAAGGTAAAGTTAAATAAGCTAAGAAAATACAATTGTAAATAAAACCTCTACTTACAAGTAGTAAGACACATTTAACTCTTAATTATTATCCTTCTAATTGGGAACTGGGATTCCTATTTCCACTTTTGTATTTTCCTCGATACAGTCTTCAAACCTTTTTTTTTGAACCAAAGTAAATATTTATTTAGAATGAGAAAAACAATGCAATGACAACAAATTTAAAATTTTAAAAAGCTGACAAATACCACAAACATCAAAAAATCCATAAAAATATTTTAAATTAACTGCCTGTATTTTTAGTTTTTAGTTTTTTGATTGCCTCTTCATTTGAAAACAATTTTGTAGTGCATTTTCTTTGTGAGAATAAATAATTTGGTATTTTCTCCAGGATAGGCAATCAAAATTTATTTTTATTATTGAAAGTTTAGAAAAGTTAATTTCAGTAACAACTTGTTTGGTAGTGTCAATTTTTAGTGTTGTTAAATTTGGGAAAACTTGTCATGAGTTTCTTATGTGAGCTCAATGATTTCAGGGCATTTCAAGTTTTCTTGGGTAGTGTAATTAATCTTAAATAGTATTTAAATTGCTCACTAACCTGTTGTTAAGCTCTTTTTGTAGATGTATATTATGAGTTCTGGATTATCCTTGTAGATGCCAATATTTCTTACCAAATCAACAAGGGATTTTTTAAAATTTCAATGTGTTTATATAATTTATTCTTCATCAATTATCAAAAAATTAGGAGTCTGCTTATTAACTATATTTAAAATCTATTTACACCTTGAAATAGATTACTGATTTTGGTTTTATTTGAAAAATTTTTTTTCTTCCAACTCATTTTTTTATCATAATTTCTATTGATTTCATTTGTAAAAAAATAATTTCATATGTAAAAAATAATTTTCATATGTAAAAAATTTTATTGTATGATGTATATATAATTGTATATGTTACATTGTTAAACATATTCCTCAAGAAGAAAACTTCTATTTTGACTAGATTAATGAGAACTGAATCCTACACCTACAATTTTTACATCTGGGGGTTGAAAGAATTTACTGACTTCATTATCCACAGACTTCTGGGGTCTCATGCCACAGGACATGTTCTTATCATGACACCTCCTCTGGCACTTTAGTCTCTGAAGCCAGGTGAGCTGTCTCAGTGGAAGGTAAGAATGTTGCCGGAAGCCTTTACTACACCTAAATAGCTAGCAATAACTTGACTATGCATGGAAGTGATTGTGAAACTCCACACCTTTTAAAATGGTAAATCCTACCATATTACTGTCCCACTTAAACCCTTCAATGCTTCCCATTGCTCTTAAAATAAAATTCAGTCTCCTTACTGGAGCCTACAAAACACTGTAGGATTTCAGCTTTTCCTGTCTCTCCAAACTCATCTTCAGCATTCTCTTCTTGCTTTCTAGTCAACCATACTGGTCTTAATCAGTTTCTGAAATATGCTAAACTTTGTTTTTTCTCACCCCAGGGCATTAATACCTACAGTTCCCTTTCCCTAAATACCTTTTTCCTATTCTACATCAGCATTCAGGCCTAGCTTAGATGATCCCTTTTCAAAGAGGCATTCCATCTTCAGTTATCCCATTCCAGTCAAGCTTTCTTTGCCTTTACACAGCCTCCTTTGCAGGTTACTCGCCTTTTGAGTCCTCTTTATAAATACTTTCTGGAATGGGTAAGTTTTCTTAATCAGCATCCCTTTCCTAATGTTCCAACTTATCTATAACGTGTATGTATATGTTATATATGTATGGGTACATATTTTCTGTGTGTGTACATAAAAAAGCTGTTTGAAAACCTCAACTTAAATATTCTTTTGTAATCTCATATTTACAAGTCCCAATTTGAACTCATCATTTCCCTCCTCAAACCTGTTCTGCCTCTTGTGTTCCCTATCTTATGTCATCACCACCTATTCACTTGTTCACCCAATTCAGAAACCCCGAGTCACCCTAGACTCTCTTCTTATTCACTCCTTCCACCCAGTCTGTCACAAAACTATTGGTTTCACTTCAGCAGCATCTCTCAGATCTATCCCTTCTTCTTCAGTACTTATCTCAGACATCATTATTTTTTATTGGAGTTACTGCAGACACCCCAAAGGAAGCCTTCTGTGGCCTGTTTAATATTGCTATATCTTACAGCCCCCCCCAACACAATCTGCCCTCCATAGTGCTGTGAGAATGACCCTTCCAATATTCAAAAAGATAAGTTATGAAAGATTCAAACTTTTGATTCATGTCCACTTCTCCTGTTTCCTTTCCACACTGCTGTTTCCCCTACTCTAACTACTGTACGCCAGACAAGTTTTCTTTTCCCTTTGCACCGTCTCTTCTTTCTTGCCTTCTTCCTCCAGCCAGCTGGAAGAAACCAAGCATAAGCTGTTCCGAAAACGGCTCTAACATTCCAAGCCTAAGGGTCAGTTTAGGCATTCCTTACACTATGCTCCCAACTTAAATCTATTCCCCTATCGCAATACTTAGCACAGCCCACAGAATTTGTTCACCAGCCCAGGGGCCCACTGGATTCTGAGCCCTGTAATTACACCCGTGTTCACCCGTGTTCCGCCTCCACGTCTCCTAGTATAGTGGTAGTACCAAGTGGGGACTCTCAAAAATAACAGTGAAAAATTGAGTAAAAGTGAAAATTAAAAATAAAGGATTCGGATTCAGATGGAGTCGCTTCAACCAATTTTGTTCCTTTCAGGACGGCAGTCTGTGTGAGATATGTATTCCTGTCTGAAGTTAACCATTTCCCTAACTCCATGACAGCCCGAATCCTAGCACCACTTAGACTCAGGCCAGGGACAGCGGCCAGAGCCTGCGGGATCCGCCGGCAGCTCTGACGCGGGAGGGGCTCAGTCGTCAGCTCACGGGAGGCCTCGCTCACAGAGGCGGCCTAGCTCACAGACGCTGCCTGGAGTCCGCCGCCCGGCACCGCGCAGACGTCTCGTCTCGCGCCTCCCCGTGTCGGGCAAGCAAGACCGCCAGCTGGGGTCCCAAAGGCTGTTCATCCGGGCGCGCCCCGTCCAGGGAGAGCCTGTCAGCACCTCGGCGAGGCCTCCCGCGGCCTCCTCCGCACCACGCGCGGCTCCCGAGACGCTGCGCCCGCCCCTCGCGCCCCGCACATCCCGGGAAACGCACACCGCCGGTTTAACGGTTCTGCTCCCGCCGGGCTGCGCCGCGCTCTGGGCCCCAGGCGCCCGAGGCCCCGCCCCGCACCCGCCCTACGCCCCTGGGAGCTGCCGTCTGCCCCGCCCCCGTCGCCGCCACCCGGGGTCTGGAGCAGACTCGCGGCTGCAACCGTTCCCGGACGGGCAGTCGGGCGCTCGGCTGCCGCGTCTAGGGCTGAGCGCCGCGACGCGGCTGCTTGACCCGAAATCCTCCCGGATCTTAAGGCGGTAGGTGGCCGGGGATGACGAGCCACACGGGGACAGAAGTCAGGCCCCGGGGTGTGAGGAGGCCGGTGGACGCCGTCTCCGAGGGCGGACACGGGGGAAGTTGAGGTGAGGGAGTGAAGCTCTGGGGTCAGTCGGCGCAAATCAGGCAGGGCCTCCACAGGGTCCCCAAGGTGGTTCTTAGAGAGCGAAGGGAGCGAGGAAGTCGGAAGGAAAGGGGTGGGGGCCGGTGTGGAAAAGCGGGCGAGGGGCAAGTGGCCAAGGGAATTACACTGCTGAAGGGATATTGATAAAACAAAAACAAAACAAACACATAAAAAGCCCCAAAAAGGAAGTGCACATCGCCCGCTGTCCCAGGACCTGGTCCTAGGTAGTGGTATGGTTTGAAGACTGTTTTCCATGCCCTAGAATCATCCTTACTAATTTTGGACAACAGTTTGTTTTTGTTTTTGAGATTACTGTAGTTGTTTTTATTAATAATAAATTAAATTCAATACGAAAAGAAAACCCAGTAAGAATAAAGAAGCAAAAGACATATGTGGTCACTTCACAGAAGGAAATCAAATGGTTAATGAACGTATTTGAAGATGTTCTATGCAACTTGTATGTAAGGGTATGCTGTTTTACAAAAGTTGACATATAACATTATAATAGTTTCAGGTATACAACATATTTGTATCAAAAGTTTATAATTGCTGATATTAAAGCAAAACTAAAAAAAACCAAACAAACCTGAAAAAGGACAGTTACATCAGTTATGACAACCACCAACACCCATTACCTGGACAGTTTTATCCCACCTCAATGTTAAATTGTGCTTGTATTGAAAGATGCTTCACAGAGAAAAAAAATTTTTTTGGTCAGAAAGCATGAAATGGAAAATATAAGGGGACACTCTGGGCTTACAACTTTTTGATATTTTAGTTTTAATTTTTCCTGCATATGGCAACCCGATTTGTGGAGTATAAAGTGTCTTTCGTCATGTAAGTCATAATTAGTTTATCCTGTACTCCTCTATATTTCCTTTATGTTATTTTTCATCTATCAGGTTATCAGTTTGTGCTGTTTACTTACAAGCAGCATTTGGCTTTAAGGAATCCTAACTTTGTAAAAGAGATATTTTGAAGTTGAAAATTAAGATTAAATCCTATCTGGTATAATCCTATATGGGAAATATACATGAGGTAAATGAAAGCGTGGTCTTTTCACTTCTTCTCTCAGCTTATTTCTTTAATTTTATATGCTCTTATTTCTTAATTGCAGCAGAACCATCAGCAGTTTCTAAAGAAATCTAGAATTTAAGTTGTAAATTTTAAGTATAATATTCAGCTTCTAAGTATAATACATATTACGTTTCATATATCTAATCCATTCTGTGGATTAGAATGGCAGTGTACCATGTCTGCAGAGTGAGGAAAGCATAGTAATCCCACAATTTATTTAGTAGTTGAAGAAAAATTGAAAATTGAGGAAATGAAAATTATTAGCACACCAATTTATTCAGCAAGGTTTTATACATAAATGTTCCTTCTCATAATTAATTTTTTTTCCATACAAGCAGTGTCCACATGGAATAGTGGAGAGTCAGGTGTCTTTTACTTACCAGACACACAAGTTTAGAGACAAGGGCGTGAACTTTATAGTCAGAACCTCATTTCTACCAATTACTAACTGTGTGAACTTGAGCACGTCTCTTATTTTTCTTAGCCTCAGGTTTCTTCTCTGTAAAGTAGCTAATAATGATTTTCTACAACAGTTAATGTATGGCTCAAAATTAAATGAGATAGTATATGTAAAGCATTTAACATGTAGTAGGATCTCAAAAAATGGCGTTTTAATTAAAAAAGAATAGGATATGTTGGGTAATGAAATTTTGCCCCAATTGATCAGTATATATGCTTATCTCATGGTTCTATATTTTAGAAAATTTTAGGTTAATTTGTAATTTCAGAATTGGTGGGCCCTTATATTTAGTTTGATATATTTTTTTAAACAAATAAATAACCTAAGATATAGTTCGTATTCTAGATGAAGAATAGCACCTACACAGGTTTCCTGACTTGCAAACCAGTGTTCTGTTCATACCACTTGGCATTTTAAGATGATTTGTGTAAACTTGAAAAAAAACTTTTGTTAGTAACCATTTCTCAGCATGTGTTAATATAATGAATTTTTGAGACATTGGATCAAAATGTCCTTTACAAAATATTTATACCATAAAACTATATATTTACATTTCAAAGACAACTTTATGACAGGCCCACTGCTTGCTACCCAATGTTGTAGGTAGGGTTATGTTTTTTTTGCAACTGTTCTTTGTAACACTTGATATCATAAATGCCTAACCTAGGTAGCTTCAAAGGAAACTTTTGGAGTTCTACATTCAATGAGTGAGCAGACATTAGAGTTTAAGATTGAAGTTATTTTATATGCTGACTGTGTAGTTCAGCTGTCTTTATTTGTAACCCAAACTGAGAATTAGGCTTTGGTTTCTGGAGCCCTGTCCTTCATAGATTATGATCCTGGATCAGTTTTACAATAATAATTGCTTATTATTGTATAAGGTAAATACTTTTCCATTAATAACACTGTTTAAGACATGATGCTGTTATGTAGTATGCATCCCAAACTTATTCCCTATAATGTCACTGTCTCTATGCAGACATAGTTTACTTTAAAAAAAAACATCATATTGAATAGAGTATTGCATGGCATCATCTTTTCTAATTTCCTTAACTGATGTGGATTTATGTATCTGGGGACTTTGCTGTAGTTTTCATGCTACAAATTGAAAGGGTAGGTGGTACTGAAAAATCTTTTTGTTTGTTTATTTACATGTGTTGTAAAATCATATAAGAGTTCTGTAACTCCCTAACGCTTGAAAACTGTGGATTTGCATTGAATACTGGGGATTTGCATTGCTCAGCAACTGGAAAGAATTTTACAACCTACCAACTCGATTTCAGCTGAGCAATGAAAAATAAAAAAGTGTGTGCCAAAGTACTCTATTGTATTCTTTTCATATGGGAAACAGGATGGAAAGTTACTACTACTAGTATTAGGGTCCTAATTAAAATGGCTAGGATAACATTAAATAATGCAATATTAGACTGCTCTTTGGTCCATATTAGAATATTCCCTTCCACATAGAAAATATTCAATAAATATTTGAAGTGAGGTTTTTTGCTACATATGCTTATAACTTTTTTTGTTTCCTATTATATAAAAGTAGTACATTAGTTTTGTTTAGAAGGTTGTTAATCACTGTGCTGAAATACCAGTTAACATACACATTACAAATCTAGATGGGTGTTAACTTAGAGTACTGGCTTGCATATCTCCGAATTTCAAGAAAAAGTAACTATTTTGTGCTTAGTTACCATTGCTAACTTTGAGAGATTGTTTATAAATTTATGATTTTAACACTTGAATTATGTCCAAAGGCATTTTTTTAAGATGAAAACGTTTCTTTGGAGCATAAAGAAAGTGATTAACCCTATTTTATACTTAGGGAAACAGTCACTTAGACCAACCTCTGCTTAAGATCATGGGTTACAATCAGTTTCTGGATGAGCAAGTGCAAAATCAGGTGGAGTTTTACTTTTGACTTTGTCTTGATAGGTATCAAAATTTGGAAAGCTTTTGGTCCATTCAGGCATCACAAGATTTTCATTAAACAAGAGGTATTTAAATTTATAGATTTATTTAGTAAAACTAATTATGTTGCAGCTACTAAGATACAAAGATAAATAAAGTCTAGTTTTTTTGGCTTCAGCTAATTCACAGTCTAACCAGTTAGGCATATAATAGATTTTTTGTATGATACATTTTAGAAAAATTAATAGGCAAAATATTGGGTTGGTCAAAAATTCGTTCAGCTTTTTCATAAGAAGTCATGGAAAAACTCGAATGAACTTTTTGGCCAACCCAATACAATATGGACCACTGGAGGAAGAAAGAAAAATCATATTGTTGCTACCATTATTGTTATTTTACTATCAACTATTTGTTAGGAACTAGAGAACTTCATGTGAACTATTTTATTTAATGTTAGCGTTGAGACATGAGGATACTTTCCAAGGAAGTAGAACTTGACCTTGGTTTTGAAGGATGAATAGCAATTTGGGAGAAGAGTAGCAGAGAGAGTGAGGGAACTCCAAACAGAGCACCTGAATGTATATGGTGAAACAAAATAACATTTATGAATTCAACAACTTATTGAACATGTACTGTGTATTAGACACTGTGCTAGCCATTAGAGATATACCTGAGTGATAGAGCTATAATTTTATAGTCAGATAATAGGTAATTGAAACTAATGCAATAAATACCACACAGGAAGAGGATACAGGGGTGATTTATGAGCACATAAGAAGGGTACTTAATGAAACTTGGACAGTTCTGCCTGTGTGGGAGGTGGAAAGAGAGTATGGGGCTATAGCTTGATCATAGCATGTTGGCCAAAAGCATGGGGATGAGCATACCCATCACTTTTTAGACTCATGACCTTGGGCAAGTTACCTAATTTCTCTAAGCCTTCTCTGTAAAATGAGGATAACAAAATGATAAAATTAACATTTATTGAACTTTTACTGTGTACCAGTTATTGTGCTAATGCTTTATACAGATTTCCTTTTTTAGTCTTCACATCAAACTTAGGAGATAGGGGTTATTGTTTTCCATAATTGCATAACTAAGTGGTGGAGCTATGATATGAACCTAGGTAGGCTGACCCAAGACCTGAGCTCTAACTGTTAATAGTGACTAATTTATAAAGTTGTTCTGAATATTAAATAATGTGACATAGGTAAGTGGTTTACTGTGCATGACACATGGATGTTGGGTCCTGTTTCTGTTAATAATTCAGGAGGTGATGGGGTACTGAAGTTTTTTAAGCAGGTATGTGTGTAAGGAGATCATATTTTGGAGAGAAAAGAGACTATATTCACCCATTTGTTCAGCAGATGCTTGCTTTACACCTACTTTGGATCCAGTCCAAGTACTGAGTTAGTTGTAGGGGACACAGGAGGAATGAAAATATTGTTCTTCACTTTAAGAAGACTCTGTTCCTCACTTTTGCCTAGTATGAAAGACAAATCAGCCATTATAGTGTGGTATATAGTATAGTATAGTACAGTGTTCTCTAAGTGCCATGATATGGGCATATTCACTGTGTCCCAGGTACATAGGTACATAGGTACATAGGGAGAGGGAGTATTTAAATCAGTCTAGGTGTTCAGGGAGATGAATTAAGAACTACTGTGGGACTAAAAGAGTAATGGTGGGAGTAAAGAAAATATATTTGAGAGACATTTTGGAAGTAGAATGGATAGGAATTAGAGACTGATTATGGTGTGGGGGCTCTAATATAGACAAATTTAAGGTGTCTTTAACTGAGGGTGATATGAGGGAGTTGGTGATGACTTTAAGGAATACAGGAGGAGGGACAACTTTGGAGTCAAAGTAATGAATTTGATTTTTTTTTATAATAATAGCATTTATTTAGCACTTGCCTTGTGCCAAGTAGTCTTTTTTTTAACATCTTTATTGGAGTATAATTGCTTTACATTGTTGTGTTAGTTTCTGCTGTATAACAAAGTGAATCAGCTATACGTATACATATGTCCCCGTATCCCCTCCCTCTTGCATCTCCCACCCACCCTCCCTATCCCACCCCTCTAGGGGGACACAAAGCACTGAGCTGATCTCCCTGTGCTATGTGGCTGCTTCCCACTAGCTATCTGTTTTACATTTGGTAGTGTATATGTGTCAATGCCACTCTCTCACTTTGTCCCAGTTTACCCTTCCCCCTCCCCGTATCTTCAAGTCCATTCTCTACGTCTGCATCTTTATTCCTGTCCTGCCCCTAGGTTCTTCAGAACCTTTTTTTAAGATTCCATATATATGTGTTAGCATATGGCATTTTTCTCTTTCTGACTTACTTCACTCTGTATGACAGACTCTAGGTCTGTCCACCTCACTACAAATAACTCAATTTCATTTCTTTTTATGGCTGAGTAATATTCCATTGTATATATGTACCACATCTTCTTTATCTATTCTTCTGTTGATGGACACTCAGGTTGCTTCCACGTCTTGGCTATTGTAAGTAGTGCTGCAATTTTGGATATGTTGAATTTGAGGTACCTATAGTAAGATATAAATGGAAAAATCTTTTGGCAATTAGAAAGATGAAACTGGAATTTAAAAGAGAGGTAGCTTCTGGATGTGTAAATTAGGGCATATTTATCATGCAGATAGGTAGTTGCAATCATAAGAATAGATGAGAGTAGCTAAGAGGACCAAAGCCAAATTTGGACGAATCCCTAAATTTAATTGGAGAAAAGTAGGAATCAGCTAAGGAAGTTAGAAGGGACAATCAAAGAAATAGGAAACAAAACTTAAAGAAAAGAGTCAGGGGAGTTAAGGGAGGAAAATGTTTTAAAGAGGGAATATTTAATTGTGACAGATGCTGTAAAGGGGTCTATGGTTGTTGCATGTTATTTTAAATGCTTTGTTTTGTGTTTTCCACCTTAACTTATAAAATAGTTATCTTCAAATGAATGTCGTGGTTATTTGTATATATGTTAAAGCAACTTGATTATCTTGTCCAGAAGATAAAATGTATTTTTCCCACCAAAAGTATGGAACCTCAAGGTCTTTGAGATAATGGAAACCAAAAAATTGATTGGTAAACCACTTCAACCAGCAAGACCTGTTCGTCATCTGACTTCTCCCCCTGGTGAGTAATCTAGGGTACACATTTAAAAAAATTAATTGGTTAATGGCTAATTAGTATTTGAAAGGCCAAATAATATATGTATAAAATACATAAATAAATAAATATATAAATGGTGGATATTTAAAAAATAATGAAAACCAATGATCTCCACTGTTTGAAGAATTTAGAAGTATTACCAAAGAGAAGGATTCTTTTTTTTTTATTGAAATATAGTTGATTTACAATATTGTGCTAGTTTCAGGTGTACAGTAATGATTCAGTTATATATATATATATATATATATATATATATATTCAGATTATTTCCATTATAGGTTATTATAAGATACTGAATATAGTTAATTGTGCTATACAGCAAATCTTTGTTGCTTATCTATTTTGTGTATAGTAGTTTGTATCTGTTAATCCCATACTCCTAATTTATCCCTCTGCTCCTCCCTTTCCCATTTGGTAATCATAAGTTTATTTTCTGTGTCTGTGAGTCTGTTTTGTAATAGATTCATTTGTATTATTTTTTAGATTCCACATGTAAATGGTATCATATAATATTTGTCTTTGTCTGATTTACTTCACTAAGTATAATATTCTCTAGGTCCATTCATGTTGCTGCAAATGGCATTATTTCATGCTTTTTTATGGCTAATACTCCATTGTGTATATATCACATCTTCTGTTGATGGGAACTTGGGTTGTTTCCATATCTTGGCTATTGTAAATAGTGCTGCTATGAACATTGGGATGCATGGATCTTTTTGAATTAGAAATTTTGTCTTTTCTGGATATATACCCGGGAGTGGGATTGCTGGATCATATGTCAACTCTATTTTTAGTTTTTTAAGGAACCTCCATACTGTTTTCCATAGTGGCTGCACCCATTTACATTCCCACCAACAGTGTAGGAGGGATTCCTTTTCTCCACACCCTATCCAGCAATTATTATTTGTAGACTTTTTGATGATGGCCATTCTGACCTGTGTGAGGTGATACCTCATTGTGGTTTTGACTTACATTAAGAAAATTCTTAATGGTCTACCAGACCAACAAAGGTGGGAAGAACTCGTGTATTTTTTTTGCCTGAGAGCAACTTGTGTATCTTTTTTTTTTATGTCTCATTTTCATGGTTAACACCTGGCTTCTGCTCAGAATGATACTCTCAGTACAAATTGTGTCCTGTGATTATGATCACTGTAGAGCAGTCATTCTGGAGAGAGCATTAGCCTTTAAAAAATATACCTAATTGAAAAAAATTAGTACCAAGCAACACTTACAGATTAAGGCTGTGCTTGAGCTGGAACATAAAATCTAACTTTTCAGGAAATCTACATTTTCTAAAATATTTTCTTTTGCCCATAAAACTAAACTTTTGGACAAATTCTTAAAATACTTGGTATTTAGTTTCTAAATTGGAATAGTGACCTTTTTATTATTTTCATTACTAGTATATATATTTATATTTTATGTATATTTGTCTATACATATATACATAAAATATAATAGTTATTTGAATTCTGTTTAGTCCATGTGTTCAACTGAATAACTGGTTACTTAGAAAAGGGAAAATATAGCCCTTTTACTGGGTACAAAGATGAATCAGAAAAGATAGAAATGACACAGCTCCTCAGTCCTCCATTTGTTCTCCTATCTTTGGTTCCTACAAAGAAGATTGTCTCTACTTTGGTAATGTTTCCTTTGAAGATGGCTGTGACTTAGGACAGACAAAATTAAATTAAGGGATCTTCTGGACCATAGTTTAGCAATGCTGAAGCTGTATCCTTCTGGTGCACTGAAGAAGCAGTTGTGTAGGGCGAAGTCTCAGATTTTTTCCTAAAGCGATTTTTTCCGTGGTATCTTCTCTGTACCTGTCACGTAACTTATTTTTATTATAGTCATTATTTATGAGCTTGTTTTTTTAAAAATAAGCTATGAACTATTTTACCTCTGAGCTTTTTTCATGCTTATAAACCCATCTCCTAACATGGTGGTTGACATTTCATTGTGTTGAGTAAATGAACTATCAGAAAACATTTCAAAACAGTGCCTAGAATATCCTAGATACTTAAGGTTTTTAGGTGGTGTTATACCATTTATTGAAGTAATAGATATTTAAAACGTTTTTTTTTTTTTTCTCTCCTAACAGGAACAGTATTCCATTTCAACTTCCAAAACGAATATCCATGCAACACCCAGTACTTACAAAGTGGAGTTAGCAGAGTAAGTCTTAGCAGTTATAATAAAATAAAACATTACGACTGGAAAGTAACATTTGTTAGATGGCTGTTGTGTGCCAGGTACTATACTAAGTGCTTTATATACTTTTTAAAAGTTATGATCTATTTCAAGCATATATTACAGAGAATAAACACTTATTATACCCATTGCTCACCATTTTCAAATCTAAATATATTGTTTTATTTGTTTTAGAAAATGTTAAAGAAAAAACCTTACAGGTAAAATTTTAAAAACCTATATATCCCTGCACCATCCCATTTCCTTCCTATACTTCCCCAAGATAAAACTATCCTCAATTTATTATTGTTTTTGTGAATGTATTAGTACTTATGCTATAACAAATAGAATTGTTTTAACTGTTCTACAATTTTATATAAATAATATTTTACCTACACATATTTTGCTGTATTTTTTCACATTTAGGTTTATATTTAAAATTTTCTAATTTAATTTTTTGACTAAATAAAATAGTCACAAATTTAAAAATTCAAAATATACAAAATGACATTTAGTGAAGTTTCCCTCCAATCTCTATCCCCCAGTCACCTATTTCCTCTGATCAGAAGTAACCATTGTACCCCTTTCTTATCTAGAAACTTCCAGAAATACATTGTGCATAGACAAGCATAAATATATTTATAAATGGAATACTAGGCAACTATTAAAATGAGTAAAGCAGTTCAATATGTGCTGATAGGGAATAATCTCTTTATATATATATATTAAGCTACCACATTTCTTGTTCCATTTTTTGTCATGGGCATGACACTTGTTTCTGTTTTATAATAGAAATATTTTATAATAAATGCTACAATAAACACCCATCTATATGTTATGTTTTATACATGTTTGAGAGGTTCTCTGTAGTATAAACCTGGAGTAGAGTTGCTATATACTGTCAAATTTCTCTCCAAAGTGATTTGTACAAGCAATGCATAAGTACTCTGATTTTTCTACATCCTTACCTTGTTATTGTCAGACTTTCACTCTTTTTTCATGTTTAATGGGTGAGAAATGTATCTTGTCGGTTTTAATTTTTAATTCTTTATTACTTTGGATGCAGCAGCTTTTCTTATGTTTAATTTGGCCATTTGGTTTTTCTCTTTTGTGAATTATCAGTTCATATCATGTACCCATTTCTCTTGGTCTATGAGAGAATTGTTTATTTTTTTTGTGTGTTTTTTTTTCAAACTTTAAAATTTTAATGTAGTCATATTTAAAATTTTTTTATGATTTTACTCTTTGTGTCATTGTTTATGATGTTTTCTCATCTCTGAGATCAAAGTATATTTTTCCTACATATTCTTCCAAAAGGTTTAAAGTTTTGCTTTAATATTTAAGTGTATAGTCTACCTGAAGTTAATTTTTGTATGATATAGATAGAAATCTATTTTTTTAATATAGAGGACCAGTTGTAAAGCACAATTCATTGAATGACCTATTCTTTCCATACAGATTTATGCCATCTTTATTGTATAAGTTTTCAGATAAATAGGGCCTGTTTCTGGATTCTTAATTCTTTTCCATTGATCTATTTGTGTATCTCTGTGTCAGTACCATGATATCTTAATTACACTTGCTTTATATTAATTTTTTAAGCCATTGTAATGTTTTGTTTTATCTGTTCCAGTAGTTAGCATTTCCCTAATTAATACAATAATAATATTCATACCTCCCTTTGGAACTCTTGACCTTCTTTTAGAAACTTTATAAGTAAAAAGGAGTATATTAATATGGTAAATTTTATAGAGAAAAGTCAATTAATTAGATATACTTCTAAGTGTAAAATTTTGTCTGCTGCTTCAATTATAATGCAAAAGCGACCAGAACCTATGTCAGAGATATCACATAATTTATAATGAAGGACACTTTTTACT
The DNA here is from genome assembly GCF_965194805.1 of Balaenoptera borealis. Lineage (NCBI taxonomy): Eukaryota > Metazoa > Chordata > Mammalia > Artiodactyla > Balaenopteridae > Balaenoptera > Balaenoptera borealis. The sequence continues at coordinate 45,282,842 of NC_138876.1, forward strand.
AACTCTCTGTATTTTTTTAAACCAACTTTGTTAAGGTATAATTTACATACAGAAAAATGAACCCATTTGTTCAAAGAGTTTTGATAAATATATACCTCACGTAACTAACCCCACAATGAAGCTATAGAGCTGTAGTTTCATCTTCCCCAAAAGTACTCTTTTATTCCTTTACAGTCATTCACCATCCCCACTTCCACTAATCCTAGTGCTCCCTCCTCCAGGCATCCGCTGATCTGCTTTCTTTAACTATAAATTAGTTTTGGCTGCTCTAAAATTTCATATAAATGAAATCACACAGTCTATATTCTTTGGTGTTAGATTTTTTTTGCTCAGCATAATGTTTTTGAGATTCTTCCATGTCCTTGTAGATAGCAGTAGTTGGTTTGTTTTTAATTTGGAATACTATTCTGCTGTGTGAATATAGGACAATTTATTTATTCCTCACTTGATGGACATTGGATTGTATCTAGTTTGGGGATATTATGAATAATGCTGCTGTGGATAATTGTGTTCACGTCTTTGTGTGGACATACACACAATACCCAGGAGTGGAATTGACAGATCATATGTTAAGTTGGTTTAGAAACTGCCAAAATGTTTTCCAAAGTGGTTGTACCATTTTACATTCCCACTAGTAGTGTGTGAGGTACCAGTTGCTTCACAACCTTGCCAACACTTGGTATAGTCAGTCTTCATTTTTAGCCATTTTAGTGTGTGAGTAGTTGTATCTCATCGTATTTTATATTTGCATTTTCCTAATGATTAATGAGATTGAGCATTTTATCATGAGTTTATTTACCATCTGTATTTTTCGTTTTTCTTTTTGGTGAAGTGTCTGTTCAAATCTTTTACATGTTTCTAATATTTGGGTTGTTTGTCTTTTTATCACTGAATCACACAAGTTTGTTGAAATCACTGTATCATACATGTGTGAATTTATTTCTAAACTCTATTATGTTCTACTGATTTATATATCTGTTTTTTTCCAGCTTTATTGAGATGTAATTGACATATAATGTGTAAGTTTAGGGTATAGAATGTGATGATTTGATACATGTGTATGTTGTAAAATGTTTACCACAATGAGTTCAGTTAACATATCCTTCATTTCACATAATCACTATTTTGTTGTTGTTGTTTTGTTATAGTGAGAACATTAAGATTTACCCTCTTAGCAGCTTTCAATGTACAATATAGTATTGTCAACTATAGTCATCATGCTATATACTAGATTCCCTATATGTCTATCTCTTGGTCAACATCACACTTTACAGACTGCTGTAGCTTTCTGATAAGTCTTGAAATCAAGTAATGAAAGTTCATTAACTTTATTCTTTTTCAAATTTGTTATTCTGGGTCCTCTTCATTTCCATATAAGTTTTAAATGAGGCTGTCAATTTCTACAAAAAAGCCTATTGGAATTTTGATAGAGTTTAAAAATTAATTTGAAAAGAATTAACATCTTAATTTTAAGTCTTTGATCCATAAACATGACATTTCTCTCTGTGCTTTGCTTTTTTCAGCATAGGGGTCTTGAACATCTTTTGTCAAATTTGTAAGCATTCTGTATTTTTTGATACTACTGTTAAGTAGTATTTTTTGTAAATTTCAAATTCCACATCTTGGATACTAGGATATAGAAATACTGTTGATTTTTGTATATTGACCTTGCTAAACTCACTTCTTAGATCTCATAGCCTTTTTGTAGTGTATTCCATCCCATTCATGCTCTATTGTCATAATTTTACTTTAGCTTGTGCTATAAATACACAGTACATTGCTACTATTTTTGCTTTTGTATATTATCTTTTAAAATAATTGTTTAAAATAAAAGAATTAATTTTATTTTACCTTCATTTATTCCATTTCCAGCACTTTTTTTTTTAACATCTTTATTGGAGTATAATTGCTTTACAATGGTGTGTTACTTTCTGCTTTATAACAAAGTGAATCAGTTATACATATACATATGTTCCCATATCTCTTCCCTCTTGCATCTCCCTCCCTCCTGCCCTCGCTATCCCACACCTCTAGGTGGTCACAAAGCACAGAGCTGATCTCCCTGTGCTATGTGGTTGCTTCCCACTAGCTATCTATTTTACGTTTGGTACTGTATATATGTCCATGCCACTCTCTCTCTTTGTCACATCTTACCCTTCCCCCTCCCCATATGCTCAAGTCCTTTCTCTAGTAGGTCTGTATCTTTATTCCCGTCTTGCCACTAGGTTCTTCATGACCTTTTTTTTGTTTTTCCTTAGATTCCATATATATGTGTTAGCATACTGTATTTGTTTTTCTCTTTCTGACTTACTTCACTCTGTATGACAGACTCTAACTCCATCCACCTCACTACAAATACCTCCATTTCATTTCTTTTTATGGCTGAGTAATATTCCATTGTATATATGTGCCACTTCTTCTTTATCCATTCATCCCATGATGGACACTTAGGTTGCTTCCATGTCCTGGCTATTGTAAATAGAGCTGCAATGAACATTTTGGTACATGACTTTTTGAATTATGGTTTTCTCAGGGTATATGCCCAGTAGTGGGATTGCTGGGTCGTATGGTAGCTCTATTTTTAGTTTTTTAAGGAACCTCCATACTGTTCTCCATAGTGGCTGTATCAATTTACATTCCCACGAACAGTGCAAGAGTATTCCCTTTTCTCCACACCCCCTCCAGCATTTATTGTTTCTAGATTTTTTGATGATGGCCATTCTAACCAGTGTGAGATGATATCTCATTGTAGTTTTGATTTGCATTTCTCTAATGATTAATGATGTTGAGCATTCTTTATTGTGTTTTTTGGCAATCTGTATATCTCCTTTGGAGAAATGTCTATTTAGGTCTTCTGTCCATTTTTGGATTGGGTTGTTTTTTTGTTATTGAGCTGCATGAGCTGCTTGTAAACTTTGGAGATTAATCCTTTGTCAGTTGCTTCATTTGCAAATATTTTCTCCCATTCTGAGGGTTGTCTTTTGGTCTTGTTTATGGTTTCCTTTGCTGTGCAAAAGCTTTTAAGTTTCATTAGGTCCCATTTGTTTATTTTTGTTTTTATTTCCATTTCTCTAGGAGGTGGGTCAAAAAGGATCTTGCTGTGATTTATGTCATAGAGTGTTCTGCCTATGTTTTCCTCTAAGAGTTTGATAGTGTCTGGCCTTACATTTAGGCCTTTAATCCATTTTGAGTTTATTTTTGTGTATGGTGTTAGGGAGTGTTCTAATTTCATACTTTTACATGTAGCTGTCCAGTTTTCCCAGCACCACTTATTGAAGAGGCTGTCTTTTCTACACTGTATATGAACGCCTCCTTTATCAAAGATAAGGTGACCATATGTGCGTGGGTTTATCTCTGGGCTTTCTATCCTGTTCCATTGATCTATGTTTCTGTTTTTGTGCCGGTACCAAACTGTCTTGATTACTGTAGCTTTGTAGTATAGTCTGAAGTCAGGGAACCTGTTTCCTCCAACTCCATTTTTCGTTCTCAAGATTGCTTTGGCTATTCGGGGTCTTTTGTGTTTCCATACGAATTGTGAAATTTTTTGTTCTAGTTCTGTGAAAAATGCCACTGGTAGTTTGATAGGGATTGCATTGAATCTGTAGATTGCTTTGGGTAATAGAGTCATTTTCACAATGTTGATTCTTCCAATCCAAGAACATGGTATATCTCTCCATCTATTTGTATCATCTTTAATTTCTTTCATCAGTGTCTTATAATTTCCTGCATACAGGTCTTTTGTCTCCTTAGGTAGGTTTATTCCTAGATATTTTATTCTTTTTGTTGCAATGGTAAACGGGAGTGTTTTCTTAATTTCACTTTCAGATTTTTCATCATTAGTGTACAGGAATGCAAGAGATTTCTGTGCATTAATTTTGTATCCTGCTACTTTACCAAATTCATTGATTAGCTCTAGGAGTTTTCTTGTAGCATCTTTAGGATTCTCTATGTATAGTATCATGTCATCTGCAAACAGTGACAGCTTTACTTCTTCTTTTCTTTTTTTTTTTTTTCACACACACACACTGTATTTTATTTTTACAAGAGATAAATCGACTGACACCAAGCATTGTACATGGGTGACCACAACAAAAGCAACAATGATTGCAATTACGAAACATGAAACACACTCATACTATGTCATAATATTGACATTCAGTCCAGTAATCCTCCACTGTAACAGCTCCTTTACTTTGCAGTGAAAATTGATTTGTATATTCTTTGCCTCTGAGTCCTTGTGGGATTTTTTTTTTTTTTTTAATTCAGACAGAAAGTCAACTTCTTCTTTTCTGATTTGGATTCCTTTTATTTCTTTTTCTTCTCTGATTGCTGTGGCTAACACTTCCAAAACTATGTTGAATAACAGTGGTGAGAATGGGCAACCTTGTCTTGTTCCTGATCTTAGTGGAAATGGTTTCAGTTTTTCACCATTGAGAACAATGTTGGCTGTGGGTTTGTCATATATGGCCTTTATTATGTTGAGGAAAGTTCCCTCTATGCCTACTTTCTTCAGGGCTTTTATCATAAATGGGTGTTGAATTTTGTCGAAAGCTTTCTCTGCATCTATTGAGATGATCATATGGTTTTTCTCCTTCAGTTTGTTAATATGGTGTATAACGTTGATTGATTTGCGTATATTGAAGAATCCTTGCATTCCTGGAATAAACCCCACTTGATCATGGTGTATGATCCTTTTAATGTGCTGCTGGATTCTGTTTGTTAGTATTTTGTTGAGGATTTTTGCATCTATGTTCATCAGTGATATTGACCTGTAGTTTTCTTTCTTTGTGACATCTTTGTCTGGTTTTGGTATAAGGATGATGGTGGCCTCGTAGAATGAGTTTGGGAGTGTTCCTCCCTCTGCAATATTTTGGAAGAGTTTGAGAAGGATAGGTGTTAGCTCTTCTCTAAATGTTTGGTAGAATTCGCCTGTGAAGCCATCTGGTCCTGGGCTTTTGTTTGTTGGAAGATTTTTAATCACAGTTTCAATTTCAGTGCCTATGATTGGTCTGTTTATATTTTCTATTTCTTCCTGGTTCAGTCTCTGAAGGTTGTGCATTTCTAAGAATTTATCCATTTCTTCCAGGTTGTCCATTTTATTGGCATAGAGTTGCTTGTAGTAATCTCTCATGATCGTTTGTATTTCTGCAGTGTCAGTTCTTACTTCTCCTTTTTCATTTCTAATTCTATTGATTTGAGTCTTCTCCCTTTTTTTCTTGATGAGTCTGGCTAATGGTTTATCAATTTTGTTTATCTTCTCAAAGAACCAGCTTTTAGTTTCATTGATCTTTGCTATTTTTTCCTTCATTTCTTTTTCATTTATTTCTGATGTGATCTTTATGATTTCTTTCCTTCTGCTATCTTTGGGGTTTTTTTGTTCTTCTTTCTCTAATTGCTCTAGGTGCAAGTTTAGGTGGTATATTCGAGATGTTTCCTGATTCTTGAGTTAGGCTTGTATTGCTATAAACCTCCCTCTTAGCACTGCTTTTGCTGCATCCCATAGGTTTTGGGTTGTCATGTCTCCATTGTCATTTGTTTCTGGGTACTTTTTGATTTCCCCTTTGATTTCTTCAGTGATCACTTCGTTATTAAGTAGTGTATTGTGTAGCCTCCATGTGTTTGTATTTTTTACAGATCTTTTCCTGTAATTGATATCTAGTCTCATAGCGTTGTGGTCAGAAAAGATACTTGATACGATTTCAATTTTCTTAAATTTACCAAGGGTTGATTTGTGATGCAAGATATGATCTATCCTGGAGAATGTTCCATGGGCACTTGAGAAAAATGTGTATTCTGTATTTTTTGGGCGGAATGTCATATAAATATCAATTAAGTCCATCTTATTTAATGTATCATTTAAAGCTTGTGTTTCCTTATTTATTTTCATTTTGGATGATCTGTCCATTGGTGAAAGTGGGGTGTTAAAGTCCCCTACTATGATTGTGTTGCTCTCGATTTCCCCTTTTATGGCTGTTAGTATTTGCCTTATGTATTGAGGTGCTTCTATGTTGGGTGAAAAACTATTTACAATTTTTATATCTTCTTCTTGGATCGATCCCTTGATCATTATGTAGTGTCCTTCTTTGTCTCTTGTAATAGTCTTTATTTTAAAGTCCATTTTGTCTGATATGAGAATTGCTACTCCAGCTTTCTTTTGATTTCCATTAGTGTGGAATATCTTTTTCCATCCCCTCACTTTCATTCTGTATGTGTCCCTAGGTCTCAAGTGGGTCTCTTGTAGACAGCATATATACGGGTGTTGTTTTTGTATCCATTCAACCAGTCTGTGTCTTTTGGTTCGAGCATTTAATCCATTTACATTTAAGGTAGTTATCGATATTTATGTTCCTATTCCCATTTTCTTAAATATTTTGGGTTTGTTATTGTAGGTGTTTTGCTTCTCTTGTGTTTTTTGCCTAGAGAAGTTCCTTTAGCATTTGTTGTAAAGCTGGTTTGGTGGTGCTGAACTCTCTCAGCTTTTGCTTGTCTGTAAAGGTTTTAATTTCTCCATCAAATCTGAATGAGATGCTTGCTGGGTAGAGTAATCTTGGTTGTAGGTTTTTCTCCTTCATCACTTTAAATATGTTCTTCCACTCCCTTCTGGCTTGCAGAGTTTCTGCTGAAAGATCAACTGTTAACCTTATGGGGATTCCCTTGTGTGTTATTTGTTGTTTTTCCCTTGCTGATTTTAATATGTTTTCTTTATATTTAATTTTTGATAGTTTGATTAATATGTGTCTTGGTGTGTTTCTCCTTGGAATTATCCTGTATGGGACTCTCTGTGCTTCCAGGACTTGATTAACTATTTCCTTTCCCATATTAGGGAAGTTTTCAACTATAATCTCTTCAAATATTTTCTCAGTCCCTTTCTTTTTCTCTTCTTCTTCTGGGACCCCTATAATTCGAATGTTGGTGCGTTTAATGTTTTCCCAGAGGTCTCTGAGACTGTCCTCAGTTCTTTTCTTTCCTTTTTCTTTATTGTGCTCTGCAGTAGTTATTTCCACTATTTTATCTTCCAGGTCACTTACCCGTTCTTCTGCCTCAGTTATTCTGCTATTGATCCCTTCTAGAGTATTTTTAAGTTCATTTATTGTGTTTTGCATCATTGCTTGGTTCCTGTTTAGTTCTTCTACGTCCTTGTTAAATGTTTCTTGCATTTTGTCTGTTCTATTTCCAAGATTTTAGATCATCTTTACTATCATTATTCTGAATTCTTTTTCAGTTATACTGCCTATTTCCTCTTCATTTGTTAGGTCTGGTGTGTTTTTACCTTGCTCCTTCATCTGCTGTGTGTTTTTCTGTCTTCTCATTTTGCTTATCTTACTGTGTTTGGGGTCTCCTTTTCACAGGCTGCAGGTTCGTAGTTCCTGTTGTTTTTGGTATCTGTCCCCAGTGGCTAATGTTGGTTCAGTGGGTTGTGTAGGCTTCCTGGTGGAGGGGACTAGTGCCTGTGTTCTGGTGGATGAGGCTGGATCTTGTCTTTCTGGTGGGCACGTCCACGTCTGGTGGTGTGTTTTGGGGTGTCTGTGACCTTATCATGATGATTTTAGGCAGCCTCTCTGCTAATGGATGGGACTATGTTCCTGTCTTGCTAGTTGTTTGGCATAAGGTGTCCAGCACTGTAGCTTGCTGGTCGTTGAGTGAAGCTGGGTCTTGGTGTTGAGATGTAGATCTCTGAGAGATTTTTGCTGTTTGGTATTACGTGGTGCTGGGAGGTCTCTTGTGGACCAGTTTCCTGAAGTTGGCTCTCCCACCTCAGAGACACAGCCCCGATGCCTGGCTGGAGCACCAAGAGCCTTTTATCCACACGGCTCAGAATAAAAGGGAGAAAAAATAGAAAGAAAGTAAGAAAGAGTTTAAAATAAAGTAAAATAAAATAAAATAAAGCTATTATAATGAAAAATAAGAAAAAAAATATTAAGAAAAAACTTAAGAAAAAAAGTTTTTTAATTATTTAAAATAAATTTTTTTAATTTTTTAAAATTAAAACCAAGAAAAAAATTAAGGAAAAAATTTATTAAGAAAAAAAAATTTTAGTTTTTTAAAATAAAAAATAAGAAAAAACTTAAGAAAAAATTTATTAAGAAAAAAGTCTTTAATTTTTTAAAATAAAAAGTAAGAAAATAATTATTAAGAAAAAATGTATTAAGCAAGAAAAAATTTTTTGAGTAAAAAAAAAAAAAACAAAAAACGAATGGACCAATCCCTAGGACAAATAGTGAAAGCAAAGCTATATAGACAAAATCTGACACAGAAGCATACACATATACACTCTCAAAAAGAGGAGAAGGGGAAAAAAATAATATATCTTGCTCCCAAAGTCCACCTCGTAAATTTGGGATGATTCGTTGTCTATTCAGGTATTCAACAGATGCAGGTACATCAAGTTGTTTGTGGAGCTTTAATCCGCTGCTTCTGAGGCTGCTGTTCCCTTTCTCTTCTTTGTTTGTACAGCTCCCGGGGTTCAGCTTTGGATTTGGACCCGCCTCTGTGTGTAGGTCGCCTGAGGGCGTCTGTTCTTCACTCACACAGGACAGGGTTAAAGGAGCAGCTGCTTCTGGGGCTCTGGCTCACTCACGCCGGGGGAAGTTGTCCCTGGATCACGGGACCCTGGCAGTGGCGGGCTGCACAGGCTCCCAGGAGGGGCGGTGTGGATAGTGACCTGTGCTCTCACACAGGCTTCTTGGTGGCAGCAGCAGCAGCCTTAGCGTCTCATGCCCATCTCTGGGTTCCGTGCTGATAGCTGCGGCTCGCGCCTGTCTCTGGAGCTCATTTAGGTGGTGCTCTGAATCCCCTCTCCTCTCGCACCAGGAAACAAAGAGGCAAGAAAAAGTCTCTTGCCTGTTCGGCAGCTCCAGACCTTTTCCCGGACTCCCTGCCAGCTAGTTGTGGTGCGCTAACCCCTTCAGGCTGTGTTCACGCCACCAACCCCAGTCCTCTCCCTGCGATCGGACCAAAGCCCGAGCCTCAGCTCCCAGCCCCCGCCCGCCCTGGCAGGTGAGCAGACAAGCCTGTCCGGGTGGTGAGTGCTGCTCGGCACCGATCCTCTGTGCAGGAATCTCTCCGCTTTGCCCTCCACACCCTTGTGGCTGCGCTCTCCTCTGTGGCTCCGAAGCTTCCCCCCTCTGCCACCCGCAGTCTCCGCCTGCAAAGGGGCTTCCTGGTGTGTGGAAACCTTTTCTCCTTCACAGCTCCCTCCCACTGGTGCAAGTCCTGTCCCTATTCTTTTGTCTCTGTTGTTTCTTTTTTCTTTTGCCCTACCCAGGTATGTAGGGAGTTTCTTGCCTTTTGGGAGGTCTGACGTCTTCTGCCAGCGTTCAGTGGGTGTTCTATAGGAGTAGTTCCACGTGTTGATGTATTTCTGATGTATCTGTTGGGAGGAAGGTGATCTCCGCATCTTTCTCTTCTGCCATGTTGCCCAGACCGTCTCCAGCACTCTTAATTTCTTTGTGTAAATCCATGTTTATTACTGGTATTATCTTTCTTCTGCCTGAACAACTTCTTTTAATCTGTTTTTTTTTTTTTTTTTAATTATTACCTCATAAAAAAGCACTTGAAAAATTTGGCTTAACAACAATTTATTATCTTTCATGGGTCCGTGGGCTGACTGGTCTTAGGTGGCCATTTCTCAAAGATGTGGTTGCAATCAGATAACATCTAGGTCTGGTGTGCTTTGAAGTCTTGACTGGAGTGGATGGCCAGATGGCTCACTCACATGGCAGGTAGTTGATGCTGGCTGTTGGTTTAGAGTTTAGCTGCCCCTGTAGACTGGAAGGGGCACCTACAAATGACCTCACCAAATGGCTTGGGCTCTTTACAGCACAACGTCTGGGTTTCAAGACTAAGGCCTGGGGGCCCTGTCATATTAGATTGGTCTGAGCAGTCACAGAGCTTGCTCAGATTCAAGGGAAGGAGATAAAAGAATGTCAAGAATTTGTGGCCATCTTTGATCTGTTTAAGAGTAATATGAATTTCCTTTCATCTGTATTACCAATTCATGGCCTTCACCCATTCTTTTTATTTATTTGTTAATTTATTTTTATTTTTTAATTAATTTTTTTTTATTGGGGTATAGTTGTTTTACAATGTTGTGTTAGTTTCTGCTTTATAGCGAGTGAAGGGGAGTTCCCTGTGCTATACATCAGGTTCTCATTAGTTATCTATTTTATATGTATTAGTATATATATATATATATATATATATATATATATATGTCAATCCCAATCTCCCAATTCATCCCACCTCCTCCTTCCCCCCTTGGTGTCCATACGTTTGTTCTCTATGACTGTGTCTCTATTTCTGCCTTAGAAACAGGTTCATCTGTACCATTTTTCTAGATTTTCTCTTTCTGACTTACTTCACTCTGTATGTCAGTCCCTAGGTCTGTCCACGTCTCTACAAATGACCCAATTTCGTTCCTTTTTATGGCTGAGTAATATTCTATTGCATATATGTGCCAGTCTCAGAGACCTCTGGGACAATATTAAATGCACCATTCTTTTTTATAGGCTTTTTCCCCCATTGTTTCCTAGGAGCTCCTTTATACTACAGAAATTAGTTCTTTATGAGTTACAGTATTTTTCCTGTTTATATTTTGTGTTTTGAGAGTGTTTATAAATCTTACTCTTTAAATTTTCATCCTAGGAATAGATGTTGATATGAATTTGTCTCTTCCTGTTCTCCTTTCTTATCTTAGTGGTGTACATTTGTTTAAGATAAGTGACAGGGTCTGGGAACATTTTTGCTATAAAAATGAAAAGGCTAAATAGAATATCTGGGTATGCAGATTGGGTATTTCACCACAAATTGCAAAGAACGTTGACTTGAAAAAAAAAAAAAAACAAACCTGGTGTTTATTTTGCTTTACTCAAGCCTAGTCAACATTTTTCATTTCCTAAACTAGCCATATTATCCCATGTTTTGCAGCTCAAGGCTGCTTTTCTTCCATAAACATTCATTTTTCACTGGTCAGCCAGCCTAACTCCTATTAATCCTATTAGTGTTGTTTAAGCATCACTTCCTATGTAAAGTGTTTCCTGAAATTTCTAAGTCAAATTTGATACCCCTTCCTTCCATTGCACCTTCTGTATATCTTTATTATAGAACTTCTCAAGTTTTATTGTGATTTAGTGTTTTATTTTTCTGTCTACCTTTTAGTTTGTGATCCCTCCAGAAACATATACTGGAATGTCATGTTCATCTTTGTATTCCCAATACAAAGCACAGTGCCAGTCATGTAGTAGGCACTCTGTGTTTGTTAAATGAGTGGGTTTAATAGGGCCACTGCTATCCATTTGGTGCCTTTACAAGAATTAGAAGAAGAACAAAAAATTATATAAAAATACAGAATTTGTTACAATAAGATACTTTGCTGCCACCTGCTAGGATATCTGCCACATCTGTGCTGTGAATGGTACCCCTTTAGATCCACATTCTTCATAACTATATGCAGTAGCCCTGAGTTTCAAAAGCTAGCTCGACTACCTCTTATCTATGTACTTTTGGATTTGTTACTAAACACTTTTTGTCTTATTTCCCTTGCCTGTAACATGGTGATCATAACACTTGCCTTATTTCCTTGTAAGATTATGACAGTTAAATGAGATAAGACATAATCACCTTATAAAATTTTAGTAGGTGTACTTTCTTACATGCTATGAAAGATTTGAAATAATCTACATTTTCAGTTGTTAATATGTGCAGGCATGACAAAGTAAATTTACTTTTTTTCAGCTTTATTATGATTGACAAATACAAATTGAATATATTTAGGTTGTACAACATGATTTTTTTTAAAAGTTATGCAACCTGATGATATAATATACGTACACATTGTGATATGATTACCACAATCAAATTAATTAACACACACAATTTATGTGGAAACACAAAAGACCCCGAATAGCCAAAGCAATCTTGAGAAAGAAAAATGGAGATGGAGGAATCAGGCACTCTGACTTCAGACTATACTACAAAGCTACAGGAATCAAAACAGTATGCTACTGGCACAAAAACAGAAATATAGATCAATGGAACAGGATAGAAAGTCCAGATATAAATCCACGCACCTATGGTCACCTAATCTATGACAAAGGAGGCAAGTCTATACAATGGAGAAAAGACAGTCTCTTCAATAAGTGGTGCTGGGAAAACTGGACAGAAACATGTAAAAGAGTGAAATTGGAACACTCCCTAACACCATACACAAAAATAAACTCAAAATGGATTAAAAAAGCAAAGTGTTAGATAAAATTCTAAAACCTTAGATAAAAAGTGTATTTTCTTCTTTCAATAGTGTAAGACGAATGGAATGCAAGCCTTTTCTCAAGGTCTTAATGAACAACATCAGTCTCCAGTTAAAAAAGGTAAATTTTTACCATAATTCCCAACTTTCATAAGGGAGTCTTAGCATTCATGTAAAGTTAATATTTGCTTAGCTGCAAACCTTAGGTACATAAGAAATTTTATTATATTCTTTTGGTTGACTTCTGTCTATATTTGGTTATAGGTTTGGCTGCTCTAAAGGTGAGACCACAATAACAGTGACTGAAACAAGATAGAAGTTTATTTCTGTATCTTCTGTATCATGTAAAATTTTGAGCTGGTGTACACATTCTGGTCTGTGAAGTTGCTACCAGCCCCTGTATTATACTGTCCTATGGCTTTACCATCCTTAATACATGGCTTCTATCTTATTGCACAAGATGAATGCCTCTGCTCCAGCCATCATGTCCCCTCTCTAGCCATCAGGAAGGAAGTAAGGAGGAAGAAAGTTCTAAAAAGTATGACCCAGAAGTTGCATATATAACTTCTATTTAATTTCTCATTGGCCAGAACTTAGTCATGCTGTACAAAGCAGACTGGAAAATGTAATCTTTAGCTTTCCAGCCAGCTAATTCTATTGCTGAAGCAGAAAGGAAGAATTGTTCTTGGGAAGAACAAATAGTCTTTCACACACCAGCTACTTTTTAATAAAGAGTCTTTCACACACCAGCTATTTTTTAATAAAGATTATTTATTAATTTAGTTTCCAAATTTTTATCAACCAATCTATGTATGTAATTTAAAAGTTACAAGTTATAAAAATACTCTATGAGCATTTTCTTCTAGTATTTAACTCCATATTCTAAAGAAAATATTTAAATTGTTTCCATATTTCTCATTTTTTATATTATATTTTGAAAGCCTCTTTTGGAAAATGAGAACTTATGTCTTCCACATCAGTCCCCTCACTTTTTCAACCCTTCTATCTACCCCCTCCCCATCACATAGTTACTTAAATTTCATTTAGAGCATCATCACTCTTTATATTATATGACTATATAAATACAGTTGCTTGGCTGAGAGGTGCATATCTCCATTTCATACAATCCATCTTTTTTCCTGGAGTTAACGTTTGCCTTGTTTTTCTATGCAACTGCTGTTAACTTTGCACATCAGTTGCTCCAACAACTCTGCCACACTTATATATATTTTCCTTATGGTCATATATATCAGTTGGCATTATTTCCCCTGAAGGAGACTTTCCTTTTAGAATCCTCCATTATCCTGTTCCAGTATGGATTAATTACTCTTCAGTACTGCTGTGAAGCTGTTTTCCTGGAATGGACTTTTACTGTTATCTGGGGATATTCCCCTTGCAATTCTCAGGTTTCTTTTTTCTTCTTTTTGATTGAAGTAAAACTCATCATTTAAACCATTATAAATGTACAATATCACGCAACCATCACCACTATCTAATTCCAGAACATTTTTATTACCCCAAAGAAACCTCATACCCATTAAGCAGTACTCCCTCATTCAGTCCTCTCCCCAGCCACCAGCAAACACTAATCTGCTTTTTGTCTTTATGGATTTACTTATTCTGGACATCTCATTTAATAGAATTATAAAATATATGACCTTTTGTTTGTGGCTTCTTTTATTTACCATAAGGTATTCAAAGTTCATCCATGTGTAGCATGTATCAGTACTTCATTCCTTTTTATGGATGAATAATATTCCATTGTATGGATAAGCCACATTTTGTTTATTTATTTCTCAGTTAATGGACATTCAGTTGTTTTTACTTTTTGGCTATTATGAATAATGTTGCTATGAATATTTGTGTACAGATTTCTGTTTGAACACCTGTTTTCATTTCTCTTGGATATATGCCTATGAGTAGATTTGACAGGTCATATGGTAGTTCCGTGTTTAACTTTTTGAGGAACTGCCAAACTTATTTTCCACAGTGGCTATACCCCTTTACATTCCCAATAGCAATGTGTGAGGGTTCCAATTCCTTGACATCCTTGTTAGGATCTTTTTTTTTTTTTTTTCATTATAACCAATCTAGTGGGTGTGAAGTGGTATCTCATTGTGATTTTGATATTTATTTCTCTAATGACTAATGATTTTGAGTGTTTTCATGTGTTGTTGGCCATTTGTATTTCTCCTTTGGAGAAAGGTCTATTCATGTCCTTTGACCATATTTTAATTAGGTTGTTTTCTTTTTGTTGTTGAGTTTTAAGAGTTCTAGATACTAGACCCTCATCTGTTCTCTCCCTCTCTCTCCCACTTCCCTTCTGCCTTCCTCCCCTTTTCTCTCTCCCTATGTATGTGTGTGTGTGTGTCTGTGTGTGTGTGTAATAAATACATACATATATTTATTAGGTATTAGATATGTGTATATAAAACCCTTATCAGATATGTAATAGTAGATACTATACTCCTATCAGATATATAATTGTCAAGGACTTTTTCCTTTGTCTTTTCATTCTCTTGATAGTATACTTATATGTACACAAATTTTTAATTTGTTGAAGTCCGATTTATCTGTTTTTTCTTCTGTTGCCCATGCCTTTGATGTCATTTCTGAGAAATCATTGCCAAATCTCAGGTCATAAAGATTTATCCCTATGAGTTTTACAGGTTTAGCTCTTACATTTAGGTCCATTTTGAATTAACTTTTGTATATGGTGTGAGTTATAAGCCAAAATTCACTTTTTAAAATTGAGGTATAGTTGATGTACAATATTATATAAGTTTCAGGTGTGCAGAATACTGAATCAATTTTAAAGGTTATATTTCATTTATAGTTATTATAAAATGTTGGCTATGTTCCCTGTGTTATACTATATATCCTTGTAACTTATTTATTTTATACATGGTAGTTTGTACCTGTTAATCCCCTGCCCCCATATTGCCCCTCCCCCTTCCCTCTCCCTACTGGTAACCACTGGTTTGTTCTCTATATCTGTGAGTCTATTTCTTTTTGTTATATTTAATAGTTACTTTTATTTTTTAGATTCCACATATAAGTGATATCATACATTTTTTGTCTTTCTCTGACTTATTTCACTTAGCATAATACCCTCCAAGTCCATCCATGTTGTTACAAATGACAAACTTCCATTCTTTTTAGTGGCTGAGTGATATTCCATAGTATATGTATACCACATTTTCTAATTCCATTCATTTGTTGATGGACACTTGGGTTGCTTCCATATCTTGGCAATTGTAAGTAATGCTGCTATGAACATTGGGATGCATGTATGTTTTCATTTTTTTCAGATAAATACCCAGGAATAGAATTGCTGGGTCATATGGTAGTTCTATTTTTAGTTTTTTTTAAAATCTCCATTTTGTTTTCCACAGTGGCTGCACTAATTTATATTCCCAACAAAAGTGAATCAGGGTTTCCTTTTCTTCACATCCTCACCAACATTTGTTATTTGTGTTCTTTTTCATGATAGCCATTCTGACAAGTGCGAGGTGCTACCTTGTTATGATTTTAATTTGCATTTGTCTGATGATTAACGATGTTGAACATCTTTTCATGTACCAGTTGGCCATCTGTATGTCTTCTTTGGATAAATGTCTATTCAGGTGTTCTTCCCATTTTTTAATTGGGTTGTTTGTTTTTTTGATGTTGAGTTGTATGAGCTGTTTATGTATTTTAGATATTAACCCCTTATTGGTCATATCATTTGCAAATATTTTCTCCCATCAGTAGGTTATCATTTTGTTTTGTCAATGGTTTCCTTTGCTATGCAGAAGCTTTTAAGTTTAATAGGGCCCATTTGTTTATTTTTGCTTTTATTTCCTTTGCTTTAGGAGACAGATTCAAAAAATATTGCTACAATTTATGTCAAAGAGTGTTTCACCCATGTTTTCTTCTAGGAATCTTATGGTTTCCAGTGTTACATTTAGGTCTTTAAACCATCTTGAGCTAATTTTTGTATGTGGTGTTAGAGAATGTTCTAGTTTCATTCTTTTACATGTAGCTATCCAGTTTTCCCAGCACCACTTACTGAAGATACTTTCTTTTCTCCATTGTATATTGTTGCCTACTTTGTGGTAGATTAAATGACCATAAATTCATGGGTTCATTTCTTGGGCCCTCTGTTCTATTTCATTGATCTATGTGTATGTTTTGTATCCTACTGTTATTTTTTTTTAATTGAAGTACGGTTGATTCACCATGTTGTGTTAGTTTCTGATGTACAGCAAAGTGATTCAGTTATACATACACACACACACATATATATATTGTTTTTCATATTCTTTCCATTATGGTTTATTACAGGATATTGAATATAGTTCCCTGTACTATACAGTAAGACCTTTTTGTTTATCCATACTGTTTTGATTACTGTAGCTTTGTATATAGTCTGAAGTCAGGGAGCATGATACCTCCAGTTCTGTTCCTCTTTCTCGAGATTGTTTTGGCTATTTGGGGTCTTTTGTGTTTCCATACAAATCTTAAAATTATTTGTTCTAGTTCTGTGAAAAATGCCATTGATATTTTCATAAGGATTGCATTGAATCTGTAGATTGCCTTGGGCAGAATGGTCGTTTGAATAATATTAATTCTTCCAGTCCATGAACAAGGTATATCTTTCCATCTATTAGTGTCGTCTTCAGTTTCTTTCATCAAAATTTAGCAAACTGAATCCAACAATACATCAAAAGAATCATACACCATGATCAAGTAGGATTTATTCCAGGATGCAAGGATTTTTCAATATCTGCAAATCAATCACTGTGACACACCACATTAACAAATTGCAGAATAAAAATTATATGATCATCTCATTAGACACAGAAAAAGCTTTTGACAAAATTCAACATCCATTTATTATAAAAACTCTGTAGGAAGTGGGCATAGAGGGATCATACCTCAACATAATAAAGGCTGTATATGACAAGCCCACAGCTAACATCATACTCAATGGTGAAAAGCTGAAAGCATTTCCTTTAAGATCAGGAAAAAGACAAGGATGCCTACTCTGACCAGTTTTATTCAACATAGTATTGGAAGTCCTAGCCACAGCAGTCAGACAAGAAAAAGAAAAGGAATCCAAATTGGAAAGGAAGAAGTAAAACTGTCACTGTTTGAAGATGACCTGATACTATTCATAGAAAACCCTAAAGATGCCACCAAAAAACTTCTAGAGCTCATCAATGAATTTGATAAAGTTGCAGGATACAAAATTAATATACAGAAGTCTGTTGCATTTCTATACACTAACAACAAATGCTCAGAAAGAGAAATTGAGGAAACAGTCCCATTTACAATTTCATCAACAAGAATAAATACCTAGGAATAAACCTACCTAAGGAGATAAAAGACCTGTACTTGGAAAACTGTAAGACACCAACTTTATTTTTTTGCATTAGGTTTGCAGTTGTCTCATCACCATTTCTTAAAAAGACAATTTTTTTCTCCATTGAAGAATCTTGGCACCTTTGTAGAAAACCTTTGACCATAGGTTTATGTGTTTATTTCTGGGCTCTCAGTTCTGTTCCCTTGATCTGTAAGTCTACCCTTATTTCAGTACCACACTGTTTTGTTTACTATAGCTTTATATTAAGTTTTGAAATTGGGAAGTATGAGTCTTCCAACTTTGTTCTTTTTCCAGGTTGTTTGGTTATTTGAGATCCCTTGCAATTCCATGTGAGTTTTAGAATCTGTGCTTCCACTTCTGCAAAAAAAAAAGAAAAAGACAAGACTGTTGGAATTTTGATATGGATGGCATTATATTTGTAGGTCACTTTGGGGGAGTATTGCCATCTTAACAATATTGAATCTTCCAATCCGTGAACATGGGATATATTTCCATTTATTTAGGTATTCTTTAATTTCTTTTAGCAGTTTCTTACAGTTTTCAGTGTACAAGCCTTATACCTCTTTGGTTAAATGTATCCCTACATATTATTTTTGATGCTAATAAACTGGTTTTCTTAATTTCCTTTTTATGTTATTCATTAATTGTGTATAAAATACCACTGATTTTGTGTGGGGACATTTCTATGAGCTTAAAGAAATAAAAGGATCATAAGAGAAAATTATGAATAATTAATTGTATGCCAATTAGGTAATTTATATGCAATAGAAAAATTACTAGAAACACAGAAATTACTGAAACTTACTCAAGAAGAAGTAGAATATCTGAGTAAACCTATAAAAAGTCAGGAGATTGAATTTGTAATACAAAATCTCCCAACAGAGAAAAGTCAAAGATTTGTTGGCCTTACTGGTGAATTCTACCAAACATTTAAAGAAGAATTAATACTAGTCCTTCCCAAGTTCTTCCAAAAAGTTGAAGAGGAAGGGACACTTCCCAACTCTTCTATGAGGCCAATATTACTCTGATATAAAAGCCAAAGATATCACATGAAAAGAAAACTACAGACCAATATCTCTTAAAATATAGTTGCAAGAATTCTCAGTAAAATACTTGAAAACCATATTTAGCAGCACAGTAAAAGATTATGCACTATGGCTAAGTGGGATTAATCCCAAGAATACAAAGGTGGTTCAACATTTGAAAATTAATCAGTGTAATACACCACATTAACAGAAGACAGGGGCAAAGAAGATACATCACTATCTCATTTGATGCAGAAAAAGCATTTGGCAAAACCCAATACCCTTTCTTGGTAAAATCTCAGAAGCAAGGAATAGAAGGGAACTTCCTCAACATGATAAAAAGTATATATGGAAAACCCACAGCTAACATTGTACTCAGTGGTGAAAGACTGAAAGCTTTCCCCTCTAAGATAAAGAACAAGTCAAGGATGCCCACTCTCACCACTTTTACTTAACATTATGGAAGCTCTCACTTGAGCAATTGGTCAAGAAAAAGAAATAAAAGACATTCAAATAGGAAAGGACAAAGTATTCTCCAGTCACACATGACAGGGTCTTATGTGTAGAAATCCTAAAGAATCCACATAAAAAATTTAGACCTAATGAATTCAGCAAAGTTACAGGATACAAAATCATTGTCATTATGATTTTAGTAATTTGAGTCTTTTTTTTCTTAGTCTTCGTCAATTTTGAACTTTTCAAATAACCAACTTTTTGTTTTGTTGATTTTCTCTGTTGTTATTTTATCTCTATTTCATTTATCTCCACTCTAATCTTTATTTCCTTCATCCTGCTAGCTTTTGATTTAGTTTGCTCTTATCTTTACTAGTTCTTTAATGTTTAATGTTAGATATTGATTTGAGTCATTTTTTTAGTATAGGCATTTATAGCTGTATGTTTTGCTCTGAGCGCTGCTTTTGCTGCATCCCATAAGTTTTGGTATGTTGTCTCCTTGTTTTCACGTCTCAAAGTGTTTTCTCAGTCCTCTGTTATTTTTCTCTTTGACCCATTGGTTGTTTAAGAATATGCTTTTAATTTACACATATTTGTAAATTTTCCAGTTTTACTTCTGTTACTGATTTGTAGTTTCATTCCATTGTGGTCAGAGAGGATACTTTGCATATCAGTGTTTTAAAACTTTTCGAGACTTCTTCTGTGGTCTAACATATAGTTTGTCCTGGATGTTTTATGTGTACTTCAGAAGAATGTATATTCTGCTGTCCTTGACTGAAGTGTTCTGTATAGTCTGTTAGGTCTGTTTGGCTTATAGTGTTGTTCATGTCCTCTCTTTCCTTTTTGATATTCTGTCTAGTTTTTCATTCATTATTGAAAGTGGGGTTTTGAAGACTGCAATTGTTATTTTTAAGCTGTGTGTTTCTTCTTTCAATTCTGTCAGTTTTTCCTTCTGTTGTTAGGTACATATATGTTTATAATTGTTATCTTTTTAATGAATTCACCCCTTTATCATTATATAATATCCTTTTTTTCCCCTTTTAACAATTTTTGTCTTAAAGTTCGTTTTCATCTAATGTTAGTATACCCTCTCCAGCTTTCTTTTGGTTATTGTCTGCATCAAATATCTTTTTCATTCTTTTACTTTCAGCTTATTTTGTGATTGGATCTAAAGTGAATATCTTTAGACAACATATAATTGGATCATAATGTTAATCCATTCTGCCAATCTCTGCTTTTTAATTGTTTGTGACATTTAATGTAATAACTAATAAGGAAGAACAGCTCTACCTATTTTGCTATTTGTCTTCTATACATGTTTTATCTTTTTTTATTCTTCAGTTCCTCCATTAATGCCTTCTTTTATGTTTAATGGATTCTTCCTAGTGTATTATTTTTATTCCCTTGTCATATATATTTTAGTTATTTTCCTAGTGGTTGCACTGGGGAATAACTGAATTTACAACAATGTAGTTGGAATTAATATCAATTTAGTTTCAAAATTATATAAAACTTTACTCTTATATAGCTACATCCCACCTTTATGTTGTTATTGTCTTTATACATATTTCTACATATTTTGTCTTTATACATTGCATAATCTATCAACCTAGATTTATAATTATGCATTTTTATGTATTTGTTTTTTAAATCATACAGGAAAAAAGAGGACTTACATCCAAAAATTCATTGATACTGACATTTATATTTACCTATGTAGTTATGTTTACTGGTGTTCTTTATTTCTTTGTGTGAATTCTAATTACTGTGTACTGTCCTTTTATTTCAGCCTGAGGATTTCCTTTAGCATTTCTTGTAAGGTAGATTTACAAACAATGAACTCTCTCGGTTTTTGTTTATCTACAACTGTCTCAATTTCTTTTTCATTTGAAGGTAGTATTGCCAGATATAGATTTCTTGGTTGACGTGTTTTTTGCTTTTAGTAACTTTGTCATCCCACTGCTTTCTGGCTTCCATGATTTCTGATGAGAAATCAGCCTTTTCTCCAATTGAGAATCCCTTGTAAGTGATAAATTGCTGCTTTTCTTCAAGATTTTCTCTTAGTCTTTTAACAGTTTGCTTATAATGCATCTCAGTGTGAATCTCTTTGAGTGTATTTTGCTTGTAATTTGTTGAGCTTCTTGGATGTGTCAATGTGCGTATTTCATCAAATTTGGGAGATTTTCTGCTATTATTTCTTCAAATATTTTTTCTGCCCTTTCTCTCTCCCCTATCCTTCTGGATCTTCCATTATGCATTTGTTGGTATTCTTAGTGTAGTCCCACAGGTACCTTAGGCTCTGTTCGTTTTTCTTCATTCTTTTTTCTTTCCACTCATCAGATTGGATAATGTCATTGACTTATCTTTAAATTTGCCGATTCTTTCTTCTGCCTGTTCATATCTACTGTTGAACCTGTCTAGTGAATTCTTCACTTTGGTTATTGTAATTTTCTTCTCCAGAATTTCTATTTGACTCCTTTTTATAATTTCCATTTCTTTATTGATATTTTTCTGATATTGATATTTTGGCAAGACACTTTTCTCATGGTTTCTGTTAGCTCTTTGGCATATTTAAATTAGTTTGTTTGAAGTCTTTCTCTAGTAAGTCCAATATCTCTGCTTCCTCAGGGAAGGTCTCTATTAATTTCTTTTTTTCCTGTGTGTGGGCCATACTTTATTATTTCCATGCCCTGTATTTTTTGTTGTTGTTGAAACTGGATATTTTGAGTACTATAATGTGCTAACTGTGGAAATCAGATTTTCCCCCCTTCCCAGGGTCTGTTGTTCTTGCTTGTTGTAATTGTTTTTTTTTTTTTGTTTAATGACTTTTCTGAACTAATAGTATAAAGTCTTTATTTGTCATACGTGGCCATTCAAGTATCTTTTTGATACCTTCATGGTCAGCTAATGATTTGGCACAGATTTCCTTTAATACCTAGAACCAAAAAAAAAAAAAAAAAAAGCCCTCTCCCAGTCTTTGCATATGACCTCTGTGTGTGTGTTGGGGTGTGCCTTTAGTACTCAGTCTGGCAGTTTACAGCTCTGCCTTTGCCTTCACTTCTTGCTTGTGAGGAACCTGAAGGTCAGCCAGGGGTGAGAGCTTGGGAACTCCTCAAGCCTTTCTGTGAGCATGAGCCTAGCCTTTAGCATGCATGTAGCCTTCTAAATTCCTTGGAACATTTGAGAGTCTTTCAGTGCCTTTATTCCCCAATGCATCTCTTTCCCTAACCTTTCCTCTGGAGCTTTTTGTTTTGCCTATTGTTTGCTCCAGTTGTTATCCCTGTCCTAGGTGGAAGTGGCTAATACATTTCCATATAAATGTTTTGACAAATAGATTCAGATAGTAGCCTCAGACCTGGGAGAGTTCTTAGGTGAAATATAGGCAAGTCCTTTGAGATGATTCTTCAGGGAGCCACCAGAGAGGTAAAAAAAAAACGCCACCACTATTCTTTGAGACTGGTCTGTATTGCTCTCTCCAGTAGTGGGAACCTAAATCAGGAATGAGGCCTGTTATTTTCAAGGCCACAGCTAAGCTGGGTTGGCAGAGATGTTCCCAGGCAAGTAAAATGCCGCAAAACTCTTTACCAAATTTAGCTGATTTTTTCTTCACTAAGCATTCCCCTGTTTTTTGCAAGCTTTTGATTAAATTCCAGAATTTAGGAAAAAGTTGATTCTAGAAGTTTTTGACACTTTATTTGTTGCTTTTGTGGAGGGAAGGACTTTTAGAGTTCCCTACTTGGCAATTTTCACTGACATCACTCTCTTCTTAATTCCTTTGCTTTCTTCTTTCTTCATTTTGCTCAAGTGCATTCTCCAGGAGCTTCATTGTAAAGGGCATTGGGTTGGTGAATTCTTTTAATCTGTGTATTTACTTACACACTTGATTGGTAGTTTGGTTGGATAGAAAATGCTGAGTTGAGGATGAACCTTAAATACATTATGCTAAGTGAGGAAGCCAGACACAAAAGATCTGATATCATATGATTCCACTGAAATAAAGTGTCTAGAAAAGGCGAATCTGTAGAAACAGAGTAATGATTGCTTAGATTGGATTGAGAATGGAGAGTGACAACAAATGAGAGTGAGGTATCTGATGATAGTTGATGTAAAAATTCTATATTTCTCATTTATGGCCACTCAGGTCTCTTTTGTGATATCTTCATGGTCAGCTAATGATTTGGCAGAGATTTCCTTCACTGCCTAGAGCCAAAAAACAAAAATAGATTGTGGCAATGGTTGCGCAACTCTGTAAATATACTAAAAATCATTCAAGTGTACACTCAAAATGAGTGAATATTATACTATGTAAATTATACCTAAGTAAAGCTATGGAGGAGGAGGAAGAGGAAGAGGAGGAAAATGAGAATTAGTAGAACTCTGCTTGGTAGTGCTGTCAAAAGCTGCTGAGTGAAACACAAGAGAGTGAATCTTCAACTTCAGGAGCTTGTGCTTTGGGAACTCACAAGAACAAGCTGGGTTTCCCTTGTGTTGATTAAATATAGAATTTGATTTTTAAAATTTCCAGATTGAAAATTATTTTCATTCTAAAATTTTAAGGCATTTTGCTTTATTTTCTAGCAGTCTATATTAATTGGTTCTTAATTCTATGAAGTCCAGTGCCATTCTGATCCCCAGTTCTCCAAGGCCCTTAGCAAATGGCTTTGTCTTTTATTTCTGTTTTTTGTTTTGTTTTGTTTTGCCATTGTTGCTCTGGAAGTATTTTGGATTGTGTGTTTACCTTAGGTTTTCTGAAATTTCCTATTGTTGTGTCTCTTTTTGTAGTCTTTTTTTTTTTTAACTCAAATTTTTCTCCTGAGCAATTGGTGAACTTCTTCAATCTCAAGACTTAGGTTCTTCTGATTTGGAAATTTGTGGATATTTCTTTAATAATGTTTCTCATCTCCATTTTCTTTGTGTTCTCTTCCTAAAACTATTATATTAGTAATATATTAGTAACATTAGCCTACTTGACTCTCTGATTGTTTCTCTAATTTTCTTATTTTTATTTCTTATTTTTCATCTTCTCATCTTTCGGGTTTACTTCCTAATAGCCTTCCTCAATTTCTTTATTTGGCAGCACAGTCCAGAGAACTGCTACTCTTTCAAAAGTGGCATGCCTTTTTTGTCCATAGCATAGTATTCAGTGTTACCAAACAAAAGAGGCATTACATAATGATAGTCCAACAAGAGGATATAACATTTGTAAATAAATATTTAGGTAACCTTATGTTGCATGAATAAATAAAGCAAATGGTAAACTTGGAATTGAGTGTTAGCCATTAGTTCTTTTAAAAGCCACAAGGCATTTCCATCACTGGAAAATTCTCATTCACTTCTTCCACATTGTGCAACAGCAGTCTCTCCTTTCCTCCCAGCAGTTTCACTACTAGTTTTCCACCAAAGGGAAATGAAAAAATAGATCCACACAAGAACTTATAGTATATCCAATTCATCCAAGTTGTCAAATGTTGGCTTAAAGTTGTTCATAGTATTCTCTTATTTTCTATTTAATGTCTATAGGATTGTGGTGATAACCCCTTTCTTATCTTTGATATTGATCATTTGTGTTCTTTTTCTTTATCAATTAGTCTAGCTTGAGATTGTCAGTTTTGTTTCTCTTTTCAAAGAACCAATTTTTGGCATTTTAATTGTATATGTTTTTTCTATTTTGGTGATTTTTCCTTTTTATGACTTCCTTTCTTCTATTTTGGGTTTAGTTTGCTCTCCTTTTTATAGCATTTTTAGGTGGATTGTTAGGTCATATGTTGTAGATATTCTCTTATTATAAGAATGTATAAGAACAAGTGAAGGTAGTCAGAAAGAGAAAGACAAATACCATATGATATCACTTACACGTAGAATCTAAACTGTGGCACAAATGAACCTATCTACAAAACAGAAACAGACTCACAGACATAGAGAACAGACTTGTGGTTGCCAAGGGGGAGGGGTGTGGGGGAGGGAAGGACTGGGAGTTTGGGATTAGCAGATATAAAGTATTATATATAGGATGGATAAACAACAAGGTCCTACTTCCTAGCACAGGAAACTATATTCAATATCCTGTGATAAACCGTAATGGAAAAGAATATAAAAAAAGAATGTCTATATGTGTATAACTGAGTCACTTTGCTGTACAGCAGAGATTGGCACAACATTGTAAGTCAACTGTACTTAAATTAAAAAAAATAAAATTACAAACCTAAAACAACGGAATGTTTAAGAACAAAGCTGAAGGCATAACCCTCCTGTGAGATTTCAGACAATACTAAAAAGCTACAGTAATCAAAGCAGCATGGTATTGTCACAAAAACAGACATATAGATCAATGGAACAGAATAGAGAGCCCAAAAATAAACCCACACACCTACAGTTAATTAATACATGACAAAGGAGACAAGAAATAAACCCACACACCTATGGTTAATTAATACATGACAAAGGAGACAAGAATATACAATGAAGAAAAGACAGTCTCTTCAACAAGTGGTGTTGGGAAAGCTGGGCAGTTACATGTAAGTCAGTGAAATTAGAATACTCCTTCACAGCATTTACAAAAATGGTCCAAAGACCTAAATATAAGACATGACACCATAAAACTCCTAGAAGAGAACATAAGCAAAACATTCTCGGACATAAATCATAGCAGTATTTTCTTAGATCAGTCTCCCAAGGCAAAAGAAGTAAAAACAAAAGTAAACAAATGGAACCTAGTCAACTTTAAAAGCTTTTCACAGCAAAGGAAACCATAAACAAAGCAAAAAAGACAGCCTACGGACTGGGAGAAGATATTTGCAAATGATGCTACAGACAAGGGCTTAATTCCCAAAGTATACAAACAGCTCATACAACTCAATATCAAACAAACAAACAAACAAACAACCCAATCAAAAAATGGGCAGAAGACCTAAACAGACATTTCTCCAAAGAAGACATAACAGATGGCCAACAGGCACATGAAAAGATGCTCAACATCACTAATTATTAGAGAAATGCAAATCAAAACCACAATGAGGTATCACCTCACACCGGTCAGAATGGCCATCATCAAAAAGTCTACAAATAATAAACACTGGAGAGGGTGTGGAGAAAAGGGAACTCTCTTACACTGTTGGTGGGAATATAAATTGGTGCAGGCACTGTGGAAAATAGTATTGAGGTTCCTTAAAAACCTAAAAATAGAGTTACCGTATGACCCAGCAATCCCACTCCTGGGTATGTATCTAGAAAAGATGAAAACTCTAATTCAAAAAGATACATGTGCACCCCAATGTTCATAGCACTATTTACAATAGCCAAGACATGCAAATAACCCAAGTGCCCATCAGCAGTTGGTTGCCTTAAGAAGATATGGTATATATACACAATGGAATATTAGCCATAAAAAAGCATGAAATATTTCCATTTGCAGCAACATGAATGGACCTAGAGAATATCATACTAAGTGAAGCAAGTCAGACAGAGAAAGACAAATATGTATCACTTATATGTGTATTCTAAAAAATAATACAAATGAATCTATGTACAAAACATAAACAGACTCACAGACATGGAAAACAAACTTGTGGTTACCAAAGTGGAAAGGAAGGGGAGGAGGGATAAATTAGGAGTATGGGATTAACAGATACAAACTACTATACATAAAATAGATAAGCAACAAAGATTTATTCTACAGCACAGGGAACTATATTAAGTATCTTATAATAACCTATAATGAAAAATAATCTGTGAAAATATATATATTTTGTATATTTATATACTTATATTTTTATATTATACACAGTATTATATATATATAATCACCTGAAAGTAACACAATACTATAAATCAACTATACTTCAATTAAAATAAAGAATTTATGTTTTCCTTGGAGCACTACTTTAGTTGCACTGACCAATTTTTACATTATATTTTAATTGTCATTAAGTTTAAAATATTTTTAACTTCCTTATTATTTTATCTTTGACTTGTGAATTATTATAAAGTATGTTATTTAATTTCCAAGATATTTGAGAGTTTTCTGGATATCTTATTAATAGATTTCTTAATTTACTTTGTTGTCAGAGAATATAGTCTATATGATTTCAAGCTTCTTAAATTTATTTTTATTTTTTTACTTTTAGCATTTTTTTAAAGTTGACATATACATTATATTAGTTTCAGGTGTACAACATAATGATTTGATATTTGTATATATTGGGAAATGTTCACTTCAGTAAGTCTAGTTAACATCTGTCACCATACATAGTTACAAAATTTTCTTTTTCTTGTGATGAGAACTTTTAAGATTTACTCTCTTAGTGACTTTCAAATATGCAGTACAGTAATATTAACTATAGTCACATGCTGTATACATTACATCCCTGGGACTTATTTTATAACTGGAAATGTGTACCTTTTGACCCACTTCACCTACCCCTTAGCCCCACCTGTGGCAACCACCAATCTGTTTTCTCCATCTGTAAGTTTGTGGGGTGTTTTGTTTTGTTTTTAAGATTCCACATATAAGTGAGGTCATACAGTATTTGTCTTTCTCTGTCTGATTTAGCGTAATGCCCTCAAGGTCTATCCATGTGTTGCAAGTGGCAAGATTTCCTTTTTTTATGGCTGAATAATATTCCATGTGTATGTATATATATATATATATATATATATATATATATATATATATATATATATATATATATATATATATATATATATACACATATACCACATTTGCTTTATCCGTTCATCCATCAGTGGACACTTAGATTGCTTTCATGTCTTGGCTATTGTAGATGTCCTGAAATCAACATTGGGGTGCATATATGGTTTTGAATTAGTATTTTTGTTTTCTTTAGAAATACCCAGAAGTGAAATTGTTGGATCATGTGGTAGTTCTATTTTTGATTTTGAGGAACCTTCATACTGTTTTCCATAATGGTTGCACAAATTTACATTTCCACCAACAGTGCACATGTTCCCTTTACTCCACATCCTCGCCAACACTTGTTATTTCTTGTCTTTTTGATGACAGCCTTCCTAACATGTGATATCTCATTGTGGTTTTGATTTGCATTTCCCTGATGATTAGTGATATTGAGCATCCTTTCTTGTATATGTTGGCCATCTGTATGTCTTCTTTGGAAAAATGTCTATGCAAATCCTCTGCCCATTTTTTAAACAGGTTGTTTGGGGTTTTTTGCTATTGAATTGTATGAGTTCTTTATATATTTTGGATATTAGCCCCTTATCAGATATATGATTTGCAAATATTTTCTCCTATTCAGTAGGCTGCCTTTTCATTTTGTTGATGTTTTCCTTTACTATACAGAAGATTTTTAGTTTGATGTAGTCCCACTGATTTATTTTTACTTTTTGTTGCTTTCGCTTTTGGTGTCAAATCCAAAACATCATTGCCAGGACCAGTGTCATGGAGCTTACTGCCTATATTTTCTTCCAGGAGTTTTATGGTTTCAGGTCGTACATTCAGGCATTTAATCCATTTTGAGTTAATTTTTGTGTATAGTGTAAAGTAAAGGGTCCAGTTTCATTCTTTTGCATGTGGCTGTTTAGTTTTCCCAATACCGTTTATTGAAAAGACTGTCCATTTCCCATTGTATAGTTTCGGTTCCTTTGTTGTATATTAATTGACCATATATTAGTGGGTTTATTTCTGGGCTCTCTATTCTGTTCTGTTTATCTATACATCTGTTTTTAGGCCAATACCATTACTGTTTTGATTACTATAACTCTGTAGTATGGTTTAAAATCAGGGAGTGTGTTGCCTCCATCTTTGTTGTCCTTTCTCAAGATTGCTTTGGCTATTTGGGGTCTTTTGTGATTCCATACAAATTTTAGGAATTTTTTGTTCAATTTCTGTGAAAAATGCCATTGGAATTTTGATAGGGATTGCATTGAATCTGTAGATTGCTTTGGGTAATATGGACATTTTAATGATATTAATTTTTGTGATCCATGAGCACAGAATATCTTTCCATTTATTTGTGTCATCTTCATTTTCTTTAATTAATGTCTTAAAGCATACAGTTCTTTCCCTCCTTGATTAAATTTATTCCTAGGTTTTTTTATTCTTTGTTGCAATTGTAATTGGGATTGTTTTCTTAGTTTCTTTTTCTGATAGTTTATTTGTGTATAGAAACACAACAAATTTTTGTATATTGATTTTGTGTCCTGCAACTTCACTCAATTCACTTATTAGTTCTAACAGTTTTTGGTAGAGACTTTAGCGTTTTTTTTATGTCACCTGCAGATAGTGACAGTTTTACTTCTTCCTTTCCAATTTGAATACCTTTTTCTTTTTTTTGCTAAATTGCTCTGGTTAGGAGTTCTAATACTATATTGAATAAAAGAGGTAAGAGTGGCCATCCTTGTCTTGTTCCTACTCTTAGAAGTAAAGCTTTCAGCTTTTCATGATTGAGTATGATGTTAGCTGTGGGCTTGTCATATATGGCCTTTATTAGGTTGAGGTATATTCCCTTTATATCCACTTTGTTGAGAGTATTAAGCATAAACAGATGTTGAATTTTGTCCAGTGCTTTTTCTGTATTTATTGAGATATCATACGATTTTTGTCCTTCATTTTGTGATGTGGTATATCACATTGATTGATTTGTGGATATTGAATCATCCTTGCATCCCTGGAATAAATCCCACTTGATCATGCTGTATGATCCTTTTAATGTATTGTTGAATTTGGTTTGCTAATATTTTGTTGAGGATTTTTGCATCTATGTTCATCAGGGGTATTGGCCTGTAATTTTCTTTTCTCATGTCATCTTTTTCTGGTTTTTGCATCAGTGTGATACTGGCCTCATAAATTGAATTTGGGAGTGTTCCCTCCTCTTCTATTTCTTGGAAGAGTTTGAGGATTGGTATTGATTTTCCTTTGAATGGTTGGTAGAATTCACCAGTGAAGCCATATGGTCCTGGACTTCTGTTTGTTGGGAGGTTTTTGATTACTGATTCAATTTCCTTACTAGTAATCAGTCTTTCATATTTTCTATTTCTTCATGATTCAGTCTTGGTAGGTTGTATGTTTCTAGGAATTTATCAGTTTCTTAGAGGTTGTCAAATTTGTTGTGTATAACTTCATAATATAATCTTATCCTTTGTATCTCTGTGATATCAATTGTAATGTCTCCCCTTTCATTTCTGAGTTTATTTATTTGAGTCCTCTTTTTTCCAAGCCTCTTAAATTTATTGAAACTTGTTTTATAGCCAACATATAGTCTGTCTTGGTTACTGTACCATATCTATGTGAATATAATTTGTATTTTGCAGTTGTTGATGTAGCTTTTATAATTGTCCGTTAAATCGAGGTGGTCCATAGTATTGTTAAGATCTGTGTCTTTTCTGATTTTTTTTTGTTTTTTTGTCTAGTTATATCAGTTGCTCAGGGAAGGGTTTTTACATTACCTAATATTTTTATGGAATTGTGTGTTGCCCCCTTTATTTCTGTCAATTTTTGCTTCATGCATTTTGAAACTCTGTCCTTAGGCACAACACATTGATAATTGTTATCTCTTTATCTAATGTTAAGAGCCACTCTAGCCTTCTTGTTCTTAGTCTTTGTGTGGCATATCTTTTTATACCCATTTACTTTCAACCTATCTGTGTCTTTATGTTTAATGTGTATCTCTTGCAGGCAGCATGTAAAAGTGTCTTTTTTTATTTGTTGTGTCAATTTATGGCCTTTAATTGCAGTGTTTATCTTAAGAGTGAGTATACTATGGCCCTCAGGCCAAATGCCCAATTTGGAAATTAACTTTTATTGGAATACAGCCACATGCTTTATTTAGTTATTATCTGTGTTTACTTTTCTGCTACAAGACAGAGTTGAGTAGTTGTGACAGAGACTATATGTCCCAAACTTCTCAAGTATTTACTTTCTGGTCATTTACAGAAAAATTTTGCTGATCCTAGTTTAGACCATTGAGATTTAATGTGATATGGTTGAATTTAGACATATCATTTTATTATTTGTTTCCTGTTTGTCCTCGTTTTTGTTTGTTTTTGTTTTCCTCTGTTCTTTTTTTTGGATTTTGTTAAGTTTCATTTTTGGTATTTAATTATATCTATTGTATTTTTAGCTGTATTTCTTTGTATTTTTAAGTGGTTGGTCTAGGGATTATAATATCTAACTTTCTCAGTGTACTTGTTAATAGTGTACTTCATGCAAAACAGTGATGACAAAACTTTGCAACCATATGTAAGTTCCTTTCCTTTATCCCCCTGCATTGATCTTTTTGCTATAGCTATATGCATTATATCTCCATACCTTGGAAGTCTCATCAGGCAGTGTCAGAAGTTTTGCTTTTCAACAATCATACATATCTTCATAAAACTTAGATAAGGGGGGAAAAAGGAGTCTGTTATATTTATTCAGCTATTTGCCATTTCTCTTTTGTTCTCCTTTAAATCTTAAGATTAAAGACTCTGGTATCATTTCCCTTCAACCTGGAGGACTCCCTTTAGTGTTCTTATACATCAGGTCTGCTGGTGACAAATTCTTTTAGTTTTCTTTCATCTGAAAATGTTTTTTACTTCATATGCATTCCTGAAGAATTTTTTCACTGGCTATGTATAAGGGAAAAACTACACGCCTCCTGTGTTTTTCCTCTACTCTCAATACTATACTCACAACACTTCTGGCACTAGATGTGTGGTTTTTCCAAATATCAAGCAATTCATTGTGAAACCAGCTTGGTGTCCTATAATTCAAGTTAATTCTGATATTAACTGGAATTAATGTAGATGCCACAGGGTAATGGCCTGGTCACATAAGACTACCCTCCACTTCCGATGACATTTACAAGTAAAGGTTCCCAAGACCCCCTTCTTGGATTCTGTCATTTTCTAGGACAGCTTACAGAACTTAGGGAAACCACTTTCTTACATTTACCAGTTTATTACATAATTAAGGGTATGATAAAGAATATAGATGAATAGCCAAATGAAGATATACATAGGGCAGGGTTTTGTAAGGTCCCAAGTGCAGGAGCTTCTGTGGAGTTGAGTTACACCACTCTCTGGTACATGGATGTATTCACCCACCCAGAATCTCTCCAAACCCTTTACTTGTGTGATTTTTATGGAGGCTTCATCATGTAGGCACCATCGATCATGAACTCAATCTCCAGCCCCTCTCCCCTTCTCAGAGGATGTAGGGGTGGGGCTGAACGTTACAAGCTTCTAATCATGGCTTGGTCTTTCTGGTGATCAGCCCCCATCCAGGAGCCCACCAAGAGTCACCTCATTAGAACAGAAGACCAAATCACCCAGAAAATTTTAAAAGACTTAGCAGCTCTGTGTCAGGAACTAGTGTCAAGGAACAAATATTAGAACAAAAGATGCTCCTAGTGCTCTTATCACTTAGGAAATTACAAGGGAAAGGAGTTCTGTGCCAGGAACAGGGACAGAAACCCATATATATATTTTTCTATTATTTCACAATATGGAAACCTAGGTTGCCAGTCCTTTTCTGTTAGAAATTTAAAGATTATAGCTCCACTATTTCTGGCCCAGTAAATGGTCTAATATAGACCAAGATGGTGATAGTCTCTGATGAGAAATCTGCAGATATTTGAATCATTGTTCCCCTTGAAGATAGGGACCCTATTTTGGACGTTTTTCACTATTACCTACAATAAATGTTTCTTGAATTGAATTTATTGGATTGTATTAAATTTTTAGTAAGTTAATATAAAGACTAGACAGGCTTATTAGGGTTCCATTTCCATAGGCTTATCGGGATCTGAATTGCCCAATAGGTGTTATACCTGTTATATTTTATAATAGAAGATTTCTTTACTAGATATGAATAACCAGATAAAAGAAGCGATGCATTACCAAGTTTCTGAAATGTTTCCTTGGTGAATTGGCTTTGTTTCTATGTAAAAGGAAAATTGGAGGCAGTAGATGTTTGTCAGAGCTTTTTCCCCACTTCTCTTTTACATAAAAACTACTTACCATTTTATAAAATAATGGACAGTTAAGGGACATCCAGAAAGAAATGAGCCAAAAAGTGTTCTGTGAGAGTTCTGTGCTTTATAACATTACATTTGATGTTTTGATATCTACAGAGAGAATCAAATACAGCAGAGATTTCCTGTTGAAGCTCTCAAGTGTTTCCATCTGCAGAAAAAAACCAGACTTTCTGCCTGATCATCCCATTGTACTTCAAAAACCAGTAAGTAGTTTTCTAATTTTGTATTGTTTTAATTCTAAATATTTATCTTTTAAAGATTTTTTTATTGTTTTAATTATAAAATATGTGTCTTTTAAACCTTTTTAATCTTTCTCATTGTGAAATATAATTCAGAAAAGTACATAAATCTAAATGTATATTATAACAAATTACTGTAAGTAATCACCACTCTGGTCAAAAATAGAATGGAATTGTCATATTTTAGGAAATATTTTTCTATTTTGTTTTTCAATTAAGTTTTATAATTCACCTGAAATTGATTTTACCATATGGTGTGAGGTAGGGGTGAAGTTTTATTTTTTTCTGCATGGATATCCAGTCATCCTAACAATATTTAGCGAAAGGATAGTCCTCTGCCACCTTTGCGGCAATATATTTACATGTGGTCTGTTTCTGGGCGCTCTGTTCTGTTCAGTTACTCCTTTTATACAGTAAAACAACACAACTATTCTTCAACACGTCTTTGCTGTTTCTTAGCCCTTTATATTTCTGTGTCACTTCATCAAATTCTATCAGAGTAAATACACACAGTAAATACATACATGTATCTTTCAGGATATTGATTGGAAAGGACATGAGTTTCATGTCAGGCTTGGGTTCAAGGTGTAGCTCCACCTGTGTACTGGTATATTGTTCAAACTTAGGCAAGTCACTTAACGTTCTTGAGCCTCAGTTTTGCAATTGTGAGAAGGGGATGATTTCTAATTGTTAGGATTAAATGAAATGTATGAAATTGCTTTTTTAGTATGGTACTTATCTCTCATTATGTACTCAGTAGGTGTTGATTTTCATCTTTTATGGTCTTTACTTCCATTTTGACTGGAATTTGAATTTCTTTTATTTATAGTTTTCATAAACACCATTTTATACAGGTAAAGGCATATAAAAGGTATACAGGCATACCTCAGAGATGTTGCGAGTTTGGTTCCAAACAAATATCGCAATAAAGGGAGTCACAAATGTTTTGGTTTTCCAGTGCATATAAAAGTTATGTTTACACTATACTGCTCTTAGTTGTGCAATAGCATTATGTCTGAAAAAAGAAAAACTATTTACATATCTTAATTAAAAAACACTTTATTTATTTATTGCTAAAAAATGCTAACCAACATCTGAGCCTTCAGCAAGTTGTAATCTTTTCGCTATGTAACATTGAAGATAACTGATCACAGATCACTATAACAAATATAATGATAATAATGAAAATGTTTGAAATATTGGGAGAATTACCAAAATATAACACAGAGACGCAAAGTGAGCAGATGGTGTTGGAAAAATGGTACCTATAGGCTTGTTTGTTGCAAGGTTGCCACAACCCTACAATTTGTAAAACACACAGTATCTACAAAGAGCAGTAAAGTAAGGAATGCCTGTAGTATTCTACTGAGATGAGTTCAGAACATAGGTATGCTCAGAATGGGTCAAATATGAGATATAAAATACTTCCTGTGTTCTCCATTTGGGGGATTTCTTACCCTTTGGCATTCATAGCTTTTTTTTCATAATTACAATTTTTTGTATTTTAGTTTATTCATAGTGTATCAGTGGTTCTTAATTTAAACTCACTACCTTGCAGACATCCAGCTAATTCTTTTTAAAATTGAAGCATAAATTTAAAAGTTTTTTTTCATAACAGCTTGCTCACAGGACTATTTAATGAGGTAAAGCATCCTTGATGATATTTGAATTTTTCTACCTGTTCAGAGATCTTAGGGGCATATAATCCTTGGTCTATAAGAATACATCTAAACTTCAGTGCTATATAAAATATAGTCACTTTCTCATTTGAAGGCTTTCCACTTCTAACAACATTTTATTTTGTCAATAAAAGTTTGACATACGCATTATTTTGAGTTTACTTTTGTTTTATGCATTAATAACATTTTCTAAAAATTAGGTACCACAAAAACAGAACAACGGGTTTGGAATACAATCTAATATATTTAAATATAATATATGAATTATATAAGTTTTACTAAACACAGAAGAACTGCTTTATTTGACAAATTCCAGTTACTTAATAGTTTCTATAGTAACATGCATTTAGATCTACAAACACTTAATAGGTCACAATATTTGGTTTGATAAACTAATTAGTAACAGCTACATTCATTCAATCTAATTGATAAGTTAACTTTTTCTTCTTTATTACAGGAAAACAACCAAAGCTTTAAGTAGCATTTTAAGAACATATGTATTTGAAGATAAAGAATTATTAATTTTATATTTTGGACACCTGCAAATGAAGTAGATCTAGTAACAATAACTGTAATGGACTGTAACAATTCAATTTATTTTTAATTTTGATGGTTGGGTATTTGGTTTCTCCTAAAATGAGAAAGAGATATTTTAAACTCTAAAGAATTTTCTAATCAGTTTCAGCTTTGCAGGCAGTTTCCTGCATAAATTGGGAGTAACACTGGAAAGTAGGAATTTGGTTAGTGAAATGGGAAGACTGTATTTATAATTTGCATGCTACTTGCAATTTTTGTTTTTCATCACTTGTAATAATGGAATGGAAATGCAAGCTGTAAAGATTCTCAAATATAAAGTATATGCTACGATGTATATATGATACATAATTTCTTGTTGCTTTTAAAGTTGCTTTTGTTCTGTTTCCCACTGATTTCATACCAGCACTTGAAAGGATTATTACAATCTCTCTAGAGGTTTAGAATGATTCAGGATGTTCAATGAATAGTTCAGTGACAGGAGGAAGAGTATCTTAAGAAGTATTTCTTTTCACATATATGATTGTGCTCTAGGTTTGTGATAATAACAACATTGTCTAAGATTCTTTTATTTCCAAAAGCGGAATAATTGAGGCATTTGCAAATAATTGAGGTGCATTAAGTTTCAATGCTGTAATTTCTTATAACAAGTGTATGGATGAAGAATTTGGAGGTTTAAACTTTTAGCTCCTAGAAATTTTGTACAATAAATCTCCTGCAATTTGTCACTCTTGTTAAAAAGAAAAGCTTGTTCCAGCACAGTGTCACAAAGAATTGCTCATATAAAGGTAAGTGTAAACTCTCCCTAGTTCTATCCTCAGATTCTCTCAGATCCCTGGGTCTATCGGCAAGGCATTCAAGGACATCATTTGGCAGAAAGTTTATCTTAAACTGAATTCTGAACTCCTAAAACCAGTACCTTTTTCTTCACTGGTCTTTAGACTTGTTGCCCAGATTCAAACTTTAGTCCATGGCAGGTTTCCCAACTTGGTCTTTAGTATATTACTTTTCATTGCTTTGTTCCCCAGAAAAAGATTGCTTTTCAAATAGGAAAAAATAAAAGAACCTTCACTAGCCATAAATTTATTGGTTACTTAAAAATGAGTTTATTATACCTACAGCCCAGTTTTTTACACTCATTTTTGCCCTACTATTTCCCTTTATATTATAGCTTCTAGTATTTATATGTGTATGAATACACACACATACACAAAAATACATGTAATTTATATAAGAGCTGGGGTCATCTCAATAAAAACGTAATTAAAAAAGAGCTGGGGTCAGAATTACCATATAATTAAATTGGTTTGCTTTATTATTTGCCTATTCTCCAATTCTGTTGACTTTAGTTAAAAGAAATATCGAACCTATTCCAATTTGGAATACAAAGAGCCCTTCCACTTAGCACTGCTACTGAGGGCAGACCCCTTTTAAAGTCGTACTACTATTCTAACTTTGGAAACTGCCTAGTATCCAAAAGACTTGATGTACTTCCTGAATCTGATACAGAAATGGACTGGCCAGAACAACATATTGATTAGCTATAATTTCTATTTTTGGAATCATTTATGACCAGCATTTTCAAGAAGAGTTTGTATATTAGAAGTCCCCGAGGTTTCAAAGTCTTTTGATCCTTTCTTACTGTATATAATCAGAGTGAGACTGCAAAGACTGTTTTATTATCTATTTGCCTTTGTACATATGTATAGCTTATTTGAATAATCATTGTACATCTCCATTCATGTTGTTCTTTGCTTTGTATATAAATTAAAAGAGTTGAGCCAGGTGTTGTTTCATAGTGTTTGTCATCTTTAGAAATGACCAGACACACACACACACACATATACACACACACGTGTGTATGTCAACATTTACTACCTATTTCTAGTAGAAGCTATTAAAACTTCTTTAATTTTATTTAGACTGAATGAGGATGGAGAGTACACAAAGGTATTGGTAAAAGTTAGTTTGAGAAAATATATTAGGTTAACTTTTATATTTAAAAAATAAAATTTTAGTTCAACCTTCCTTTTTGTCTGAGTTTAAAAAAAAAAAAAAAAGGAAAAATTCACCTTATGTTTGTTTCCTGGAGGATCTGTGGTTTCAGAGGAATTTGGACTAGAGAATAAACAAATTTCTATATGCATTGCATTTTCATTGGCAGCATTTATCAGAATAAAAGAGATTTTATTAAAAATATTTAATTTATGAGCTTGTACAGCAGAATATATAAGGTACACAGTTTTAGTTGTTCTAGTGAAACTGGGATTGTAGTCATTCTAGTGTTGAAACTGAAAAATAGATGTTTTTTGTCCAGTACATATTTTATTATTTCCCTAAAGTTTATACTTGTTTTATAATTCTTTGTTCACTTAGGTTAAAATTTTGGTTTTAAAATATTTTGAAATCATTATTTAAATGCAAATGTCTATTTTTCATAAGTAAAGTTAGACCTCTGGATCATGTGCCAAAAATTCTGGACCACATTTTCTTAAAGTAAAACTCTTTTCTTGATTTGTTTAACTTACATACATGGAATTATGATGCTAACAAATGATATAATGGTGTTACATTACTAAATGGTACCCTGTCACAGAATTGCTCAACTTATGAAAAACCAGTTTATAACTTGACAGATGGATAGAGATTCTATTGGTTATAGTGAAGATTGGTTTATGCTCATGTATTAACTTTTTTTTAAGCTTAAACAACAGGGATGCACATGCATCCCTGCTCTCTCTCTCTGCATATAAGGATACCAGTCATATTGGATCATGTATTAGCTTTTTAAGTAACATAAAGTGAATAGTTATAGGATCCTGAGTTGGGAATGGAGTAGGTATTACTGAAGAATACATTTCACTCATGGAAAATCAGATACTTAAAAATCACAAAACATTGATTTAACCTTTATAGTTTATGACAGATCTACAAAAGCTGTCCTATGAAGTAATAGTCTAAAAGCTCTCACTTTAAATATTTTTTTCTCTATCATAACAATTTTGTTTCTTTATGTGTATACTTTTCATATATTATGATTTTGAGACTAAAGGGTTTTAGGTTTATTGTATGTAGCAATACAGCAGCAAATATTGAGAATAATAGTGAACTTTGAAAGTTGAGCTAAAATTTACATGAACGATAAAGTGATAGAAGACATTTAAGAAGAGTGCACATCTTAGGGTAAATATATTTAAACAAAAGTAGAGAGTAGATTAATAAGTACAGAGAATTTTCTAATTCACATTTTAGATAAGAACAGTTGGTTTTTACTTGGAACCATAAAGAAAATGTTAAGGAACAGCTAGTTGTTCAGGATCCACCATGAAGCTGAAAAGAGAAAAAAGAGGTTTTTTTAATAATGAAAATAACTGCTAGGGCTAAGTTAGTTCAAGGTGCAAGTCATTCTTAAAAAGACTATTTTCCCTCATCTTTAGTCTATAATTACTTATGTTTCAAGTTACTATTTCCTGACTTGATTGAACTTTCCTGTGCACTTGTTAGTTGTACCATATCTTTTGGCACTTGGTTGCAGTCTAACTAAAAAGTTTTGGTTATATATGAATAGAGCTTGTCTTGGCAATGAGATTATAAACGCCCTGAAGATAAAATCATGTTGTTGTTGTTTTAATTTACCCAGTTCAGAAAGTTTGGGTATAAGCAAGTGGATGTGTTTTAAATAATATTTTTTTAGTATATCTGTATTGTAAAATTAGAAATATTTTCCCCAGTAAATGTAAGTATCCCAAAGACAAACCCATGTCAAAGAAGTAAGATTGGTGGAATGAGGTGAGAAACAGACAAATATAAAGGATTAAAATTTGTTTTCAAAGCTGTTTAAATAATACAATTACTGGCAATAGGATCTTACTTTCTTATGTATCCTTTTTTCCCATAACCATAGGGTTTTCTCCTTTGCCAAGGGATATTCTGCTCCACAGACCAATTCTTATGCTCTTTTGGTCTGGGTGTTTTATGATGGCTTATCAGCATAGGCTCCATATTCCAGTATGCCTCATTTAAGTGATTTTTATATTTGAGAGTTCATAGGAATATATTTTGGTTTATATTTTTGTATCTAGGTGCAGACTGGTTTAGTTGCTTTATTTATTTTTTTAAATAAATTTGTTTTATTTATTTTTATTTTTGGCTGTGTTGGGTCTTTGTTGCTGCTCGTGGGCTTTCTCTAGTTGTGGTGAGCGGGGTCTACTCTTCGTTGCGGTGCTCGGGCTTCCCACTGAGGTGGCTTCTCTTATTGTGGACAAAGCACGGGCACTAGGTGCATGGGCTTCAGTAGGTGTGGCATGCGGCTCAGTAGTTGTGGCTCACAGGCTCTAGAGGCCAGGCTCAGTAGTTGTGGCACACGGGCTTAGCTGCTCCATGGCATGTGGGCTCTTCCCGGACCAGGGCTTGAACCCATGTCCCCTGCACTGGCAGGCAGATTCTTAACCACTGCGCTACCAGGGAAGTCCCTGCTTTATTTCTTAAGATGTATCTTAAACCACTTAGAAATCTTAATTAAAAAGCAGTCTTATTAGAAATTATTTGTGAATTAGTAATACAAACCCACTCATTCTGTGTTTCTAACTGTAATAAGTTTCAGATTTTTATTTTAGGTCAAAATATATGCAGCATTTCAAAACTACATAAAATAAACAAAACTAGTTATTAAAAATATGTCATATGAACATTAAAATCATAAATAATATTTATAAGCTAATTTCAGCTTTTTGTCCAGGGAGATATATATGCTGTTTGTCCCCATGGGAAGTCAGCGGTTAACAGTGATAAAACTTTCAGTTTAAAATAGAGTAGGATGACCCAATAGATGTTAAAAATCTTGTTTGAAGTAGGTTTTTAAAATTGTGTTAGAATCAAGCCTAACTTTTTTTTCTATCAATTCCAGTGGTCGTAGGAATTAGATGTGATGTGAAAATCAATGAAAAATAGGGTAGCAATTAAAAGGCATTAAATTGTATTCACTCTGAATTCTGAGAACAAGAATTGATCCAGTTTTATCTGTATTCAGTTTTTCTCTCTAAATTAGGAAATGCTCTGAGAGAGAAAGAGTAATAGAATGCATGTACCAATGACACTAATAGTGCATAGAAAGTTAATCCAAGATGATTAAGTAAAGTTAGGCCATAAAAATCTACCAGATTGTTCTAAATGTGCTATTCTTACTATATTTTTTCCTGCTACCTTGTTAGCCTCCCTTTCTGTACTCTTTTCTACTGTACTGTCAAAGTGTTTTCTCTCCTGGAAAGATTCAAGACATCAATAAGAACAAGTTTCTTTCTTTCCTTCTATACTGTAGAAACTGTGGTTTCAAGATTGGGAGAGTTGAAAATGGATATGATGTCAGACACAAAAATTACAAGTGTCAGGACTTCTTGGGAAATTCATGACTGAATACCAATGCATTTATGATGATATCAAAGTCCTTATTCATTCGTTCATTTAGAAAATATTTGTTTCCTTATGCCATACACTATACTAATACTGCACTAGGGCAGGGGATATGAAGATAAATAAGATGTGGCTCTTGCTTTCCTGCATTTCTATGCACAAAAGCTGTAGCAGTCATATTTACAGAAGTTACTTGAACTAGAACTAGTTCTTTTCTTCTCATTTATAACAGACTGTTCAAGTCTGGTATAATGTTAAGCTAAAACTTTTTGGATAAGTTTAAGGCAGTCATCGAAGTCTTCCTTAACAGCCTTTGCTACCAACTCACTTGCAACTTTCCAGAAGCTATTGTGCATCCTAATTTAAACCGCATGAGTCAAATTGTTAATCACGAGAAGTTTCAACCATATTCTTGGCTTCCTCAATTGAGGGTTAAATCTGAGATATACAGCAAGAGAGATTCTAAAAGTCTACCATCTCTAGGTCAGATAAACCTGCCCTTAAGATCTAGAGTAAATACATATTAAAAATCAGGCTGAGACTGTCAGAGTCAGCCTACTTGAAAGCATTCACACCTGATCTCCCCATCTCCTCACCTAGCTTCAATTCCAGAATTGACTTTTTCATTTTCCATTTATTATCAATCCATCAAAATCTACCCTAATTTTAAAATTCCTACCACTTTTTTAAAACTTCTCTTGTCAAATCCAATTTTCAGTCCCATTCTCTTCAGTCATGCTCTACTACATAGGCCCTCTGAGGAGCACTGTACCTTGCATGTTACTCCTCTTTTGGTTTCCTTGATACTCTGCAACTGTGACTCTCCTATCTCTGGTTCCCCTCAGTCTCCTTAATGAAAGGAGGCTTTTCTCTCCCAACCTTTTAAATAAAGGCAGTTCCTCAGGCTTCTGTGAGATATTTTCTTCTTACCTACACACTTTCTCACCAATCCCAGGCTTCAACCATCATCTTGCTATGGTTAACTACTGAAAATTTTATCTGCAAGGGAACTCTATGGGTATCTTCTTGGTTCAGATGCTTTTTTTTCCTGGCCTAGATTATTGCCCTGCCTGACCAATTTCTCTCCTCTCAATGACGTTCACCTTTTTCCCTCCTGCCACAGTTACTACTGATTAGAGCATTCACTAGCCCTCTCAAAAACCTTTAATGACTCCATAATACTGTAAGAAGAAAGTTAAAATTCCTTATTATATTTTCAACTCCCATTTCCTACTCTCTTCTCTCTGTACACATGTACCATATACAAGCCTTATGCTTTAATCATATCTTTGCACCAATTAACACAGCACATTTAACATTTCTTGCATTTGTTCATGTCTACAATTTACCTCTATCTAAGTACCATTCTCCATCTTTATTTGTCCAAATCTCATTTTTTAAAGTCCAGCTCAAGGATCATCTCCTCATTAAAAGCTGTTAAAGAGGCAATCCACTCCTCTAAATTCACATAGCACATTATGACTCTAATGGGTAACTACTATGTATGTCCTGAGCTTGTTATTTTTCTGCAAACAATTGTCTTTCCTACTGGACAGAAAGCATTTTATGGGTAGGGGCTGTATTTTTACTTTGTACCCTCTGTAGCTCCCAACACAGTGCTTGTTCATAATTGGAGCTCAATCAGTGCCAGTAAACAGGCTAGGAACCCCAGTATCCCCAGTGCCTAGCACTTATTAACATTCAGTAAAAGTATGTTTAATTGGTAATTGAATGGATGGGTAGATGAACAAATGAATTTTTGTTCTCAATTATCTTAAATAAGCTTTGGCTAGGCCAGACTTCTCAGACAAGTTCATTTCAAATTTCTTTTTCCCTTCTCCTTTTTTTCCAATTACAAAAAATATTTTAACAGTTATTATAATAAAGATATTTCTAACATAATTCTAATCTCCAATCTATGGGTCACTTATTTCAAATTTATTCAATACACCATAATATAGTAAAGCATTTGAATAATTTTTTGCAATGTCATATTTGTACTTCAAATTGTTAAAAGGTGACCAGCAAATGACTAATACTAGGTTTAATACAGCCAGGAATACAAATAGGGTCAACTAAGGACTAAAGGCAATAGAAAAAATATATAGACCTCTTATTTCCTATCCCCACTCTCAAATTTTAAGATAGATAAAAAATAGAGTACAGTTAAGGGGAAGGGGCTAGAACATACTGTCTTTTAAACAGAGAAAGGCAATACAAAAGCACATAGAAGAATTGTGAACCCAGGATAATTACCAGGAACTAGCATAGTAGATGTGAGTTCTGGAGTTTCCAAGAAATCCACATTACTTCTTTGGAAGGTCTTGCTATAA
Organism: Balaenoptera borealis; assembly: GCF_965194805.1. NCBI lineage: Eukaryota > Metazoa > Chordata > Mammalia > Artiodactyla > Balaenopteridae > Balaenoptera > Balaenoptera borealis. Next base: position 45,326,117 of record NC_138876.1, read on the forward strand.
TTCATCTGACGGTGGCTGTATAAATAATTATAGGTTACGGCTGTGCAATTTATTACGATCTTCCTGAGTAGAATGTAGCACAGTTCAAATTTACTCAAGGTGGCAAGGTTTCGGATGATTTAGATTAAGTGCCTGAATACGGACTTCTTTTCTTGGTTATTTACCCTTAAAAAAAAGACTAAGGAGTAATTTAACAAGTATCACCAGAAATTTTTTTAAAACAGGAGAGCACTAATTCTCTAGAGAAGATAAAAGGAGATAACTGTAATTGCAGCAAGAAGTTTAAACAGAAGGAAGACTATCTTGGGCATCAGGATGTTGAAAAAATAGGATAGCTAAGAAGAAGGACTATAGATTTTCCATCTCTAGAGGATAAAAAGAAAGAAAAATCATCTAAAAGTATAGGCCTGGAACTACAGAGTTGAATAAGTTGCCTTTAAAGCTCCCTTTTGTGCCTGAAATTCTATTGATGTCATTATGCATTATAGCACAGTGGTTAAAATAGCCACAAAAATAAATTTTTTAGGTGAAATATGTATCAACTAAATTTCCAGGTATTTGTTTCATTACCATAATTTAACACCCCAAAATATGGACTTATTGGAGAGCTATATTCTCCGTGCCATTTAAAGCCAACTAGAACTATTTATATAATCTCAGAATAGCAAAATTTCCTTCATCTCATTTTTCTAATTATATATTTGTTACTTATTAATAATTAATTTAATTTCAAAGAACTTGATTTATTTTTTAACTTTATCGAGGAATAGTTAACAAATATAATTATATGTATTCAAAACTGAATGATTACAAGAGAAGTTGACTTGCTTTTAATCTTTTCCAAACAATGTCTTGAATTTCCCTTTTATTTGCAGTAAGTAAAGACATTTCAAAAAGCTGTTAAGCTATGATGATCTTAACCATTATATATAGCTTTATTGCAAAATAAAAACCACAGAGCTTAAGAAAAATTAGGAAGTAAAATTTTTTTCATCTTTTTCTGCATCCTTTGTCTCCCACCCCTGCACACCTTAGACACCCATGACCCACATCTAAATCTGTTTAACCTGAAAGCATCAGTAAAATGGTAATTCTTAAAGTGTGATCATAATCAAAAGTTTTTGTGCTTCAAAAGGAAAGTGATTTCAAATCCATAAAGAGAGTGAGATTTAGGAAAATGAGCAAATGGGACAGGTTTTAAGGTGAGGTAAAGGGAATGGAGTTTTTTCTACCGGTTCTAAAATTATATCATGTATATTGCCACCTCCCTGGCAAAAAAATAAAAATAAAAATAAGGCCTGCTCATAACTTACCTATTCCACACACTACTATTCTCCCAGAACTCGTAAATCGTGTAGCGAGATTCATTTGAAAGCTTCTGTATAGAAATACTGAAATGGAAAAGGAAAGGTGTAATTAGCCACAGGAAATTAAATACAAGAAATAAACTAATATTTCTAATCATCTCTAATCTTATCCATTTGTATAGGAAACACCTATGGTTCCTGCATGAAAATTGAAGTTTTGTTAATAATTGATTAACATGTCTGCTTAATATACTTTTTTAGTTTTCTGGTTTGGCATCATGAATACTGTCTCAGTATATTTTAGAAATCACAAATATAACATTGTAAAATTTCATTCATATATCCATTCAAAAAGTTTTGGTTTTTTTGTTTTGTTTTGTTTTTTTAAATTTTATTTATTTATGGCTGTGTTGGGTCTTCGTTTCTGTGCGAGGGCTTTCTCTAGTTGTGGCAAGTGGGGGCCACTCTTCATCGCGGTGCGCAGGCCTCTCACTATCGCGGCCTCTCTTGTTGCGGAGCACAGGTTCCAGACGCGCAGGCTCAGCAATTGTGGCTCACGGGCCTAGTCACGCTGCGGCATGTGAGATCTTCCCAGACCAGGACTCAAACCCATATCCCCCGCATTGGCAGGCAGATTCTCAACCACTGCGCCACCAGGGAAGCCCAAGGATTTTTTTAAAAAAATTAGATGTGGTGCTTTTTAAAATGGAAGTATAGTTGATTTACATTATATTTCAGGTATACAGCATGGTGATTCAGTAGTTTTGCAGGCTATACTCCATTAAATGTTATTACAAGTTAATGGTTATAATTCCCTGTGCTATACAATACATCCTTGTTGCTTATCTATTTTATACATAGTAGTTTGTATAAACTACTCGTTTTTAAATTTTTTAAAATAATTTTTATTAGAGTATAGTTGATTTACAATGTTGTGTTAGTTTCGGGTTTACAGCAAAGTGAATCAGTTATACGTAGACATATATCCACTCTTATGATTCTTTTCCCATATAGGTCATTTCAGAGTATTGAGTAGACTTCCCTGTGCTACACAGTAGGTCCTTATTAGTTATCTGTTTTATATATAGTAGTATGTATATCTCAATCCCAATAAATTGAGAGATTGGGAGAAATTGGGAGAATAGGATATTGATTTAACAGAGAACATAGAACATACCAGTAAAATAGCCAAGCTCAATGTAAATTTAGGATTTACCTAAGTGTGGCCAGCAGATGGTGGTAACTACACAGAAATTGTAATACTTATTTGGCTTGTAGTTTGGTGCTTTTCACAGAGCTATTGATCTAGCTTGCTTCCGTTAAGATATGATGTAGCAAATATTGTTATTAGTTCAATTTCAGATTTTCTCGGGGAAAGGTTTATAACATAATCAAAGGAATTGAACAGAAAGTGAAACTGGAGATTTTCTAACCCCAGGAGTTTATAGATGGGCTCTTGGCGGGGTTCCTTGAAATCCCAGAAATGAGCTGCAAATTACTGTGCATATCTACTTTTTCCTGGGAAGAGAATCCATAGTTCTCATCATGGTCTAAAAGGATCTGTAATCCCCAAATGTAATCTGACAATGCAATGGTCAAATTTCAATCCATGACTATGAACTGCCTCCTACAAACTAATTCATTTGTATTACTTATTACATATAAAAATCACTTATCCTGCTATCTGAACCTGCCATTTTCCAGACTAGCCACAAGAAATTCACAAAATTTTAGCCTGATGCTCAAGTTTTGAAGGACTGAAGAAGATAACACAGTGTGATAAGGTAGTGGTTTGAAGTATAGCCATATAGACTTAACCTTCATCCACCATGTATTAGAGCTTTGTCACCTTGGGTCCATTGCTTAACCTGTTTCCTCACCTGTTAAATGGTGGTAATAATAGTACTGTGAGTACTAAATAAGGCATTACATGTAGAATGTTTTGCCCAGTAATTGTTATATTGTATGTGTGTATATGTGTGTGTGTGTTAGCTGTTAGCTCAATAGCGAAAAACAAAGTAGCACTTTCCTTAGGTGAGTGAAAGCTAAGCCTTAATGGTATCAAAGTTGAGAAACGTGACAGAATTAAAAGGAGCAGAAAAGAAACTGAGGGAAAAAGACAAATCTTTAAAAACAATGAGGAGCAGCAAGCCAATAATAATGATGATAACAATTATTATATACATTATATACATATTATATTCATATTATATACATACTAATAACAATGGTGATGTCTGCTAACATGTATTGCTCTGTTTCAGGCCCTAGTCTAAGCATTTCCCATGGATTAAGTCATTTTACCTTCACAGTCACTCTGGGAATCATATGGTAGATACTGTCTGTTGCCTCCCCAACTGTCATTCCCCTCTGTCTAACCGAGCCCTGCCATTGTTCATTTTGCAATATATCCAATGTACCTAAATATTTGTTTTCTAACCTCCCCTGTAGCCAGGAATGGCCATGTGACTTGAGTTGGGCCAATGAGATGCCAAGGGAAGTATGCTGAGAAGCAAGGACTTCTGGGAAACTTTGTGTCCTTAGGTTCAGACATGAGAGGATAGCTTGTTGGTGTTGCTCCTTCCTCCTTTTTCCTGACTGTAGGCCATCTGGTCAAGAGCCAGATGGAAGAGTTGAAAGACCAGTTCAGATTGTGTCTCAAAGGACTATGGGTGAAAATGCTAATCAAAAATTTTCTACAGACTGGGTGCTTTCAATTAAGGGCAAAACCGACCAATACACAGCAATGACATTTAAGGACATTGATATTTGAGACTGTACAATACAGATAATAATACATATGCAATGATGACACTGAGACAGCAAGAAAAGGTTAATGATAAAATTTTTAGAAATTTCAGCCAGCAATATTTCTGTTAAAAGGGCTGAGGACTTGAAGGATTAGCTTTCAATCATTTGCAAACTTAAAATTACATGATGTAACTCTGAGCTTTTGCTTTGTGACTGTACTAACTTAAACACCCTCAGTCTTCCTCCTCAATGTATTCATACTTCCTGTGGCACTCAGAAACTCACTGGCTAAAGCAAGAGTTCTTTGGCTAAGCTGTCTCTGGATAAGGTCACTTAGAGCTTCAGCCCTGAGCTCCAGGAGACCTTGAACATTCCAGGAGCTGGAAAATGTCAGTGAAATGGGGAAAAATGATGTAGCTCAGGAACGGTTGGGGTTAAACATCTTACCTAAGGTAGCTTGGCTCATCAGGAACAGGACACACTTCGTCTTGGCTTCCTCTGTTCCCCAGGTGGCCTACCTTAACTCACAGAGCCTAATCACTGGAGTAAAGGGCACACAGGAGGGATAGTTCCCACAATTCTCCACCACACTACAGCGACGCATTTATTTTGTCTATATAAAAATGCTGATAAATTAATGGTTCAATGTGCCACAGGGTACCATGAGTTCTTAAGGATGTTTCTTTGGCCATAGTACAACTCCCAGGGTTGATTCTTACAATGCAATTCCACATTCATGTTCCCTACATCCTTGACATGGAGTTTAGAATACATACAAATTCTAGAATTTGGTAGCTGAGAGTGACTTCAGAAATCATTTTATTCTACTTAACAGCTGTGAAATTAAGGCCAAGAGCATGGCTTTAATTGTTCAAGAATGAGTATCCTATTTTCCCAACTGGTTTCCTAGATCCTTGGAAGCAGAAACTATTCTCAACTTTCCGAAGTCAAGCATGGTTCTGAGAATACACTGTGTACATCACATATATTCAGTTGGTACCTCCTCGTGCCAAACACAGGGATTAAATAAGCCTTCATGATTACAAAATATGTGAAAAGAGTAATCAAAAAATGTGTGTGTGTGTTATACATGGGTCACACAATTGCTCTGCTTGGGTTTTTCAGTAACTTTTTTAACATCTTCGTTGGAGTAAAATTGCTTTACAATGTTGTGTTAGTTGCTGCTATATAACAAAGTGAATCAGCTATATGTATACATACATCCCCATATCTCCTCCCTCTTGCATCTCCCTCCCACCCTCCCTATCCCATCCCTCTGGTGGTCACAAGCACCGAGCTGATCTCCCTGTGCTATGAGGCTGCATCCCACTAGCTATCTATTTTACATTTGCTAGTGTATATATGTCAATGCTACTCTCTCACTTCATCCCAACTTCCCCTTCCCCTTCCCCTTCCCTGTGTCGTCAAGTCTATTCTCTACGTTTGCGTCTTTATTCCTGTCCTGCCCCTACGTTCTTCAGAACCTTTTTTTTTTTTTTTAGATTCCATATATATGTGTTAGCATATGGTATTTGTTTTTCTCTTTCCGATTTACTTCACTCTGTATGACAGTCTCTAGGTCCATCCACCTCACTACAAATAACTCAATTTCATTTCTTTTTATGGCTGAGTAGTATTCCATTGTATATATGTGCCACATCTTCTTTATCCATTCATCTGTCGATGGACACTTAGGTTGCTTCCATGTCCTGGCTATTGTAAATAGAGCTGCAGTGAACACTGTGGTACATAACTCTTTTTGAATTATGGTTTTCTCAGGGTATATGCCCAATAGTGGGATTGCTGGGTCATATGGTAGTTCTATTTTTAGGTTTTTGAGGAACCTCCATACTGTTCTCCATAGTGGCTGTATCAGTTTACATTCCCACCAACAGTGCAAGAGGGTTCCCTTTTCTCCACACCCTCTCCAGCATTTATTGTTTGTAGATTTTTTGATGGTGGCCATTTTAACAGGTGTGAGGTGATACCTCATTGTAGTTTTGATTTGCATTTCTCTAATGATTAGTGATGAGTAATTCATTTTTAAATTCAGCTGACTGACTAACAGAAGCCCTGTCAGCCCCCCAAACCTCTGAGTGTCCTAGTCAAATACCTAGAGGGCAAAGCCTCACTAGTTCAGTGCCTTGAATTTAAGAAAATAAGACCTTATAATTGGAACAAAAGGGATGTTGTCTATTCTATTCCTGTTTAACCATGTAAAGTCCAGGAAACTCTAATTCAAGGATGACCAAGTACTGACAAGAAAGATTAAACATGGGTTTTGGAGTCAGACAAACTCAGGCAAATTGTTTAACCCATCTGAGCCTATTTCCTCCTGAACTGGATGTAATACAAACCTCAGATGATGGCAGTGAAGATTAAATAAGAAAATGGAAACAAAATGCCTAATCTCATAAATCCTTAATTTCTACTTTATTTTATGGCAGCATTTCCTCTCTAACCATGGAGAGGCTGAGCCAAACATGGTGAGAGAAGAAACTGCAAAACTCTGATAATTCACAGATAATTCAGCCAAGCCCCAGGCAATCACACTGAGTGCATTAGAGCATGACTGATGACATGAGTGGCCCATTTGACTGTTCATCAATTAATACAGATAGAAGATTAAATTTGATCAACTAATACAACTGAATTTAGATAGGCACACCAGCATAACATGTATTCCACATATTTTCCATTTCTTTGTGGTGATTCTCTGATGCTCATTTCTTCTGATAAAGTCTACTTTTTGGTAATTCCAGTAAAAGAAAGAAAGCTGAAACGCAATAAGGAGTGAAGAGTTGTTAAGAAACAAAGCAGTCTTGCAAAGGAAAAGGAGAGTCTTAGAGTCTCAATTTATCTTACAGGAAAAGGATACTCTCCTTCCCTTTACTTCACAGCTGGAGCTTAGGGAGCAATTTTTCCTCCTCATTGAGAGAACAAAGTTTGCATCAGGCAACATAAATCTATCTACTCTCTTACTCTCCCACAGCCTGTTTTCCTCACCCTGTGGCTGTTCTAGTCACTTTAGGTCATTTTCCCAACACACATTAAATCAGTGTTTCTGAACCTTAAAAATAGTAAAACTTTTTACCATTTTTGTAAATGTAAAATATCTACTCTATTCCTGGATATTGTGATACCCCAAACCAGATTTTATTTTCTTTATAGCCTCACTAACCAAAAGGAGTTTACTGAGCTCTACTTTTTGCAGTTTACACTGTGGATCGTATATGTTCTTTCTGCATTCTCCAAAACATCAGTTTTATTTTTAAATGAGTAGGCTTTTTAAAACTACGTATACTCTCACTTTGGCAAATCTCTTTTAAGTCACTGAAATAAAAAGACTAAAATGGGGTTTTGATTTGGGCCGGTCGTGAAGTATAGTAACAATAGCAAAAAAAGTAGTGCCTGTTATCAGTCACTACTGGGAAGATCGGGAGCTGTATGACATTAATGGCACTGAGCAAGTCCTATTCTACTCTATAAAGGAGGTTAGCCAGCCAGACAACAAGGAAGGAATAGTAAGTGCAGCAGTAATCCCAGCTCATGTTTCCTGGCCCTCAGTGGATGAGAGGCACTCAGTTAATCCTCTCAACCACTTTATGAGGAAACTGAGGCTTAGAGCAAGTAAGGATCTTTCCTAAACCCACAAAGTTAATACAACCCATGTATAATTCCAGAGCCAGACTTCTTAGCTGCAGAAGTATTCTGCCAGAGTGTGAATAAAATATAACTAGTAATTACTGGGAGGAACACCAAAGAGACATAAAGTATGTGTTTCTATGTGCACATACATGCATGTACACATGTGCTAAAAAGCTTTCCCAATGTTCTAAGAGTATTGTGAAATACAATTTAAACAAGCTCCTAAGGTAGGGGTGGATTTGGTTGTGGCAGTTTTCCAGGAGCAGGTGAGTTTGATCTTTGGAATTAAGGTAGAGCATGGGCTGGCAGAGACCTGAAGCTGGGTGCACACTTCTGGGAAGGAGAGTGGCCAGATCGAAGGCACAGCGGTAAGACAATAGATTATGCTGGAAAGGCAATATGCAGCTGGGCACTGTTGAGGCATAGTGTTCAGGTGAGGGAGAACAAATGGTAGCAGTGCTATGGATTTCTGGGGTCTGTTGGTATTATAATTGTAGGGTCAGGATAAACTTCTGGCATTTGATAAGATACTCATTAGATAGTTATTGCAGGTTTCTGAGTAAGAGAATTCTATGATAATTGTTTCTGGAAAATTATAATTGTTGTAGTTGTTTATTGGACTACTTGGAGTAGAGAAACTGAAGATGAGGTATAGTTTATATTTTAGTAGCCTGAGATAACAGAAGGCTGAACTGGAGTGGCCATGGAAATAACTTTTTTTTTTTAAATGACAAAGTCCTGCCATCAAGACTTCAGAGATGGTGTAACTTCATAATGAATGGCTGAAATGGTGGTTATTAGGCCATAGGGCACACTCTCAAGGTAGCAATCAGAGCTAGATGCACTAGAGTTGAGGGCTCATATACCAGAGATGATTTAAATCAGAGTGTGAGTCTGCCTGGATGTAAAAGGAGGAATTTCAGTCTATTTGACTTCCATTGGTGCTCCTAATGCTCAAATCCACACAGAGTCCAAGGATAAAAGAGAAAACAGCCTGTTTAACTCTGCAAAACGCATCACCCCGAGGGCTAGAATGACCATCATAACTTTAGATGAAGATTCTCAAATAACAGTCTTCCAGACCCCACCCTCATCTAAGACACATGAGCAGGAGCACTTACCGCAAGCAACCACTTTGGGAGGAAGCACTCTCCACATAGTGTTTCAGAGCGAGTTGGAATTCTTCCAAGTCCTGTTCTATCACAGACATCTGACGCTGCACAAGCATGATGTGCTGCAGAGGAAGGGGCAAGTGTTACTGTGTTGACTATCATGGAGCCTCCCTAAGCCAAACCCCTACTGCTCATCCCATCCCTCCTCACAAAACAAACAATTTTTCATCTAAAAATGACTAAAAAGGCCATGACTAGTCCAAGTAATAACACTGTATAAAAGCTGTAGTATAGGCAGGATATTTTCTTGCCTCTAGTAACAGGCACTAAAAAAGGTGTCCTTCATGATGACATATTTCCCTTTTAAAAGCAGTGGTTCTCCATCAGAATCACTGGGGAGGTTTTAAAATTGCACTTATATCAGAATCTCTGGAGTGGGGTCCAGGCACCGGTATTTATAAAAACCTCTCCAAATGACTTTAATGTGCAGCCAGGGTTGGGATCACTGACCTAAAGTCACTTACCAAATTTTAAAGAGAAGTTCTATTGTACACAATGCACAGCTCCAGCTTCTCCTTGGCTATTTTGTGATATTAGACATATTATGAATTTCATTACAACCAAATTTCAAAAAATATGTGTTCACTGAGGCATTTCCAAAGCTACATAAACCATCACAGGGTTCTCAAACAATTAACCACCTATAATAGGCCCCACTCAAATCTCATGGCATTAGATGAAACCTGTGTTTAATGGATCATGCTGGGTTGGATGACAACTGATTCTTGTAACAAATCCTATTACCATTATAGCACCTGTAGTTTGAATACTTTCCTAAAGATCTGCCTATGGGCTTCTCATGGTATTTTGATCTCAAGATTAGTCCTTTCCTCATCAATTTTTGGTAGTGAATCATAAAAGTGCAAAAAAAAAAAAAACAAGGATTGGAAGTGAATTATAAAAGTGCAAAGCAACAACAATAACGTGAGAAAATTTAGAATATGAGGAAACTAACTTGCATGATCTTACCCAGCTATGTAGCAGTAGAGCTAGAATTAAGCCTCTGGTTTGCTATCTCCTATTCCAATGAACTTCTCTCTTAATGTTAACAGCTACCATTGGATGAACACTGATTATATTGTAGGTATTATGTTAGGCACTTTTTATATTGAACAAATGTTCCTACTTTGTGTTCCTACAGGGAATTAGTAAATGCTGGATTCTAGTATACAGTGATGGATTAAGATAGAATTCTTGTCTTCATAGGCTTTAGCAAAGAAATAAACAAGTCTTGAACACTGTGTCGAAGAAGTAATTTTAAGTATGGCCCATGAAACTTATTGTATGTAAATTGATCAGAATTCTACTAAAATTTTGACCAACTGTATTGCCAAATAAATTTTGATCCTTGTGTTAATATCCTTTGACTATTTAAGGCTTAAAATAATATTTGGGCCCCAAACTCATATGAGCAGGAAGCAGGCTGTGAATACTGCGTAACCCCTAAGAAAGGTAATGTTCCACAATGGGCTGACTCAGGTGTGGTCATGGATGATAATGGACCAAGAAGAAACTCTTAAAGAAGAACAGAAAATAGAGTTCCTCTTAGAATGGAGATCTGGTGTCTAATAGTGGAACTTCCTTCATTAACCAGATCTCAGAATGGAGATCTGGTGTCTAATAGTGGAACTTCCTTCATTAACTAGATCTCAGAATGGAGATCTGGTGTCTAATAGTGGAACTTCCTTCATTAAAATACCTTCCCAGTATGAATTCATTGTTGCAACTAACCCGTGAATGTTGTGTATTTCCTGTTCATCTGTTTTCTGAGTGGCAGTTTTATGGCATTTATCCTGGCCTAGTTTTATCATTGTATATTTTATCTGTGTGTGTGCAGGGGTTGGGGATTTCAGACCTTAAAGGACTACATCCTGACCTTACAGAGAAGACTAAACATCATCCAGGGATCCTGGATTTTGAGCTAGAAGCAGTAACTGGAGGAGACTTTGGGTGGTCTCCCTTGTGAAGGTAATGTGTTCTATAAATGTGAAAAGAAAGATGCAAATGAACATCTGATGACCAGAAGGTAGACTATGGCACAGACTCCAAACTGTTCATCAAAATCCATTTCTTTCTTCTTTCTAGGTATAGAGTTAGACTTACAAATTCCATTATCCCTTGAAGTTAGGTGTAGCCAACTGACGAGTTCTCACCAACAGAATATGAGCAGAAGTGCTGTGTACTACTTTTGAGCTAAGACTTTCAGGAAGGATGTGAGCCTCCTCCACCTTCTCTTTCTCTTTTCTGCTAGTAAGATGAAGACCTGCCTTAGGACTGGCAGGCCCACAGGTGAGAGAAGTCTGTTTCCCTGAATCATTGTGAGGACTATTTACTAGGAAAACTTTTATTGCATTGGAATCATCCTACATCTTGGGTCTATTTGTTTCCATAACCTAGTCAGCTAAATGAGTTCAGTAATTTTAATTGAGCTTTATCTTATTTCCCTTCAGGATCAGGAATCAAAGTCAATAACTATCTCCTAAGGTTGTATAGTGAACAATCAGCCTCCTATCTGACTCTCCCACGACCTAGTTTTAATATCAATGACTAAGAGTTAAAGATAATCTCTACCAAAATAATTATGGATACATCCTTTTGACAAAAATCTACAGGTCAGATATTTGACAAACAGTGACTCACATGATTCTTATGGGCTTTCCTAATGAAATATTATAAATATATCCACCTATTCCATCATAATTCTTTTAGTCTGAAGGCAATTGTTATGTGATCTAGTGAGGCAGGTTGTAAATATGACCAGAGTCCTTCACTACTCCCTGAACCCATGCCCTTTGAAATGTGACTTTTCACTTCTCCATCTAGACATGGATTCTATTTCCCCTTTTCTTGGATCTGGGCTGGACTTCTAACTTGCTTTGGCCAACAGAACGTGGCAGAAGTGACGCTGTGGTGGTTTCAAATTTAGGCCCCAAGAGACCTTGTGAGTTTCCACTGTTTCGCTTGGATCCCTGACATTGTCATGTAAATGAGCCCTGCTAGAGCAGGGGTCAGCAAACTTTTTATGTAAAGGGCCAGATAGTAAAGGTTTTAGGCTTTGAAGGCCGTATGGTTCCTGTCACAACTACTCAACTCCCCTGTTTTATTGTGAAAGCAAACATAGGCAATAAATAAACAAATGGGTATGGCTCTATTCCAGTGAAACCTTATATATAAAGACAAGCAGTGAGCTGTAGTTTTGCCAACCCCTATGCTGGAGGATTAAAACCACATAGAACAAAGCTGAGTCAGTGGATTCATCCTAGCTGAGGTCCTAGACATGAGAGAAAGCCCAGCTATTATCAGTAAAGCTGGCATGCAGCTGATTACAGATGCCAAAAGGGAGCCAGCTGAGACCACCAAGATGATCTCGCCCTAAATTGCCTACATGCAGAATTGTGGTTTAAGCCATTCAGTTTTGGGTGGTTTGCTATATAGCAATAGCTAAATGGTTCACTCACTTATATACATGGATGTGAATATGATTTGGAAAAATTAAATTTACTCTGCAATCCAAACAAGGCACTTCTTTCCCCTCTTTTCCTCAGATATTTACACAAAGAAATCAGTTTATAAAGAGGCCCAGATAATCTGCCTGCATTTTATGACTACTGTGACAAGTGGAGCTTTTTGAATCTTGGGTAATTTAAGGTAGACTTTCTGAGGTCCAAAGAAAATCCTTAAATTTTTCTATGCTGGCCATGTTAAGATGTGGTATATGGAGTACGGGAGAAGTAGGGAAGGGGTCCTAATATCTTCATGATATTTCTATATGTCTCTTGTTTAAAATATACAGCCTTTAATCCTTACTGAAATCTGAGATCCTATAATGGCCAGCCCAGAACTTTCTTTCACGGTAGAAAATAGTGCTACATTTTTGTTTCTCTGCTTTGGAAGGGGTTAATGTTGCTTTTATGACTTACCTTATAGGGATTTTGTTGCAATGGAATTAGGGTGGAATATTTGGGTTTTCTTGGGCTGAGAAGTGCTAATTATGAAAGGTTAATCCAGGTTTACTGAATAGTATTTCCCAGTGACGTTATGTTACAGTTGCATGTACCTCTGATTTCTTGGATCTTTTTATTTCAAGAAATATCAGCTTTTTAAATAACTGGAGACAAAGAAATGTTTTAAACACAACCAATTTGTTTCTGTCTCTATTACTACATTTACAATTGTGTTCCAAGCATTCTTCAGAAACATCAGAACCTTCCTTGTGTGCTCTTGTTGGAGTCTCTTAACAGCTACTGCAAAGCAAGACTATGTTTTGAAAGTCTCTGACATATTAGTTGGCAATAGCCCACAAAACACATTAAAGTGCATGGCAGAATTAATTTACTCACAAAATATTGTTCATAGGTTTAATGAGGATACAGAAGCAAAAAAAAAAAAAAAAAAGATATTAGATTTGTAAACTTCTATTGTATGAAAAAGGATTCTAGTGTATATATACAAAAATAATGTGCTCAAGAAAAGTTAACAGTTTTTGAAAAGCACCAGAATGTGATAAAATTTGTTTAAAATTATATTGACTTTTTTTGTTAACATCTTTACTGGAGTATAATTGCTTTACAATGTTGTGTTAGTTTCTGCTGTATAACAGAGTGAATCAGCTATACGTACACTTATATCCCCATAACCCTTACCTCTTGCATCTCCCTCCCACCATCCCTACCCCACCCCTCTAGGTGGTCACAAAGCAATGTGCTGATCTCCCTGTGCAATGCAGCTACTTGCCACTAGCTATCTATTTTATATTTGGTAGTGTTTATATGTCAGTGCTACTCTCTCACTTTGTTCCAGCTTCCCTTTCCCCTTCACCATGTCCTCAAGTCCACCCTCTACATCTACAACTTTATTCAGGTCCTGCCCCTAGGTTCATCAGAACATTTTTTTTTTTTTTTTTTTTTTTCAGATTCCATATATATGTGTTAGCATATGGTATTTGTTTTTCTTTTTCTGACTTACTTCACTCTGTATGACAGACTCTAGGTCCGTCCACCTCAGTACAAATAACTCAATTTTGTTTCTTTTTATGGCTGAGTAATATTCCATTGTATATATGTGCCACATCTGTCAATGAACACTTAGGTTGCTTCCATGTTCTGGTTATTGTAAATAGTCCTGCAGTGAACATTGTGATACATGACCCTCTATGAATTATGGTTCTCTCAGGGTATATGCCCAGTAGTGGGATTGCTGGGTCATATGGTAGTTCTATTTTTAGTTTTTGAAGGAACCTCCATACTGTACTCCATAGTGGCTGTATCAATTTACATTACCACCAACAGTGAGAGAGGGTTCCCTTTTCTCCACACTGTCTCCAGCATTTATTGTTTGTAGATTTTTGATGATGGCCATTCTGACCAGTGTTGGGTGATACCTCACTGTAGTTTTGATTTGCATTCTCTAATGATTAGTGATGTTGAGCATCCTTTCATTTGTTTGTTGGCAATCAGTATGTCTTCTCTGGAGAAATGTCTATTTAGGTGCATCCTTTCATTTGTTTGTTGGCAATCAGTATGTCTTCTTTGGAGAAATGTGTATTTAGGTCTTCTGCCCATTTTTGAATTGGGTTATTTGTTTTTTCATACTGAGCTGCAGGAGCTGATTGTATATTTTGGAGATTAATCCTTTGTCAGTTTTTTCATTTGCAAATATCTTCTCCCATTCCAAGGGTTGTCTTTTCATCTTGTTTATGGTTTCCTTTGCTGGGCTTTTAAGTTTCATTAGGTCCCATTTGTTTATTTTTGTTTTTATTTCCATTACTCTAGGAGCTGGGTCAAAAAGGCTGTTGCTGTGATTTATGTCACAGATCGCTCTGCCGATGTTTTCCTCTAAGAGTTTTATAGTGTCTGGCCTTATATTTAGGTCTTTAATCAATTTTGAGTTTATTTTTGTGTATGGTGTTAGGAAGTGTTCTAATTGCATTCTTTAATATGTAGCTGTCCAGTTTTCCCGGCACCACTTATTGAAGATGCTATCTTTCTCCATTGTATATTCTTGCCTCCTTTATCAAAGATAAGGTGACCATATGTGCATGGGTTTACCTCTGGGCTTTCTATCATGTTCCATTGATCTATATTTCTGTTTTTGTGCCACTACCATACTGTCTTGATTATTTTTGCTTTGTAGTATAGTCTGAAGTCAGGGAGCCTGATTCCTCCAGCTCCTTTTCTTTTTCTCAAGATTGTTTTGGGTACTTGGGGTCTTTTGTGTTTCCATACAAATTGTGAAATTTCTTGTTCTAGTTCTTTGAAAAATGCCATTGGTAGTTTGATAGGGATTGCACTGAACCTGTAGACTGCTTAGGGTAGTATAGTCACTTTCATAATGTGGATTCTTCCAATCCAAGAACATGGTATATCTCTCCATCTGTTTGTATCATCTTTAATTTCTTTCATCAGTGTCTATAAACTATAAGTTTTATGCATACAGGTCTTCTGTCTCCTTAGGTAGGTTTATTCCTAGGTATTTTATTGTTTTTGTTGCAATGGTAAGTGGGAGTCTTTCCTTAATTTCTCTTTCAGATTTTTCATCATTAGTGTATAGGAATGCAAGAGATTTCTGTGCATTAATTTTGTATCCTGCTACTTTACCAGATTCATTGTTTAGCTCTAGTTGCTTTTTGCTAGCATCTTTAGGATTCTCTATGTATAGTATCATGTCATCTGCAATGACAGTTTTACTTCTTCTTTTCCAATTTGGATTCCTTTTATTTATTTTCGTCTCTGATTGCTATGTCTAAAACTTCCAAAACTATGTTGAATAATAGCTATGAGAGTGGGCTACCTTGTCTTGTTCCTGATCTTATTGGAAATGGTTTCAGTTTTTCACCATTGAGATCGATGTTGGCTGTGGGTTTGTCATATATGGCCTTCATTATGGTGAGGTAAGTTCCCTCTATGCCTACTTTCTGGAGGGTTTTTATCATAAATGGGTGTTGAATTTTGTTAATAGTTTTTCTGCATTTATTGAGATTATCATATTGTTTTAATTCTTAAATTTGTTAATACGATGTATCATATTGAGAGATTTGTGTATATTGAAGAATCCCTGCATTCCTGGGATAAACCCCACCTGATCATGGTGTATGATCTTTTAGTGTGCTGTTGGATTCTGTTTACTAGTATTTTGTTGAGGATTTTGACATCTATGTTCATCAGTGATATTGACCTGTAGTTTGTTTTGTATGATATCTTTGTCTGGTTTTGGTATCAGGGTGATGGTGGCCTCGTAGAATGAGTTTGGGAGTATTCCTCCCTTTGCTATATTTTGGAAGAGTTTGAGAAGGATTGGTGTTAGCTCTCCACTAAATGTTTGATAGAATTTGCCTGTGAAGCCATCTGGTCCTGGGCTTTTGTTTGTTGGAAGATTTTTTAATCACAGTTTCAATTTCAGTGCCTATGATTGGTCTGTTTATATTTTCTATTTCTTCCTGGTTCAGTCTCAGAAGGTTGTGCTTCTCTAAGAATTTGTTTATTTCTTCCAGGTTGTCCATTTTATTGTCATATAGTTGCTTGTAGTGATCTCTCATGATCCTTTGCATTTCTGCAGTGTCAGTTGTTACTTCTCCTTTTTCATTTCTAATTCTGTTAATTTTAGTCTTCTCCCTTTTTTTCTTAATGAGTCTGGCTAATGGTTTATCAATTTTGTTTTTCTTCTCAAAGAACAAACATTTAGTTTTATTGCTCTTTGCTATTGTTTTCTTCATTTCCTTTTCATTTATTTCTGATCTGATTTTATGATTACTTTCCTTCTGATAGCTTTGGGTTTTTGTTTTTGTTTTTTTGTTCTTCTTTCTCTAATTGCTTTAGGTGTAAGGTTAGGTTTTTTATTTGAGATGTTTCTTGTTTCTTGAGGTAGGATTGTATTGCTATAAAATTCCCTCTTAGAACTGCTTTTGTTGCATACCATAGGTTTCGGGTCATTGTGTTTCCATTGTGATTTGTTTCTAGATTTTTTTTTTTTTTTTTTTTATGAGCAAGGCATCTTTTTTTTTTTAAATTAATTTATTTATGGCTGTGTTGGGTCTTCATCTCCGTGCGAGGGCCCTCTCCAGCCGCGGCGAGCGGGGGCACTCCTCATCGTGGTGCACGGGCCTCTCACTATTGCGGCCTCTCTTGTTGCGGAGCACAGGCTCCAGACGCGCAGGCTCAGCAATTGTGGCCCACGGGCACAGCCGCTCCGCGGCACGTGGGATCCTCCCAGATCAGGGCTCGAACCCGCATCCCCTGCACCGGCAGGCAGACCCTCAACCACTGCACCACCAGGGAAGCCCTAGATGTTTTTTGATTTCCTCTCTGATTTCTTCAGGGATCTCTAGGTTATTTAGTAGCATATTGTTTAGCCTCCATGTTTTCATATTTTTTACCATTTTTTTCCCTATAATTGATATCCAGTCTCATAGCATTGTGGTCAGAAAAGGTACTTGATATGATTTCAGTTTTCTTAAATTCACCAATGCTTGATTTGTGACCCAAGATATGATCTATCCTGAAGAGTGTTCCATGAGCTCTTGAGAAAAAAGTGTATTCTGTTGTTTTTGGATGGAATGTCTTATAAATATCAATTAAGTCCATCTTTTTTAATGTTTCATTTAAAGCTTGTGTTTCCTTATTTATTTTCATTTTGGATGATCTCTCCATTGGTGAAAGTGGGGTGTTAAAACCTCCTACTATGATTGTGTTGCTGTCAATTTCCACTTTTATAGGTGTTAGCATTTGCCTTATGTATTCAGGTGCTCCTATGTTGGGTGCATAAATATTTACAATTATTGTATCTTCTGCTTTGAATGATCCCTTGATCATTATGAAGTGTCCTTCTTTGTCTGTTGTAATAGTCTTTATTTTAAAGTCTATTTTGTCTGATATGAGAATTGCTACTCCAGCTTTCTTTTGATTTCCATTGCATGGAATACCTTTTTCCATCCCCTCACTTTCAGTTTGTATGTACCCCTAGGTCTGAAGTGGGTCTCTTGTAGACAGCATGTATATGGGTCTTGTTTTTGTATCCATTCAGCCAGTCTATGTTTTTTGGTTCGAGCATTTAATCCATTTACATTTAAGGTAATTATCTATATGTATGTTCCTATTACCAATTTCTTAATTGTTTTGGGTTTGTTTCTGTAGGTGTTTTCCTTCTCTTGTGTTTCCTGCCTAGAGAAGTTCCTTTAGCATTTGTTGCAAACCTGGTTTGGTGGTGCTGAATTCTCTTAACTTTTGCTTGTCTGTAAAGGTTTTAATTTCTCTGTCAAATGTGAATGACACCCTTGCTGGTAGAGTAATCTTGGTTGTAGGTTTTTCCCTTTCATCACTTTAAATATGTCCTGCCACACTCTTCTGGCTTGCAGAGATTTTGCTGAAGAACCAGCTGTTAACCTTATGGGGATTCCCTTATATGTTATTTGTTGCTTTTCCCTTGCTGCTTTTATATTTTTTGTTTGAATTTAATTTTTGATAGTTTGATTAAGATGTGTCTTGGTGTGTTTCTCCTTGGATTTTTCCTATATGGGACTCTCTGCACTTCCTGGACTTGATTGACTCTTTCGTTTCCCATGTTAGGGAAGTTATCAACTATAACCTATTCAAATATTTTCTCAGTCCCTTTCTTCTTCTCTTCTTCTTCTGTGAACCCTATAATTTGAATGTTGGTGCATTTAATGTTGTCCCAGAGGTCTCTGAGACTGTCCTCAATTCTTTTCATTCTTTTTCCTTTATTCTGCTCTGCAGTATTTATTTCCACTATTTTATCTTCCAGGTCATTTATCTGTTCTTCTGCTTATTTATTCTGCTATTGATTCCTTCTAGAGAATTTTTAATTTCATTTACTTTGTTGTTCATGACTGTTTGTTTGCTCTTTAGTTCTTCTAAGCCTTGTTAAAAGTTTCTTGTATTTTCTCCATTCTATTTCCAAGATTTTGGATCTTCTTCCCTATACTTACTCTGAATTCTTTTTCAGGTAGACTGACTATTTCCTCCTCATTTGTTTGGTCTGGTGGGTTTTTACCTTGCTTCTTCATCTGATGCATATTTCTCTGTCTTCCCATTTTGTTTAACTTACTGTGTTTGGGATCTCCTTTTCGAAGCCTGCAGGTTCGTAGTTCCAGCTGTTTTTGGTGTCTGCCCCCAGTGGGTAAGGTTGATTCAGTGGTTTGTGTAGAGTTCCTGGTGGAGGGGACTGGTGCCTGTGTTCTGGTGGCTGGGGCTGGATCTTGTCTTTCTGGTGGCAGGACCGTGTCTGGTATTGTGTTTTGGGAGTCTGTGAACTTAGTATGATTTTAAGCTACCTCTCTGCTAAAGGGTGGGGTTGTTTTCCTATCTTGCTAGTTGTTTGGCATTAGGAATCCAGCACTGGAGCTTGCTTGTGGTTGGGTGGAGGTAAGGCTTAGTGTGGAGATGGAGATCTCTGGGAGAGCTCTTGCTGATTGATATTACATGGGGCCAGGAGGTCTCTGGTGGTCCAGTGTCCTGAACTCAGCTCTCCCCCCCTCAGAAAGCCCTGACATCAGGCCAGAGCATCAAGACCCTGCCAGCCACACAGCTCAGAAGAAAACGGAGAAAAAAGGGAGAAAAAAATTAAAATAAAATAAATAATGTTATTAAAATAACAAAATTTAAAAGTAGTAATAATAGAGAGAGCTTCAAGATGGCAGAAGAGTAAGACACAGAGATCACCTTCCTCCCCAAAAATACATCAGAAATACATCTATATGTGGAACAACTCCTACAGAAGACCTACTGAATGCTGGCAGAAGACCTCAGACCTCCCAAAAGGCAAGAAACTCCCCACGTACCTGGGTAGGGCAAAAGAAAAAAAAAAAAAAAATAGACAAAAGAATAGGGAGGGGACCTGCACCAGTGGGAGGGAGCTGTGAAGGAGGAAAGATTTCTACACACTAGGAAGCCCCTTCACGGGCGGAGACTGCGGGTGGCGGAGGGGGGAAGCTTCAGAGCCATGGAGGAAAGCACAGCAAGAGGGGTGTGGAGAACAAAGTGGAGAGATTCCCACACAGAAGATCGGTGCGGACCTGCACTCACCAGCCTGAGAGGCTTGTCTGCTCACCCGCAGGGATGGTTGGGGGCTGGGAACTGAGGCTCGTGCCTCAGTCGGATCTCAGGGAGAGGCCTGTGGTTGGCTGTGTGAACACAGCCTGAAGGGGACTAGTGCACCACAGCTAGCTTGGAGGGAGTCTGGGAAAAAGTATGCAGCTGCCGAAGAGGCAAGAGACGTTTTCTTGCCTCTTTATTTCCTGGTGCATGAGGAGAGGGGATTAAGAGCGACGCTTAAAGGAGCTCCGGAGATGGGTGCGAGCCACAGCTATCAGCATGGACCACAGAGATGGGCATGAGATGCTAAGGCTGCTGCTGCAGCCACCAAGAAGCCTGTGTGGAAGCACAGGTCACTATCCACACCTCCCCTCCCGGGAGCCTGTGCAGCCTGCCACTGCCAGGGTCCCACGATCCAGGGACAACTTCCCCGGGAGTACGCACCGCGCACCGCAGGCTGGTGCAAAGTCATGCTGGTCTCTGCCGCCACAGCTTTGCCCTGCATCCGTACTCCACCCTCCCCCCAGCCTGAGCGGGCCAAAGGCCCCGAATCAGCTGCTACTTTAACCCCGTCCTGTCTGAGCGAAGAACAGACACCTTCAGGTGACCTACACGCAGAGGCGGGTCCAAATCCAAAGCTGAACCCCAGGAGCTGTGCAAACACAGAAAAGAAAGGGAAATCTCTCCCAGCAGCATCAGGAGCAGCGGATTAAATCTCCACAAGCAACTGGATGTACCCTGCATCTGTGGAATACCTGAATAGACAACGAATCATCCCAAATTGAGGAGGTGGACTTTCGGAACAACGATATATATATATTTTTTCCTTTTCCTCTTTTTGTGAGTGTGTATGTGTATGCTTCTGTGTGTGATTTTGTCTGTATAGCTTTGCTTTTACCATTTGTCCTAGGGTTCTGTCTGTCCTTTTTTTTTTATTACTTAAAAATTTTTTTGTCATAATTATTTTTTATTTTAATATCTTTATATTATTTATTTTACTTTATTTTATTTTATTTTATTTTATCTTCTTCTTTCTTTGTGCCTTTTTTTCCTCCCTTTTATTCTGAGCCGTGTGGAGGACAGGCACTTGGTGCTCCAGCCAGGCGTCAGGGCTGTGCCACTGAGGTGGGAGAGCCAAGTTCAGGACACTGCTCCACAAGAGATCTCCCATCTCCCCATAATATCAAACAGCAAAATTCTCCCAGAGATCTCCATCTCAACACCAAGACAAGACCCAGCTCCACTCAATGACCAGCAAACCACAATGCTGGACACCATAGGCCAAACAACTAGCAAGACAGGAACAAAACGCCATGCATGGGCTTCCCTGGTGGTGCAGTGGTTGAGAATCTGCCTGCTAATGCAGGGGACATGGGTTCAAGCCCTGGTCTGGGAGGATCCCACATGCCGTGGAGCAACTGGACCCGTGAGCCACAACTACTGAGCTTGCTCGTCTGGAGCCTGTGCTCCACAACAAGAGAGGCCACAATAGTGAGAGGCCCATGCACTGCGATGAAGAGTGGCCCCTGCTTGCCGCAACTAGAGAAAGCCCTCTCACGGAAACGAGGACCCAACACAGCCAAAAATAAATAAATAAATAAATAAATAAAATAAAGTACCAAACACTTAAAAAAAAAAAAAAATCCATGCATTAGCACAGAGGCTGCCTAAAATCATAACAAGGCCACAAACAGCCTAAAACACCAGGTGTGGACCTGCCCATCAGAAAGACAAGATCCAGCCTCATCCACCAGAACACAGGCACTAGTCCCTTCCACCAGGAAGCCTACACAACCCATTGAACCAACCTTAGCCATTGAGGATGGACACCAAAAACAATGTGAACTATGATCCTGCAGCCTGCAAAAAGGAGACCCCAAACACAGTAAGTTAAGCAAAATTAGAAGACAGAGAAACACACAGCAGATGAAGGAGTAAGGCAAAAACCTATCAGACCTAACAAATGAAGAGGAAGTAGGCAGTTTACCTGAAACAGAATTCAGAATAATGATAGTAAAGAAGATCCAAACTCTTGGAAATAGAATGGAGAAAATACAAGAAACGTTTAACAAGGACCTAGAAAAACTAAGACCAAACAAACAGTGATGAACAACACAATAAATGAAATTAAAAATTCTCTAGATGGGATCAATAGCAGAATAACTGAGGCAGTAGAATGGATAAGTGATGTGGAAGATAAAATAGTGGAAATAACTACTGCAAAGCAGAATAAAGAAAAAACAAGGAAAATAATTGAGGACAGTCTCAGAGACATCTGGGACAACATTAAGTGCACCAACATTCGAATTACAGGGGTCCCAGAAGAAGAAGAGAAGAAGAAAGGGACTGAGAAAATATTTGAAGAGATTATAGTTGAAAACTACCCTAATATGGGAGAGGAAATAGTTAGTCAAGTCCAGGAAGTGCAGGGAATCCCATACAGGATAAATCCAAGGAGAAACATGCCAAGACACATATTAATCAAACGATCAAAAGTTAAATACAGAGAAAAAATATTAAAAGTAGCAAGGGAAAAACAAAAAAATAACACATAAGGGAATCCCCATAAGTTTAACAGCTGATCTTTCAGCAGAAACTCTGCAAGCCAGAAGGGAGTGGCAGGACATATTTAAAGTGGAAGGAGAAAAATCTACAACCAAGATTACTCTACCAGCAAGGATCTCATTCAGATTTGATGGAGAAATTAAAAGCTTTACAGACAAGCAAAAGGTAGGAGAATTCAGCACCACCAAATCAGCTATAGAACAAATGCTAAAGGAACTTCTCTAGGCAGGAAACACAAGAGAAGGAAAACACCTACAATAACAAACCCAAAATATTTAAGAAAATGGGAATAGGAACATACATATCAATAATTACCTCAAATGTAAATGGATTAAATGCTCCAACCAAAAGACATCGATTGGCTGAATGGACACAAAAACAAGACCCGTATATATGCGGTCTACAAGAGACCCACTTCAGACCTAAGGGCACATACAGACTGAAAGTGAAGGGAAGAAAAAGATATTCCATGCAAATGGAAATCAAAAGAAAGCTGGAGTAGCAATTCTCATATCAGACAAAATAGACTTTAAAACAAAGACTATTACAAGAGACAAAGAAGGACACTACATAATGATCAAGGGAGCAATCCAAGAAGAAGATATAACAATTTTAACAATTTATGCACCCAACATAAGAGCACCTCAATACTTAAGGCAAATACTAACAGCCAGAAAAGGGGAAATCGAGAGCAACACAATCATAGTAGGGGACTTTAACACCCCACTTTCACCAATGGACATATCATCCAAACTGAAAATAAATAAGGAAACACAAGCTTTAAATGATACATTAAACAAGATGGACCTAATTGATATTTATAGGACATTCCATCCAAAAACAACAGAATACACATTCTTCTCAAGTGCTCATGGAACATTCTCCAGGACAGATCATATCTTGGGTCACAAATCAAGCGTTGGTAAATTTAAGAAAATTGAAATCGTATCAAGTATCTTCTCCGACCACAATGCTATGAGGCTAGATATCAATTATAGGAAAAAATCTGTAAGAAATACAAACACATGGAGGCTGAATAACATTCTACTAAATAACCAAGAGATCCTTGAAGAAATCAAAGAGGAAATCAAAAAATACCTAGAAACAAATGACAATGAAAACACGATGACCCAAAACCTATGGAATGCAGCAAAAGCAGTTCTAAGAGGGAAGTTTATAGCAATACAATCCTACCTTAAGAAACAAGAAACATCTCAAATAAACAACCTAACCTTACACCTAAAGCAATTAGAGAAAGAAGAACAAAATCCCCCAAAGTTAGCAGAAGGAAAAACATCTTAAAAATCAGATCAGAAATAAAGGGGAAAAAATGAAGGAAACGATAGCAAAGATCAATAAAAGTAAAAGCTGGTTCTTTGAGAAGATAAAAAAAAATGATAAACCATTAGCCAGACTTATCAAGAAAAAAAGGGGAGAAGACTCAAATCAATAGAATTAGAAATGAAAAATGAGGAGTAACAACTGACACTGCAGAAATACAAAGCATCATGAGAGATTACTACAAGCAGCTGTATGCTAATAAAATGGACAACCTGGAAGAAATGGATAAATTCTTAGAAATGCACAACCTTCAGAGACTGAACCAGGAAGAAATAGAAAATATGAACAGACCAGTCACAAGCACTGAAATTGAAACTGTTATTAAAAATCTTGCAAGAAACAAAAGCCCAGGACCAGATGCCCTCACAGGCGAATTCTCTCAAACATTTAGAGAAGAGCTAACACCTATCCTTCTCAAACTCTTCCAAAATATAGCAGAGGGAGGAACACTCCCAAACTCATTCTAGAAGGCCACCATCACTCTGATATCAAAACCAGACAAAGATGTCACAAAGAAAGAAAACTACACGCCAATATCACTGATGAACATAGATGCAAAAATCCTCAACAAAATACGAGCAAACAGACTCGAACAGCACATTAAAAGGAACATACACTATGATCAAGTGGGGTTTATCCCAGGAATGCAAGGATTCTTCAATATACACAAATCAATGCATGTGATACACCATATTAACAGACTGAAGGGGAAAAACCATATGATCACCTCATGAGATGCAGAGAAAGCTTTCAACAAAATTCAACACCCATTTATGATAAAAACCCTCCAGAATGTAGGCATAGAGGGAACTTTCCTCCACATAATAAAGGCCATATATGACAAACCCACAGCCAACATCGTCCTCAATGTTGAAAAACTGAAACCATTTCCACTAAGATCAGGAAAAAGACAAGATTTTCCACTCTCACCACTGTTATTCAACATGGATTTGGAAGTATTAGCCACAGCAATCAGAGAAGAAAATGAAATAAAAGGAATCCAAATCAGAAAGGAAGAAGTAAAAGTGTCACTGTTTCCAGATGATGTGATAGTATACATAGAGAATCCTAAAGATGCTACCTGAAAACTACTAGAGCTAATCAATGAATTCAATAAAGTAGCAGGATACAAAATTAATGCACAGAAATCTCTTGCATTCCTATACACTAATGATGAAAAATCTGAAAGTGAAATTAAGAAAACACACCCATTTACCATTGCAACAAAAAGAATAAAGTATCTAGTAATAAACCTACCTAAGGAGAAAGAAGACCTGTATGCAGAAAATTATAAGACACGATGAAAGAAATTAAAGATGATACAAATAGATGGAGAGATTTACAATGTTCTTGGATCAGAAGTATCAACATTGTGAAAATGACTCTACTACCCAAAGCAATCTACAGATTCATTGCAATCCCTATCAAAGTACCACTGGCATTTCCCACAGAACTAGAACAAAAAATTTCACAATTTGTATGGAAACACAAAAGACCCCGAATAGCCAAAGCAATCTTGAGAAAGAAAATGGAGCTGGAGGAATCAGCTCCCTGACTTCAGACTATACTACAAAGCTACAGTAATCAGGACAGTATGGTACTGGCACAAAAACAGAAATATAGATCAATGGAACAGGATAGAAAGCCCTGAGATAAACCCAAGCATATATGGTCACCTTTTCTTTGACAAAGGAGTCAAGAATATACAGTGGCGAAAAGACAGCCTCTTCAATAAGTGGTGCTGGGAAAACTGGACAGCTACATGTAAAAGAATGAAATTAGAACACTCCCTAACACCATACACAAAAATAAACTCAAAATGGATTAAAGACCTAAATATAAGGCCAGACACCATCAAACTCTTAGAGGAAAACACAGGCAGAACACTGTATGACATAAATAACAGCAAGATCCCTTTTGACCCACCTCCTAGAGAAATGGAAATAAAAACACAAATAAACAAATGGGACCTAATGAAACTTAAAAGCTTTTGCACAGCATAGGAAACCATAAACAAGACGTAAAGACAACACTCAGAATGGGAGAAAATATTTGCAAATGAAGCAACTGACAAAGGATTAATCTCCAAAATTTACAAGCAGCTCATGCAACTCAACATTAAAAAAACAAACAACCCAATCCAAAAATGGGCCGAAGACCTAAATAGACATTTCTCCAAAGAAGATATACAGATTGCCAACAGACACATGAAAGAATGCTCAACATCATTAATCATTAGACAAATACAAATCAAACTACAGTGAGGACTCCCTCTTGTGAGAACACCAGAATCACAGCTAGCTGCTGGACAATCATCGACAGGAAGACACTGGAACTCACCAAAAAAGATACTCCACATCTAAATACAAAGGAGAAGCCACAATGAGACGGTAGAAGGGGTGCAATCAGAGTAAAATCAAATCCCATAACTGGTGGGTGGGTGACTCACAGACTGGCGAACACTTATACCACAGAAGTCCACCCACTGGAGTGAAGGTTCTGAGCCCCACGTCAGGCTTCCCAACCTGGGGGTCTGGCAATGGGAGGAAGAATTCATAGAGAATCAGACTTTGAAGCCTAGTGGGAATTGATTGCAGGACTTCGACAGGACTGGGGGAAGCAGAGACTCCACTCTTGGAGGGCGCACACAAAATAGTGTGCGCATTGGGACCCAGGGGAAGGAGCAGTGACCCTGGGGGAGACTGAACCAGACCTACCTGCTAGTGTTGGAAGGTCTCCTGCAGAGGCGGGGGCTGGCTCTGTTTCACCATGGGGACAAGGACACTGGCAGCAGAAGTTCTGGGAAGTACTCCTTGGCGTGAGCCCTCCCAGAGTCTGTCATTAGCCCCAACAAAGAGCCCAGGTAGGCTCCAGTGTTGGGTTGCCTCAGGCAAAACAACCAACAGGGAGGGAACACAGCCCCACCCATCAACAATCAAGTGGATTAACGTTTTACTGAGCTCTGACCACCACAGCAACAGACAGCTCTACCCACCACCAGAGCCTCCCATCAAGGGAGAGAGCCTCAACCACCAGAGGGCAGACAGCAGATGAAAGAAAAACTATAATCCTGCAGCCTGTGGAACAAAAACCACATTCACAGAAAGATAGACAAGATGAAAAGGCAGAGGGCTATATACCAGATGAAGGAACAAGATAAAACCCCAGAAAAACAACTAACTGAAATGGAGATAGGCAACCTTCCAGAAAAAGAATTCAGAATAATGATAGTGAAGATGATCCAGAACCATGGAATAAGAATGGAGGCAAAGATCGAGAAGATGCAAGAAATGTTTAACAAAGACCTAGAAGAAATAAAGAACAAAGCAACAGAGATGAACAATACAATAACTGAAATGAAAACTACACTAGAAGGAATCAATAGCAGAATAACTGAGGCAGAAGAACAGATAAGTGACCTGGAAGACAGAATGTTGGAATTCACTGCTGTGGAACAGACTGAAGAAAAAAGAATGAAAAGAAATGAAGACAGCCTAAGAGACCTCTGGGACAACATTAAACGCAACAACATTCGCATTATAGGGGTCCCAGAAGGAGAAGAGAGAGAGAAAGGACCAGAGAAAATATTTGAAGAGATTATAGTCGAAAACTTCCCTAACATGGGAAAGGAAATAGCTACCCAAGTCCAGGAAGTGCAGTGAGTCCCATACAGGATAAACCCAAGGAGAAACACGCCGAGACGCATAGTAATCAAATTGGCAAAAATTAAAGACAAAGAAAAATTATTGAAAACAGCAAGGGAAAAATGACAAATACCATACAAGAGAACTCCCATAAGGTTAACAGCTGATTTCTCAGCAGAAACTCTACAAGCCAGAAGGGAGTGGCATGATATACTTAAAGTGATGAAAGGGAAGAACCTACAACCAAGATTACTCTACCCGGCAAGGATCTCATTCAGATTTGACAAAGAAATCAAAAGCTTTACAGACAAGCAAAAGCTAAGAGAATTCTGCACCACCAAACCAGCTCTACAACAAATGGTAAAGGAACTTCTCTAAGTGGGAAACACAAGAGAAGAAAAGGACCTACAAAAACAAACCCAAAACAATTAAGAAAATGGTCATAGGAACATACATACCGATAATTACCTTAAACGTGAATGGATTAAATGCTCCAACCAAAAGACACAGGCTTGCTGAATGGATGCAAAAACAAGACCCATATATATGCTGTCTACAGGAGACCCACTTCAAACCTAGGGACACATACAGAGTGAAAGTGAGGGGATGGAAAAAGATATTCCATGCAAATGGAAATGAAAAGAAAGCTGGAGTAGCTATACTCATATCAGATAAAATAAACTTTAAAATAAAGAATGTTACAAGAGACAAGGAAGGACACTACATAATGATCAAGGGATCAATCCAAGAAGAAGATATAACAATTATAAATATATATGCACCCAACATAGGAGCACCTCAATACCTAAGGCAACTGCTAACAGCTATAAAAGAGGAAATTGACAGTAACACAATAATAGTGGGGGACTTTAATACCTCACTTATACCAATGGACAGATCATCCAAAATGAAAATAAATAAGGAAACAGAAGCTTTAAATGACACAATAGACCAGATAGATTTAACTGATATTTATAGGACATTCCATCCAAAAACAGCAGATTACACTTTCTTCTCAAGTGCACATGGAACATTCTCCAGGATAGATCATATCTTGGGTCACAAATCAAGCCTCAGTAAATTTAAGAAAATTGAAATCATATCAAACATCTTTTCTGACCACAACGCTATGAGATTAGAAATGAATTACAGGGAAAAAAACGTAAAAAACACAAACACATGGAGGCTAAACAATACGTTACTAAATAACCAATAGATCACTGAAGAAATCAAAGAGGAAATCAAAAAATACCTAGAGACAAATGACAATGAAAACACGATGATCCAAAACCTATGGGATGCAGCAAAAGCAGTTCTAAGAGGGAAATGTTTAGCTATACAAGCTTACCTCAAGGAACAAGAAAAATCTCAAGTAAACAATCTAACCTTACACCTAAAGGAACTAGAGAAAGAAGAACAAACAAAACCCAAAGTTAGCAGAAGGAAAGAAATCATAAAGATCAGAGCAGAAATAAATGAAATAGAAACAAAGAAAACAATAGCAAAGATCAATAAAACTAAAAGCTGATTCTTTGAGAAGATAAACAAAATTGGTAAGCCATTAGCCAGACTCATTAAGAAAAAGAGGGAGAGGACTCAAATCAATAAAATTAGAAATGAAAAAGGAGAAGTTACAACAGACACCACAGAAATACAAAGCATCCTAAGAGACTACTACAAGCAACTCTATGCCAATAAAATGGACAACCTGGAAGAAATGGACAAATTCTTAGAAAGCTATAACCTTCCAAGACTGAACCAGGAAGAAAGAGAAAATATGAACAGACCAAATCACAAGTAATGAAATGAAACTGTGATTTAAAATTTTCCAACAAACAAAAGTCCAGGACCAGATGGCTTCACAGGTGAATTCTATCAAACATTTAGAGAAGAGCTAACACCCATCCTTCTCAAACTCTTCCAAAACTTTGCAGAGGAAGGAACACTCCCAAACTCATTCTATGAGTCCACGATCACCCTGATACCAAAACCGACAAAGATACTAAAAAAAAGAAAATTACAGACCAATATCACTGATGAACATAGATGCAAAAATCCTCATCAAAATACTAGCAAACAGAATCCAACAACACATTAAACGTATCACACACCATGATCAAGTGAGATTTATCCCAGGGATGCAAGGATTCTTCAACATACACAAATCAAGCAATGTGATACAACATATTAACAAATTGAAGAAGAAAAACCATATGATCATCTCAATAGATGCAGAAAAAGCTTTTGACAAAATTCAACACCCATTTATGATAAAAACTCTTCAGAAAGTGGGTATAGAGGGAACCTACCTCAACAAAATAAAGGCCATATATGACAAACCCACAGCAAACATCATTCTCAACGGTGAAAAACTGGAAACATTTCCTCTAAGATTAGGAACAAGACAAGGATGTCCACTCTCACCACTATTATTCAACATAGTTTTGGAAGTCCTAGCCACAGCAATCAGAGAAGAAAAATAAATGAAAGGAATACAAATTGGAAAAGAAGAAGTAAAACTGTCACTGTTTGCAGATGACATGATACTATACATAGAGAATCCTAAAAATGCCACCAGAAAACTACTAGAGCTAATCAATGAATTTGGTAAAGTTGCAGGTTACAAAATTAATGCACAGAAATCTCTTGCATTCCTATACACTAATGATGAAATATCTGAAAGAGAAATTATGGAAACACTCCCATTTACCATTGCAACAAAAAGAATAAAATACCTAGGAATAAATCTACCTAGGGAGACAAAAGACCTATATGCAGAAAACTATAAGACACTGATGAAAGAAATTACAGATGATAGCAACAGATGGAGAGATATACCATATTCTTGGATTGGAAGAATCAATATTGTGAAAATGACCCTACTACCCAAAGCAATCTACAGATTCAATGCAATCCCTATCAAGTTACCAATGGCATTTTTTATGGAACTAGAACAAATCATCTTAAAATTTGTATGGAGGCACAAAAGACCCCGAATAGCGAAAGCAGTCTTGAGGGAAAAAAACGGAGCTGGAGGAATCAGACTCCCTGACTTCAGACTATACTACAAAGCTACAGCAATCAAGACAATATGGTACTGGCACAAAAACAGAAACATACATCAATGGAACAAGATAGAAATCCCAGAGATAAACCCACACACCTATGGTCAACTAATCTATGACAAAGTGGGCAAAGATATACAATAGAGAAAAGACAGTCTCTTCAATAAGTGGTGCTGGGAAAACTGGACAGCTACATGTAAAGAATGAGATTAGAACACTCCCTAATAGCATACAGAAAAATAAACTCTAAGTGGATTCGAGACCTAAATGTAAGACCGGACACTATAAAACTCTTAGAGGAAAACATAGGAAGAACACTGTTTGACATAAATCACAGCAAGATCTTTTTTGATCCACCTCCTAGAGTATTGGAAATAAAAACAAAAATAAACAAGTGGGACCTAATGAAACTTCAAAGCTTTTGCACAGCAAAGGAAACCATAAAGAAGACGAAAAGACAACCTTCAGAATGGGAGAAATTATTTGCAAATGAATCAACGGACAAAGAATTAATCTCCAAAATATATAAACAGCTCATTCAGCTCAATATTAAAGAAACAAACAACCCAATCCAAAAATGGGCAGAAGACCTAAATAGACATTTCTCCAAAGAAGACATACAGATGGCCAAGAAGCACAAGAAAAGATGCTCAACATCACTAATTATTAGAGAAATTCAAATCAAAACTACAATGAGGTATCACCTCACACCAGTTAGAATGGGCATCATCAGAAAATCTACAAACAACAAATGCTGGAGAGGGTGTGGAGAAAAGGGAATGCTCTTGCACTGTTGGTGGGAATGTAAATTGATACAGTCACTATGGAGAACAGTATGGAGGTTCCTTAAAAAACTAAAAATAGATTTACCATATGATCCAGCAATCCCACTACTGGGCATATACCCAGAGAAAACCATAATTCAAAAAGACGCATGCACCCCAATGTTCATTGCAGCACTATTTACAATAGCCAGGTCATGGAAGCAACCTAAATGCCCATCGACAGATGAATGGATAAAGAAGTCGTGGTACATATATACAATGGAATATTACTCAGTCATAAAAAGGAACGAAATTGAGTCATTTGTTGAGACGTGGATGGATGTAGAGACTGTCATACAGAGTGAAGTAAGTCAGAAAGAGAAAAACAAATATCGTATATTAACGCATGTATGTGGAACCTAGAAAAATGGTACAGATGAGCTGTTTTGCAGGACAGAAGTTGAGACACAGACGTAGAGAACAGACATATGGACACCAAGGGGGGAAAACTACAGTGGGGTGGGGATGGTGGTGTGCTGAATTGGGTGATTGGGATTAACATGTATACACTGATGTGTATAAAATTGATGACTAATAAGAACCTGCAGTATAAAATAACAAACAAAACAACTAATAGTAAACTTTCATTGGGTTATTTGTATGGAAATATGTTAATATAAATGTTTCAGACATTACGTGAAATTTCTAAAAATCTTATATGTTCTGGTATAATGTTATAAGTCATAATTCTAGTTATTACTTTAAAATGTATATCTGAGAAATAACTAAAAAAAAAAAAAAAAGACAATGAGATATCATCTCACACCGGTCAGAATGGCCATCATCAAAAAATCTACAAACAATTAAAGCTGGAGACGGTGTGGAGAAAAGGGAACCCTCTTGCACTGTTGGTGGGAATGTAAATTGATACAGCCACTATGGAGAACAGTGTGGACGTTCCTTAAAAAACTAAAAATAGAACTACCATACGACCCAGCAATCCCACTACTGGGCATATACCCTGAGAAAACCATAATTCAAAAAGTGTCATGTACCAAAATGTTCATTGCAGCTCTATTTACAATAGCCAGGACATGGAAGCAACTGAATTGTCCATCAACAAATGAATGGTTAAAGAAGATGTGGCACATATATACAATGGAATATTACTCAGCCATAAAAAGAAATGAAATGGAGGTATTTGTAATGAGGTGGATGGAGTTAGAGTCTGTCATACAGAGTGAAGTAAGTCAGAAAGAGAAAAACAAATACAGTATGCTAACACATATATATGGAATCTAAGGGGGAAAAAAAAAAGGCCATGAAGAACCTAGTGGCAAGACGGTAATAAAGACACAGACCTACTAGAGAATGGACTTGAGGATATGGGGAGGGGGAGGGGTGAGATGTGACAGGGTGAGAGAGTGTCATAGACATATATACACTACCAAATGTAAAATAGATAGCTAGTGGGAAGCAGCCTCATAACACAGGGAGATCAGCTCAGTGCTTTGTGACCACCTAGAGGGGTGGGATGGGGAGGGTGGGAGTGAGGGAGATGCAAGAGGGAAGAGATATGGGAACATATGTATATGTATAACTGATTCACTTTGTTATAAAGCAGAAACTGGCACACCATTGTAAGGCAATTATACTTCAATAAAGATGTTTAAAAAAAAAAAGAAGATGTGGCACATGTATACAATGGAATATTACTCAGCCATAAAAAGGAATGAAACTGAGTTATTTGTAGTGAGGTGGATGGACCTTGAGACTGTCATACAGAGTGATGTAAGTCAGAAAGAGAAAAACAAATGCCGTATGCTAACACATATATATGGAATCTAAAAAAAAAAAAATGGTCATGAAGAACCTAGGGGCAAGATGGGAATAAAGATGCAGACCTACTAGAGAATGGACTTGAGGATACGGGGAGGGGGAAAGGTAAGCCTGGACAAAGTAGGAGAGTGGCATGGACATATATACACTACCAAACATAAAATAGATAGCTAGTGGGAAGCAGCCTCATAGCACAGGGAGATCAGCTCGGCGCTTTGTGACCACCTAGAGGGGTGGGATTGGGAGGGTGGGAGGGAGGGAGATGCAAGAGGGAAGAGATATGGGTACATATGTATATGTATAACTGATTCACTTTGTTATAAAGCAGAAACTAACACACCATTGTAAAGCAATCATACTCCAACAAAGATGTTAAAAAAAAAGTAATAATAATAAAAAAAAGAAGAGGGCAACCAAACAAATAAAGAAATCCACCAATGATAACAGGTGCGAAAAACTATGCTAAGATAAACATAAAAATCAGAAATAAATCATTCACAGACAGCAAACCCCTAGTCCACAGTTGTTCCCAAAGTCCACCGCCTCAATTTTGGGATGATTCATTGTCTATTCATGTATTCCACAGATGCAGGGTACATCAAATTGTTTGTGGGGATTTAATCTGTGGCTCCTGAGGCTTTATGGAGAAATTTCCCTTTCTCTTCTTTATTTGCACAGCTCCTGGGTTTCAGCTTTGGTTTTAGCCCCATCTTTGCATGTAGGTTGTCCTCAGGCATCTCTTCCCACCCAGACAGGATGGGGTTAAAGCAGCAGCCGATTAGGGGGCTCTGGCTCACTCAGGCTGTGGGGGGCAGGGAGGGAGGGGTACGATAGTTATAATTGGAATGCGGGGTGAGCCTGTGGGGGTAGAGGTCGGTGTGACGTTGCAACAACTTGAGGCACGTTTTGTGTTCTCCCGGGGATGTTGTCCCTGTATCATGGGACACTGGCAGTGGTGGGCTGCACAGGCTCCCGGCAGTGGGTGGGGAATATGGATAGTGACCTGTGCTTGCATACAGGATTCTTGGTGGCTGCAGCAGCAGCCTTAGCGTTTCATGCTCATCTCTGGTGTCCGAGTTGATAGCCGCGGCTCACGCCCGTCTCTGAAGTTCATTTAGGCGGTGCTCTGCCTTCTGTGTGCAGACAGGGAAGGAATCCCCTCTTCTTGCACACCCGGAAACAATGGTCTCTTTCATCTTAGGCAGATCCAGACTTTTTTCCGGACTCCCTCCCGGCTAGCTGTGGCTCACTAGCCCCCTTCAGGCTGTGTTCATGCAGCCAACCCCAGTCCTATCCCTGGGATCTGACCTCCGAAGCCTGAGCCTCAGCTCCCAGCCCCCACCCGTCCTATAGGTGAGCAGACAAGTGCCTCAGGCTGGTTAGTGCTGGTCGTCACTGATCTTCTGTGAGGGAATCTCTCTACTTTGCCCTCTGCACCCCTGTTGCTGCACTTTCCTCTGTGTCTCTGAAGCTTCCCCCCTGCCCACCCCTGTCTCTACCAGTGAAGGGGTTTCCTAGTGTGTGGAAACTTTTCCTCCTTCACAGCTCCCTCCCAGAGGTGCAGGTCCAGTCACTATTCTTTTGTCTCTGTTTTTTCTTTTTTCTTTTGCCCTACCCAGGTACATGGGGATATTCTTGCCCTTTTGGACGTCTGAGGTCTCCTTACTCCTCTGCCATCTTGAAGGTCCCCCCCATATTGACTTTTTAAAAACTCCTTTTGAAAGTAGAAAATATCTGAAAATGATCATTTTCCCCCCAATAGTCATTTGAGAAGAAGTACCACAAAAAGCACACAATTGCACCAGGCAGAAAGGATTCAGGTGGATCAATACACCAGGCCAGATCCAGGATGTATGGTCTGGTTGAAGCAATTCCCTTCAAAAATCATATTAACCTTTCAGTGATTTATACTCACTTCTTAGTACTTGAGAGCTAGAAGACAATAAATTATCCCTAAATGTTCAATGAGTCATAAAACCAAGGCCTTGGACTTTAGATCTGCGTTTAGCCCTGATGTGCATTTATTTCCTATTTTATTAAGGAAAAATAAAATAGTGAATTCCTAAGGTTTCTGTCTTTATATCTGTCTTGATATAAATCATCTGGAATATTTTAATATTCCCATGTAGCACCTATTGTTCTTTTAGTGCAAGGTTAGAACAATTCAATGTTGTAAGAGATATACGAATATCATTTTTAAAAACTCCTACTTATCCTTTTTGATTTCATCTTAAATGTTATGTCATTCTGGAAGCATTTACTGGCCCCTAAATTAGGTCATGCTCCCTAGCTATGGAAAAATCTATACCTTCCTATAATAATCCTCATCACATTCTATTGTAGATCCTAGTTATATTTGCCTATATTTCCTTCTAGTCTGTCTTCTAGTCTGTAATATTCACCACTTTATCTACAGACCCTCCCTCAGGGCCCAGCACATAGTTAGTGATCAAGTTAAAAATAAAAGGTGCTTTTGCTTTTAACCATTGACTATTCTTAAAATTCCTTTAGTAAATTTTATTCATATACTATCCAGTCCAGAAAAGGATTCGAGGTGGTCCTGAGCACTGTTAGGTGCTCTTTTATCTACCTCCATCATCTTGCCCTCTTTTCTTTTTTCTTTCTCATTTTAGAGCAGGAGGTGTAAATTGGTTTCACTTTCACTAGCTCTGTGGCCTTGAACAAGTTACTTAATCTTTCTCAAGTCTTCTGATACGCAAAATTGGAATAAAGGTACTTACATCACAGTTTTGAGGAAGGTTAAATGGAATGAAATAGTGTATGTAAAGATATTGCCCATGATAGATATTCAATAAATGTTACTTCTCTTACTCCAGGCTGAGAAAAAAAATGGACTTAGAAAGAGATTATATGCTACACTCATCATTATGTAATGGCTCATGTACCAGAAAACTAGTATGGCAGATACTAGGGTTCAGGACTTTTGCTGTGTGTTTAAATAAGCCTACCAGATAATTTGCTCTGCTCTAGTGGTAGGAAATTTCATGAAAAAAAATCATCCATTAGCTCACAACCTCACTAGTAAAAACAACTCTACTTCCCAAAGTGCACCAAACACTAGAGTTGGAATATTACAATGTGGTGAGTAGTGTAGGTCTGGCATAGAACTTCTGGAGTTCAGCTGTGGTATTTAAACCTTTTTACAACTTAATTTCTTCATCTGTAAAATGGAGCTAATAACAGCACCACCTCATATGGCTATTGTGAGGACTGAGTTACATATGTGTGGGTTTAACACAACACTTGCACATAGCAAAGGCTCAATAAAGATTAACTTTTAAAAATAAAGTATGTAATAAAAATTTATTTTTTGCATTCTGATGTAGGATTTATTTTTCAAAGTTCTCACGCATTCTCTAATGGAAAAGGAAAAATACCTCTCCAGTAAATGAATTCTAAAATTGGTTTTGGTCACCAGGATAAATCACTGATCAAAAAGTAACATACAATTATGTGTGCTAGCTGTGAAATAACAGTGAAAAATTGTTTTTGTCATTCTGAATATAGAGGTTTTATAGGAATTGATAGTGATACATATACTACCACTAGTAAAAAATACAACTTTTGATGACAAATATGAAAAAACAAACGAGCTCAGACTACTACTATGTGTGTATTCCCAAAGAGCATAATTCTTTTACTTTTACATATGGTTAAAAATAGTTAAAGAATATTCTTTCCTGCTTTTAAATAATATTGACTATCGAGCTACCTTGCCCAGTTCTTTTTCTCTAAAGTACTTCCATGCACTATTGAACTGGCAATGCTGCATGGGTTGATAGAGCTCTTAAAATAGATCTCTCTTTTCTGTCAGGGACCAGAGAATGGAAGAGTCTGTCACTTTTCATAAACAATCCTTAGAAACTTTTCTCCTTCATAGCTAGTGAGAGAGAATACTTACATTAAGAAATTACTTAAGAATAGACAATAGTCTCTCCCAACATTAGAAAAATTATGTTCATTTTTCTTGACTGGAGTGTAGTTTTCTCTACATGCAAACCTAAAGAGATGATACAGATGCAAGACCTCAAGGTCATAATCCTGGGCTTATGGGACTACACAGACCTGCATAATATCTGTGCTCAACACCCCTCTCCCCTCACCTTCATGCCAAAACCTATCACTTTAAAATTCTGGGTGCCTGATAAATTAACACAGACCACATCCCTGTCTTTGGAGTAATAAAAGCACTGAACATGTAATATAGCTAGGGAATGTGTCTACATCTATAGGATTCTAATCACAACAGCCATTGTTAAACTTTTCTGAGAAAAAGCTTCCTCTATGAAAATTTCCTTTGTGCTATGAGTTTGGACGATGAACAGGAGCTGACATGCAGGTGAGTCTCAGCTTCTGTCACACAGGCAGTGCCTATAGAATAACTACATGATACAGAGATGGAAGGTATTTCTTATCCTTGTTTCATGTAAATGTGACTGATCATACAAGATCTATACAATATATAATATATTTAAGGTATTAAGAAAAAAGTGATTTTCTGTAGATACCCAAGATTTTAAAATCCAAATTTCCACTAAATGTAAATTCAAACATCCAATTTCCCAAAGCAGTATGTGCTATAAATATTTGCCTCAAAATAAAATAAATTAATAAAGCATGGTATGTGCTGCTTTTCAATTAGTTAAGTTATACATTTATTTCTTTTTTGTTGCATATAATGAACTTATTAGGATCACTTTGTCCATTTTCTTTCCGTCTCCATCAGTTGCCACCCTTCTGGATGGGTATCTTTTCCCCACGAGCATAAATGTTTACTTTTCTCTAAACATCATTTTTTTTCTTTGGAAAATGATTTCTGAGCATCTTGTCCCTGGGCTATGTGCTGAAAATACAATAATTAATAGGACCAAGTTTCTGCTCAGGTGTACCCTTCAGCCTGGTTTATGATACAATTTGAATGTTGCCCTTCTCTGCCAGTCATATTCATTCAATTATTCAATAACTCATTGATTTATACATGCATAAAAATTTCACTTTTCACATATTACATAACAGGTACTTTCAGAAAATCCCTGTGAAGTAGGCGTTAGTTTTCCAGAAATCACAATTTAGAAAATCCTACTTAGCCATACATAATGAAATATGCCCATGAATTTTTTTTTTTAATTTTCACTGACATAGTAACTAATTTTGAAGAAATTAAATTATGTTTTCAAAGTACATATTTCTAAAATTTTGGCCTAGAGAAAGTACTTACGGGTTTAGTATTCCCTTCAATAACTTCTTCTAGAGGTTCAAGTTTAAGATCCTTTGGTTACAGTAAGAAATGGGTAGAAAACAAGAAATTAGTTAATTAAACAAAACATCATATATTTGAATGGTAGCACTTTTTTGGCTAATATTAAACCAAAGGAACTTCATGATCTGAAAGGAGATGAAATAATTCTGATTTTTAAAGTGGGCTGTTCCAATAAAGATTCTTTTACCCATTATATCAATTGTAAGGAGCCATTTCAGATGTGTTCAATTTGTTATTACTTTGAGTGTACATCACTGATGCCATTAAAAGAGAACAAAGTGGAGAGAAGATTCATTAAAGCAGAGAGGGAAAGGATAGAAACAGTAAAAAGGAAAAGTTAGGATGACTAGGCTGATTTCTTTTGCTGTGGTTATATGGCAATATACTTGAGATATCATGATAGACATTTACACTCTAGTGCTAATTTTGCTTTGTTAAGAAGTGAAATAAAAAGCAAATGAAACCATATTGATATTTGTTAAAAATGAAGGGTTACCAAAAAGACCTTAGAGTTTTCTGCAGTGATCAATGTATAATGCTAATGGCCCCATTGAAACCAAGAATGTAATATCTGAGGACTTCATTCTAAGAATATATATCCTAGAGAGTGACATCACCAAAATGGTGACATAGGTTGTTCCTGGCTTTGCTCCCCCTCACAAGAACAACAACTAACAACTATTGAGAACAAGACACCTCTGAGGGAATCCTAGAACAAGGCTGAAGCAACCTCCTGTACCACAGAGACCAAGACAGACTTCATTAGAAGGTAAAAGAAGTGGCTATACGTTGACAGCATTGCCCCATCACCAGGCCAGCACAGCACCACCTGGACAGATCTTCCCTGAGCCTCTGGTTCCCTCAGTGGGAAAAGAGATCCCAGGAGAGACAACTAGCCCCACCCAGCATTGTGGGTCATTTTGTGAAAGCCCCTACTCTGGTCTTGTACCACAAAGATTGCAGGGAAATCTGTGGGACTCAACCACAGGGAATCTGACTGTGACAGAGAAGAGGGAAGCGGCTTGCAACAACCAGCACACAGATCTTGGAAGACCAAGCTCATACTGCAGTGCCCAAGTAGTAATCCCAACCAGCAGCTTTGCTCATCTGCAGAACCAAGCTGGGAACTTGGAGGAGAGCAGATCTGCCTGATTCGGATATTCAAAGGAGGAGTTTTGTTGACCCTAGAGACCAGTTTGCCCACGCCCAAACAAGGAGCTGAATCATATTCCCACCCACTGTGGTGAGTGTCTTCCAGGCCGATCTTGCCAGAGGAGCTGGCAATAACTCCTGGAAGCAGTGTGGCCCAGCGGTGCTCAAGCCAAGAGGTGGGTGAGCAAAGCTGATTACCCACGAAGCAAAACCAGTAGCAGGTGTGGAATGCTCTCATGCTATGCACAAGCAGATGGATTAATTCATAGCCAAAACTGAGGGTAGGACCTGTCATCTCCCTATCTGAGACCTTATTTGGGAAACTGAGAATAGCCTGGAGCTAAACCTCCCCTTCTTGCCTAGGCAGGGGAGGTGAGACACAGCCCCACCTGCTGTGGAGAGTGTCTTCTGAACCCATCTCATCAGAAGGGCTGGTGACAACTCCTGGAAGCTGTGCATCCCAGTGGCACTTGAGCCAAGAAGCAGGCAGAGCCAATAGTTTGCAGAGCAAAGCCAGCAGACATGTTCGGTCAGGGAACTTGGGGTGTGGGTTGGCTTGAGTTAAAACAACAAAGAGCTTCACCAGCTTTAGAGCTGCTTGTCCTGCTACACCTAGGCAAGTATTCTAATTCATAGCCCTGTTCATTGCCAAGTACAGCCTCCAACGTGTCCAAGCAGGGAACCTAACTAGAGCACACAGGAAGCTACACAGCTCATTCAACTCCCCTACATGCAGTGGCACTTGAACAGAGAGCACAGACCATGGCTTCCCCCATCTACAGAGCAAAACCACTGGCCTCACCTGACCAGGTAAGTCAGTACACACTATGGACTGGCTTGGGTCCCCAAACAATGAGATGTATAGGCTCTGTGTCCTGTACTGCTGCCATGCCAGGGCACAGAAGTCCCATTTACTACTGGATATAGTAACCAGTCCCAACCATCTAGTAAGTCTGACCAGAGAATCCAGGCAACCATGGAGCCCATCCTACAGCCTCACTTGTGTAGGGGACCAAGCCAATAGTACTATCCAACAGTTCTCAGCCAGTAGTACAACCCCTATCCCTATCCTCAGAGCTGAAACAATTACCCTGCCCTCAATAAAGCATAATAGCAGGTCCCTCCTGCCCAAAAACATTACCAGCAGACATACCCCAAAACCCAAACTGAGCTCACTGCTGAAGAACTGTTTCTGCCAAAGCCAACCTGTAGAGTCTGGAAGGGGAGCCCAATTACTCAAGTGCACAAATATCAATGTAAGGAATCAAAGATTATGAAAAGTCAGGTAAATATGACATCACCAAAAGAAACTAATAAAACTTCAATAACTGGCCCTAAAAATGAACACCTATGAAATGCCAGAGAAAGAATTCAATAAAATCCTCTTAAGGAAATTCCTCTTAAGGAACTGCAAGAAAAAACAGACAGCTACACAAAATTAGAAAAACAAAGCACAAACATAATGAGAAGTTTGACAAGTAAATCACAACCATCAAAAACCAAACCAAAATAAACAAAACTCCTAGAGGTGAAAAATACAATAACTGAACTGAAAAATTCAATAAAGAATTTCAATAGTAGACTCAACCATGCAGAAGAATCAGTGACATTGAGGGTACAACACTGGAAGTTACCCAGGAAGAGGA
Organism: Balaenoptera borealis; assembly: GCF_965194805.1. NCBI lineage: Eukaryota > Metazoa > Chordata > Mammalia > Artiodactyla > Balaenopteridae > Balaenoptera > Balaenoptera borealis. Next base: position 45,367,337 of record NC_138876.1, read on the forward strand.
GCAAAAATAAACAAGAATGAAAAAAGAGTGAAGAAAACCTATGGGAATTTGGGAGACACTGAAAAGGAAAAAGTATTCACATCATGGGAATTCCAGAAGAAGAGAAAGAGAAAGAGACAGAATGCCTATTTAAAGGAATAATGTCTGAAAACGTTCTAAATTTTGGGAGCGATATGAACATCCAGATCCATGAGGCCCAAAGGACCTCAAATAGATTGAATCTAAATAGGGCTACTCTGAGACACATTAATTAAATTGTCAAAAGTCAAAGACAAAAGAACTGTAAGGGCAGCAAGAGAAAAGAGAGAAGTCACATACAAGGGAACCCCCATAAGATTATCAGAAGAACTTTTCAGACCAGGAGAGAATGGGTTGACATATTAGAAATATTGAAAAAAAAAACTGCCGACTAAGAATTCTATACTTGGTGAAGTTTTCTTTCAGAAACAAAGGAAGGGTAAAGACTTCACTGAACAAACAAAAGCTGAGGGAGTTTACCACCAGACCTGCCTTACAAGAAATGCTAAAGGCAGTTCTTTGAGTGGAAGTGAAAGAATGTTAATAACATCATAAAAAGGTAGTGTAAATCTCACTGGTAATAAGTATATAGTCATTATTTCTGCAATATGGTAATAGTGATGCATAATTCACTTAACTTTTGTTTAAAACTTATAAAATAAAAGAGCATAGCAAAAATAACCATAACTGTAGTAATCTGTTGTCAGTTACATAATATAAAAACATGTAACAGCAATAACCTAAAAAGTGAGGTGGAGGTAAAAGTGTAAAGTTCACAAATTCTATTGAAGTTAAGTTGTTATCAGTTTAAAGTATGGTGTTATATTTTATGTAAGCCTCACGGTAACCACAAGTGAAAATCTTGTAGAAATTACACAAAAGAACATGACAAAGTCAAAGCATACTGACAACATACACACAAAAAAAGACAACAGCATGAGAAACAAGACACAGTAATCTACAAAACAACCAGAAAACAATTAACAAAATGGCAATAGTAAGTCCTTACCTATCAATAAATACGTTAAACGTAAGTGAATTAAATTCTCCAATGAAAAGAGATAGAATGGACCATGCTGAGCCTAAACCCTGCCCCCCAAAACCCCAAGGCCTTTTCTGGCTGTGTGGATTCTGAGACTAGCCTCCACCCCCACCTAAACCCTGCCCTGCCTAAGCCCCGCCCCCCTTGGTGGTGTTGTTTCATTTATATTTTTATTTTTTCTAATATATTTTTCTATTTTTATTTTATTTTTTATTCTTTTTATTGTTCTGCTCCTTTTTTTTTTTCTTTTTTTGCTGCACTGCTTGTCTTGCAGGATCTTGGTTCACAGGCCAGGGGTCAGGCCTGAGCTCCTGTGGTAGGACCACCGAGTCCAAACTGCTAAGCTGAAAGAGAACCTTAGACCCCAGGGTATATTAATCTGAGTGAAGTCTCCCGGAGATACTCATCTTGGCACCAAGACCTAGCTCTACGCAACTGCCTGCAAACTCCAGTGTGGAAAGCCTCAGGGAAAGCAACCTGTATGACAGGAACATAACCCCACCCATCAAAAAAAATGAGACAACAAAAAAATTATGTTACAGATGAAGGAGCAAGGGAAAAACCTAGAAGACCAATGAAGAGGAAATAGACAACCTACCTGAAAAAGAATTCACAGTAATGACAGTAAAGATGATCTAAAATCTCAGAAATATAATGGAGGCACGGATCGAGAAAATACAAGAACTGTTGAACAAAGACATAGAAGAACTAAAGAACAAGCAAACAGTGATGAACAACACAATAACTGAAATGAAAAATACACTAGAAGGAATCAATAGCAGAATAATTGAGGCAAAAGAATGAATAAGTGAGCTGGAAGACAGAATGGTGGAAATAACTGCTGAGGAGCAGAATAAAGAAAAAAGAATGAAGAGAATTGAGGACAGTCTCAGAGACTTCTGGGACATTAAATGCACCAACATTCGAATTATAGGAGTCCTAAAGGAAGAAAGAAAGTGAAAGGATATGAGAAAATATTTGAAGAGATTATAGTAAAAAACTTCCCTAACATGGAAAGGAAACAGCCACCCAAGTGCAGGAAGTGCAGAGAGTCCCAAACAGTATAAACCTTAAGAGAAACATACCAAGACACATATTAATTAAACTAACAAAAATTAAATGCAAAGAAAAAATATTGAAAGCAGCAAGGGAAATGCAACAAATAACATACAAGGAAATCCCCATAAGGTTATCAGCAGATTTTTCAGGAGAAACGTTTCAGGCCAGAAGGGAGTGGCAGGATATATTTAAAGTTATGAAAGGGAAAAACGTACAACAAAAATTACTCTACCCAGTAAGGATCTTATTCAGATTCAAAGGAGAAATCAAAAGCTTTATAGACAAGCAAAAGCTGAGAGAGTTCAGCACCACCAAACCAGCTTTACAACAAATGCTAAAGGAACTTCTCTAGGCAGGAAACACAAGAGAAGGAAAAGACATACAAAAACAAATCCAAAACAATTAAGAAATTGGTAATAAGAGCATACATATCGATAATTACCTTAAATGTAAATGGATTAAATGCTCCAACCAAAAGACACAGGCTTGCTGAATGGATACAAAAACAAGACCCATGCTGTCTACAAGAGACCCACTTTAGACCTAGGGACACAGACACACTGAAAGTGAGGGGATGGGAAAAGATATTCCATGCAAATGGAAATCAAAAGAAGGCTGGAGTAGCAATACTCATGTCAGATAAAATAGATTTTAAAATAAAGATTGTTGCAAGAGATAAGGAAGGACACTAGATAATGATCAAGGGATCAATCCAAGAAGAAGATATAAAAATTATAAACATTTATGCACCTAACATAGGGGCACCTCAATATATAAGGCAAAGGCTAACAGCCATAAAAGGGGAAATCAACAGTAACCCAGAAACAGTGGGGGACTTTAACACCCCACTTACACCAATGGACAGATCTTCCAGACAGAAAATAAGTAAGGAAACACAAAGTTTAAATGACACAGTAGACCAGGTAGATTTAATTGATATTTATAAGACATTCCACCTGAAAGTGGTGGAATACACTTTCTTCTCAAGTGCACACTATTCTCCAGGATATATCACATATCAAGCCTTGGAAATTTTAAGAAAATTGAAATCATATCAAGCATCTTTTTCAACCACAACCCTATGAGATTAGAAATTAATTACAGGAAAAAAATAAAAAAATAAAAAACACAAACACACAGAGGCTAAACAGTGTGCTGCTAAATAACCAAGAGATCACTGAAGAAATCAAAGAGGGAACCAAAAACATAAACAGAAACAAATGACAATGAAAACACAATGACCCAAAAACTATGGAATTCAGCAAAAGCAGTTCTAAAAGGGAAGTTTATAGCAATACAAGAAAATACAAGAAACAAGAAAAATCTCAAATAAACAATCTAACCTTACACCTAAAGCCACTAGAGAAAGAAGAACGAACAAAACTCAATGTTAGTAGATGGAAAGAAATCATAAAGATCAGAGCAGGAATAAATGAAACAGAAATGAAGAAAACAATAGCAAAGATCAATAAAACTAAAAGTTACTTCTTTGAGAAAAAGAAATTGATAAGCCTATAGCCAGATTCAATAAGACAAAAAGGGAGAGGACTCAAATCAATAAAATTAGAAATGAAAAAGGAGAAATTACAACAGACACTGCAGAAATACAAAGGATCATAAGAGATTACTACAAGCAACTCTATGCCAATAAAATGGACAACCTGGAAGACATGGACAAATTCTTGGAAAGGTACAACTTTCCAAGCCTGAACAAGGAAGAATTAGAAAATATAAACAAACCAATCACAAGTAATGAAACTGAAACTGTAATTAAAAATTTTCCAACAAACAAAAGTCCAGGACCAGATGGCTACATAGGCAAATTCTATCAAACATTGAGAGAAGAGCGATCAACTATCATTCTTAAACTCTTCCAAAATAATTGCAGAGGGAGGAGCATGCCCAAACTTGTTCTACGAGGCCACCATCACCCTGATACCAAAACCAGAAAAAGAGATCACAGAAAACAAAATTACAGACCAATATCACTGATGAACATAGACACAAAAATCCTGAACAAAATACTAGCAAACAGAATCCAACAACATATTAAAAGGATCATACACCATGATCAAGTGGGATTTATCCCAGGAATGCAAGGATTCTTCAATGTATGCAAATCAATGTGCTACACCATATTAACAAATTAAAGAATGAAAACCATATGACCATCTCAATAGATGCAGAAAAAGCTTTTGAAAAAATTCAACACTCGTTTATGATAAAAACTCTCCAGAAAGTGGGCATAGAGGGAACCTACCTCAACATAATAAAGGTCATATGTGACAAACCAACAGCCAACATTGTTCTCAATGGTGAAAAACTGAAACCATTTCCTCTAAGAACAGGAACAAGACAAGGATGTCCACTCTCACCACTCTTATTCAACATAGTTTTGGAAGTCCTAGCATGGCAATCAGAGAAGAAAAAGAAATAAAAGCAATATGAATTCGAAAAGAAGAAGTAAAACTGTCACTGTTTGCAGATAACATGATACTCTACATAGAAAATCTTAAAGATGCCATAAGAAAACTACTAGAGCTAATCAATGAATTTGGTAAAGTGCAGGATACAAAATTGATGCACAGAAATCTCTTGCATTCTCATACACTAACAATGAAAAATCAGAAACAGAAATTAAGGAAACACTCCCACTTACCATCACAACAAAAAGGATAAAACACCTAGGAATAAACCTACCTAAGGAGGCAAAAGACCTGTTGTCAGAAAACTATGAAACACTGTTGCAAGAAATAAAAAAGGACACAAACAGATGGAGAAATATACCATGTTCTTGGATTGGAAGGATCAATATTGTGAAAGTAACTGTACTACCCAAAGCAATGTACAGATTCAATGCAATCCCTATCAAATTGCCAATGGCATTCTTCACAAAATTAGAACATAAAATTTTACAGTCTGTATGGAAACACAAAAGACCCCAAATAGCCAAACCAATCTTAAGAATGAAAAACGGAGCTGGAGGAATCAGCTCCCTGACTTCAGACTATACTACAAAGCTACAGTAATCAAGACAGTATGGTGCTGGCACAAAAAGAGAAATATAGATGAATGGTACAGGATAGAAAGCCCAGAGATAAACCAACGCACCTATGGTCACCTAATCTGTGACAAAGGAGGCCAGAATATACAATGGAGAAAAGAAAGTCTCTTCAATAAGTGGGGGTGGGAAAACTGGACAGCTACATGCAAAAGAATGAAGTTAGACCACTCCCTAACACCATACACAATAATAAACTCAAAATCGATTAAAGACCTAAATATAAGACCAGACACTATAAAACTCTTAGAGGAAAACATAGGAAAAACACTCTCTGACATAAACCACAGCAAGATCTTTTTTGACCCACCTCCTAGAATAATGAAAATAAAAACAAAAATAAACAAATGGGACCTAACTGAACTTAAAAACTTTTGCACAGCAAAGACAATAAACAAGACAAAAAGACAAACCTCAGAATGGGAGAAAATATTTGTAAATGAAACAACAGACAAAGGATTAATCTCCAAAATATACAAACAGCTCATGGAGCTCAATATAAAAAAAAAAAACAAACAATCCAATCAAAAAATGGGCAGAAGACCTAAATAGACATTTCTCCAGAGAAGACATACAGATGGCCAAGAGGCACATTAAAAGATTCTCAACCTCACTAATTATTAGAGAACTGCAAATCAGTATTACAGTGATTTATCACTTCTCACTGGTTAGAATGGCCATCATCAATAAATCTACAAACAATAAATGCTGGAGATGGTGTGGAGAAAAGGGAACCCTCTTGCACTGTTGGTGGGAATGTAAATGGATACAGCCACTTTGGAGAACAGATGAATTGATAAAGAAGATGTGGTACATATATACAATGGCATATTACTCAGCTATAAAAAGGAATGAAATTGGGTCATTTGTAGTGATGTGGATGGACCTAGAGTCTGTCATAAAGGGTGAAGTAAGTCAGAAAGGGAAAAACAAATATCGTATATTAATGCATATATGTGGAATCTAGAAAAATGATACAGATCAACTGGTTTGCAAGACGGAAATAGAGACACAGATGTAGAGAACATATATATGACACCAAGGCAGGAAAGGGGAGGGTGGGATGAATTAGGAGATTAGGATTGACAAATATATTCTACCATGTGTAAAATAGATAGCTAGTGGGAACCTGCTTTATAGCACAGGGAGCTCAGCTTGGTGCTCTATGATGACCTAGATGGGTGGGATGGGGTGGTGAGAGGCAGGTCCATGGAGGAGGGAATATGTGTATACATATAGCTGATTCACTTCATTGTACAACAGAAACTAACACAACATTGTAAGCCAATTATAATCTGATAAAAAAGCAAAGACATCGAATGGCTGAATGGATTAAAAAAAAACAAGATCTAATAATATGCTGCCTACAGGAGTCTTACTTTAGCCTTAAAAGCACATATAGACTGAGAGTTAAGGGATGGAAAGAGACATTTCAAGCAAATAATAACAACAGCAAAAAGCAGAGGTAGCTATACTTAGACAAAATTGACTTTAAATGAAAAATGGTGAATAGAGACAAAGGATGTTATTATATAATGATAAAAAGATCAATACATTAAGAAGATATAACAACTGTAAATATTTATGCACCCAACATTGGAGTACCTAAATATATAAAGCCAACTAACAGAGCTAAAATGAGAAATAGACAGTAATACAATACTAGTTGGGGGCTTTATTACCCTACTTTTATTTTAATTATTTACTTATTGTATTGGAGCATAATTGCTTTACAATGTTACATTAGTTTCTACTGATTCACAACGAGGTGAATCAACTATATGTATACATACATGTCCTCCCTCTTGGACCTCCCTCCCGCTCCCCCACCCCAATCCCACCCATCTAGGTCACCACAGAGCAAAGAGCTGAGCTCCCTGTGCTATACAGCTGGTTCCCACTAGCTATCTATTTTACACGTGGTAGTGTATATATGTCAATCCTAATCTCCCAATTCATCCCACCCTCCCCTTCCCCCACCCCATGTCCACACGTCCGTTCTCTATGTCTGTGTCTCTATTTCTGCTCTGCAAATAGGTTCATCTGTATCATTTTTCTAGATTCCACATATATGCGTTTATATACAGTATTTGTTTTTCTCTTTCTGACTCGTTTCACTCATATGACAGACTCTAGTTCCATCCACATCTCTACAAATGACCCAATTTTGTTCCTTTTTTATGGCTGAGTAATATTCCATTGTATATATGTACCACATCTTCTTTATCCATTCATCTGTCGATGCACGTTTCATCCAGACAGAGAGTCAGTAAGAAAACAACAGATTCGAACAACATTAAAGACTAAATGATCCTAATATTCATATATAGAACATTCTAACTCTCAATAGCAGAATATATATTCTTCTCAGGTGTACAACAAAATTCTAGAACGGGCCATATGTTAGGCCATGAATCAAGTCTTAGCAATTAAAGAAGACTAAAATCATACCAAGTATCTTCTGTGACCACAATGGCATGAAAGTAGGAATCAATAATAAAGAAAACTGAAAAATTCATGAAAACAAGGAAATTAAACAACACTGTCCTAAACAACCAATGGATCAAAGAAGAAGTTAAAGAGGAAATAAAATTTTTGAGACAAACAAAAGTGAAAACACAATACACCAGAACCTGTGGGATGCAGCAAAAGCAGTTCTAAGAGGGAGGTTCATAGCAATAAACACCTACTTAAGAAGTAAGAAAGATCCCAAATAAACAACCTAACTCTACAGCTTCAAAAACTAGAAAAAGAAGAATAGAGCACAAAGTTAACAGAAGAAAGAAAATAATAAAGATTAGAACAGAAATAAATGAAATAGAGAACAGAAAAACAATTGGAAAAATTATCCAAACTAAGAGTTGGTTCTTTGAAAAGATAAGAAAAATTGACAAACCCTTAGCTAGACTAACCAAGGAAAAAAGAGAAAGGACACAAATCAACAAAATTATAATTGAAAAAGCAGACATTATAACTGATACCACAGAGAATTCAAAGGATCATAACAGCCAACTATATGCTGACAAACTGGACAACCTAGAATAAATGGAAAAATTCTTAGAAACATATCATTTACCAAGACTGAATTAGGAAGAAATATAAAGTCTGAATAGACAATTTACTAGTAAAGGGAATGAATCAGTAATCAAAAACCTCCCAACAAACAAAAGTCCAGGACCAGATGCCTCCACTAGTGAATTTTACCAAACATTTAAAGAAGAATTAACACCAATCCTTCTCAAATTTTTCCAGAAATAGAAGAGGAGAGAGTACTCCCAAATTCGTTTTATGAGGCCAGCATTATCGTGAGACTAAAACCAGAAAAGGACACTAGTAGAAATGAGAGCTATAGGTCAATACCCCTGATAATTATAGATGCAAACATTTCAGTAAAATACTAGCAAACCAAATTCAGCAGTACATTAAAAGGATCATTTATCATGATCAAGTGGGATTTATCCCTGGAATGCAAGGATGGTTCAACATATGCAAATAAATCTGTGTGATACATCACCTTAACAGAAAGAAAAAAATCATATAATCATCTCAATAGACACAGAAAAATCATTTGATAACATTTAACATAAATTCATAATAAAAACCCTTAACAAAAAGTCATAAAAGGAACATATCTCAACATAATAAAAGTCATATATGACAAGCCCACAGCTTCCTCAACATCATACTAATGGTGAAAGGTTGAAAGCTTTTCCTCTAAGGATCAGGAATAAGACAAGGGTGTCTATTCTCACCACTCCTGTTCAAAATAGTACTAGAAATCCTACCTAAAGAAATAAGGCAAGAAAGAGAAATAAAAGTAAATGAAGAAGTAAAACCATCTCTATTTGCAGATGGCTTGGTTTTATATACAAAAATCATAAAGATGAAACAAAAAAAACTGTCAGATCTAATCAAGGAATTCAGTAAAGTTTCAAGATATGAAATTAACATACAAAAATCAGTAGCATTTCTATATGCTAACAATGAATTTTCTGAAAAAAATAAAGAAATCAATCCCATTTACAATAGCATAAAAAAATACTTAGGAATAAATTTAACTAAGCAAGTGAAATTTCTCTACTCTGAAGACTGAAAGACATTGATGAAACAAATCAAAGAAAATACAAACATACAAATAAGTAGAAGGGTATTCTGTATTCATGAATTGGAAGAATTAATATTGTTAAAACATCAATATTACCAAAAGCCATCTATAGATTCAATAAAATCCCTATCCAGATTCCAATGGCATCTTTTACAGAAGTAGAAAAAACACTCCTAAAAGTTATATGAACCACAAAAAACCCTGAATAGCCAAAGAAATGCTGAGAAAGAAGAAAAGAGCAGGAGGGATCACACTTCCTGATTTCAAGTTATACTATAAAGCTAAAGTCATCAAACAGTATGCTACTAGCATAACACACAAAAGAACAATGGAATAGAATTGAGAGCCCAGAAATAAGACCAAGCATATACAATCCACTAATATTTAATAGGGAAGAATACTCAGTGGAGAAAAGGAAGTCTTTTTAATAAATGATTCTGGGATAATTGGATATTCACATGTAAAAGAATGAAATTGGACCCATATCTTACACCACTCACAAAATTAACTCAAAATGGACTAAGGACTTAAATGTAAGACCTGAAACCATGAAACTCCTAGAATAAAACATAGTAATAAAGCTCCCAGACATGATTCTTGGTAATGATTTTTGGATATGTCTCCTAAAGCACAAACAAATGAAAAATAAACAAGTGGGATTACATCAAACTAAAAAGCTTCTGCACAGTAAACAACAACAACAAGGGAAAAAAACATCAATAAAGTGAAAAGACAAAATTTGGAAAGGGAACAAAATATTTGAAAACCATATATCTGATAAGGGTTAATGTTCAAAATACATAAAGAACTCATATAACTCAATAGCAAAAAATAAATAAATAAATAAATGGGCAAAGGACTTGAATAGACATTTCTCCAAAGAAGATATATGAAAGGTCAACATGTACATGAAAAGATGATCAACATCACTACTCATTAGGGAAAAGCAAATTAAAACCACCCTGAGATATCACTCATGTCTATTAGAATGACCATCACAAAAAAGACAAGAGATAACATGATGGAAAGAATGTGGCAAAAGGGAATGCTTGTGCACTGTTGGTAGATTGTAAATTGGTGCATCCACTATGGAAAGCAGTATGGCTTTCTCAGGTTCCTCAAAAAATTAAATACTGAACTATCATATGATCTAGCAATTCCATTTCTGGAAGTATATTCAAAGGTAATTAAAACACTAAGTTGAAAAGATATCTGCACCCCTATGTTCATACCAGCATTATTTATAGAGGCGAAGACATGGAAACAACCTAAGTGTCCATCGATGGGTGAATGGATAAAGAACTTATGATATATATATATATATATATATATATATATATATATATATACACATATATAATGGAATATTATTCAGCCACAAAAAACAAGGAAATCCTACCATTTGTGACAACAGGGATGAGCCTTGAAAATATTATGCTAAGAGAAATAAGACAGAGAAAGACAAATACTGTACTGTATGATTTAATTTATATGTGGAATCTAAAAATACAAAAACAAAACCCCCAAACTCATAGAAAAAGAGATCAGATTTTTGGTTACCAGAGGTAGAGAGTGGGAGGAGGGGAATAGGATGAAGATGGTCAAAAGGTACAAACTTCCAGTTATAAGATAAATAAGTATTAACGATGTAATGTTACAACATGATAATAGTTAACACTGCTGTATGGCATGTAGGAAAGTTAAGAGAGTAAATCCTAAGAAGATAAATATTTTTCCCTTCTTTTTTTCTTCCTTTCCTTTTTATTCTATCTGTATGAGAAGATGGATGTTAACGAACGTATTGTGGTAATTATTTCACCTTATATGTAAGTAAAGCCATAATGCTGTATGCTTTAAATTTAAATAGTGATGTATGTCAATTATTTCTCAAAACTGGAAAACAAGTGAGGATTATGCACAATAATTCCTTCAAATAGATAAGAAATAAATAGAAAGTTATAGAAATCCAGACTGCCTGAAATAGTATAAGCCTGTTAATAACAGAGCTACATAGCTCTAGCTATGCTGTTCTCTTTTTTTTTTTTTTTTAAACATCTTTTTTGGAGTATAATTGCTTTACACTGGTGTGTTACTTTCTGCTTTATAACAAAGTGAATCAGTTATACATATACATATGTTCCCATATCTCTTCCCTCTTGCGTCTCCTTCCCTCCCACCCTCCCTATCCCACTCCTCTAGGTGGTCACAAAGCACCAGCTGATCTCCCTGTGCTATGCGGCTGCTTCCCACTAGCTATCTATTTTACATTTGGTAGTGTATATATGTCCATGCCACTCTCTCACCCTGTCACATCTCACCCCTCCCCCTCCCCATATCCTCAAGTCCATTCTCTAGTAGGTCTGTGTCTTTATTGCTGTTCTCTTGTGGGTGAACTTTATGCAAGTTATTTAACTTCTCTGCAATTCACTTTTACTATTTCCACTGCCTTAAATTCTCTATCCCTAGGTTTTCCTCTAGTTGGCTCTTTCTTATTTTTCTAACTTCAACTCAAATATCACATCCTTAAAGTGACCTTCTCAGATTACTCACTTTAAGTATCCAACCTTCCATCTTCATCACATTGTCCTACATTTTCTTCATAGTACTTTACACTATCTGAAATTACTTCATTTCATGAATTTGTTTACTTGGGGTTTGTCTGTCTCTCCAGAGACCAAGGACCTTACCTGTTTTGAGCACTGCTATATTCTCACTGTCAGAGTAGTACCTTGCATAAAGTGGGTACTCAATAAATGTTAGTTAAATAAATAAGTGGCTGAATGAATGCCCATTTAAATCCTAGCTCTTCTGTAAAGACAAACTTATATAACGCATATAGATGTGAATTGAATCTTTAAAAGTACTCTGCATATAGAAACTGTAACAATAGTGATCTCTTTGACTGCTGTTTCCCTAATAACAACTCAGGCACACTTTTCAGTTCTACTTTTTTAACCTAAGGTAAAACAACTTAAAACAAGTTGTATGAGTGTGACATTCTTAATTATATCCCTTTAAATATGGATATCCTGTGATTTGATGGTATACTTAAGACTTCATGAAGATTAAAGGGACTTTGTTGTTGTTTTGTTTAAGCATTGAACACTGGTTTCTGCAGAGTTCAAGCAAAACATGAGATATAATCTCAATATATCCCATAAATACTCAGAGAGGCTGAAGTGGAAAAAATGAATGTCTGAAGAAACTTGTAGAAATTTCAAAGGTTATTGTTCCCCCACATAAATGGTATTGGGCTTGGTTTACAGTGCAGGAAAGATTTATCGTAGATACTTAGTGGTGAGAAAAGACAGTATGGCTTCCACTGTAACTACATTCCCTTTTAATGTGGAGATCAAACCTAGTGCTAACAACTAGACAAGACAGCCAGCAGTAAAATATAATATGCACTTAGCTTCTGTTTGGCAATTGGATAGTTTTTCCTCTAAAAACCTAATTCAGCACAGTACAGAACAAGTTGTAGAAAAAAACCCAACTTGCACTGCTTCTCCTTTCATTAAGACAGATCATGCTCAGCCCCACACAGCTGGATCCCCATGTTGAAGACCATCACATTGTACTTTCAGCAAACCTCTCAGCCACTGTCCTCATAATGAAATGCTTTCATAGGAATGAAGGGAGAAAAAAGCCTAGGAAAGAAGGAGACGTGACAATACTTTGATTTTCAGTTGGAAAAAGAGCCATGACCTGAGTTTGAGCTACCCCTTTAAAAAGAATGACATACATTTATGACACCAGAAGAAAGACATCTTTGCCAAGGACTTCCAAACCATTTAAAAAAGAGGTATTTGTATTCTTTAAATGAATCCAAACTTATTTAACAGCTGAATCCTTATGTTTTAACAAGGTTTGGTTTTTAAATAGGGTCCTGTATTTCCAAGACTTCCACCATTGGAAAACTAATTTTTATGACCACTATTTTTATTATCAATCATTATAGTCTCAATTCATGCATCAATTAATGAAATTAGAAAGGAGGAAAATTGACTTGCAGCAAACTCTTAGTTTATGTTATTTGTCCCCATAAGTGGTCAATTTAAATTTAGTGAACAATGATGTGGTGGCAGAGGGACTGGAACTCTCCAAAGTTGTTTCCTCTAGACGTGGTTCTTCTTTGTACAGAATCTCCTTTTCAGAGACCTTACCCATCCTCAGGACTTGATGTCTCACCTCTGAGAGATGGCTCTCAAGATCTCAATCTGTTGTCCTGGCTTCTTAAATACTAATCTGACTGGGTATTTCTGCTTAGATGTCCTATTATATCTTGAGATTTAATAAACCAGTTCACCTCCTCACCTCACCTCACCAATTATCTCTCACTGTCTCTCCCTTGTCTGTTAGTGGTATAATTGTCTCAGACACTTGGGCTCAAATCCTTAGACTCCTATTTGAAACTACCCTGTCTTTTACTCATCATACCCATTCAACAGTCCTGTTAATTTCACCTCAAGTCTTTCAAATCTACCATTTTCTTTTTTAGTCACTTAGTCCAGGCCCATCTTTTACTATACTTGATCCCAGTGGGCTCAGGTTTACAGCCTGCCCTTTAATGTCACTGTTATAGCTGGCTTTGGTGGCTCTGACTTTGAATCCATTTCATATTCTTACTGTCCAATTTTCTATCTAAAGGATCTTTTTTATGTCACTTATCTATTGAAAAATAATAAATGCCTCGTGTTGTCTCCAAGATCAAGTCCAAATTCCTTAGTCTGTTATTTAAGGCCATCCATAATTCAGCCCCATCCATTCATATAATCTTATTTGTCACTATGTCCCTAAATGGAAGACTCTAACCAGGTTGGTCTACTTAACCTTTGCTCATGCCATCACCCTTACCTGAATGCCCTCTCCAACTGCTCTCTGTTTTCTAAAAATTTATTTTCCTATAGCAAATACTTATTAGTTTGTTAGCTGACTAACATTTATTCTGATTTTAATGACAATATAATTTCCTTCAATGAATGATCTCATCTCATTTTAATACTTGACTGTTAACCAAGGTTTTCTCTCCTTCCTTATCTAAGAGACCAGCATGCAACCATAACAAGACAAACCAGACTCTCCCTCCTGGAAAGTGGAATCTTGAGCAGAATGTCCATAGATTGGAAATTGTTGAAATTCATTTATTCCAGTGGAGACAACCTGAAAGACTGGTGAGTATTTCTTGCTTACCTTCATCTCTAGACTTATCTTGTCTACTGACTTCCTAAGTCTAGATTCTAAACTGTCTGTTGATTCTGTGAACACTCCCATTTCCTTCTAGAGATTTCTTTTTTTATTAAAGAGGTAATTTCTGTTATTTGCACTCAAAATTCCTAATTGTCATCATTTTTAAAGGCTCCTTAAGCCCTTCCTGCCACAAGAGGTCTTTCCCAGCTTGCAGTGATCATTCCTTCAGGTTAGCAACTGTAGATTTTAGTATATGCTCCATTCCTTTGGCAGTCACATTCCATTCCTTCAGTCAGTCACTAAGTATTTACTGAGCATTAACAACGAGCTTGGTTTTGTGCAACTGCATATTTTTAAAAATCTGTTAACTCATTTTTTGAATATAGAATATTTTTACGGGTAGACTCTGGGTTCTTCAAAGTCAGAAACTCTCTCTCAAGCATAAACGTTCCTTCCTTCGTGCTTGGCATGCACAGAAAACACATATTCTTACTGATTAACAAAAGCAGCCTCTTCCATTAAAGCTGCTTAAGAGGAATATAACTATAATATTAGGACTACTTGGTACTAATTGAATTAGTCAATAAAAATACAATAACTGGAAACATAAAATATAGTTCTGAAGAACTCTTCATCATATCCTAACTTGCTTGCTAACTTGGTAGTTTTCATGCTAAAAATCATCAGTTAATATGCTAATTTCTAGAAGTTGAGTGTGCAATATCATCTTTTAGTGTACCACACAGCCATTTCCCTGAATCACTTTGAAACATTCCCAAGACATCAACCAGGTCATTCCTAAGAGCTGCCATTTGCATCGTTCAAGCACACTGCTACCTTACATGATTGATAACCTAAAAGTCAGACAATGCAGTAGATTTATTTAACTTTAAACCCTATATCCTATTTTAACTATAATTAGGGATTGGCGTGGGGGGGGATGAGAATTAACATAATATTTGCTTTAACAAAAATCCCAAATAATTATCAAGCAGTATAATGGAGATCCTTGTTGCTATTCTATCCAGGCAGACATGAATATTGGGGCAATAAGGAATAATGAGTCATAATCTACTGAAAACTAAGAGGGAGAAGAAAGAAAAGGAAGCACTCACCTTCTTTTCCAGTCTATCAATTAATTTCTGGAGTCTGTTTATCTGGGTCATCCATTGGTTATCTTCTTCTAATAAGCCTTGAGGGGAAAACCATGAGGGCAATATATTAAACTCTAGACAGATCAGGAATGCTTTGGTGTCTCAGAGCTTTTCTTTTACCCTGAAGGAAGAACACAGTGTCATTGGCTAATCACCACATTTAAATAAATAAATAAATAAATAAATAAATATATATATTTACATGAGTTCTTTCTAAGTTATTGATTTCCATAGATCCATGTATCCCAGTGGGTTCGTTTTTACAAGTCTATTTTGTTTATGTTGTTGCCTATACTGGCCTTTGATATTCAAAAGAAAAGATCCTGCTGAGCCATTTTTACCACCACATAATGTAGCTGATTTTTCTTTTAGAAAAAGGAAAGCACCAAGAAACAATTCTAAACTTACTTCTGGGGCAGTGGCAGGAGCCAGGAAAATCACAGCCATGAACACAGCAAGGGATAAATTATTAATCAAAAAGAAGTATAAGGGCAAGGTAGCTGGTATCTCCTTCCCTAGGGACTAACCTGAGTGGACACTATGGTCATGGCATAGCAGTTAAGAGTACAAACTCTGGAGCCTGCTGATTTTGGTCAAATTACTTAACATCTCTGGTCTCACTTTTCTTATTTTTAAATGGGCATAATAATATCACAAGCCTCACTGTGAGGATTGTGTATATATACACATATGCATACATACATATGTGTAGATATATATATACACACACAAACGTACATGTACTATGTATGTAGTATTTTTAATATGTTCTGTATACACACACACATCTCTATCTAACACCAGGTTAAACATTATGTAAGTTCTGCTGCTATTATTGTTGCTATTTTATATGTTATTATGCAAAGGCAAGAAGGAGTAAGTTGTGGTCTAAGCCCCTGCACAAACATCCTGGGATCCTTGTGTATCCTTATGGCAGCTTGCTCAAAATATTTTCACAGACATTTGCTGAAGTAATACTTTTTAATATTTCCTGATAGGAGAATGTGATTGAATTTAAGACTCTAAAGCCTTGTTTTAGCTTTGAATGTTAGGAATATAAGACCTAAATTATAAGGGGGTAGTACTTTACATTAGAATTCAATTCTCCACCTGCTGTCTTCGGTGAAGCTCCTCTCAAACCCCACCAAATAAATTATGATGCAAAAAGAAGCAGTAGCATTGCCACAAGGAAATGGCTACTAAAAATGAGTGCTTTTACAATAAAAATAATATTATAAATATGTAAACAAAGTTTATGTTTATATTTTAATTTGCAAAGTAGTTAACATCTTTCCATTCTAGGTTGCTCCTAAAAGAATTTAAGGCAGCTATCACAACAAAGTCCCATAGAAGGATATTTTGGGCTTAATACTGTTTTCTAAATGACTAAAATGGAAAGAACAATCTATGGTTTAATTTAAAAAAAATTTTTTAAACATCTTTATTGGAGTATAATTGCTTTTAAATAGTGTGTTAGTTTCTGCTGTATAACAAAGTGAATCAGCAATACATAAACATATATCCCTTGTTTAATTTTTTATATTCCACATACAAGTGATAATATTCAGTATTTGTCTTTCTCTTTCTGACTTATTTCACCCCAGGTCCATCCATGTTGTTGCAAATGGCAATATTTCATTCTTTTTCATGGCCGAGTAATATAATATTCCATTGTATACATACATATGTGTGTGTGTATGTGTATATATATATATATATATATATATATATATATATATATATATCACATATTCTTTATCTATTCATCTGTTGATGGACACTTAGTTTGCTTCCATATCTTGGCTATAGTAAATAATGCTTCTATGAATATTGAATGTACCTTTTTGAATTAGTGTTTTCATTTTCTTCAGACATAATCCCAGGAGTGAAATTGTTGGATCATTTGGTAGTTTTATTTTTAGTTTTTTGAAGAAACTCCATACTGTTTTCCATAGTGGCTGCACCAATTTACATTTCCACTAATGGTGCACTAGAGTTCCCTCTTCTCCACATCCTTGCCAACATTTGTTATTTGTGGGTTTTTTTGACAATAGCCGTTCTGAAAGGTGTGAGGTGATATCTCATTACGGTTTTGATTTACATTTCCCTGATGATTAGTGATGTTGAACATCTTTTCACGTGTATGCCGTCTTTGGAAAAATGTCTATTCAGGGCTTCTGCCTATTTTTCAATCTGGTTGTTTGGGGTTTTTTTTTTTTTTTTTTTTTTTGATGTTGAGTTTTATGAGTTCTTTGTATATTTTGCATATTTAACCTGTTATCAGATACATCATTTGCAAATATTTTCTCCCAGTCAGTAGATGGACTTTTGATTTTGTTGATAACTTTCTTCACAGTGCAAAAGATTTTTAGTTTGATGTAGTCCCATTTGTTTATATTTGCTTTTGTTTCCCTTACCTGAGGAGAGATAATTATTAAAACTAATGTCAAAGAGTACACTGCCTGTGTTTTCCTCCAGAAGTCTCATGGCTTAAGGTCTTACATTTAAGTTTTTAATCTACTTTAAGTTTATTTTTGTGCATGGTGTGAGAGAGTAGTCCAGTTTAATACTTTTGCATGTAACTGTTCAGTTTTCCCAACACCATTTATTGAAGAAGCTGTATTTTCCCCACTGTATACTCTTGCCTATTTTGTCTTAGGCAAGATTATTTGCCCATAAAAGTGTGGGTTCATTTCTGGGCTCTCTATTCTGTTCCATTAATCTATGTGTGTGGGTTTGTGCCAGTACCATACTGTTTTGATTACTGTAGATTTGTAACATAGTTTGAAATCAGGGAGTGTGATACCTCCGGCTTTGTTCTTCTTTCTCAAGATTGTTTTGGTTATTTGGGGTCTTTCGTGTTTCCTTCCCCTTTTAGAA